>NC_065407.1:5625000-6250000 GCF_024362695.1 Pectinophora gossypiella | reverse complement strand
TCCATCGATAGTGTCACATTGTGTCGACAAAAACGTCGGCATAGTGTGTCGGCAAAGACTTGTTGTCGGCGAAAGTGTCGGTCGGTGTCGAGCATTCAATGCTAATGAACGAATTAGTGCGACTAGTTTTCTGATAGTCTGTGGGTGGACAGTATCTATTGACGTCTGTTTTCCTCTGCCTTTTTGTTATAATAATGAATCTAAAAATAAACGTGGACTGTGTCTGCTACAGAATAATGTTATTTATATACTTCTTGTTAAGGATACAAGAACAAGGTTAAATAACAAAAAAAAATAGTGATCTCCATAAAATACGATAAGTACCTTTGTAAGGAAAAAATAAGCTACTTACGTTATTTCTGAAAGCATTTCGAGATTTCGTTTTAATAAAGCCTTATTTCTCTATTATTAGCATTCTAATCCGTCGGGTGGTGTTTATTTTAGCAAATAACGTGTATATATTTGACCTTCATGTGACTTCTAAAGGTAGTCTGTTTAACCAAATTGTCGTTGCCGTTTATAATAAATAAAGTTTAGTATAATCTATGGTCATCACCATGACCAGGGTAAGGTCTCCTTGGAGTGTGCGGTGCCCATCATATTTATTAGAAACATAAACCTTTCAAAATTAATTAAAGAAATGAAAAATTAACAAAATGTTATTCATCTCTCATCTTATTGGCTAGAGTACTCTTAGGGAAACTGTCAGTTTAGGTACATCAACAAAACAAAACGTCAATATTAAAATTTTAATACACACTAAGCAAAGGCAAAAGCATAAACGTCATTCAGCCCACGTTAGGAGATGTTTTTAAAAATTGTAAGAAATGAACTACTGCATGAAAAGCAAAAAAAATATCCAAATTAGTTTTTTTTATATCTTAAACTCATTTAAAATTGTAAAAAATATACCTTCAAAAATACCTTACCGAATGTACAACCCGCACGAATTACCTACCTATCGCAAATTTCAGGCGAGTCGCCCACAATTTTCATGAGTGCGAGTTACCACCTAACACCATGAGCAAGCCATGTCAGGAGCCTTTATTGATGAGATCGGTCATTGATCTCACAACTCACTCAAGAAGAGAAGAATAACAATATTTTTATTACTTTTAACCCAATAAGTATAAATCATATTTTCTCTATAATAACAAAAACCGAATTCAATTTGCCTGCTCTTTATTCGTTCTGAAACCCAAAATCTAAATTGTGTTAATACTACGAGACCTTTTTTCTAATCCCCAGGCGATTTAAACGAGGTCTGTACCGGTCTAATCGTATTTTGGTACTTATTCAGAATTCTTTTGTGAATCACCAAGTATTTTTGGGTGAATAAAAAAATAACGATCTGCTACTATCATCTCAGGAATGTCGTGACGAACTGCCTAATATCGTTGCCTATAATAGACAAAACCACAAAAACGCCTTATTGAAAAATATATTTTTTAACAGAATCGGATGAGTCGTGTCATGGGCCTTTGTTGGCTCTGTAATAATACTCCTGATACCAGGGTTGATGAGGTTGGTATCCACCTCATATTCCACACGATAGAAAAAAAGAACAAAATCCCGATTTCATTAAATTAATTTCACTGCGGGTATGATAAAATTCCTTTCAGCAAAATGAGACAACAATTTTTTACCTGGTCTGGATTGAAAGTTGAAACTAGCGAGCTTTTGTGAGCTGTTTTGTGGCGTGGTTTTCTTTAACAAAACTTCGATTTCATTCAATTAATTTAATTCCAGGTAAAACTTGAGACTACATATTTTTACTTTCTCAAATCACATGTAGACAATTTTTCAAAAAGGCGCTTTCGAGGTTTTTATAACCACGCGGTTCTTTAATCATCATGTTTATCTCAGAACTTCAATATTATGCATTATTTACTATATTAGATACAAGAACTACAGACGTAAGTTATTTTTACATTGTTTTAAGTTTACGCGTTTAGTTGTAGTAATATCGGGAGTCTCATATCCCTGCTTCTCAAGAACCCCAATCAGCGCTTATCGCTATCGACCCACTATTCTTTCTTTCTTTCAAATATTTTTCCTCTCAGACAACGCCCTCGTGTCAAGGTTCGCGCCCAACTGGGCACCCTGAGGCCTGTTGTCTTAAACGTTGTAACGGGTGAGAGCCTTCGGCGCTCCCCATTTGTCCAGCCAAGTCAATGCCATCTGCGGCAAATCATAAGTCACGTCAAAAGAAAGTAAGAACCCGTTATGTGTTTTAATAATGACATAAGTTATGTTTGTCTGTAGATTCATTACATAAACATAACGTAAGGCTCACAACTACATCCCAGTCAGAGGTACATCTGTCTAAATATGAACTAAATAAGTACGCACACCTTATAGAGCTTTCTGTTAGGCCAACGTTGTAGGTGGTGGTAGATACTTTATACTACAAATATCATAAGAAAAATACCTGCTATTCCAGCGAGAAAATCCCCTGGTTAAGCGTAGTGTATATCATAAAAGCTGAAGCGACGACGCTGTCGACTCCACTTTGGAGTGTCATGCATCTTTCAGGAGCGATTTAAATTCCGCCCGGCTGATTGAAACTCTTTTCTGGTCTGAAAACAAAATACCGTCCAAGTAAAAGCATATTTTTGATAGTCTTAAAGAGGTTTCATTTATTTTAGTGTACTTGAGTATTTTTCGAGACTGTGCCCAGCAGTGGAATGTATTTTTAAGTTTAAAAAGGAAGGTTTTGGATGTTTGTAAAAGAGTAAAAAAGTAAAGTACTTAAGTGGAATTAAAGTAAGTGAGTGAGTGGAGTGGAAGTTAATGTGAGTGGAATTCCATGGTCTCTGCCTACCCTAACAGGAAATAGGCGCGATCTTATGTATGTAAGTACATACTTATCATCACTACATACACATACATATACATATAAAAGAGAAAGAACCTAGTCACCTATCATCAGTATCAGTGATGATAAATTGTTGAACATTTTTCTTTTTAATAGCTTAAAGAAACATACATAAGTATCATCATCCGGTTTCCACATGGTCCGCTTACCTAACCTGAAATAACGGCATCCGTGGTCCAGTGGTTGAGCCTTGTTCCCGGGTTCGAATCCCGGTGGGGACAAATCAAAAAATCACTTTACTTGTGATTCCTAGTTTGTTAGGACATTACAGGCTGATCACCTGATTGTCCAAAAGTAAGATGATCCGTGCTTCGGAAGGCACGCTAAGCCGTTGGTCCCGGTTATTACTTACTGATGTAAGTACGTAGACGTTACATGAGTCATGTCAGGGGCATATGGCGGCTCAATAACACCAGAGTTGATGGGGTTGGTAATCCACCTCACAACCCACACGATAGAAGAAGAACCTAACCTGAAGATTTGACAGGTCCGGTTTTTTACAGATGCGACATATTTACTTAAGAAACATACTTAATGTACTTAAGCATAATTCTTATACGTAAATTAAATGCGGAATTCTATAGGCAGTCAGAAGACAATTTGTTGCCACTCTTGGTATTGGCGTCATTATGAAGTCTACGTGTTAGAGAGACACGCACAGACAGATTACCAGCCCGTCACCCGTACAAGTGTGGATAGACAGCACAAGATAGAAAAAATCCAAGCTTCATCACACAAAACGTCAAAAGCATACAAACGTTAAGCTAGTAAAAATTCCGGGTAAAGTCAGTAGTTTTTACCAAGTTTTTACCCAATTGGGCGCATGACTCAGACGAAAGGGACACACTCGCTAGAGTAGCTGATGTAACAGCAGTTGGCAGTGGTATGTACGGTCACGAGTACTAATAAGTATACACTTTGAACCCATGTCACATTAACTTTATTGATAAATTAAACTTTAAGTCTCATTAAATGTCAAATATGATAGTGCGACAGGGTTCTAAAGTGGGTACACGATATTGCTCACGACTGTACGAGTAGATAGGGGTAGATTGAGTAACCAGTGCAGTTAATAGGGGGCGCAGCTAATTGCATTAGGTACCGTAATCCTTTTACAGGCCTTCCTGTCTGCCGGCGAGGTCGAGCCAATAATAGGGAGAGATTCGAGTCATAACGGGGGTGATAAGGATGAAAATAGAATATTATGCGATTTATGAGATTATTTGCCGTTTGGAATATGTTGAAAGATCCAGTGGAAACACAGACTAATATTATACTTTTTTTTTACTTATACTTATATTAAATTCGGGAGAAAAACAGTTATTCTAAAGCTTATAATATACAGAGTGTTTGTAACATCGTAACGATAACTTTCAAGTATGATTCAGAACATGATTCTGAGTTTATATCAAGTGGAATTTTCCGTCGAAAATGTATGGAACTAAAAAAAATACACTTAAATTTTCATGAATTTTCCGATAGGAAATTCCACTTGATATCAACACAGAATCATGGTCTGAATCATCCCCCTCAATATTCGTTACGGCGTCACTAATACCCAAATCTACTTATATGGCTACCTGTACGTACTTGTACGGGGTGTAAATGAGATCGTAACGAATACTGAAAGGGATGATTCAGCTCATTATTCTGAGTTAATAACGAGAGGAATTTAGAAAAAAACTAAAAAGAAACCTGATTTATTGACAGAAAATTCCATTTAATATCATCTCTGTATCATCCCCCTTAGTATTCGTTACGATGTTACTAACACCCTGTATGTCTAATTAATCAATTAACTTTGATCAACCCCTAACCCCAGATCCTATTTTATTTCGTGTCAATTTATATTCAATCAATCAGCTTTGTACTTTATTGCTTCAGACTCCATCAGTTCGCCATCCATAATTTTAAAAAGGACACAAGACAAAATGTAGGCGAGAATTCCTGTTTTAGTTAATTTTTTGCAAAGAATCATCTAGAAATTCTTGTCTCGCAGATAAGGAGACATAGTCTCAAAACCTAGTTTCATTTCACTATCTTCTAGGATAATGAGGCCATGTATGAGACATGATATGAACACATGACATGACATGATATGATATGAATTCGTTTCAATTGTCAATAAATTTAATTAACAGTTATTGTCGTCCTGATAATCTTGGAACTATTGTCACCATTTATGATAATTAAGTTGGTTCCCTACGTAATCACGAATGCTTGCTGCGCTTGCTACATCGAATAATAGATAAGTAGGTATAAGTAGGTATATATTTTAGGTTGTGTATATAGGTTAGGTATATATATTTGTAAGTATGCTATATATTTATTTTCATGTATTTATTGATAAGTTGTACTTATAGTTTGTACCCGCAATCTTTCAATTTTTTTTTAAATTTTCCTCACCTCAACCATAGGTTGCCTGGAAGAAATCGCTTTAAGCGATAAGGCCGCCATTTGCCATTTATTTAGTTAAGAGACTTTTTGTAATTATTTCTTTTTATTTTGGTGCAATAAAGTGTATTTGTATTGTATTGTAATGTAGATTTTTGCTGTCCAAGTCCAAGCAAAAAGGTGCACTTAGGCGATACCCACACGAAACCGCGCACAAGGTCGACGCGGTTGGCGGTGAAGTGGTCGGCATGGGCTGCTTGTATCCGCTGATGCCTAAAACACGGACATGCCCTTACAGCTTTATTTTTTAAATTTAAGCCAACAGGCCTGAGAGTGCCTATTTGAGGTTATATTTAAAGATTTAACAGATCCCAGTGAGCCGATAGCGATGAGCGCTGTATGAAGAAAATCGTCGACTTCAATTGTTTTTCTTCGCGAGCTGATTGGCAGCTTCCATGTCTAAAGTACACAACCTCGTCGCGCGATGTAACGCCTTAAAAATCCGCGTCGTGTGAGAATCGCCTTTAAGTTGGCAAGCAAGTAAATTGGGGAAAGTGTCAAGATTCCCCAAACAATCTTCGATAAAACAAAACCCTGCTTGGCACAACGACAATCTAAGTTTTTGTAAGTAGTTCGACCTGGAGTGTTTACATATCGACCACATTGCGGTTCACGGAAAGGAGAAAGTTAGGTGCCTATTAATTTATATTCAAAATTCTTTTATCCAATCCTAAATAAAAATTAAATTAGTAAAAAAGGGTGGACAACTTCTGGGGAAGCCGTTTGGGACCCTTGAAAGATTTGAGATGTATTTTCATTCAAACAAGATTATTTGCATAACAATTTGTGAACCTTATGTTACTATAGGTAAAGTTCTCAAAATATCTACCTACACCAATATACTTAGGTCCTATAATGTATATAAAACTGTTAAGGTTTATAAGTACTTGCACTTACATAATTGTTAATCGTGCACATCATGTTTTTCTTACTAAATAATATATTGATTTTACCAACTCTCAGTAAGTACTGACCGGCTATACCATTTGCGCCCAATCTCCAATAAGTCACGTCAAAAATGTACCAGTAAAAAGTAGTATATTGTGTATAATGTACTGAAAATATTTATTTTCATTTAACTTTT
This sequence comes from Pectinophora gossypiella, assembly GCF_024362695.1. Lineage (NCBI taxonomy): Eukaryota > Metazoa > Arthropoda > Insecta > Lepidoptera > Gelechiidae > Pectinophora > Pectinophora gossypiella. Next base: position 6,243,584 of record NC_065407.1, on the reverse strand, counting down.
TACAACAAGGTGCAAAATGAATTCACATACTCGTATCGTAAATCTTTGGTTTATGTCGTAACTTCTTGTAGATTTGCTGGTAACAACAAACCTAGCGGCACCTGGTAACAACAAACCTGGTGAGTATATAAACTTTATATATTTCGTACCATTTAATTTGCCTCTTATTGGATAGTATATCAAGTATACAGCTAGCACAGTTCGTTTGATATAAGTCCTACAAAGCTGCGGAACTCTTACAAAGATAGAATAGTTTGGTTTGATACTGAGAAAGAAAGGTTATCCGCCAAACGCCCCTTACAAAGCGACTGCCTTACTAAGTTCCACGGCCGCGTCAGGCAAATTGGATAAGTTTCATCGTGCTCACAAACTCTTTGCAGGTATGATCGCCTAGTACCTAGATGCTTCTGATGTGACTTTAGGTTGGCGTTCACTTGAGGAATCGTATATTACTTTTAAACGATACTTTATGCTTCGTGTAGTTTTATTAACAAATCTACACTTGTAAACAACGTTTATTTCTTCCGGCCAAGTAGAGTATGTCTTTTTAAAGAACGTCTAGGGCCCTGTGCCGAGGTTTTTCTTGCTGCTTCTCTTCCCCAGCTATACAGATTGAGAGAATCTGCAGTAGTTTGAGACGGATGAGATGGTCGTTATGTAAAAAATGACGACTCGAGGTGTAACTTTGTTACCTACTGAATAAAGATATTTTTGAATTTGTATTTGAATTTTGTCAGCCAGGCAAATTTACAATAAATCATTTAAGTACTTAAAAAGTGGAATAGAAATAGACTTAGAATGTTTTATGTGCAATAAAGTGTTATCGTATTAAAATTCTAATAATTTAGTAGGTATTTGATTGGTAAAAACACCAAATAGAAGAAAAAGGTTGGAAAGGCCCTAACGCGCAATTTGTATGAGAACCGCTGTCGCCGGTTCAACATCAACCACACTCCCTTTTACTACACTCCTGCAAACAGATAACTACGTTAGCTCTACGCTGCTTCTCATAATTTCGTCAATTCCATAGCCACTTTACTGTATATTTTATGTGATAGGCTGCAATTTTATCATTAATTTTCGTAAAATACTGCATAAGAAAGTATTTTTTTGATAAATAGCCGATCATATACCGGTTCGGATTTTAACTATCCTGTGATAAGGAGGGATCTCTTTGCATGATAACCGATATTTGACTTATTGCTCTGCAGGTATTATACACAAAACGACCTTTTAATATATTTTGGCGGTGCTCTGTGTGTCTTAAAGTTCGCGGTCGAGTGAAGTGCAAAGTTGAAGTAATGAACTATTTGCTTATATTTGTATAGCGCGGGGTTCGCGCTCACTTGGTTCTTTCAACCTTTTTCTTCTATTCCGTGGGGTTAAAAGACCTATTTCAGTGTCAACAGCATAACCAAATCATTACACTCAGCGGGATCAACTATGTAATGTGTACTTAATACTATACGTATACCTAATACCTATAACCTAATGTTGCATATAACCAATATCTCTATACATGGATCAGTATTAAACGAACGTTCAATCTATTCGGTTGTTTCATTAATACAATACAACATCTCATCTTTTAATACTGATCCATGTATAGATATTGGTTATATGCAACATTAGGTTATAGGTATTAAATATACGTATAGTATTAAGTACACACTACAACTACTTTAAATACCCACCCTTAAAAATTAACCCTTAGATTGTTGATTTAAGTAACTGCTGGTGATACTAAAATTAGTTCCACGGTTATGAATAGGGGTTGTGAGTATCGATTGATGCAGCGTTGCCTAGCAACGGAAGAGGCGTCGCGACGCCGCCTTCGTCGCGCGAGACTGAAATTATGGTAATGTTAATCACTAGTATGGTAAAGCCTTGTCGATTTATGTAGGTGTGTGTAATGTGAAGTGACTTGGAGTGCTATCGAAGATGATTTTTACATCCAGCTTTGCTTTTACAAACCGTCAACCGTTTATTTGATATCGTACGGTCTTGCGTCTTTGGACGTCGATAAAGAAAAATACAATAATTAGATTTTAACTAGACAATATGTAACACAAACAAGATGTCTACGTATTATTCTCCGTTGCTGATTAATTAAGGGTAAGATAGAATCGTGACAAATGGAATTCCATAGTCTCTGCTTACCCCTGTGGGAAATAGGCGTGGGTTTATGAACTTATGTATGTAAGATAGAGTCGTCATATAGATAGGTAGACTAACTAAATGCTGGGTCACAAGCCGATTTTATTGCAATTCTCAATTATTTATTGCATTCCATGTAGTACAATGGGGTGTTGCACATCAGTAACAGAATCACAAAAAATACCCACTTCTGAAGATAAACCAACGCCCTCCAACACTAAACAGGCAGTGAAAGATAAGCAAAAACGCTTTATTGCTATAACGCACCCACCACGTACAAGCATAGAATCATGGGTGATATATTTTGCTTACAGGGGGAAAAACCAGAGGCGGATTTAGGTTTGTACTAATAAGGCTTGACTACCTGTCACCTAAGATTGACTTGCGCTGTATAAAATCATCCCACTCCAGCAAAACCACAATATAGAGAAGACGAAGATGAAGGCATATGAAAACCTATTTATTGCATCTTGTTGAACTTACAGGATGTTAGTGAGATCGTAACGAATACTGAAGGGGATGATTCATATCATGGTGTAATTTTTCGTCGCAAAATTACGGTCTCCGTGGTCTAGTGGTTGAGCGTTGTGCTCACGATCCGAAGGTGCAAATCACAAAAATCACTTTGTGATCCCTAGTTTTGTTAGAACATTACAGACTGATCACCTGATTGTCCAAAAAGTAAGATGATCCGTGATTCGGAAAGCACGTTAAGCCGTTGGTCCCGGTTACTGCTTCCTGATGTAAGTAAGTACACGTTACATGAGCCATGTCAGGGGCCTTTGGCGGCTCAATAATAACCCTGACACCAGGGTTGATGAGGTTGGTTATCCGCCTCACAACCCACACGATAGAAGAAGAATCATGTGAAATTCGCTACATTGCCAAACGTATAACACACAATATTTAACCCTAATATAAACCACATATATAATAAATAAAAAATATGACATTTTCAAATTACTCATCTTACAATTTAATTAAGGAATAACAGACATTATAATCAATATGAATTGCTTCAATTTATTCACGTTGAAAACTCGAGTCCGATGTAAAATATGAATCGACCTGAGGGCCTTGAAACAGGGCCCTAATTAGTTACCCTGTAGGGGCCACACTTAATTCGTCCCCGTATAACTTAACCATTCTTTCATCTTAGTGCAGGAATAGAAAAATGATCACTGCCACCCCTGACGTGTTATATCTAAGCGGTGTTATGTCGCGTTAGATAAATGCGTACAGTTTAGCAACTTTATTTAAAAAATATATTCCATATTGTTGTATAGTCTATAATATAATAGGGCAACACGATGCCGGCCATTTAAGAAATATAATTTCATGTACGTTTTTGGATTAAACAACTCTAATATATTTTGGTTCAAGTCAAGCATGTCAAGCCAAGTTCAAGTAACAGAACTGGCGAGCAGCACCGTGTGTAATATTACACAAACCATTTGGAGCCATTAATTACACCAGATGTAGCACATATGAATACATTCCTGGACAAATAAAACATTTCGACATATTGTTGATTTATTTATAATGTGGAGCATCGACTTACCTACTTGAGCGGTCAGGGAGTGAGTTAAGATTCCATATTAGCTTTATCTTAAAATTCTCGCACTTTGATGCAAGATATTCTTCAGAAAAAGAAACCTTGATAGGGAATCTAGATGTTCAGAAGAGGCACGTGTATGTGTTAGGCTAATAATAAAAAAAAATGTTCATTGTGTCATCCAGTGGCCTAATTTGCCACTGTGATGATAAAATTCAAGTTGCCTTCTGATTATTTGGTGCTCTGCCGACCCTATTAGGGATTAGAGCGTAAGTTTTTGTATGTATGATAGAATTGATCAGATCAGAAGCTAATTTAAATAACACATTTTTTCTACCTATTGTAATGTTTAGGTGAAGTGGCCTCACTGCTTATATATTTGATTGTGTCGGTGTTACAGCATTTGTCATGTCGGAGTCGGAAGGAATTATTCTATAGACGATAGAATTCTGTAGGCATGCTGAAGGGGCTCCCGGGAAATATGAAAAATAGGAAACAATCGTATACCACTTACGGTAATACTTCGCTTTTTCCAAAGATATATTGTATTATTTTACCTTTCAAGTAGCTTTTAGTTAAGTTGTTTAGAGAAGTGGCTGATTTTTAGGTAAGTATAACCTGATTTCCCGACATTATAGTTAAACAATGGGATTTGGATTTTAAAAGCCACCTGGTTCTTAGGAGGTTAAATATAAAAACAAGATCATTAGGTATAATGGTACATCATAAATAATGGAGACATTAATCAACGACTTTTACTACCTGGCTGGGAAAATATGCAAGTAATCGTGAAATGCCAGAAAAAGAAAATGGTCGCCATTTTTTATTTTTATGTCACAAAACAACAATTTGTATGGCGGCCATTTTGTTTTTCTGTTGTCAAATGCTCTCACACTCTGAACGCGAAACTGCTTTGGTAGAGAGAGCACCATGCATCATCTAGTTTCGATCGTGTTATTTGTTTTTATACGCTGCCAGTCTATAGTCTGCGGTGAAGGAAAACATCGTGAGGAAACCCACAATCCCGAGATGAGAGAAATTCATTTCGGAGGTATGTGACCTAACTTATATTAGGCTGATTTTCCCTTCGCGGGTTGGAAGGTCGGACAGGCAGTCGCTTCTTTAAAAAACGGAACTGTCAAATCTTCAGGTTAGGTAAGCGTCTATAGTATGCCATTGGGTTGTGATAGGGAGACCGAGATCATTGCGAAGGAACTATGGGACTCTCGTGGCTTTTCGCATGAAACAATAGACGACATTCGTGCAAGTTCGGTACCGGGGATCGAAGCAATAGCGCTCCCCGGTTAAGAAACAAGCCTCAAGAATACAGTCACCTTTTATGTACGCAACATCATGCCTGTATCCTCAAAAGGGTAGGCAGAGGTGTCCTCGTCAGCTATGTTTAAGCGCCATGTCACAGGGAGCGTATCTATGCCATGTAGCCTTAATAAAGTATCATACCTCACTATGAATATAATATATTCATGACTGTAATAAAGTTCCGTAATATGCATCTCTATCATCATTACTGATATGTACGCCTGGAGTGGAGAGGCTACAATGTTGCAAACCTCATTGGACATATTATGCTCAGTTGTCGAAGCATACCGCTTGTAGGCTGCAAATAAAACTATTGAAGACCTTTATAATTGCGGTCCAAGTTTAAAACTTGTACTGTTGAAAATTAATATAAAAACTCCGCCTTCTCTCTTTTTCTTCTTCTTATCGTGTGAGTGCAATACGAGTACCAGCCTCATCAACCCTGCTGTCAGGGTTATTATTGAGCCGCCAAAGGCCCCTGATATGGCTCATGTAACCGGGACCAACTGGTGAACGTGCCTTCTAAAGCACGGATCATCATACTAAACATATTACAAAATGAAGATCCAGGGTTAACCTCGTAAGACCGAGATTTCAAGACAAAACAGTCAAACAATGGGGTTTGAATTTTATTGAAAATGGAATCCCATAGTCTCTGCTTACTCCGGTGGTAGATAAGCGTAGGTTTATGTGTGTATGTATAGTCATCCGCGCCAATAGTCGTCCGCGCCACGAAAGAAGTCTACGGATTTTATTGGAACTAATTGACAAGCCTTAATAATTCTACGCAGAATCTACGACACTAATGCCGCGGCCTTGGGACATTCGTGGCGCGGTCTATATTCTAAGCAGCTTAAACTTACTTCTCCGTTCCTTGGATTGCATCATCTGTGACCATCAACTTTGATTGCTGTATGCTTGGCGGTTGGTATGCTGAAATAGAAATACATAAAACATTTTTAATCCTAATAAAAATAGCTCATGAGAAAACATTGTTTAGGTATTTTTTTTTATATGTTTTTTAGTATATATAGGTTAGGTTATATATTTGTATGTATATGTATGTCATAAGTTTAATTGCATATATTTATTGGTAAGTTGTACTAATAGTTTGTACCCGCAATCTTTCAATTCCAATTTTTAAATTTTTTCCTCACCTTAGGTTGTCTGGAAGAAATCCCTTTAAGCGATAAGGCCGCCATGTGCCATGTACCTAGTTAAGTCTTTTGTAATTATTTCTTTTTATTTTGGTGCAATAAAGTATATTTGTATTAATGAAGGTTGTTTATTACTTTTCTCCTAAGCTCCATAGGATAAAATAAACCATCAGCCGATGGCGATACCGCCGTAGAAAAATAACGACAGATAATCCGCTATTTACTTCTACCTTAAACTTAATCCACCCGATTAGTCGCATCAGACGCACCCGGGGGCTCGCTCAGCAATTGATGGCCCAATCAGCGGCCGGTACTGCGCCGGCGCATATCTACAGAGCCGGAGTAGGGAGAGCGGTACACTAGCTTTATTCGTCCCATACACTGGGCACAGACCTCACCCCATCAACCTGAGGAGGCACGAAAGATAGTCCTCAACTTCCAGGAAATTGCTCTAGAGCAATAAGGCCGCCCAAATTGTACTGTTTTCATGTGTTATGTCTGATTGTTGAAATTTTAGTTCTGTGCAATAAAGTATATTTGATTTGATTTGATTTGAAAAAAAACTTACGCAAACCGTATCATTTTTCAACGATAAGTAATTAAAACAGGAAGCCATTTTAACCATTTTTATCTTCTAAAAGTGACCTTTTGATGGTTAAAATGGCTTCCTGTTTCAACGCGAGTGTATGGCAGTGCACTCGTGTTACCTCTCTGTAAAGACGGCTAGAATTCTTTGAGTCAGAAAAAACAAATATTTTTCAAAGATCTTCTTCTATCGTGTGGGTTGAGAGGTGAATTACCAACCTCATCAACCCTGGTGTCAGGGTTATTATTGAGCCGCCAAAAGCCCCTGACATGGCTCATGTAACGACTACTTACATCAGTAAGCAGTTACAGTGACCAACGGCTTAACGTGCCTTCCGAAGCACGGATCGTCTTACTTTCGGGCAATCAGATGATCAGCCTGTAATGTCCTAACCAAACTAAGGATCACAGTGATTTTCGTGATATGTCCCCACCGGGATTCGAACCTGGGACCTCCGGATCGTGAGCCCAACGCTCAATCACTGGACCACGGAGGCCGTTAAAACGATGATAGTTTTTCAAAGATGATAGTCATACATACCTAACTTACGATTAAGTATATTTTTTTATTTTAATATAATTAATTAATACTATGTACTTCTGTACCTTATCGTAAGATTTCATTCATGGGGTGACGCCACGACGTCGCACTGGGTGTCACTCACCCTAGTTACGCCACTGCGCAGCCGCAAAGAGTTTGCCGCCCGATTTATTATCTGTACCGATTAATGTTATTTAAATACTGATGGGATTTACAATCGAGTTATTTTATAAACGAATGGCTTGATGAGGTTCAAATTGTTCTCGGACCGTGACTGAAACAGCTTCTATGTATGTTCGACTGTTAGAGCTTCCATTATTCAGAAGTGTGTAAAGTTAACAAAAAAAAGTGAAAGGAGTAGTGTATATTTTTTTTTTACGTGACTTATTGTAGATTTGCCGCAAATGGCAGTAACTACTTGGCCGGAGACAACGTGAACCTCGGCTCAGGACGTCGTCTGAGAGATTTATATTTGAAAGATACAATCGACCCAAGCGGGTCGATAGCGATAAGCGCTAAATGAGGGAAATCGTCGACGACGCCGGCGGGGTCGGTATCGGGGAGAAAAAAGTGTGTAATAATATACTTAGTAAGTACATTGTTCGTCAAGGGAAGAAAGTGACCGGTTACACGGAAATCGTAACCCATAGCCATATATGGAAGTGTAGATGTACCTCTGACTAGCCCAATTGGGTATTAAGTCGTGCGTTTATATTATGTTATGTTGTAGCCGTAAAATGGGCTCGCCCCCTATTACATGGGACTTAAACATAGCTGGCAAGGAAAGGGTATAAATATAAATAAATAAAATAAAATAAAATAAAATAAAATAAAATAAAATAAAATAAAATAAAATAAAATAAAATAAAATAAAATAAAATAAAATAAAATAAAATAAAATAAAATAAAATAAAATAAAATAAAATAAATAAAAAGAGTTTATTATTTCGGACATGTTCCATAGAACAATATAATAAATGTTGTTCGAATATGTACTAACTACCTCTGCCTACCTCTTCAGGGATATAGTCGTGATTCTATGCGCTGTGTAATTCGATGTACATCATCTTCATCAGCCCATTAACGTCCCCACTGCTGGGGAACGGGCCTTCCCTATGGGTGGATAGGGAGATCGGGCCGTGCGGATTGATGGTTATTAACGACTGCTAATGCATCCGGGATCAACGGCTTAATGTGCCTTCCGAAGCACGGAGGAGCTCGAGATTAAAACTTTTTTTTTGTGGTCACCCATCCTATGACCGGCCTTTGCGAAAGTTGCTTAACTTCAACAATCGCAGACCGAGCGCGTTTACCGCTGCGCCACCGAGCTCCTCAATGTACGTTAATTCGATGTACGTACGTTAGTTACTTACTATGATTATACTCATACTTTTAATATCACAGGAAAGCCTAGATTTAAAGCATTTAAAGCTAGTTTTTAGCGATAATTATTGAGGTAATAACGTAATATAATTATGTAGCGATCCGTTATTTGCCGTGAGTACGGTTAGACTGTCCTATTACCGCATTCCCGTGTTTTGACATCTAATTAACTGCTATCAGACGACAGCTGGGACTGAGGGCCGCTCCGGCTAGACCACACCATAGTTTGATGCTAATTCTATCTGGGACATACATACATACATAAATTAGGCCCTTATCAGGATGGACGGAGCCACTATTTAACAAACAAAATGAATCCCTCCTCATTTTTTTCGAATGACGATTAGTCAACAGCACTTTCATCAATCATTTTAGAAATTCTAAAGATACACCCCACTAGCGTTTTTAGAGCGTCGTCGTCGAGCCAGCGTCTGCGCGACGTCTACGCGACGCCAGCGCCGCGCACGCTCGGCGTTCGGCAGATGGCCAGTGCTGGCGTCGCGTCGCCGCGGCGTGACGACGACGCTCGAAAAACGCTAAGTTGGGGGGTCTCTGGACCTGTGAAATACCCGTTCCAACGAGCTCTGACCTGGTGTGCGCGTGGAAAACGCAAAAGTGGGCGGCCCAAAGTGACCTGGCGTCACACGGTTGACTGAGAGTTGAAAACTCTCGGCATGTTATAGGAGCAAGCTACAGAGGCTATAAATGATCATGAGGAGTGGAAACCTGTTATTCGAGCCCTACATCCCAACAGGCGATAAGAAAAAGAAAAGGATTAGAAGAAGAAGATAATTATATCTATACTTCGATTTATCTGGTTGGTGGTTTGGAAACTTATTACAATTCAAATCAACGATGATTTCTGATATTACTATCTGTTTTATACCATGTCTAAACCATTGAACTGGATGGAAATCGGCACATAAGTACGTTCCTATATGGAAACCTAGAGGAGGGTGGAATCAATTACATAAGTAAGTACATGAATTAATTCCGCTCCCTCACCGTTCTATCTAAAGACAACCAGACGTCAGCAGGTACATCATCCATTTGTTGTGGATATACCATTAATCCGCGCGAAGCGCTTCGCCTCTTTTTTTAATGCGAACAGTGAAGGACTGGAACAACGTGACGCAATCTGGATAATTTGCTTTTCACGAATCAGAAAAGTTGTGATAATATAATGTGGTAGTGCTGAATAAACCCACGTATAAGTTAGCCAACTGGCTAGAGCAAGTAATGATTACAGTAGATGTTGGGATTAGCCACAATAGTTGTAGAATGCAAGTAAATTAGCCGCTGAGAAAGGCTGCACTGGCTTAAAATGTAGCTAAGCCTATAATTAGGCGCTTAGAAAACTGTTGTAATTATAAACGTTGGGTAAATTATGTACTTATTGCGTGTGACCTGTTAATTGTATAGGTTTTGTGGTTTTGACTGCATGTAAGATAGTTTGACAATTTAATTATTATTAATTTATTTATTTATTTTTATTTATTTAGCATCTGTCGTGGAAGCCCAGTCGGAAGAACGTGACGTGAGATCGCAGGGTCGAAAGGCCCGGGCCAAACCGAATCATTTTCGAATTTGTTTTCAAATTCATATTCGGATGTGTTCACATCGTGAGGGAAACATCCCGAGAAATGCGTTTCGAAAGTATGTGACCTAACCTGTAATTAGATGGTTCTTCCTTCGCAAATTGGAAAGCTAGAGAGACAGTCGCTTCTATAAAAATTGGCGCCGTCAAGTCTCCAGGATCCAGGATGACGCTAGGGAGATGATGAGTTATTTTTTTACAAACATGTTATTTTGATTTGAGGTAAGTACTTAAGTACAAAAACTTAAAAGGTAAAACTTTGATAGCCCAAGCGAGATTTAGAGCGTTAGTTTATGGAAGTTTAGAGATATAATATGTAATGCAATCTAAATGAGCCGTATATACCGTTGGTTTTCCTTAAATAAAATAAATATACTACTAACACGTTAACCTCTATCCTTCATTTACGACATACCTACATTACGACTCAGCAGTCCGTCCGAAAATAACTATTAATTACCTTCTCATTATTAATAATTAAAGTAAATGGCTATGACTGGAATATTGCGCAGCGGGGATTTAACCCTTCGTACGAGGGGTCCCGATCATAATTTTACGAGTCAGGGCTTTTCGAGTTAATACCTACTATTGTTTGAGGAGCTCGGTGACGCAGCGGTAAACGCGCTCGGTCTGCGATTGTTGAAGTTAAGCAACTTTCGCAATGGCCGATCATAGGATGGGTGACCACAAAAAAAGTTTTCATCTCGAGCTCCTCCGTGCTTCGGAAGGCACGTTAAGCCGTTGGTCCCGGCTGCATTAATAACCATCAATCCGCACTGGGCCCGCGTGATGGTTTAATGCCTGATCTCCCTATCCATCCATAGGGAAGGCCCGTGCCCCAGCAGTGGGGACGTTAATAGGCTGATGATGATGATTGTTTGAGAAGTCGAATTCAAAAGAAATTCAATAGATATTTTTTATCTTTAATATTTAGAAATAGAACTTCTGATTTCAAAATTGAATTAGTGGCCGTTGAGCGTAAAAGGCGGGATTATTGAATTAAATTGTGTTTTAAACCGCGTAAGCGCGAAAAAGTCTAAGTCTATGGTTTTAAAGATAAAATGACTTGACACTTACCAGGATTGACCAGAAAATGCAACAATCACTTATCACTTTTGAACAATCTCAATCACTAGATTTAGCTTGTAAGTATAATGTGTGTAATTTTGGGAGGGTATTCAAAAAAATATTTGTACTTCACGCGTATTGGCTATAGATAAACAGTCAAAATCCGCTAGAGGGCATTACTCGCTATAATGAATGGTACAGATAAAAAATACCACAATAACGATAAAACTAACGCTTTTAAGATTTGGAGTCGTTACTGGTGATAACTTGTAGTAAGATGTTTAAGTGCATTCATTGGGCTGTCTGTGGGGTAATGATCCCCACAATATGGAAGCTCATTTGTGACTAAGTATCAAATTATCTTCCATTCCGTATCGTTATATCTCGACGATGACGTAATTTAATCATATTTCGGTAGATAAATGAAGTAAATGATAAATGATTCTTCACTAACACCCCGTACAAGTACGTACAGGTAGCCATACAAGCACGTATGGGAGCTGGTGACACCATAAAGAATATTGAGGGGGATGATTCAGCTTATGACTCTGAGTTAATATCAAGTGGAATTTTCCTTCGCAAAATTTGTTTTTTTTTTTAATATTTTCAATTCTATACTTTTGTGACGGAAAATTCTTCTTGATATCAACTCAGAATCTTATTCAGAGTCATCCTTCAAAGTTTTCGTTAAGATGTCACTAACACCCTGTATAAGTACATTTAAGGACTTCCTATAAAATTGTAAATGTATTCTGTTTACTTAAAGTTCTGTCCACCCTATGAGGCTTTACAGCCGTGAGATGACGTAATATAAACAAACAGCCTAGGTATATACTTTATGGGTATTAATAGGCTAGTTTTCAACTAGTCAAATCAGTTACTTTTTACTAAACGTCAAAACACGAAATAACTATGGAATTTGTATGAAAAAGCACACTGTGACGTCATCGAAAATCGTGATAAAATGTCGGACATTATTACGTTTTTCTTGATTAAAATTCACAAATAAGTTGAATAGAAAAAAGAGAATGATTTTCGTTAGTTTTAAATCTGACTTTATTTAGTAATCACAATTTCATAATTTTTCTTATACCTAGTACCTACACGACCCAATTGTCTGACAAGTTTACTTATATAAGGTGCTAACAGCAGTTCTCGGCGATACAATATTCATCGCTAAACTTTAGTTCGAAACTTACCTAAACTATACACCTACGCTTCGGATACGGATAATGAAATTAGTAATAAGTAAATACAAATAAAGTTCGACTTGTTAGGGACTTCTGTAAGTATGTAACCAATGAACATCTATAAGCATAACCTTCGTCTGGAGTCAGGGTTACTATTGAGCCGCCAAAGGCCCTGACATGACTCATGTAACGACTACTTACATCAGTAAGTAGTAACCGAGACCAACGACTTAACGTGCCATAATGATCGCGTACGGTGATCGCTTTATGAGAACAAACGTCACATCAGAGTTATTGACCAAACAACGAGAGAAGAACACAGAATCATTTAAAAAAATCGATACTAACTGCGAGACGGCTTCGCAAGACTTGTGGTTCTGCCCACCCTAATAGCGATTACGCATGTGATTGCATCAATGACGCCAGTAACTCTCTCAGCATTGGGTGCGCTTGCGCCGCCGCAGGACGGCGTATCCGCGATAAGATCGCGTGTCTAATTCAATTCCTCACGCGCGTTATACTCGGGCGGGACGCGCCCGCGCTCTGCTCCTACACTGATGGCGCGATACTCCGCTCCCTGCAGCGATCTGATTGATCATTCGCTGCTTACTACTCCGACTTCGATCCTGTGGTTATGATCATATAATTATCAGACGAAAGCTTTCAGAAAGCATAGTGGCTACGATACGAAAATAATAGAACATTAAGGCAAAGAGTTATATTTTGTTTAAAGGTTTGTGGACTGTTACCTAATATGGGGACAGACTGGTAGCCTATCACCGTACGGCTTAAAATAGAGCCCTACCTACCTTTTTTTTAACGTGACTTATTGTAGATTTGCCGCAGATGGCATTAACTCCTTGGCCGGACAAATGGGGAGCGCTGAAGGCTCTCACCCGGTTCAAAGTTTAAGACAACAGGCTCAGGGCGTCATCTGAGAGGAAAAATATTTGAAAGAGATAATCGAGTTGAGGGAAGTCGTCGACCGCGTCGGCGGGTTCGGTATCGGGGTTCTGAAGAGTTTGGTGTCGCGAGCTGATTGGCTGCCTCTATGGTTAGAGTAATCGGGTCGTCGCGATCGTATATTACGTCCTTCACCCTACCTACCGCAACCATGGTGTCCTAGTGAAATAGGGCAACAGTTCCGTACCAAGTCTAGCTACAAATTGTTTTCTGATTATTTGTGCCCACTCCGCTGGGGGTTACAGACGTGAGATATGTCTATGTGCAATCAAAGAGCAAAAGTGCAGTGAGCGAGCCCAGCGAATTATTTGTAAACAGTGATGAAATTATGAACCATTAGTTGTTATGATTATAAAATTTGTTTTTATAGGTGTTTTTGGTTTACAGAAACGACATGTAACCAGGAGGTCTTAAGTGCAATCAGTTAATTTATTACTTTGGAAGAAACTGATTGGACTTTTGTACCTTATCACTCTGCAACACGATAACTTATTATTACTTAATAAATAAGAATAATTTACTAGATAATAATATACACTGTATCTTCATTTTACGGCTATTAAACGCACAAGTTTGTACCTAAAAATACCTGAAAATACCAATTAAACTTGAGGATACAAGCGTGACCCGAAGTTACACTGTTTTGTGTTACCCGACACAATAACATCAATGAGGGACTTTGCAGCCACGTTCCCCATAAACAATATAGATGGCGTTGTACAGATTTAACGTCACAATTACTTATTTTCTCATTACTCGGGTACATAATTATTCCAAAATATAACTTAAAAGCTTCTGCAAAGCTTAAGTATAAAAATAGTTATTGCTTGAAATTTGGATGAGATTATGTATAGATTATGTTGCTATCTACATATATTGTTTCTCTTTATATTGGTCAGAATAATAATGGTTGGAAAAAATGTGTTGTGCCTGTGTGTTATCATCATTTATACACAAAAACAAAGATGCATATATGTGTTATCCATGAAATTAGAAGGTTAAACCAAGGCAAATCTGTACAGCGCCATCTGTATATTTTTTAGGGCATGTACTCTGGAAAGTCGCTTATTAATATTACTAGGATAGACTCATAAACAATGTACTTTTTAAAAATTGTTAGGAATATTTCTCGGTCTATTCTATGACATCTGTGATTTTTATAAGACAAGGACTAATTTTATGAGGTTTTATTTCTTATAGTGACCAGTCAAAAAGAACCTTTTGTAAAGGAAATATTAATATAATCGGGGTTCTAGCAGTATTGGTTTGATTGTATTTATGAAGTTGTTGCTTTACAACACGCCCATATCGTTCCGACGCTCCGAGGAGGATGGGGAAGGCAGGGACGTACTGTGATGTGGGGCCTCGGAATTAAATTAATTTACTTAGATACTTAATATGGGAGGCCTGTACCTACCGGTAGAGGCGGGACCTACGATAAGGTGCAAAAGTCCAGTCAGTTTCTTGCAAAGTAATGAATTAACTGGTTGCACTTAAGACCTCCTCGTGACATATCGTTTCTGTAATAGACCAAAAACACCTACAAAAACATAAATTTTATAATTATGTGAACTAATGGTTCATCATTTTACCACTGTTTACAAATAATTCGCTTGGCTCACTGACAAATCAAAGTATAAGTACTTACCTCATTTTTCTAAACCATTTAGAATCATAATTCTACGTGTCACTAAACTAAATCGTCAAGAAAATTAAATTATTAAAAAAGAAAGAAGTACTTAGCGAAATATTTGATTTCAGAACATCACTCAAACAAAAAATATCTACACGAGAAGTGGAAGAAAATTAACATTTAAAATAGTAAAATATAAAAATACATTATGGTAATAATAGAGTCATGTACTAGGTTCAAGATAAATTATGAAATTCTGATTACTAAATAAAGACCGATCTAAAACTAACGAAAAACTTTTTCTTTTGTCTATTTAACTTATTTTTGAATTTTAATCAAGAAAAACGTAAATAAGTCCGACATTTTATCACGTTTTTCTATGACGTCACAGCGGGCTTTTTTATACAAATCCCATTATAATTTCGTGTTTTGACGTTTAGTAATAAGTAACTGATTTGACTAGTTGGAAACTAGCCTATTTACTCTGCTTCCCTGAATCCGACCCAAGATTGAAGATTCTTCCAGATAACTAGACATGTTCCAGAGAGTTATGTTATTGTCCCCAGTGTAGCTACGAGGTGCTAGTGACAGCTTTTATTGCCTGTTTTAAAAGGAGACAGGACGAACTTATAAAATACACGGCAAAAATAAAGTTTGGTTAATAGGTTTTCCTTTACATCACGTGATATCAATTAACCTACGTCTATAAACAGGTATATATCCATACTATTAATAAAATTAAAACAACAGTAACTCTGTCTGTTTCGTTTTCTTGTGTAAACTCCTGAACCTATTTAAATAAAAAATAGCACAAAGGTAATCGAGACCTAGAGGTGGACAGTATATAAGTACTATCCGGTAACGAAACTTTGATAATACATCGCGATATCTGAAGTCCATGCGAACGAAAATAAATAACAAAACAGGTCATAGCATCACGCCTATATCCTCTAAAGGGTAGGCAGAGATATTATAGTATATCATAAATGATTATCACGTGCTCAGCGGTGAAGGAAAAACAACGTAAGGAAACCCACACTGCCGTGTCATACGAATCTCTGCTATCTCAAAAAATGCTGTTTTGAGTAAATCGCCTTTAAAGTTTTTTTCAGTTAATCGTCTGTATAGTTCGTATTAAGTGAAATATCTGTCATCAAAATATCAGAAAATATTCTAAAATGTACTCTGAATAACAGGCACTTTTGATTTTTTTCTTTATTATAATAGTTTTTATTTAAATCGAGTTTAAGAGTTGTGCATGACCACTCTTCCATAGAAATGTGGTCATGCGGTCTGTGCTATATTAAGTTAGCAGAGTTTGGCACATGTAGCCGGTTTGTTAATATAACTTTAATCTATCTATGCTAATTATTAGTTGTAAGAGATGATCGTTACAAGCTTTCTATAAGGACTGCTTTTTGGGGTAGCCCGGGTTGAGTAGACTAAGTGAAATGGATACAAGGAAAATATTTATATTAAGTACTTAGTTTAATTTTGATATCTACAAAATTGGAAATATTAATGTACAAGTTGGGAATTCCTTTTTTTCTACCCTGATATACTTTTTTTGCTTCATCAATCAGCAATCAGGAGCTCAGAATTATGTAATTTTATCATTTTAAATAAAATAATCTAAAATATAATGAACGTTTAGAAAAAATATTTGTGAAATATATAATTATGTTCAAACTTCTTCTCAATACAATGAAAAAAATGGGATTCCAACAGCATGTTTGCAATCATCAATCACAATGCCATAGCTAAAAATGTTTTAGGCATAACCTTTAGGAATCGATTAATTCCTCCTCACAATTTTCATCACTCCGAAATCATAGGCACACATGCACCACCCCTTACTAAAAACATCTGTTGAACCCTTCCTAAATTCAACCATCCTCAAGGCCAGCACACCACACCCCCTTGGAAACACCTTCCAGTAGTTCGTCGCAAAATAAAATAATGTTTTCGTGGCCAAGAGTCTGCATTGTCGTACCTTCCGACGACTTATTTACTCTTTCTCCGCACAATCTGCTAGACTGCATAACTCTCCTCTCCCGAAAACTTGTCTGCTATGCAAGCACGAACTGTACCAGACACGATGGAAGTTTGCACAGGCTCGAAACATACTCCCTACGCTTTTTGCAGCCACGAGCGTAGAAGAGTCAATCAAGACGATCATTGCTGAAAATGGATCTCCACTCTCAACAAGAATGTACAAGAATGGATCCTGTGAAGTTTGTACTTCAGAGTAGAAATTTGGTTTTCTATTGCGAGGGACAACCCTCGAAGAAAGTAGAAAATAAAACTATAAAAACTGGCCTCCTCCGCCTGCTTCGCCTCGGTATCATATTTCACCCTTGAGACAAACGTCTCAATGAACAGAACCAACGTTCTTGAAAACAGCAATCCCCACAGCTAGCCTGGGCATGCAAATAGCCTCCTGCACATCCACAGCAAAAATCTCGTCAACAGTAGGTATCTTCATTATTTAGATCGCCCTCTAAACATCTATGGGACTTATTCTACATATGAAACCCGTAGATATTCAGAAGATGGTGTTAAAATTGAAAGTACTGCCAAAAAGCTTTTAGCTTAGGATCATATTTACATACTATGGATGTGGAAACCAACCGTAAAGGATTATTTTTCGAGAAAGGCAGTTCCACTTCAGGCTGAAACAACAAACAGCATCAGCATTCTGTCTCTGTATTGAACAACCCTTGCAACCACAAGAACTTGGCTTTGAATTGTGACAATTATATCTCACAAAAGAAAAATATAATTCTCTTCTTGGCTATGATGAGATCAATCAACTCGTCCTCACATGTGACTGCAGAATACACAAAGCTCTGGAACCAGGGTACCTCATGGGAACTGATACAGTTCGAGGTTGCACAGCGAACTTTTGAATTCTCGAGAGTAAAAGAGATTGACGATCTGACAGATTATCACAAAAATCGACAACACAGACCATCAGTCCACAAAACCTGAATCCGTTTCGCGACAAACCATAAAAACCGCTTCCAAGGGGGTATAATATACATAGAACCCTTGAAGAAGCCGAACCCAGCAAAGGTTCAACAAATGTTTTACAAAAAATCGCATTTGGCGAACGAGAATCATCTAGGAACAAAAGCAATAAACAAAATAACCCTGCGCTCATGAACTATTTACGATTTTGATGCTGCAATTGATGATTAAAAACTAAAAATAATATTAATAGCGATGATGTTATCGCTTGCTCACTTATGAAAGCCCAGGGTTACATCTATTGCAATCCTTTATTCAACAAGAAAAATCATAAGACCTTATCATCCTCATCACATTTGAGTATGCTTTCTCACAACAAACAGTTTTCCAGCCTGGTATTGTATCCTCCCATTTATAGTTCTTGCAAAACTCGATCCTTTGACCAACGGTTCCAGGTAGTATCACTGTTCTAAAGAAGTTTCCCATTCTTATTCAAACCAAAAAATATTTCCCCTTTATGCCTGGTTTAAAGAATTTTGGGTCCTCGACTTCTCTCTCAGATTCAGGAAGTGTTTCCTCCCTGGGCGCCGGGTTTGCAAGTACAAATAATGTCGCGAATCGCTAGGATTGCCTTCGTCGTAGTCACGCCTATCTATTGTAACTTTTAGTTAGATGAGTTAGGCGTGACCCACATGCAAAAAAATCAAGTTAGCAGACTTTGTCAACCTCTGTATCTCAAAAAGTATCAATAAATTTTAAAATGTTTTTACTGAACTATGTAAAGCATAGGATATAAACCCCTTTTGCACTGGTTATTCATAACTCGACTATTTTAAGATAGCAGACTTGTGCGTGACACGGCAGCACATTCCTGAGAAATGCATTTTCGGAGGTATGTGACCTAACCTGTATTGGGCTGGTTTTCCCTTCGCGGACCTGTCAAATCTTCAGGTTAGGTAAGCGGACCCTGTGAACACGGGATAACCCTATACACCCGCCTATTCCTCGCTAGCTACGTTTAAGACCCATGTAATAGGGGACGAGCCTAGTACCATTAACTGGACACAAATCCTGGAAACACGTTATATAGAATAGAATAGAATAACTTTATTCCCAAAACAGTGCAGTACAATAGTAGTAAAATAGTAGTAAATCAAAAATACACTGCCAGGGAAAAGGGACTGACTCAGCATGTTGTTGCGAAGGATAGTAGAAATACCACTCTTAGCAACACTGATATTCTGCCAGTACCTAAGTTACGCTTATAAATACTTTGAACTATCGTGCCAACAGAAAGTGTTGGGATTTACTTACAATAAATAAGAAAATAAGCAAATATAATTATGAAGAAAATATATGAATTAAGGGATTACGAAAAATATGAAAGTATTAGTCAAAGGTAGATAGTATGCCAAGGGGTTAAAGTATACATAATAGATACGACAAATAAACAGATGTGTAAAATAAAAGCCACAGATAAACAGATAACGAGAGAGATTCATAAACAATATATGACAAGTAGATGTGTATAACATAATTATGAAATAAGTATAAAGTTCTTATTTCATAATTATGTATCTATATACGTATATATATCAATAATTATCTATGATCCAAATTTGAATTCAAACTCATAAAACGAACAGCAACGTAGTCGAAAAGCTAGTTACTAATAAGTAAGACATTTTATTCAAAATTACTCATACTTTTGTAATTACAAAACTGACGGAGTTGTCACATAAAATTCCACAATTGCAGTGAGTGTCGGATAACGGCCTGCAGTAGGTAGCGAGTGAGTTCTGTGAAGTGTGACATACTCGTAGCTATATTGGCGAAATACAACACCCAGAAGCAAGCACGTAGCCATGGTGCTATGTCGTGGTACTTTGTGGAAAAGCTACATACTTATATCATATAAAAACGAAAGATCTCATTGATACCTCAAATATCACGAAATATCAAAAACTACAAGTGCTCCGAGTTTCAATCTTTCCATTGGGGTTTCTTTTAGTAAGTGGGTTAGGCCAAAAAGGGTTGGCAATGTTTTTATGAAACTTCTATAGTTTTAATATACTAGTAACCCACACATCAGAAGAAGAAGAATATACTAATTACTTATTTAAAGAAATTATACTCAATTAATTATTTTTACAAATAACCCTTATAAAAGGATGAACTAGGGGTGTAAGTTTATTATTTTATTTTTAAACTGTGCGAAGATGGGACGGGACGCAAGTGACGCTATAATTGGCTGCTTGATACTTTTTACGAAACCTCAAAATTAAAGTTTTCTTTGGAGCTTGTATAGATATACTGTACTGTGACTTCATCAATGCTATCAAACGTCGTACTCATTGATACTTAATTCATAAAGGAAAATAAGTCGATTTGTACCCGGTTAATGGCGATAGATTCGTCCGTTATTACATGGGACTTAAAAATAACTGGCGCATAGCAGCACGCCTCTGCCTAGCCCTTCGGGAATACAGGCGTGACGCTATTTTATGTCGGACAACTATACGTGGGTTGGGTTTCCACCCCTTAGTCTTTAATGCTCCACCAGCACGAACGAAGCGCTTCGCTTCCTCCTTCCTAATACGAACGAGTACTTAAGGTCTGGAATCCTCTGTCCGCGAGTCTGTTTCCCGAAAAATACAACCTAGACCTCTAGGCAAGAGTCAATATGCACTTTTTAGGTAAGTATGTCTAATACTCGACTACATCGTCACTTACTACAAGATGAGATTATGGTCAAATGCTTACTTATCGCTATTAAAAATATAAAAACAAAAAAGTACAAAATTAAAGCAAGAACAAAGTTCTTCAATCCTTTTCACAGGAAGTAATTTCTTCCAGGTATAACGTTGAGGTTCGGGTCGAGACTTCCACTACGTCACATCACACGTTGTACCACTATGACCACGTGACTGTGAGGTAATGGCCATTTCAACCCTGAACTTTCTTCTTTCTTCATGTAGGTTCTTTCTTCATGTAGATTATGTCTTCCAGATTTGCAATCTACGGAGTATCGTCCACAACCACACTGCTTTATGGCGGGTTGATCGAGAAACATCCAGGATTCAGACCATACATAATTTTAAAAAGTTTTTGTAACCAGACGTTAGTTTCAGTACCTCTGGTTTAGTAGTTAAAATATAACCATTAAAGACGTCAATAACACAATAAATTCCAAAATAAATAAATAAAAACTTTTAAGTATAATTAATTTGGACGGCAATATTAATAAAAAGGTTGAGCGTACGAACATTCACGCCCCTAATTCCGAATGGGATGGCCAGAGCCACAGGTAATCAAAGACAATTTGCACCCTACAATGGATATAATGATGAACCTTACGGTGACAAGGGTCTATCGCCCATAAAATAAAATACAATTTGGAATAACATCAAAGTCGGATAAACCTAATCTGAATGAGTTAAATGCGTTAATGTCATTTAATTTACAATGGTTATTACTTTGAAATCACTTACCTTTGTGTTCTGACGATGGAAAACAGGAGTTAAAGCGGCTTGGCTCCCGATTGCAATGTGGACTTGACACTGGAATGGTAGAAGCAGACAAGTAAGCAAAATTGTATGAAGTATATTTTTTATTAGATTCTGATAACAGGGGGTGTTCGTATAAGTATTTTGCCTCTCAGACAACGCCCTGAGCTGAGGTTCGCGCTCAACTGGGCACCCTCAGGCCTGTTGTCTTAAATTTTGTTCCGGGTGAGAGACCGCGGCGCTCCCCATTTGTCCGGCCAAGTATGCCATCTACGGCAAACCTACAATCAGTCACGTCTAAACAAAGAGGGTGTTCTTATAACTATTTATTATATTATTATAACTCAGTTTCTATGACAGAAATGAATTTACAGGATTTGTCAGTTTCAACCAATCACAGGACAGCATTTCTATATGTCAAATATACATATAGAAACTGAGTTACACCATTATGCCTCGAGTTATTGAAAGTTAAGATTCTAAGCTGTATCCTTCAGTCCTATCACTTACTATCACAAAGCCAAGTCAGAAGCCTTTGGTGGGGCAATAGTAACAATCGGGTTGATGGATGAAGCCCACATTGACTTCACAACCCAAACAATAGAAGAAGAACGCAGCAACATTATCAGCAGACCACCAACATCCATCATCATCATGACTATCCATATCGCTGGGACAGAGCTCTACGGTGAATACGATGAACTATGTGGTGACAAATTACCTATTCAACGCCCATTAGATGGTCGACTTTAACAACATGCAGGATTACTATCCAGCTAACTCCTGTTGACTCTACTGAGTCACACCCCGGACACTTCATACAAACAACCTCGTTTTACACAGACACCACACATTGACATTATTATACACGCGGATCTGTGTGTGTGATTTCTGACGCCATACGATTCAAGTCTAAACTATGTTCGAGGGGGGGGGGTGAGGTAAACTTAGCTCAGACGCTGGTGGGTGCGGGGAGTTGCCGTTCTATACGTAGTATTATTCCTTATTCTATAGTAGAGTATAAAAAATCACTAGGACGCATGACGATAGTAAAATAACAGTCAAAATATATAATTAAATTGGAAAAGAAGATAGATTGTATCCCGAAGTTTTCCAATCTTATAGTAAAAGAAAAAATCCAAACTAAAGTTTTGGATCGAAGCCAATCTAATAATGCTCCTGACTACTTCGATAAATCCTGAAAGTTCTACTGAAAAATCTAGATTCAAATAAATTACAAAATGACCAATTTCAAAGTTTTTACTGAATAAAAGAATCCACTAATACACTAAAACCTTGTAAAGTTTAATTATTAAGTAACTAAATTTAATAAACTCAGAATGAAATATATATTTAGGTAGGTAACTCAAAATTAAAATCAATGCAGAGTGAAAACTTACCAAATCATAAGATAAGTGAAGAAAAACATCCTGAGTAAAAGCTTAAGCATTTAATATGCCTGAGAAAAAGTATTTGTGGGAGCTTGTGCTAGTATTAGTGGATTTTATGCTTGTACCCTAACCTTTACTTGGCATTTTTATTTTATTTATTTTTTATTTTATTTTTTTATTAGGTTTGCCAACAGACAAAAACACTTTTACATATAACTTAACCTATTTACAAATACTTCGTCCAATTATAGGCAAACACAACATGCTACTTTATTAACGCTACAAAGTAACTTTACACTGACACATGACATTAGTATAAGTCAGATGACACTTCTATAACAAATTTGTGCGTACCTGATAATACCTTCAGTTTATGTAGGCGGAACCGAGAATTAACAGTATAAAAATAGATATAACTTTCACCCGACTACCCCAATAAATGTTTTTTTTTAGAGACAGACAAGTCCCTTTTCTCTAAGTAGTTCATCGTAAAATCGCACCCAGGACAGTCCATACAAAAATTTCATTCTTATCGTGTATCGCCTAAGCGCGTGGTGGAGTATACTTACTCCACCACGCAGTTCCATTCCAAGAGATTTTACATTTGTATTAATTAATATAACATAAACAGCCTATAAACGTGTCACTGCTGGTCACAGGCCTCCCCTCAATTAACCGGAGGAGGTATGGAGCATACTCCACCACGCTGCTCCATTGCGGGTTGGTGTGGTTTACTCATATTATAAAAATAAAAATAGAACTTACCGATTAGGATGGTGTGGTGCTGTAGTGTAACAGTGGGCGGTCTGCGCAGGAGTGTGACAATGCGCTGTGCACGCGTGACCAGGGAAATGCTGACTCTGCATCCTTGCAATCTCAGAGGTGCGCAAGCTCAATGGTCGTGTATTTGATTTAGTTATAATATTGCATCTCTTTAGTGTGTATAAATAAATAAATAAATAAATATATATATATATATAAGGATGCGACTTTTCCCAGAGGGACTTTCCAGGTTCCCCAAAAATAGTATATATGGCGCTGTCGAGATCTGATAATTACCTATTTTTTCATTACTCCGGTATATAATTATTCAAAAATACAATATAATGACAGAAGTAAATATGATAATAATTGTTAGGTACTTACTTGATACTTGGATCGCATTATGTATCAGAATTATGTTGAACCTATATTGCTTCTCTTTATTTTGATCAGAATAATAAGGGGTAGAAGATGTAAATGGTTTCATCTCGAGCTCCTCCGTGCTTCGGAAGGCACGTTAAGCCGTTGGTCCCGGCTGCATTGGCAGTCGTTAATAACCATCAATCCGCACTGGGCCCGCGTGATGGTTTAAGGCCCGATCTCCCTATCCATTCATCCATAGGGAAGGCCCGTGCCCCAGCAGTGGGGACGTTAATGGGCTGTTGACGACGATGTAAATGTGGCTGGGTGTAATAAAAGGATCGTCATTTAAAGCCAAAAACAAAAATAAAAGATCCATACGAGTATGTCAGTCA
Organism: Pectinophora gossypiella; assembly: GCF_024362695.1. Lineage (NCBI taxonomy): Eukaryota > Metazoa > Arthropoda > Insecta > Lepidoptera > Gelechiidae > Pectinophora > Pectinophora gossypiella. The sequence goes on along the minus strand of NC_065407.1, from coordinate 6,219,051 downwards.
TCCATGAAATTAGAAGGTTTAAACGAAGGAAAATCTTCACATCGACATCTACGTATATTGCATTTGAGGAACGTAGCCTAGAAAGCCCCTCATTGGGGCAGTCACGTAGGTACAGTCATGAGCAATATAATGTACCCACTTTAGGACTCTCTCGCACTAACATATTTGACATTTAGTGAGACTTACAGTTCAATTTGTGCCATGGTACCAAAGTGTATACATATTAATGCTTGTGATCGTACAACTATCGCATATGACGACCTAATTACTTACCGGCGCACCTACACAGGGTGTTAGTGACGTCGTAACGAAAACTTTGAGGAATGATTCAGACCATGATTCTGAGTTGATATCAAGTGGAATTTTCCGTCGCAAAAGTATGGAACTGAAAATAATTAAAAAAAAACACAAAAACTTTCATGAATTTTCCGTCAGGAAATTCCACTTGATATCAACTCAGAATCATGGTCTGAATCATCCCCCTCAGTATTTGTTACGGTGTCACTAACACCCATACCTACTTGTATGGCTATCTGTATGTACTTGGGTGTTAGTGACATGGTAACGAGTACTGAGAGGGATAAATTCAGCTTATTATTTTGAGTTAATATCAAGTGGATTTTTCCATCGCAAAAGTATAGAATTGAAAATATTTAATAAAAACAAAAAAATAACCATGAATTTTGCGACGCATAATTCCACTTGATATCAACTCAGAATCATGGTCTAAGTCATCGCCCTCAGTATTCGTTATGATGTCAGTAACACCTTGTATATGAGGAAATTCAGTGGTATACTTACTTAAACTTGACGTTAATCCATAATATAGACGTGATATTACCGATCACTACCTTACTTAACTTTTTAAAATAGCTATTGAACCAGGGCTGTTGCTCAAGGGGACAACATTTTTTTTTCGTCGGCCTTCGTGGTCCAGTGGTTTGAACGTTCGGCTCACGATCCGGAGGTCCCGGGTTCAAATCCCGGTGGGGACATATCACGAAAATCACTTTGTGATAACTAGTTTGGTTAGGACATTACAGGCTGATCACCTGATTGTCCGAAAGTAAGATAATGCGTGCTTCGGAAGGCACGTTAAGCCGTTGGTCCCGGTTACTACTTACTGATGTAAGTAAGTAGTCGTTACACGAGCCATGTCAGTGGCCTTTGGCGGTTCAATACTAACCCTGACACCAGGGTTGATGGGGTTGGTAATTCACCTCACAGCCCACACGATAGAAGATTGCATTTTAAACTCAATTAAAGGTTGGCAAAGCCTGCTTGGTGTCCAGTTGCGGTGTGAAGTGCATATCGCTAAGGTTCCCGTCGACAGCTCGAAAGCTTTCACAACTTGCTCCTACTAATAATATCGATACAGGATGTAGCCATCTAATACTTCTGGCTAAATTACTAGGTTACTTATGGTTGCCTGTAAGACATCACTTCATATATATATGTTACCGGAAATGTATGAAATCAAGGAATTGTATACAAATCCTAGGAAATGTGTATTCCGATACTATTTAGGAAATGCATTAAATATTGTTTGAAACACCAATTCTTCACCAACCCGCATTGGAGCAGCGTGGTGGATTATGCTGCATACCCCCTCCGGTTGATTGAGGGGAGGCCTATGCCCAGCAGTGAGACGTATATAGGCTGTTTATGTATGTATATATGTATTGTTTGAAAAACTATTTAATGCATAGATATCCTAGGAAATGTATAAATTAAATGCTTTTTGTAATAAAACACGTTGTTAATAATATTTTTTTATTATAGCACTTATTGAGACAATCGGATAACAGTCATACCGCAAAATAATAATAATATGTTCATATTATCTTACTAATTAAAACTTCTAAACTCAACTAGCTATTGACTTTTAACGTATCACAAAATCAACTAATATTTATTCTTATATTATTTATCCTCAAATTTTCATTTGGCAAGTAATCAGTCTGATAATTAAGTAAGTAATTATAAATGCGTCCCCGCGTACCCACCAATATCTTAAATGTTTTACATTTCCGATTGCTATTTAGGAAATGTATCGATTTCCTAGAAAAGGTGTAATGTGCAAGTATAATATAATTTATTTCACACATTGCCGTGCGATTTTAGGAATTACATACATTTCCCAGGAATTGTATACAATGACGGATTACATACATTTCCGTTAACATGTATACGATAAGGCTACAGACCTATTGGTTTGTATAAGCCTCTCTCACCACTGTAATTCTTTCTTTTCGATAGGTACAATAAAAACATTAAAGTATTACTTCGGTTAGAAGAGTTTCAACCGTACATAAACGTAATAGGGTTACTTGCCGTGTACGTATTATACACGTTTTCGGATTGAATCCAGTTATTTTACCCACATTTGTAACCTTGTATTTTTTGTGATTGTTACCTGGGGGGTTAAAATGGCCATTGCTAAATAGTCGTTTGCATTGCGCACTTACTTTTATATGCGCAAATTTCAAATTGCAATATTACTTAGATGAATTGCTTCTATGTGGCCATTTTAACCCCCCTGTTGTGTGTAGGTACGTTCTAAAATAAAAAAAATAAATTTTGATCACCTACGTTGTGTAGTTCTGTGGCACTACGAAAATACAAAATATCATTCGTTTATTTTTCAGTATGTGAGGTTGTTTATTCTACATCATACTATGTGCTCACATGTTATCTACATACTCTAAAACATTGTTGTAAGTAGTCATTGCCGATGTATGTTATTTGAAATGTGATACTGGCTACTACTGTTTGACGTCATACTCGTATTATACAGCTCTGAACTTTAGGTACTAGCTACTAGCAAGCTTAACACTAAGCAATGCGCCCACATACCATAATGGGCTGAGCAGGGTCCCAGGTTATATTTAATTTAGCTAATATAGATTATAGTGAAAGCTTCAAGGAGTAGACGTAGGTGCTTGCTTTGGCGGTCATAGTATGGGTCACAATTACTATTTAATGAATTTAAGTTAACCTGGAAATCTTTGAATAGGCTTTCAACCCAGGTGGGTCGGAGTAAGAAAACCTTGTTCAGGTGGGGATTCATAGAAAATTCTCACTTGGCACACTCACAAGTGTGGAACGGTTCCTCAAAACATGGAACACCTCATGTCTTCTCCATCTTGCTCTGCCACCTGCTACTAACAATGTTATTTGAGACGCTGGCGCACTTACTTTTTTTTATATGCGCAAATGTCAAATTGCAATATTGCTTTCTTAGATGAATTGCTTCGATGTGGCCATTTTAACCCCCAGTAATTCTGACACCAGCCGGGTCCGCATGACAACCGCGCGCGGCGCGAATTAAATTGAGCGCTTCGACCAATAAACGGCTACTTATTGGTCGAAGGCCTCGATATAATTCGCCTACTGCCTACTGGTTTTAAGTCAATTAATAACCCCACAACCCACACAACAGAAGAAGACTCGTAAAAGCTAACCAACCAGCCAATCTCGCAGGCAATTATGAATTAGAGAAGCCATTTAATTACACAGGTCGATATCCCTAATTGGTCTGAGCGGGAATCGAAAACGGAATCTTTAGTTGATGTCTTCATTTCATTGATTTATTTAATTTAGTTAAATAAGTATTCATTTCAGAATATAACTAACAAACAACAAAGAAAAGCATTCGAAATGTTAATAACAGCGGCAAAAAAAAGGTGTCAGATTACTTTCAAGGTTGCAATATGATACTGAAGGTATGTGTGTCGTCCGTTATTCCTCGCTCTTTATCCATACTTAATAGTATTAATATAAATGGGAAACCTTTTTATGACATTAACAAATGGGCCGGACAAATGGGGAGCGCTGAGAGCTCTTACCCGGTAAGTAAATTGAAAATCTTCTATGCTGTTCTGGGAGCAAATAAAAAACATAGAAAACGTTCAGCTGCTTGTCTTCCCGGGCATGTCGTAAAAACCGACAGAGGGAATGTGTGCTCTAACATGATGGACTAATGTTATGGGCGATAGGCTAATCCCTTATCACCATAAGGTTCATCATATCCAGCTTACAACATCGTATCAACAGTGGCTGCAAGTTGTCTTTGATTACTTGTGGCTCTGCCCACCCCATTAGGGATTACGGGCGTGAGTTTATGTATGTATGTATGTCTATGTAAATAGAAAATCCACTAGTCAGATCATTCACTTTTACCTAAGCTTATCGCTAAAGCGATTCGGATGAAAATAGGCTTGTAAGATTAGTCCTACCTGAGAGAAAAAAAAGTGAAACAACACCCTGTGCTCTTCTTCTATCGTGTGGGCTGTGAGGTGAGATTACCAACCCCATCAACCCTGGTGTCAGGGTTAATTTAGAGCCGCCAAAGGCCCCTGACATGGTTCATGTAACAACTACTTACTTACATCAGTAAGTAGTAACCGGGACCAACGGCTTAACGTGCCTTCTGAAGCACGGATCATCTTACTTTCGGACAATCGGTGATCAGCCTGTAATGTCCCAACCAAACTAAGGACCACAAAGTAATTTTTGTGATATTTCCCCACCGGGAATCGAACCCAGGAGTCCCAGGACCCCCGGATTGTGAGCCACGCTCAACCACTGGACCAAGGAGGTCATTGGTGTTGTCCCGTTTCCACGGGGTCCGATTACCTATCCAGAAGACAGAGTTGATAAGGCCGGTTTTTTGCGGAAGCAGTTGCCCGTTTGACCTTCCAAGACGAAGAGAAAACTAGCCCAATAGGTTCAGGATAGGGTTACATACCTAAAACGCATTTCAAACGGGATTCCTCACGATGGTTTCCTTCACCACTCAGCAACCTCTAACTAATATTTACAATTATAAATTACAACGACAATTCGATGTACATTGCAGCTTATGAACACCAAATTGTCGTAGTAATTTACAATTTTAAGTTTTATGAAACAAGCCAAGAAGCCAAGAAGGTATCTTAGGGACGCTAAACCCTTTATTCGCATAAAACTTGTGCAGGTCAGACCAAACTCATGCTGGATAATTCTGAAATGTTGTACATAGCCCAGAGTTAGTTGGTCGCACCGCACGTGGTTACATCAATCGCAATTAAACTTCTTCGAATAGGAACTGTTTCCCCAGTCTGTGTTTTCATATCATAACAACACACAAGCTCAGGACAATACCCCCAAGTCCTAATTAGGCTGTTTTCATGTTATCTTTTACGCTCTTTTTCTGGACTACCCCTTAGTGCATTAAGTTTACGCAGTTATTATCATAATTAAAGCACATAATAACGGGTTCGGGTTCATTCCGATATCAAAAACATAAACAAGCGGCAAAGAAAGAGGGTAGACAGATATGTCTGCCCGTAGAAAATTATGGATCTACCTACTCCACTCCAATCTTACATCAGTCATCCCGTGATCATGGCACTTGCAACAGTGTCAAAATATCGGGAGTCTCATATCCCCATTTAAACGCGGTAAGAACCCGTTATTATGTGCTTTAATTACACCTTAGTGTTCGGAAGGAGGCTGTACCATAATAAAACACATGTGTATCAATCATACAATATGTATTTAATATAAGATACAGGACTTGTGACAGGTGGACAAACCATTGTATGTAAATTCTTAATAATCGCTACAATGAACAAATTCCAAGGTTCGAGATTAAATAAACAGTCACTATTATTATGCCCAAATACGTGATAAATTAATTGAGGTAGATCCCCCCATTGTCGGGGTCAAATTATAATTAATTTTCGGATTTCACCTTCCGGGGACAAGCAAATGAGACAACGCATTAAACATTATACTATATATAATTAAATATCTACAAATTGAATAAGTAGTGCACACTATCCGGGATACATAGGCTCCACATATAGATACTATTGGATCGACAAACATTTACAATAAAGGAGAACATTCATATAATAAACGCATAATATAGGAAACATGTTGAAAGACAACTCGCAACTACCACTACCTACCCCCCAACCCCCTTCTCTAAGGCCCAACCAGGCGCGAAGCAAATTACAGGTATATGCAGAATAATACTTAATTATAAATACTTAACTATGTACAACTCGTGACTTCATACTATAACACTCGGCTGCGATTACAGAAACGAGACACGCGGCGAACCGATTACTGCTATCATAATAGCAATCATATCGAAAACGACGGATAGTTGGAACTTGTAAAACTATGAGGCAGTATTATAAAACTGCCTGTTATTCTAGAGTTCCATAGTGGCTATGTCCATGAATTAAGTTATTTTCGAGACATTTTTACTCATTAGTCTTTAAAATACAGTCTCCAAGCCGCGATGCTAGTCTCTATAGTCACAGCGAACCAACCGCGCGTTCGCCCTCTGCGTCGCTGTAATGTGTTTCACGCCTTCACATCTCTCGTCAGTGATAGACCGCACTCAACAAACAAGCAACTCACGGCAGGGCTAATGGAAAAACATTGGCGACAAAATTGTTCCCCATTGTAATACTTCGATACACATACGGTTTTGCACGGGAGAGAGTCTGCCATTCAAACTTAAATTTACTTTGCTGAGCAAGTTCGCAGACACGCCCCGCTATCATGCAAAACCTGAACACAACGCTCTATGACTATTGTGGCAGTGATAAAAATATATTTTTTTTTTTCACGCTTATGAATATGTATATCAATGTCTCGATATAATTTGGTGCCTCGGTGAAGGCAAGGCTCTCACAAAATATGTCTCTGCCTAATATTCCGAACACCTAACTCTAATTTACAGAAGCTAATTAGTCTGTGAATTATTACATTGCCAAACGTTATACTTTTTCATCGAACCCTAAAAATAAACATAAAATTTGTACTCGAGCATTTTCATAGGCCAAAACTGCTCATATTCCTGTACTGAAAGATTGAAGGCAGGGTAAATTGTGTTAACGAATTGAACGAGTGTAACGTCCACTTCACCGCCAACAGGCACTGAGACTGGTGAATGTCTCTCACACATTCAGATACTAACATTCCATTACACTGCCGATTTACATTTGAGATCATTTTATTCAAGTCCATATTGTTACTCGGATAAAACAAAACTAATTTTGTCTTTCTGATTTTGGTGTCGAATTTCACTATCAAAATTAATTTATAAAAAGCGAGCCAATAAAATATGGCACTAGGATCAGTGCGGGAAATAATTATTCTAAATTTCTTTAAATTTATAAAAAAATAATCAGTACATTGGAAACGATCCAAGACAAGTCTAGCATTAGCTTACACGTCATTGACACGCCGACATTCAGGCACCAACTTGACTACTAGAGAAATTTTCCTATTACATTTCTTTGGGTGCGTACCCGTAACGAACACAGCAAAATTGCAGCGCCGCCTCGACATACTGCGGGTCCTCGCTGCTGCAATTATGACGAGCTGTTACCATTCTAGACACAACGGCGATCTTAGCTTTACAATCGTCCGGCTCTCAAGGTGAGTCGCCCCTATTAGAATACAATCTTACTTCTCGCCTAAGGCTCCCTCTATGTACGCATAATTTACACTTCACAATATAACACTAGGGGCCACTTTATACTACGAATGAATCTATCTGCTCCTGTCTGACATACCGCGAAGAAAAGCGAAAATGTGAAACTGGTGGTGTTATAAATTAAGAGCCACCACGCCCACACGTAATTCGTCCTAACTTAATTCTATAGGCACTAACTAAAAATACTAGCGAGATCTTGTGAGCACAGAACACAATTTTTCATTTACTTGTAAACACCCTTATGGCTAAAAAGGCATTTTTTCTGACAACATATGTATAGGGACATCAAAAAGTTTAACATCTAACGGCTATGGGCAAACATCAAAATCATTGGCATGTCATTCGTTATTTTATTACTGTAATGTGTATAAAGTAATTAAATTAATCCTAAGTTTCTGGTTTTGCACCATCGTCAGAACATAATCAAAAGCCATTTTTGTAGGCGGCCATTTTGAATTATTGTCGCCATTTTGTCGAAACCAAATACATAATAAACCTTGTAGAAACGATGTATATGCTTCTAAACTGCTACAGTCGACCTATGGTAAACTTGTGCGCGGAACAAGTCTGTTACTATCTTATCACAAATGATTATTGCTATATTAACCGTAGATGCTACGGTTCCGTAAACTAAACACAACTTGAATGGCAGTGACGTTATTGTTCGACTTACATAGTAGACAGTTGTTGATTCTGTAAAGCGTTTGCTTTTAATTGCTTCGTAATTTGGAACACAGACGCTGGTATATTACACGACAGTTGGATTCGGTGTGCCTCACCACGATTACATTATAGGTACCTCGTGAAATTTTTCCCAAACTAGTGAAATTCTGATTTTTTTTTACGCATTTATCTTCAGTTAGTATGACAATTGTGCCGATTCCAGCAGACATTTCATAACGTTTCCTCATAATAATTCAATATTGTCGTTTTTTAAACTTATAAGTATTATTTATCAACAAAATTAATGTCTAAACCTAACCTTCAAAAAGTATATCTAAAATGTTGGGACGTTTCATCTTTTCTTGTTTATTTATCGTTACGAAGTTCTAATATTTTACTTAAGATAAGTACCAAAACTGTCTGGAAATGTATGTTGTCGATCTGCATTTTTAGTTATTTTAATAGGCACTCAAATGGCAACATCGTAAAATGCTGTCATTCGTACAAATAGTTTCCCCCGCTCCACGAGGCTACCTTTTCGAACTCCGTGAACAGCTAGCTTACTTCTATGCTGACTTCTCTACGAAACGGACGTATTGTGGCTACATTTGGATAAGTATTTATATAAGTGCTTAAAAGGTGTGTATAAGTAATCTGATTCTATGTTGTAAAATTATAAATATTATTAAACTGGAAGAATACAATTATATGGTGCAAATTCTGAATGTGTGTTTATTTTATGTAAATTACTAGTTTCTTCATTGTTGAACTATATCTGTCAGTACCTCAACGCATTTTTCTATGCTTCTATCCCTTTCTGACCGTCATTTGCTAGAGCGGGAGAGAGCGTGCGATCTGAGGAGGCGATAAGTTAACAGTCATGGGAAACGGCGTGGTGGAGTATGCTCTGCACTTTCGAGTTATTGAGAATAGTGTGAGGCACACCGAAATCCAACCGCTTTAAGTGAAGCGTGTCAACCTTAAACTACAATTGCGTTGATATGACTATCGTAACCGATATACCGTGAACACTACTCGTCATTTTACGTGCTGGGTGTCTAAACTGTCACATTATTTCAATTCGTGTAAAAAAGCAATTTTACAATTTGACATTTGCGCATATAAAAGTAAAGTGGGCAATGTCAACAAATAGCAAACAGCAATATTGCTTTTTAGATGAATCGATTCAGTGTGGCCTCTTTAACCTCCTGGTAGGCACTTGGTGATTGGATGTATTGAAAGCACAATATCGAGGAAAATAATGCCTTCCCGGTCACAATAAAGTTTAAGCAAGAATCTATTTCCGCGACTGCACAGAAGAATGTGTAACGAAACTATTATAGTATAATACCTACACACACATAAAGAAATACATTTTATGAAGAGGAAAAATACAAAGGTTCTGTTGAACCTTTACAAAAACATAAAATAGTTGTGTAGGAGAAAGGATACCGTTCCATTTTAAAATATTGAAAAAAATCTATACAGTTGATTAATCATTTTTAAAATTATGATAAGTGATTTGTAAACGTGTGTGTAGCACTGTATTAGTAGTTTCCACACATTTCTCACTACATTGTGCTCGTAGGAAGACTGCCGCGGAACAAAACGCATCACCGATCGACAAAGGCACCTTAAGCAACGCGGAGTATGTTCTATCACAGATCGAATGAGAAAACGCTATGTTTGTCTACGTATATGACAGAGATAGATATCTATAGCTGCCATTAAACTATTGCATAATGCTTTCTGTATCGTCTAGTGATTCAGTTGATAAAGACGTCTCTCTTACGGTCCTAGCATCCCTAATAACTGAATCTATATTAAATCCCGACGTGTAAGGCTATCACGCGCTAGTATTAACTTATTCCTCCCTGAGTCATCGTGCGATGCAAGAACAATACAAACTAACCACATCGAAAAAGCGAAACGAAAATTACTCTAATCTAATCGAATCGCTCCGACTTACACTCTACTATGTACACATTGGCAGTGATGTACAATCGCTGGTCGTAAGACAACTTACAACTAACTTAAACTATTCAGACTACTCCGTCCTACCTCCGAATTAAACTAAATCGTCCTATGTTACACAAATACTCGAGAAAATCATTTACATTTCATCACTAACTATGTACAAGTTTGTTCGTCTCAACGCGCGACGTCTACGGTTCGAAATCACGTCGAATCGAATATCATATAAAAAGCATCAGTCTTGTGAATAAAGTTTGCCTGCTACAGAGTCGAACTAGCAGTCTTAAGCCGCTCGGGCCGCGAAATATTACATTTCTTTGGCGAAATTACCTATTCCGACCGTCAGGTCGAGAATCAACATCTGTCTCGGCCTACAATACTTTATCTTTAATCATTAGACTCACTAAGGAAGGTCTCTGGACTAACAGTATACGTAATTCATTAACGAATTTATAAATTAAATCACACGAAAACGTGTAAAACAAATACCGTCACGCTAGTCCAAACGAGCTTCGTGTTACAATCAATCCAACCTTAGTCTACGTTTGTTTATCGTCCGCAGGGCCAGAAGGAGTTGCCGCCGTAGCGTCGTCCCATCTTGCGCTTCTTGGCACCGCTCACTTCCACCTTGTCCTTGTCTTCGTCGGGGTACAGCATGGGGACGTTGGTGGCGCTGCACATGTTCTTGGCTTCCTTCTTCTTGGCGAGGAGGTTGTTGAGTAGTCTGGAGGAGGTGCAGTGCCTGGCGGGGAGGAGCCTCGCGGGGGCGGCGGGGGGAGGTAGTGTCTCCTTCTTGGGCGGCGGCGGCGGTGGGGAGGGGGTCTTGCGGTAGGACGCGGAGAACTGCTCATACAGGAGCACCTTGGTGGCCGTCGGCAGCTCCGAGATCTCCACACGCTTGATGCGCTTCACGTCCTTCTCCGGCACCCACTCGTCCTCGATCCTGTAACGTAAAAGTAAATTTGAGAACGTTATAACCCAGTGCCACACAAGTAACTGCAAACACAGCTTTGTTCTGTAATTCTCTCTCGTAACTGCATCTGTAAAATAATTATTTAAACGCACGTCTTCGTAGTAAGAGGTGCTGTGTTTGCAGTGATGTTGGGTTGCAGTCCTTTAATATGAACATAAACATAAATGATATTTATGATTAGTGTGATCTATGCAAATTAATTCACATGCGAGCTAATAACTCATAGGTAAAGTTGGTTAGTACGTAAAACCTACATCCTGAAATTTTGTATAGAATGCTTTAGTAAAAGAAAAGACATTGACGTTAACAAAATGTTTAAGCCAAACCAATTGGACGAAGAAACTATCTAAATATGATTACACATCCAATAGGGCTGGCAACCCGGAAGTGGCTAGCAACACTGAAAATAAACTTGATAAAAAAATAATTACTTGAATGCATCTTAATACACCTTCTGCAAAACTGTCTTGAATTACTTAGGTAAAGTTTTGTACTCGCAGTAGAGAAAAATAACCAAATATTGTAATAACTTCAGCCAGACATTATAATATCTCTATTCTCTAGTGAAAGATCAATAAGGTACTTTCCAGGCTACGTTTACCAAAAACAACATATATGGCGTTGTACACTTAAACGTGATAATTACCTATTTTCTCATTACTCGGGTACATAATTATTCCAAAATATAATGTATTGGCAGAAGTAAATATAAAAATGCATTACATAAACAGCCTATATACGTCCCACTGCTGGGCACAGGCCTCCCCTCAATCAACCGGAGGGGGTATGGAGCATACTCCACCACGCTGTTCCAGTGCGGGTTGGTGGAGGTGTTTTTTTTACGGCTAATAGCCGGGACCAACAGCTTAACGTAACTATAAAGTAACTGTATAAAAATACATGTTACTTTATATTAGGATCAGGAATTATATTGCTACTCTATATTTTGATCAGAATAATAATGGGTGGAAGATGTAATTGTGCCTGAGTGTAATAAAAAGAGTCATCATTAAAATAAAAATAAATAAAAAATGTTTATTTACTTTAAAAGTAGATTTTTACAATACAAGGGCTCGGGGTCTCCTTTTAAGCAAGAAGTTGCTTGTAGTAGGAGGCTCCGCTCTTCCATAACTATTTTATACATATGTAAACTAATAATTATATGTACGTGTGTATGTGAGGGTGTGTATGGGTGTGTGTGAGTATGTGTAGTGTATGTGCGCTTATGCAGTGTATATGTACGTTATACAATTATGTTATTCTATATATTCGTTAGCAAGATAGATTCTACTTCTGCGTAGGTTTTTTGATTTAACCAAGCTGTAACAGATTTTTTACAGTTATTTATCATTTGTAAACAAAAACAAAGATAAAAGATGCAGGTCTGTTATCCATGAAATTAGAAGGTTAAACGAAGAAAAATCTGTACATATGTTTTTGAGGAACATAGCCTGAAGAGTCCCTTATTTCTCAAATAGTGTTTTCTTTATATGAAGCGACTGAAAGCGTGCAGCGTAAAACTAAAAGAAACTGTCTATGTAATGGTGTATGAGGTCGGTCATGGATCTCTCAACGCTTACGAGAGAAGAAGAATTATACATAACATAAACAGCCTATATACGTCCCAATGCTGGGCACACGCCTCCCCTCAATCAACCGGAGAATGATTATACCGAAATATAAAAGAAAATAAGGCGTGAGACTAAAATTTAAAGAGTGAAAATTTTAGAATTAAAATCTACTTTGTGGAACTAATCAAAGAAAGTACAATTACGAACGCACGATTTAATGATAAAATTGGAAAGGAAAATATATTCTAGAAGAACACGAGAGACAAAGAAAATGTTTGACATCATCCAATTTTTATGAAAAGATTAGTAAAATGTAGTCAAAAGAATGGTTACGTATACGAAAACAAAGAATAAAAAGTCGAATTGACATTAAGAAAATTTTGCCAAAGGTGCTGTTTGGCAATATTTGCCAATTTGCTGATTTTTAGATTCTCATTATCGGTATATTAGCCGAAGCAATGAGGAACGTTGCAGTGTGTGCTAGCAACTTCTTTTTTTATTGGTTCTTGTGTGGCACGACGGCAGACACGAGCATGCCAAGCGTGATGTGAAAATGAGGATCAACTTGCATCTGTTAAGCCAATTGGAGAGCAATGTATACCGCCTATGGAAATTATTGGATTTTCTTCCATTGGGAAATACTATCAGGACAATAAGCTTATTACTATCCTACTTTTTTAGAAGGCGAAGCTATGTAGATGGCGCTCTAATCGTTAATGCGAACCTAAACTTTGAAATGGTTAATTATTGTACATTATTTTGTAGATATCTAGTACAGTATTTAGGCTGGCAAACAAGTAAGTACCATTGACATTATTATGATGATATTCTTAGTATAAATAAGTAAAAAAAATTTCTTGTGGTGGGAATCCGAAGGACACATCAATTTTTACATTGACACCCACAACAAAGTGGTATTCTCAACATTCACAAATTTCATTTTGTTTTTTTTTTTTGTATTATTTATCAGTGATATCCGCCCTGTACTACGTTCGATATTGATCTTAGGTACTAGCGACTAGACGCCACCTGTCGGAAGACTGACCTTTCGCTTCGCCTTCCCATTGGAAAGTATCCTACTCTATAGGCACGGGAGAAAAGAAAATAACATAGAAAGAATTGAGATTTTACCACTCGACATAGAACTGAGATTTATAAGCTTTCTGAACAGATAAAAAATATTATGAATGAACGCGACAATTGTATGATAACTTATTTGAAAAACCATAATATATGTTTAAGAAAACAAAATATTGGGACGTCCATATGATAAATTATGTCAGTACTTTTTGACAGCGAAAGTGACATTGAAAAAATTTGGAATACAATATGCATAGTGATCCTCTAAAATACGACTCAAAGCCAAATAAATATAACCATGCACCGATAAAATACTATAAAGTGCATGATGTAAATACCTCCTGTAAAGAAGAACATGGAAACAACATGATGGAAAGACGACCAAATCGAAAATTCCAGCTACGGCATATATGTAGATATACTCTACAAACCCACCTGGTTTTACCTGGTAACAAAACTAATAGTAAACCCAAATAATCTGCGCTGTAGAGTAAATCGTAAATGTGTGTTAATAAAATTCGTTTCAGAAAGTTCATAAGGTAATCAACACAATTATTAAACTAAACTAACCAACTAGTCCAACTTCAAATGAAAGTTTTGTCCCTTTATTGTTCTCTTTACAACACATATATATAAAGTTATATTATATATTGACTTTAAATTAGTTCGTTAAGTATATTCACATAGTTCACATTTAATAGACACTTCACTGAAATAAATTCTATACACATTTCGAACTGAAATTGTAATGTAAAAGTTAGTTGAGAAAGTATTCAGTTCAGTAGGTAAAATTATCACTATGGTACTTGTAAGAGAGTTTTGTGACAATAGAAAAAAGTTTGTAAAGTCATAGACTGTTTTTAACATCTATCTGTCACTTGACCCCATCAAAAAGCACACACTCACACACACATGCAATGCACACTTTTTTCACAAATTTCCAATTCCTTCGATTGTCTCGCATTTTAGTTTGTATTGTCTCTGGCTGTTGGCACTAGCTTTAAGTGCAGAAACTCTAACATACTGACACTCTCTGACTTCTCTTTTCTATATGAAGAAATGAGATAACCGTATGCCCCGTGTACCTTACTCTACATCTTGTACATTCCCTGTGCTTTCTATACTCCATTTGTACTGCACTCTTACCCGATTGTGAGAATGTAACCTAACCTAACCTAAGCCAAAGAATTCAATCTCAATATAGTGCCTAAGTTAACATTTTTATGGTACCATTTTTATAGGCAACTAAATAATTTGAATTTGGAAGGCTCTATATTCTGAGAGCTCTATCAAGGCAAGTAGTCTAACTTTCCATCGGACTTTTGAGTTTACTTACGACCGTTCTAATTAAATAATCAGTTTACTCTTACTTATGCAAATCTATCTATTAATACTGCTCGTCCACTTTGTATCTAATAATTGATAGGAATCAAAGAGCAACACGGGCCTCCGTTGGACCGAAGGGGAGTAGCCATAGCGATATTTCTCGATACAAAACGTTACCTTGTGGTTTTAACCATTGTCGATAGAAGCATTTATCGATAAATACTTCTACATTTATCGATATTTCTACAAAATTCGAAAAGACATTTAAGGAAATTAAATTAGGATTAAAATATGATATAATCATAACATAAACAGCCTACATATATCCCACTGCTGGGCACAGGCCTCCCCTCAATCAACCCGAGGGGTTATCATAATCAATACAAGACAAAATATTACTTAAACAATTATCATTTAACAACATAACTGAATATTTATATGATTGTTTGCAAGAGAGCCATATATGTAGACTCCATTCTTTCTCAATTTTTTATCGATAACTATCTACAAACCAGTGAGCACTGCGCTCGGTGAGATCAATGGGTATGGCTACTCCTTTCCCGTGTTACTCTAACGTAGGAACTGCTGCTTACCAAAGACAAGAATTCTTACCATAACAATATTTTAAGCATCTTTGACAGCTATCTATCATATCAAAATAATGACAACTGCTAGAGATAAAGAAAGCAACTTACACATGAGGTGGATAGTAAGTCAGGAGCGCCTCTCTGCGCGCCTCCTGAGCGTTGTATCGTGTGGCCATGAGCGCAGCGTGTAGCGTGAGCGTGTGCCGGCCGGCGGGTTCACGCAGCGGACAGGACCCGCCCAGGCGCCACCGCGTCGAGCGAGACAGCCGCCACGCCAGACCCTCCATCATACCAGGGTCGAAGAAGTCGAACATACGCGCTGGAATTTGGAAAAGGGATTGATGAAAATAGGTTCTAAGGCAATGAGGCAACATGGTCTGTGGTTCAGTGGTTAGTGATCCACTCATGATCTGAAGGTCGGAGATCGATACAGTGGGGAATAAAAATCACTTCGTCAGAATTTACTGTTTTTTGTTTGTTTAGGTTTTAGGACGGTTGCAGGTTGAATCATATGACTGACCGAAAAGTTGGTGCTTTGTCGGTAAGCATTTATTCCGTTGGTCCCGACTACTATTTGCATAAATAAGTAAGAAGTGTTCAATCGTTAGGCGAGTAGTGGCTAGGGCCTTTGGCCCTGACGCCAATCGGTGGAGTACATCCTCAACTTCACAAACCACAGGACAGAAGAAAAACGAGACAGGCCTTAGCTGAGAAAAGTTGTGTAGTAATACATAGATTATCCTTACCAGACCAGGGTTGTCGTCGGTACCGCAGTTTCTTGCCATTTCGTCTGATGAGCTTCGCGCTGCTGTCCGTAGTCTTCTTGTTGCCGCTGGTGTTCGGCGACGCCTCCGAGAAGTGGTTGTTGACGTGACGTTCTAGCAAGATCTGGAACATTACAATAATCACTTTAGATTTCAAGTTCTTTCAAAGCATTTGTACTCGGCAACGCACGTTCTCGTAGGTGACGTCAATTCGAATTCAACAAAATCGATTGAGTCAATCTGTTTCCACGTTGTGGTAAAATCACTATTAAGAATAATTAAGGAAAACATCTTAGAGCTAAGCGTATTTCTATAGTACTTGCTTTTGGGACCGAACTCATCACATCTCGTCGTGGTAAACAATAAATAAGTATAGCATCTTGCAATAAATTTATTCTGGACATCCAAATAGATTGTTATAATCTAGTGCTTCCTACGAAGGATTTTACTCATAGATATCAGTTTTATTCGATATTTTGGCAAAGATTGTATTAGTTTTTCTTTTTTTATATATGTAAATGTACCGTACTACCTGGTCCAAAACATTGACCAGAATAGACGTCTAATCAGAAAACCTTTCGCTTTAGGACTGGATGTTAACAATTGTGAAAGTCTGCAGATAAATTTATCGTTTGACAAATAATAAATAAACCTAAGTAGACTCCACGTGGGACGTCCTTGCATTGGTGACCCTTGGGAAAAGAAAACACATCCAAGTTATCTTTCTAAATACACAGGTTATAGGAATTTGAACACTTGGTTCAGAATATTGACGACGGAAGGACATACTTATGTAAACTACAGAAGTTTTGAGTGCGTATCCAAAAATCCGAAATGATAATGACGATGTTATGACAACATTGATCAGTGACGACAGGTTGTTTTCGACAACTTTTCGACAGGAGATTGAGTAAAATTGACGAAGAATAACTCGAACAAAGTATATGCGAACGCAAAGTTTTCAAAACTGAGGAAACTTCAGATCCGTGAATACGGGCCCAAAACTTCCTCATTACGGGAACACCACACCACAGTGCACACACCACAAGATGGGAATTTACTTTATCTTTAGTTGTGATGTGCCTTAGATGCAAAATTTCAAAAACTGTACTTCCATGAAAATTCCGGTTGTTACCTTTGAGATACATACTTATCACACTTCGTTGACATTTCGTGTGATTTGTTCCTTAGAGATGATAATATTATGAACTTAACTTACATCCAACGCTGAAGCTACATTAGTATTATTAATGTATGAGTGATGAAATATTATATGACTTGTGACCGTTAGAGACTTTATGACGTCTGGCAAGAGACTATAAAGTCTCAACAGGATGGCAAGCTCTTTACTGAAGCGTACTCATGAAAGAAACTTCATCAACCAATAGGAATGCGAGGAGATGAAATGGCGTTATATTTCTGCAATCATATTGGTTGATGATATTGTGGGAGTAATATCCAGGAGTATACAGCACCTGTGTGGAGAAGCGTCGCTCGCAACCGTCGACGATGCACTTAAATGGTTTGTTGCCGCCGTGGGACATAGCGTGGCGCTCCAGCCATAGTCTTGAGCACGATGGCTTCCCCCGCACCTTGCAGCCCTGCCATAGGCATACGTAGTTCTCTTTCCCTGCTTGAGATTCTACGTGCACCGACTGAAAATATATAAAATTATTATTTAGTAACAAAAATAAAAACGTGATTTTATATTTTTACGAGATACTTTTGTAGAAGAGACTGGTACTATAATTTGTACATGCTATTGAAATAAAGTAGGTATTGTAAGACTGATTGTTAGCTTTAGTATTGTTTACTTATGTTTGCGTTTCAAACGAGTAATTATTACTCATACAAAAACAAATAAACCCTAGAAAATATATCACGATTTGATTCCTCGACACTTCTCCATTCATTTCTATTTTTACGTTTGTTTGATTGATTGCTTGTGCCCAGCATTTTATATTTGTTAAAGTTATGTTTCATGTTTAACGAATATAACGAACAAATGTAGTAACTCACCTGTAAATGTTCTAAAAGATCGGCATCACTCTCGAACTCGCCCTTGCAGTTTTCCCAATTGCACAAGACGACTGTGGCTGTGGTATCAGTGCTTGATGTTCTCTTGCCACTCGGCGTCTTTACCGGGTTGCGCGGGGGGAACCTCAGCGTCTTGGGCTGCTTCAGAATTGGACTCTTCTGCGAGCTCACCACTTCATCGCACACACTCACACTTAAAGACAACGAAGAATCTTCATCACACTCCTTACTCGTCTGGGAATCGCTTGGAGAGTCTATCGACTTATCCGTCCCGATTCCAGACTCGGAAGACTCAGTTGTAGCACTACAGTAATCAGATTCTATCACAGTACTTTGCACATTCGACGATACGTCTTTAAGAACAGTTATCTGAGTGAAAATCGTCTCCTCTCGTCTTGCCACCTCTTCTACCTTACGCAAGTTTTCGTCTATTGTCTCTTTCCGTATTTCTTCTTTTTCTTTCAATTCTTCGTCGCTCATTTTATCGTTAATTATTTTTTCTTTATCTTCGTTAAGTTTCTTTGATAAACAACTAACTTGTGCGAACGGTCGCGAAGGCAACTTGGTGTCTAACGAGACTATGTTGTTGTTCACAGTCTTCGACAGCCATGGCATATCACACTTTGCACTGAGCGTTTCACAAATCTCTGGCTCTTTGACTGTGCTGCTGGGTGGTTCAGTTCCCTGGATAGGATTATCTGGCGGTTTCACCGGAGCGATGGGTATACTACTCGTGTGAAGTGCTTGTGTTGAGAAGTTTGTTACAATAGGAGGTGGATGATGTACTATAGTATTCGAACACGAAGTTTGAGAGGAAGCCACACTGTTGACCCCGGTGTAGCTCCAAGTCTCCTTCACGTTGATATTTGGCACAGAAGTGACGATAAACCCAGGCTGCGGCACTAGCACTGGGTGGCTTAGATTTACAGTATAATTCGGTTTGGGTTGAACTGTCATACCAACCGTTGGTATTCCCGGCACATTCTTATTTAGCATCGGCAGAGGTTGACTTGTGGCGGCTACAGGTTTGTTCATGTTGGAGTACGCTGAAGTCATTGTATTCGCGAGTTTTAACAGCGTACCATTTATAAGAATCTGCGCTGCTTGTTGGTTTTGTAAATGGTCCTGCCTCTGCGTGGTCAACTGCGGAGTTTGAGGGAGAACGAAATTCGGCATCTTCGCCATTAAATTTGGTATTTGAACAACGGTTCCATTTATGTTTTGCACAAATGGAAAAACAAATTGCCCATTCAATTTCGTCGGACTTGACACATTGACGTTTGATCGATTGAAAGCGTTCAAATTATTTTGTTGATTTATAGTTTGAGGTTGCATACCGTTTTGCGGTATCCTTAGCGTAGTAAGCATTACGTTTTGCGGAACAGCAACGAAAGATGGTAAGTGGGTTGAAGTAACGGTTCCGTTACAAGATTGAGATAGGTTGATTTGGTGGCAGTTTTGTAAACCATTAACATTTTGTAACCCATTAACGTTTTGTAAATTATTTACGTTTTGTAAGTTACTAACGTTTTGTAAATTATTTACGTTTTGTAAGGTACTAACGTTTTGTAAATTATTTACGTTTTGTAAGTTAGACATATTAATATTGCCGAGACTGCCATTGACCGTCATAGAAACTTGTCGAACACCATTAGGAATATTCATCTTTGGTGCTGTGCTGGCTTCGGGGACAGTTTTCACTGGTGATTTGTGTTGCGTTGCATTGATACAATTTTGTTTTTGAAGTTGAACTTGCTGCTTAAGGTTGTTCGCTTTAGACCACGTCAAATTCTTGCTATTTGCAATGCAAGCTGACGATTTCCGATTGGTTCTTTTAGGTTGTGTCTTTTTAACGGTTTCCTTTTTCAACGTTGGTTTACAAGCAATTGGGTTTAAACTGATATTATTTGAACCACACGTCACGCTGTTCATTCTGCTGTCCAGCTTAGTGGTAGAGCTCACAACACCATTCATTTTAGTGGAGTCTGGTTTAGCAACCGTTAAATTCTTCGGCGATTGACAGGCTGAGGTGGCTGGTGCAATCCTAAGAGTCGTTAAGTCACTCGTTGCTGATAGTGGAAGTTTGCGAGTGATGTCAGCAATATTCTTGTTGGCTTTTACAATCCCATTGGCGGATGGGTTTTGTGTTGTCTTCATGTCATGACCACGTTTTTTATGATCGTTCAGCCCATTTAGAGGACCGTGCGATGCCTTGTCTTTGGTAAACGACTCCGTTGCGTGGCGAACTTCTACGAAACCATTCATATTCGTGTGAATTTTATCTTTATTGTCTTTAGACTTATTATAATCAACCATCCCGTTGGCATTCGTACTCTTTTTACTGAGATCTGTTGGTTTGTTATTCGTCGCGCCATTAGCTAAAGCTTTTTGGGCCGCTTCCGACTGCGTGCTGACATCTAGCATCACCTTGGGACTGAGCGTTTGTGATAGATAAGAGATGTACTTTTCTAAGTCGTGAGTGACGCCGTTTTTGGGAAGGCACTTCCTTTTGGTGTCATCGTTGCCGGTGCTGGTGGCTTCACGCTTGCCGGTCTGAGGCTTCATCTTGTGGTTGAAGTACTCGGTGATGCGGCGGTGTGGCGGGGGGTTAGGGCGGCGCACGGGTGCGGGTTGGGCCGCGAGGCGGCGCGGCGCCGGGTCGCTCGCCCACGGCGGCATGCGCGCTCCGCCACCAGAGTCCTCGCCTCCGCTGCACCCGGATTCAGGGCTGCGCGGCGACCGCGGCTCGGTGATGTCGCTACTGCTGCAGCCGCTGCTCTCCGTAGGACTCAGCACCGCCACGCCACTGAAACAATTATAAAATATCCATTGAATAACGTTTTGCAACAAAATCACACTGTGATATTTCAATTTCATAGATTAATTTGCTAAATTACATTAATTAGACATATTCGGGGCCTATGATCAACGTTGCATAGATAATAGCTTTCAAATATAAACAAGTCTCGTTTCTCGCTCGCGTCCATAACGTGTGACCGATCACGTTTAATGACAATCAGCTGTTGAATGGTTACGATCGATCGCGTGGGTGGACGAGTGCTCGAGTGGTGCGAGCGGGACAGCGCATCGCGCAAGGTGCATTGCCCCGCGTCCGGTGCAGTGACGCAACCAGACGCGATGCACTCGCTGACCGAACGTCCGCCTGTGTTGCCCACTTCACCGCTTTAATTGCTTTGAATATTCGACGGGTAAAGTACCTAACGTTACCTTGAACTCTGTTGTGTACACAATACCGTACCGTCTCAGTTAGATTACAATAAAAGTATACATAATAACACGACTAGTGACGTGGTTGGAGATTTCCGAACATTATGCTATGGTATTCAATTTAAATTCTGAATAAAATATATTCATAATGTACATATCATTGACAAACTACATAAACAAACCATACATAACATAACATAAACTGCCTATATACGTCCCACTGCTGGGCACAGGCCTCCTCTCAATCAACCGGAGGGGGTATGGAGCATACTCCACCACGCTGCTCCAGTGCGGGTTGGTGGAGGTGTTTTACGGCTAATAGCCGGGATCAACGGCTTAACGCGCCCTCCGAAGCACAGAATCGTCTTACTTTTTCGGACAATCAGGTGATTCAAGCCTGAAAAGTCCTTACCAAACAAAGGACAGTCTCACAAAGTGATTTCGACAATGTCCCCGTCGGGAATCGAACCCGGACCTCCAGATCGTGAGCCTAACGCTCTAACCACTAGACCACGGAGACTGTTACAAACTGTTGAAACAAATATCTTAAAACATTTCGGTAGACAAACAAATATGATGTATAAGTATTTCGTAGTGATAGATAATACTGGCAACACCGACGATCGACGACGGCCCACGTTACGATATTATTTTTGGCCACATGACATTCACAACACGTACTCCCGACTTGACGCGTCGTGTGACGAATGAGAGAATAATTTAACTTGTCCATTGTTAGTGCATTTCGAATAATGGTTTATTATTTGTGCTCTCATTTCACGAGCGAGATATCAATCATGGTAACGCGACGACATTTGACTCACAACGCAGCGGTCGAGACGGCATAAATAACACTTATTCCAAACACACTTCTAGCGAGCCAGAAAAGTAAACATTGCATACGACTGGCCAGACAATGGATTTAGTAAAGAATAAACGATTTCATTATTTTCTAAAACAATTCAAAGAAAAATGTAATTTTAAAATTTTAACTTCAGAAAAAGCCGTTGTTACAAACAAATCGTGCCTTAAAACATTATGAAGGTAACTTATAACTCCACACGTATGTGTAAGTTTATTCAGGGAACATTCTCCACCATAACTCATTTTAGAATCTTTTGTCGGGTGAGATCCGTACGTAAACGTGGAATAATACAATTTTGACACGTATTCCAGTGGTCGGGGCCCGCGGAAGGTTTTCCCGTAAGGGGGTGAAATGGAGAGTCGGGGGCGTTGTCTCGGCGCACCCTCGCCCTTTGTGAAGCCACAACGCACTCACAGCCGAAGCCCTAGCCTAGGGAAGCTCCCCTCTTTCTCTAACACAGGGAGCATCACTAATTGACCCAATTTTTTAAGAACTTTTTCGCAGGGAAATGCAGCGTCCGAGATATCTGAAAGGGGATCTTAATTTAATATAAAAGATCGTTAAGAATTCGACTTCGGACACTTTGCTTGTCTTATTAATGAGCAGAGAGTTCGAATTGTAAAGGTTTTGGTTTCTTTGTAGTATTTGTTATCGACGATGCACAAAGCATTTTCTTCTTAGAAAGAAGAAAAAGAATGTTAAAAGATGCGGTAAACAAAACGTGTTACTTTTTAACACGAGCTTTTTCCAACTCAACATTTCGTTTTGTTTCGAGACCATAATTAACGGGAGAAACTTTTGGTATGGATACAGTGCTAACCTTAGTCTCGCTGTAGGAAGTTGAGTGCGAAAAACAAACTATTTATCACGTTTTAAACGCCATTAACAATTTAATAGTTTTAGCAGCAGCACTTTGCGTATTCGCGACAGCATTAACATGTTATTTATGTCTGGAAAAGACAATCGTGTTGTTTTTTTGCGGATTGTCGAAAGCAAAAGTGGGCGCGGATGTAGGTGAGGCTGGCAGAGTCGATGCAAGGTCGGCGAGCCGAACGCGGGCGTTGACCTGAGCCGCGCTCGCGACCGCTCCTACGCATACGACATGATCGCGTAATGATCGTATTGAGTTCGACTGTCTAATCTGCGAGTGGTGCTGTAGTTGAACAGTATTTGTGTTGAAGTTGTTAAGGTGTTGCGATTGTAGATAAATCAGCAGAAAAACCATCGCATGTAGCTAAAAAATATAAGCTAAATACTAACAAAGTAAGGTAAGTGAAGAAAATTCTACCACAATCCAGGATTGATTCGAATAACAAATAGAGGCATTTAGTATCAATTTACTATAATAATCGCTGCGGATGTGATGTCTGTCTGTATTCTCTGTATGTCTACTATAATCGTGGGAAACACGTGCCGTCTTTCTCAATTACTTCGATAATTGTACTTAACTAATTGAAGTTGAATATTACGTGTATTTTTCTCAACCACTTTTCTTGTTATAGTTTTGCGAAACAGTGAGACTTGCTAGGGACCGGAAACAAATGCGTGAAAGAGAGGCCTATACCGGAGAATACAGGCTGAAAGGATAGATAAGTTTGCGATTGTCATCTGCGGACAACGGAGGTCCGTGTTGCTCTATGTCTGCGGATGGCATACTTTATCCTAAGCTCATTAGCGTCTGATATTCCAGGAAGCACCCAACCCTTACATAGTTTAATAGACTTATTACTTTGCAAAAGCCGTCTTCTTATCCTTCCTTTTCGTTGGATGCTAGAAAGTAGCCTGGTTATAGCTAAATTTTGTAACGTAGTCAACTGAAGGGTTTCCTGTAGGTTTTCGAGTAACGATGATGGTTTAACATGGTCCGTCATAGGTGTTGTGCAATTCCCATATTTCTTGTTGGACATGCACGTGTTTAGTAGATAAACTAACAAACCCACCATGAGTAAACTCAAGATACTAATCATGACCGTGTATCGTTTTATTTTATCTGTTGTTCACGTCTGCGGTTAAACAACTTGTTTGCATTATGATTGCCTAATACGATTTACTGCGAAAGTGATTAGTATTAATGTCTTTTAAACATTATTAAGACTTCTTCGAAATGTTTAGCCTAGATTACGTTATTTACTTTTCTTTAGTGCAAGATTAATTTTACTCAATCTGCGCCGGGGAAATGTTTAGTATCAACATGTAGAGTAAACCTAGGGACAAGTGACAAACTAAAATCCTTGGGTGTCAGGGCGGTGAAATAGATTTTTACAAATAACAGCAGCGTCTTGTTCTTGTGTTGTATTGAGAGAAGAACGGAAGCACCGCGAACGAATGTAATCATAAAGTGTTTCCATATTTAAAAATCTTAAATATATTTATAAGTTTTCAACAGACTCGAAAGAGATGGCGTGACGACTTGGACTGGCCGAAGTGCGCACAGGACCGGGAAAAATGGAAAGAGGAAGGGGAGGCCTTTGCCCAGCAGTGGGATCTTATAGGCTAGATTAGATTCGTTTTCAACAGAAACTCTCAATCCCTAAACTTCTGTGAATAATGGGATAAAATCTTATAGAAATTGACATCGAGTGCATCAACAGCCAGTGGTGCCAATAGTTTCATTTTTAATTGCTCAACGTCAAAACAACATAAAATGAAGAGCAACAATTGAGCGTGACGAGGCGATGGTATCGGGCGGCAAATTAACGCGAACTCGGGGGCGCTATTGTACCGTGTCGCCCCCGGTATACCTTTCCACGTGTTGTGATACCGCCCCCACGCTTAGGTGGAACTTTCGACATGTTTATGAAGGAAAATGTGGAAAACTGTCGTAGTAATAATATCACGGATGGAATGTTTCATTTATGCGTAAAATTATTTACTTATTAGCAGTTTAGAATTTAAAACCGATACAAACTGGAGATATGGAAACGGTTTTTGTGTATTGAAATGGAAAACGAGGCTCGACTTATAATGCGATACCATAAATCAGGAACAGTGAAGACTCACAAAAATTCTCAAACTATCTGGGGGGTTAAAATGGCCACATCGAAGCAATTCATCTAAGAAAGCAATATTGCTATTTGACACTTTTGTTTGTATTGCGCACTTACTTTTATATGCGCAAATGTCAAATTGCAACATTGCTTTCTTAGATGAATTGCTTTGATGTGGCCATTTTAACCCCCCAGTTCTAAAATGAAAAAGTAAATGAGTTGAATCGGTGATAGCCTTGTTCGGAGAATGCGTGACTTCCATCGTAGTATTACGGGTTCGAATCCTGGCTCGGGCTCTAAACCACTGAATTCAACTTTATGAATTTGAATCCATGTTTGGATCGTAGGTAATTGATATCATGTGGTTTCTAGGATATGTGACCAGTTTGGACTCGCCCCCTTATTATAAAATCAAATCAAATCAAATATACTTTATTGCACAAAACTAAAATTTCAGCAATCAGACACAACACATGAATACAGTACAATTTGGGCGGCCTTATTGCTCTAGAGCAATTTCTTCCAGGCAACCACCAAAAGGTAACAAACATTTACAAACAACTTGGAAGCGGGATGGTGCAATAAAAATAAATAAATAAATACCTAAAAGTAAAACTAAAGTTAATAATTATAATAAACACTCTATACTATACGTACATATATTAATAAATACTCAATATAATATAATCCATATATACTAAAAATATACCTAACCATAATCTGAGAAAACTATAATAATAAATAATAGACTATACACACACATACAAAACAAGAATTGAAATAAATAAAATACATCATACATAATAGTAATATCCTAAGAATATCCGCATAAGGATTCAAAATGAGCTCGCAACTGGTTTTTGAAGCTCTGAAGAGAGCTAGCGACTCTGATGGAAGCAGGTAAGGAGTTCTATAAACGCACAGCACATATAACATGGCGAGGAGTAATAATAATAGTCCTTCAGGGATATAATATATACGTGACACTATGTTATGTTTAGTTCTAAAATAAACTTTTCTATTCAACACAATAATAACTACTCCCTTTTACCATAATTTATTATTAGATTTACTCAGCGAATCAATTGAACAATGAATGAAATTCCTAATCAATTAGTGATCCAAGCAATAGGTACCTATTGTACCTACTTCGACGTTAATACATGCATCGCGGTAAGTAATACGACGCAGGCGAATGGTACGTAATTATAGAACATGTTATGGATTATACGTACAAATCGGTATTACCACTATAATGTATTAAAAAAGTTGTCGACAGCACATCGCGTGTTTTCTAAGCGTATTTGATTGAGGAATGTGTTATTACACTCACCTATTCACTGGCTAGGTATCAATCCACAACTGGGAATAAAAAAAGCAAAATTGCTATTTGACATTTGTTAATATTGCGTTTATAGATGAATTGCTTCAATGTGGCTTTTACAACCCTCGACTTTTCAAGAAGATAAACTAGAGCAATAAGCGAAAAGCTTACAATATTTTAAAATGAAACTAGGTATATGTATGTTTTCACGATTCTTCGCTATACATATTTTATTTTTCTTTCATGTATATTTCTGGAATGTTTAACTTTCTAATCTTTTAAACCTTTCGCAAAATCTTAAGTACTTTGTGTTAAATATACATATTCTAATAAATAGGTATTCAAATAGGTTTGCGTTTACCATAGTCTCCCGTTAGTAAGTGATGATGTGGCCTAAGATGGCACATGCCTAAAGGCCTTATTACACTATCTTGAGTTTCTAATAAATATATGAATATGAATATATGAATATAATAAGGCCCAAGCAAATGTCTATTCACTCTAGTCTTAACTCTATGTAAATGTCGTCACAGAGCACGCATACAAAGAATCCCCGTGCATCGCGTGCTCGTCGGCTGATTACGCTAGAATCGCCGCAGCCCGCGCCGCTGCCTCGTCACGGCAATGCTTCCAGGAAATTACTATGCAATACCACGTTTATAGTAATTATGTAACTGCGCAAATCGTAGCCGCACATTATTGTAACTGGACGTGTCATTAAAACGAAAACATTTTTATTAGCGCGGCTTGTTTTGTTTGATGTATGACAGTTAAAGGGTTGTTTTGAATGTTTCAATGTCGTGGTTTTTAAATTTTATAATTGGAGCAAATTATTTTTCTTATTTTACGGTTAGAAATAATTTAAAATATTGATCTTTTAATTAATATACCTACTTTGAAATTCAAGTCAATAAATCTACTACTACCTACTTAAATTTATTTCCATTGTATCTGCGTTTTTTCATAACTATTCGCAGTCATATAATTATAGTAACTTATTCATCTTATAAAAAGGCTATATAATATCCTTTAGGAGAAATGATAACGATGAAACGCAATCAAAGGATAGTAAAGGATATTACCAACTATGTTAGATAGTTTTATCTATCCGAAAGGCTTTATTACACCACCATACACATTGCATAAGGTGTGGGTATAAAATGTATGGCGGCCGCGCCCACCCGATGTGACATAGCACTGCCCGTTCCCAACGCATCGGGCTCGATGGATTGAGTATAATAAGGCCTTATAAAAGTCTTCACTTGTTAATAAAGTTTTCTTTTCAATTACGTATGAAACAATTGATGAATTTAGAGGAAGCAAGAGAAGTATGTCAGGATCGAAGCAAATGGAATTCCATAGCCTTTTACCTCGGTGTAAATTGTGAGTTATGTATGTATATTCGAAATCCATAACGCGTTATATAAACGAACCCACATACACAGTACACATAATACATTATGTGAGATGCACTAAAATCGCATCGAAAAGCACCCTTCGTTCCATGCCAGCGATTCAGCGTAATGAGTAGGCGTACAAAAGCGCAAATGATACGTCGCGCGCACATGTCACTCTGCTCTGCCCACCCCGCGTGCACTTTGATTACACCCCGTACAGATTGGAATAATAACAGGCCAAATGGAATTATGAAAGGGTGATATAGAAGAGAAGAATTAGGCTTCACAAAGGGACGGGAACTTCGTTAGTTCTGATGGCAAGTATGTTTTATAAAACTTTTCATAATTTTGAAACAATTACCTATTAACACGATAAGCTATGGTAAAAGAAGCCTTGCATTCATCAGTGGATGGAACAGGAAGATAGATATACTTATTTTATATTTATATACATTCGCAATTAGAAACGCTTTCTTCGTGTTTATAAATAACATAAAAGTAATTTGCAAAACAATGGTATTATGTCTGGACTTTTAAGAAAAAGGAAAACAAGTCAGTAAACAATGTAATTTTAGAAATAGCAGACATATTTAATTAAATTAATAATGTAATTATATTTTTGTACATCGAATTAGAAAGGATTATATTAAAAGCATCCTAATAGAATGGGCAGTGGTGAGAATCGATCGCGGCCCTGAGGCCCCAGGGATTTAAGGTCCCAACTTGACGTGGGTCCACAGAGCCCCCGCGGCGCGCATAATGTCCCTACTGCGACTTTTGTTACATGTTTAATTTCGGATCGAATTCTAAATTACTTGTTATTTGAGAATCTCATACGATTTGTTATTATATCGCAGGTAATAAATCAAAGCGAAAATGTTTTTAAGGACTCGGGTATATTTAGTACTTCATGTACTGAGGTTTCAACGAACTTCGTCGACCCAGTTATATATTAAATACAAGGATAAATTAGTCCAGAAAATAAACTTAGTTGAAAACAAAGTAACTTTTCGTCAGCCGGTACAGGCGAAACTTAATGTAGCTATTTGAAACATAATGTAAGTTGCTAAAACAAAATGTTATAAGACACGTAGTATAGGAACTGACGAAAACATGTCGCCAGAGTCGCAAGCATTTATCGAGTAAATTGAATAAACCATGAAACATAATATTATTAGAGTTTTCACAGCTGAACCGCGCTCGTCGTTTTCCCAGAGGCAATAAAGCTTTATTTTTAGATCGATAGCCGTGATATGGAATTCCTCGGTCAGTCACTCGCGTGTTGTGACAACTGGTTCTGAATGTCTCGAGTTGTGTCACCGACCACCGCCATTCATTACGTCTTGAAAGGATGTCGCGCCGTGAGAATCGTGTCACGAGGGGTCCAGGCGCAGGGTGGCAACCCCCGCCTATTTTCCCCCCTCCCTCCCCCTCCCTATTATTATGCTAAGTGTCTCTCGGTTATCGTCGGGGTGAGTTTTTCGCGCATCTGCTATTTATTTACGCGCTTTATATTCATAGGATTGTAGCCCGTGACGTTGGCGACAACCTTACAGTTCATTACGCAAGGTTACAAGGATTTTTTAACGGTTGTATTAAGCGATTTTCGACTGTATCCCGTTCGAGTAAGGCGGACGTTAGTAAGTATGCAGTGGGTTAGCGAACGCACGAAGCGTGACACTCCAGCCAAACCTCGTTTCTCGATTGATTTTGTTGCGAAAGAGCCATTTGATGTTGCACTCACTTACGTAGAGCATGCGTGTAAAATGGATTGCCGATTTTAGCGCCGATATAAACAGCTTCCATCGTTGAAAGTGTCAATCAATGAAATCTAGTGAGAAAAATCGTTCCCTCAATATTACGTTGAAGGGAGGTATGTTGTTATTGTATGACCAGTTTGAGTAACTGGAAGTTCTTGTTTCCCAGAGTAGCAATGAGCGCTGCAGAGTTATAAATTGTTAAAACAAGTTCGTAAAGTAGAGCTGTCATTTTAAGAGTAAACAAGTAGAGGTACAATTAACCGCTACTAGGCTAGGCTACAAGCATAACTTTGTTGGAAACATGTTTCTGTTTGAAACAAATTGTTTTAGTAAGTTGGTATCGGTAACTAAGTTTCGATAACAGAATCGTGTTGGCCGTCAAAGCCTTCAGAAACTCAATTTCCTCAAGCAAGCCTGTGGTGGCGGTGAACGGATCGCGCTGACTACCGAACAGGGAATACAATGTGCTGTCGAAGTCGCGGAGTATCGCCGATTGAAATGTCAAAAATGTTTCAGATTGCAACGGAGAATGCGGCGGTAACCGCATGGGCACACAAACTTGTGGATGCGCGAGTGTTTCTATAGGCTTGTTTCCTATATTGGGAATATACCTATGGTTGAAGCTATGAAAAATACATTAAAATATTGTTTGTACCTATTTCGATGTTCTTCTGGTAAGATGGGGCATGTCGCGTGACAGCGATAGATTGATTATCCATAATCGACATGAAACTGCTAACATGCCTCTTACGGATAACGCTAACAATCACTAAAATCCTTCCACATCGGTCGCGCTATTAGAATTTATCAATTTTCGAAGGCCGACTTTTGTGTTGTTCATTTAACAAATTCCAGTGACATTACACTACAAATTCTCCTGATGACGTCATCAGATTTTTTCAAATTAACAATTGTGATAGTGACTAAGCACGAAAATAGTGTCTATAATTCCATGCATAACTGAAAGTATATTTTTAAGAATAAATAGGTATTGTTTATCATAAAGGATCATATGTATAACTCAAATAATTTATTGCACAAATATGGTATTTTAGGTGGTAACAATAAGTGCAGCATATTTGACCATAACATAGGCATGCAAATATGTTAGTGTACTAACAAGTCAAAAAAAGAAATTTGTAAAGTTAAAATAGTCAAAACACAATGCCAAGAAAAATAAGTACCTACCTAATAAAAATATACCTAAATAGTTACATGTCAAAAGTATAGGTATAGTCACACACTAATACATTAATGTTTTGTAGTAAGTTCTATGATTTCAGGTGTACTAAAATTGTTACCTATGTTTTTTTAAACGTACACAATAAATAATATTGATTGGTATGTATGTTTTGAGTTTTGAAAAACATAATACTTTCTCGGCTTTAGCTGTAAATGTAGCTTTGTCGTTAGCGTTTCCGCTGCCGTCTGGGCAGGAAATAAACGGAGAACAGCCTGGCTTTGTCTTCGGTTTTAAGCTAATATCCAAGAAGCTTTCTGTTTTACGGATAGTTAGGTTTTATACGGCGTGCCATTGTTTGAACACGACGGTTAACGTTTATTTTATGTTTACCAGGTAGGATTAGGTTTAGTAGAAACGCAATTTTCTGGTGAATTTCATATTTTAAGGTTTTCTTTTGATTTTCTTATAGTTTTGCCTAACACCAAAAAAGGAAAACGTTCAGTGTACTCACGTTATCCAGTTTATCTGGTTTCTACTTTAAGCCAACTGACATAATTTTCTATTACAC
This sequence comes from Pectinophora gossypiella, assembly GCF_024362695.1. Classification (NCBI taxonomy): domain Eukaryota; kingdom Metazoa; phylum Arthropoda; class Insecta; order Lepidoptera; family Gelechiidae; genus Pectinophora; species Pectinophora gossypiella. Next base: position 6,187,263 of record NC_065407.1, on the reverse strand, counting down.
TGTAATATTCAAAATCAATCTAAAAGTATAACATAACAGGTAAGTAGGCAGTTATTGTATTTATAAACAAACAACTTGCATCGAGTCATCTCATACCATAGAGAGAGAAAGAGAGGTGACGTTAAGAGATAGAGGGAGAAGTGAGTATTTTACCGCGTGCCACTCCCCCTAGTCCCCGGGGAAATCTCCGCGAGGGGATCGGACTTGACAAAACTTTACCACACTAAATTGCCGCGTAAATTAAAAGATTAAACCGTTATTATTTTTTGTTTTCCTCTCTTTTGTTGGCGGCCTGATTTTAAAAACGTGAGAATTATGCTTGTTTATTATTTATTAACTATTGGTATCATTGATGTATATTATGTTACTATGATGACACCCTGATTTTTCACAGGGTCCGCTTACCTAACCTGAAAATTTGACAGGTTTGACAACCTTCCAACCCGCGAAGGGAAAACCAGCCCAATGTAGGTTAGGTCACATACTTCCGAAAATGCATTTCTCGGGAATGTGGGTTTCTTCACGATGTTTTCCTTCACCGCTGAGCACGTGATAATCGTTTATGATCCAAACATGAATTCGAAAACAAATTCGACTATCATTGGTTTAGGCCTGTGCTGGATTCGAACCTGCGACCTCGACGTGAGAGGCAAGCGTTCTACCAACTGGGCTACCACGGCTTTCAGTGGTTTAGTTCTATCGGGGGTTGATATAATATAAAATAATAATAAGACTTGAAATCTTGACTTCCGTGTTAAATAAGACCAACTTTATCTGTTTGCTTCTCCAAAGCCTTCGTCACAGAGGTATAAAAATAACAATTGCACGCCAACAGGTACGATACCTTTACAATTATAGTCATACATTCTGACTAATAAGTGACCTTTACATTAATGACGATGTAGCCAATGGGACATCAAACGCATTGGAACGTTTCCTTTCTTTGTCTGGAACTATGTCAAGTGCATAATACAAAATACAACGCTCGGTGAATCAGCGCGTAGATCATACTGCAACGACGCGCTACTATTTGTTCTCGATGACTACTCGACTGGAAATATAGGCGACTCGGCGTGCGACTAATGACTTGTGTCTGTTTTATTGACAAGTTTATTGCGTTATTTAAATAATGTACGCACATGGAAAAGAAAGAAGGACTTTCGCAAAAATTACGGATCCGAAAGATCCGGACAACAGTTATAATAAAGAATGTTTATATTGCCTAAATACATAAATATTAAAGATCTTAGTTACGTAATTATAAGGACCATTTGTCGACATTCACCGCGAAACTATTAGCGACCAAACTGCAGGATGTTCTGGAGTAGGTAATGATTGATTTTACTATCATAAAACTACAAATACACGCTGTCACTACCGCTTGATATTTTAAAGACAGTCGCTACTAGATTCACTAATCACAAACATCGAGTATCATTCGAGAGTCAAAAGTAGCGTGTTCAGAGATAAAACGCGTTGCATTTGCAGCGTAATTGCGAGTGCAGTGGCCTTGCCGCCGCGTCCTCGCGCGCGCGTAAAAACAAAAGATTACCGCTCATCGCAAGACAATGTTACGCGCATTATCAACGCGAGATATGTTTATAGGACAGAAGACTACTTATATAAATATTGAATAAGTTCCACCGGGAAATTGAAGATTATGTACCAATTAAGTATATAATATAGCTGACAGTTAAGGCCAACGTTCGTTCTACAACCTATGTAAAATCGTACGAATAGGTAATGGTGAACCGGAGGGGAAATATGATTGGCCACCTGATACGACACGATTCATTTTATAACAAACATTATAGAAGGAAAAATGTAAGGGAAGATAGGAAGGGGTAGACCTAGGATAACATTTATGAAACAAAAGAGAAGGTGCAGGTCGTGTCGGTTCGGGAGGTGAAGGTTTTGGCGGGAAGAAGAGAGGAATGGCGATTACTCCACCGACAAGAGCGCAGCTCTTAAATAGAGAGAGAGAGGTAATGGTGCTGATTTCTGCCACCAACTTAATTTTAATTTAGTTTCACAGTTCTAAAACTAGCTTTATTTATCTCTATCTTGCACTTGTCGCAAGTGAAGGAAACACTACTTTTAGAGATGTCAAACCAATATAAAATTTTGTCCGCCAGAATCGGCTTCATTATTTATAATGAATATTATATTAAAGAATTTCTGCAATAATAATCGTGCGATTTATTTATTAAGTAGGTTTAATAATCCAATAGTAAGCGTGGCCAATTATTGGTCAGCAAAAAATAGTTTCGATCGCCATCGACTCGCAAAGAAGAAGAAGAATCCAATAGTAATGTTGTTTCTGTCCACTATACGTATATTATTTGCGCTAGGACATTGTTATGGCGAAATAATGTGTTGTACAGTAACATTTCACTTTGTCATATTCCATAATATGCTTTGCCTGCGAAGGACTCAATAATAATGTAAAGAGTGAATATCAAAATGTCAAGTTTGGTGGCGACGGGTAGTTCTAGCTACGAGGTAACTTGTTCCTAGTAGCTAGAACCTATCCTTTTTCATGTCGGAACCCAATTTTTCACGAAAAAATAATATGAAAATTCGCCGCCAAACTTGGCACATTTTGATATTCACCCTAAAATAGTATATATTTATGTATGTATGCATAATAATAAACAGTTATCAACACAACATATATTTTTTCTGTCATTCGGTTCTGCAAAACGGTTTCTGCGATCTCACAAAATTATGACATTAAGACACTTGGGAGCTCGTGTGAAAAGCTTAGCGTTGAACATTTTCGTTTAATGAGAAGCGAAGGAAGCGAGGGAGGCGGGCATCCGGTGTTTAATTAGCGGCATGATGTCGCGGACACGTGGCCCGTACATTCTACTCTACATAGTTTTAGAGATCCCTGAATTATATGGGGACGAGCCTCATACTTTTATTAATGTTAATTATACGATTCAAGCCAGGAACTGTTGAAAACAATGTCAGCTTTTCGGCACTTTATTTTGACTGGTAACATTATTTTATTTGGCCTGGTTTCTTGATTTAGCCCCTTACAAATGTCTAGGCCCCTTATAAATGCGTCTTTTCTAGATAGTTGAATTTAGTGCACGTTCCGTTGGCATATGATATTCTACATATTTCTTCGTCTCATCGACTTGTAACGACTAAGTGCAAAAAGCTATAGGATTGCAACTAGCCACAGTTGCAGTTAGACGGCGCATGCGCTCTTGCGCAGGGAAAGTGATCGTTGCGCTCCGCGTGCCGATAGGAATGGCTTGCGCAACGAAACGCGCAATGAGCATTGTTTCAGTAGCGAACCATTTGTACCTCCTCAATAACTGGACTTGTCAGCTCATTAAGCGATTTTATTGTGCCGTCACTAGATGTTGATAGATATAGTGTTCACTAGATTCAATCGCGGTTGAGTGCAAGTATCAAATTAACAAAGCAGTTATTTTATATATGTCGCAGGGATATGATAAAAACGGGGATTTGATCAATTCCCTAAGGGATTTGATCAAATCACGGAGGATGTTAAAATAACAACACGATTTTATCCTTTTCCTAAACAAATCTAGTGAATTGAACAAATCCCTAAATTGGTTCAGTGAAATGACAAAAATAATTTTGCTTTGGTATGTTAAAGGTTTATTTGGTAAGATATACCTACATAATTATGATAATCAGGTGTGTGTAACACATATCCCTGCGACATATACATTTTTTCGAAGCTATCCAGATTGTTGTCGGTGTTAAGATATCAACATAGTTTTCACTAAATATTATGTCAACATTAATTAGGGGTATTTGAATTCTGGTGTAGACACTATAGAAAGTGATCATATTTTGTAAAAAATAATACACAAGACACAGAGAGACGTTTAAAGACACATAAAGCTTTAAAAAAAGTAAACAGTAAGTAAAGTTGCGAAGGATGTAGCTCTGACGACCCCAATTGGGATACACTTATGAGCTTATGTTATGTAAAAGTAAACTTTCGGTAATATGTTACATATAACCTTTCTATATTGCCACGCCATTCATGAGACAGTAGAATAAGGTATATGACTGGGTCAAAAATACATTATATAATGCTAATCTAGAAATAGAAGCCAGTATAAGATGATCAAAAATCTATCCTTTTTACATTTCGACTTATTTTCCAATTAAGTATCAATGAGTGCGACGTTTTGACCGCTTTTATTGATAACGTCACAGGACAGTATTTCCATACAAACTCCAAAGAAAACTTTTGTTTTGACGTTTCGTATCATCATCATCAGCCCATTAACGTCCCCACTGCTGGGGCACGGGCCTTCCCTATGGATGGATAGGGAGATCGGGCCTTAAACCAACACGCGGGCCCAGTGCGGATTGATGGTTATTAACGACTGCTAATGCAGCCGGGACCAACGGCTTAACATGCCTTCCGAAGCACGGAGGAGCTCGAGATGAAAACTTTTTTTTTTGTGGTCACCCATCCTATGACCGGCCTTTGCGAAAGTTGCTTAACTTCAACAATCGCAGACCGAGCGCGTTTACCGCTGCGCCACCGAGCTCCTTCGAAACGTTTCGTATAAAGTATCTCATTTGACTAGGCTATCAAGTAGCCATGAAATTGGTAATATAGGTGCAGTGTTCTAGTTACAAGTTTACAACCGCGCAACCTTTCAAGAACAATATAAAAATATCATGAATTGCACGTCGGTACAGCTATAAGTCCATATTGTTCAGCGGACAATGGACATGCGGGCTGAGACCGTGGTTCGTTGCCCCACCACAAATTACCCCCATGATCCATGTGGTGATACCATCACGTCCATTAAACTAATAACTGCGGTCACATGCGAAACTTACAAGGGATATTGAAGACATGGAAATTGCCTGTTGAAAAAATATGTTCCCGTTTTATGGTTTCATTTGGTCTGATAGGAACGATGCGGTGGAAGGTATATGGGTGTTAAATGGGCTTCTCGACAACCTAGTCAAATGAGATAGTTTTTAGTTATTTGCCTGGGCGAAAGATAAATTATAAAATGCTAATCTAGAAATAGAAGTCAGTCTACTTTTCGACTCATCTCATTTTACTTTTCGACTTATTTTCGAATTTTATTTTATGAATTATGTAACAATGAGTAAGTATGACGTTTAACAGCTTTTATTGATGACGTCACAGGATAGTATTTCCATACAAGCTCCAAAGAAAACTTTCGCCAAGACATTTCGTAAAAAGTATCACATTTGGCTAGTTTGTCAAGTAGCCTATATATATTAGCCTATATTATTAATTTAAATACAAATCTCTTTATTTTATAAATTACAAAAAGTCAAATAATCCAACTTAAAATTACTTAACCTAGAACCCACTCCGTGTCAAACCTGGCCCAAAAGTGCCCATGACACCAGCAGCGTTACCGCGCTGGATTGCCACGGATAACCTCTGAGCCAAGTAAGACCCGGAGCGGGGGTCAAAGCCCTGCTCTCTAAGGCGACGGCCCACGTCCTTAACGAATTGCTTCGCCTCCTACTTCGCCTATTAATTGAATAAATATAAATATTATGTGTGTTTTAGGTTTGATTTGATTACAGTCTATGCCGAAGAAGAAGACATCAAGACAAACCTGTTTAAGTTTAGCGATGTTACCAATGTACGTATATGTAATTTATGAAGTATTATAAATAAATAAAAAAGTACAGTACGCGGCCTTATGGCTCTACAATGTAAGTTCATCAGTTTTGAAAACAAGAGTTTAGTGATAGGTAAGAAGTCAAAGAATTGGAGCCAAAGGTGACAGTATTCCAAGTAAAACTTTAATTAAAATGGAAATCTTCTGTAAGTCAACAACCTTTAAGTGTAAATAAACGCAACGAAAAAAAAACAAATTCTTAATAATGAGGGGTCATTTATTATGGAAATGTAGTCCTGCATTTATTAAAAGGTCATCACAGGTCAGGTACTAAAATTTGTTTTTTTTTTATATTCTACAATCAGTAGGTACAAAGTTTTTAAAAAGGATTAAAACTTATTATTAAAAAAGTACAGACATACTCATACAACTCATAAGTATTCATGCTTGTTATTAAAATATAGGTTCGTTTAAACTGAATTTAATAATACTTCTCTTAGGTCATCGGAAAACAATTTTCAGCCAGATATGCTATTGAAATCTTAAGATAAGCAAATTATGATGTTTATACCAGACAAGTAACCGTTTGACTCTTAGACTATCGCTGGAGGGGCAATAAAACCTTTTTTTCGAACGAATGAACTACTATAATTTTCTTTTAATAAGCTACAACTTGCTACAACAAGGGTGTAGAATAGACTGATTAAAGCACATTAGGTAAGTTAACAAAGAGAGGCATGGGCGGGGCTGGGTTTTATAGCGGGTGATTATCGCGACACATTACCATACATTTGCATTTACCGATGTGAGCGGGCCCTTACACTGTGTGGGCACAGGGCTTAATTTTTAATTTGTAGTGTAAAATATTGTGTGTAGGTGTAAATAAAAAAGGGAATTGAATATTTCTTGAATGTGCACGTTCTTGAATGTGAATTTTCGTTAGTTGTTTTCCTATTAACGGACTCTAATAACGGCCTCTGTGGTTCAGTGGTTGAGCGTTGGGCTCACGATCCGGAGGCCCCGGGTTCGAATCCCGGTAGGGACATATCACAAAATCACTTTGTGATCTCTTTGGTTTGGTTTGTAGTTTGGTTAGGACATTACAGGTTGATCACCTGATTGTCCGAAAGTAAGATGATCCGTCCTTCGGAAGCACGTTAAGCCGTTGGTCCCGGTTACTATATACTGATGTAAGTGAGTAGTCGTGGGATCTTGTAGGCTAGATTAGATTAGAACAAAAAATAATCATAAGTACATTTTTATACCAAATTGCCATTGACTCTTGAGTTGGTACCGAGACTAAATAAAAAAGATTTACGTAAAAATAACACTGCGACTCCATCAATGAATGAAACATTTTATTTAAATCTGAATGAACTGGTTCAGCTGGTTTCAATTTGAGAATAAGCTCAGAAGTTTTGACTTTTATATAAATATTACAAACTTTTTTCTCATTTATTAGGCTGTTTAATACGAGTAGCTGTATAATGATACTAATTGAAATAATTCCACAACGTATTTTTATAATTGGAATTGGTCTTTATCGAATGCAAACCGAGAAAGTCAAGTTGTTTCCGTGTAGAGTTATAAAAACTCTCTTTGTAATTATCATACGTTTTGTTTACTGTTTATCGCCCCATTAAAAGCACGTGACGTAAAAATTGCAATGACGTGTGGTGACGACACTATCGTAATATTGACCGTTAAGTACTCACTGCCACCAGGAAAACCTAGCATTTAGTACAAACATGTAAATATAATTAATTATTTATCATGATATCTCGGTGATAGACAGACCGAGGAGTAGTCAAATCAAATTCCATATTAATTTGTGTTATAATAAATTGTATAAATGAAATATACAGGACCTTAGAGAAAGACAAATTATTCCGGAAATTACCGACCTCCTTCTCTTTTTGAAAAAAATACTACATAACATTGATATAGTATAATGTTACCTAAATAGTGACAAGTTATGAGGAAACCTTACGCCTAAAGACACACACGACTATCAACGCAATCGATGGTGAACAGCGCCGTATATTCCAAGTTTTTTTTTTTTATATTCTACCATTTCATGGGAAGATTAAGATTAAAAGACAAAAAAAAATATGATTCAAAATCTCATAGACAAACATAATATTCACCATCGTAATTTAGTCTCGACTATAAAGCGCGGTTATAGAATAAAGAATTATGCGCGGCACAATTTCGGCTGGTTGCGCAATGCGGGCCATAACATTCCGTTGCTCTTCTTTCTACAACTAGGTGGAGTCATGATGTCTTGGTATAGTTTTTTATTTTTAAATACGAACAAGTTAAAAAATTTTCTTTATTTACTAGTAAGTAGCCCGCAAATGAATTAGAAAGTCACTTTGAACTTCTATCTGTCTGTACCTAAGTGCAACGATTTTTCCCAAATTCTTTGGGTAAACAACATGAATATATTCGAAATTAGAACTGTCATACAATGACTTACAAAGTTGGATAGTGACGAAAGAAATGTGACGAATGTGACCTATTAAAATCATTACAATGGCGACACGTAAATAAAATAACAAATTCTCAATCTCAAATCAGTAACAAAAGTAAATAACATCCAAGGTCGAGGCAGTAATTTGTCAATAACAATAATAAAATCAATAACAAATGAGAGGGGTCAAACGTAACCCCAATTATATTTACACAATATAAACCCTACATGTTTCTAAAATTAAAAGTAATTCAGCTTACATGACTTGCCCGCTGCTAAAAAAATAATTTAGAACAAGTTAAAGTGGTCAGTAATGTAATAATGTAAAAACATATACATATTATAATAATATAAGGTATAATATAACATTGCAAATAATATCTATACAGCATTTTTGAGGACCTTTACGACCGCTAAGGACCAATAGCAGTGGGAATTAGTGAAAGAACCACTTACTAATACTCGTCCCGCATCCGTTCTGTTTGCTACGGATATTCGAACGAACACTTGAAGTACTATTTAGTTATTACAAATGCAAGTGAATTACAAAACAAGCAAAGATCAGCTTTGAAGTTTATTAGTGGCAAATGAGTTACTTTGTAAAAGTGGGTTTATACTATAGGATATTCAACAAACGTATGATAAAACGTTTTCGATAAGTATGATGGTTTAAGATGGCTATGTTACCAAAAAAAAAAATTGATGGCGCTGTAAAGAGTTGTCTTCGTTTAACTTTCTAATTTCATGAATAACAGACACATGCGTCTTTTAAGTTTGTTTTAGGGTATAAATAATGACCCATGTTATTACACCCAGGCACAACACATCTTCGACCTATTATTATTCTGATCAAAATATGTAGGTAGCAACATCATTCTATACCATATCTGATCCAATATCATCATCATCATCATCACCAGCCCATTACGTCCCCACTGCTGGGGCACGGGCCTTCCCTATGGATGGATAGGGAGATCGGGCCTTAAACCACCACGCGGGCCCAATGCGGATTGGTGGTTATTAACGACTGCTAATGCAGCCGGGACCAACGGCTTAACGTGCCTTCCGAAGCACGGAGGAGCTCGAGATGAAAACATTTTTTTTTTGTGGTCACTCATCCTATGACCGGCCTTTGCGAAAGTTGCTTAACTTCAACAATCGCAGACCGAGCGCGTTTACCGCTGCGCCACCGAGCTCCTCACCAAGATCCAATATCAATCAACAATTATTTTTATAATATATGTATATGTGTCTGCCATTACATCATTCTTAATAATAACGTACCCGAGTAAATATCAACGTTAAATTTGTACAACGCCATCTATATTGTTTTTGGGGAACATAGCCTGGAAAGTCCCTCAATGTAAGTATATCTCAAGTTATTGTATTGTAACAGCCTCCGTGGTCTAGTGGTTAGAGCGTAAGGCTCACGATCTGGAGGTCCGGGTTCGATTCCCGATGGGGACATTGTCGAAATCACTTTGTGAGACTGTCCTTTGTTTGGTAAGGACATCTCAGGCTTGAATCACCTGATTGTCCGAAAAAGTAAGATGATTCCGTGCTTCGGAGGGCACGTTAAGCCGTTGGTCCCGGCTAATAGCCGTAAAAACACCTCCACCAACCCGCATTGGAGCAGCGTGGTGGAGTATGCTCCATACCCCCTCCGGTTGATTGAGGGGAGGCCTGTGCCCAGCAGTGGGACGTATATAGGCTGTTTATGTTATGTATTGTATTGTAACTGTGTGAAGCGTACTTTTATATTTAAATACTTGAATGTTTCCTAGATATATTTTAGTGACGTTATAATGCGCGCATAGCAAGGACAGTGTTCCAAATATTAGATAGTCTGACCTACTGACATGTTTAAACTATCTGTCGTCTGGTGCAACTAGAGTTATATTTAGGTGTCACAATTGCATTCGCTGATTATATTTTCTACTATACATAATGGAATACATATTTTTGTAGAACGTTTAAGATATTTGGAGTCATACGAAACTTGGTTAGAAAATACTTCTGAACATTAATAGATCAGCTCATATATCAAAAGTACCTAAGTTATTTATACTTACGAACTTTACAAATATTCTTCAATATAAAACACAAAGATGCATTATAGTCCAATAAAATTGTTACAATTTCCCAATAAAATGGGCTAAGTATATCAATTGTCTCAATAATGCAGTATTCTCCTGTCTGGAGCGGATCGCTATGCACTGCGCGGGCGTCTTATTTTTAGCTGCGCAAGCGACGCACCGCGCCGAGGTGAATGGCCCTCTTATTTCGCCGCGATCGCATTACGAAAAGATGATTTTTAGGGTTCCTTAGCTGTACTAGAATTGGTCAACAATAATGTTCATTGTCAACAACTTTATATTCATTGGCATCTGCTTTGGTGGACCAAAGTTGATCCTAGAAACTGTTGAACTTAGAAAATACCTAGATTTAGTAAAGTTGGTTTTCTTGGTAGCGTATTCATTACTCTACTTCTGATACTGAGTCAAACTTTCTTATACCAAGTTTGTTATGTAAACCGAAACATTATGACACAGGTTTAAACCTAGGCATTTGTGATATCTACAGAACCCTTATCAATTATGTGACTAATTGTACTTGACCGTTTCTTAATGACATTTGGACGGGAAATCAGGCTCGGTAACATTTTTTTAAACGTTTTACATTTAGACGCGGGTTATGTGAATTCCTTTGTTAACATATCCGGGTCAGGTTGCTATGTATAAAAAAAATATGAATTTATATAATCTAAATCGACCAGGGTTGATGAGGCTCGTATTCCACCTCACAACCCACACGATAAGAAGATATAACATCAATCAATTTATTTATTTTTTATTTACTATTTCGACACCTTATATCTAGTGAAAACCACGTAAATCTCGATTTGTTTTAATTAATTTCTAGCCGAGTAAAATTGAGCCTGCAATATAGTATAATTATAGTATTTTAGCGATAGTGGGGATAAATGATTAATCATATTTTAGGACACAAACCAAAAATTTGTTGCACTACAAGTTATTTTTCTGCAAATCATTACGGTATGCATCATATTTAGAAGAATCGATGCATGCATGCATGATCGTAGCACCAGCAAATACAACTTATATTTTATTGTAGCATTGTTTAATATGAAATATAGTATAACAATATTTTATTGTCCAAACACGCGTTATATTGTTTACATTGCGAATACTAACAACAATTACCTACAACATAACGATTTCAATAAATCATATGAATGCAAATATTATATTTTATCCAAGCGGTTAATTCTAGTTGTTATGTTTTCCTTGTTATACTAGTATTCATAGCAACAGACCTTTTCTCTTTTGTGAACGAGTTCTTGACGCATTTTCTTTGAAAGACAATGCATGACAATATTCAATTGACGATAATATTGCTAGAAATATTATAATTTGTATCTAAAATAAAAGTCTACAACGACTTGTTGGCCATAGTTTTTCGTTTCCAATCAAACTTTATCTGTCTTTCATTTCAAAATTTCGAAATGTGAAAGTACTCGCGCCGTGTAGTGATAACCAACACACGTTGCGTACTATCGTACTAGTATACCTAGTAGTATTTTATAGTACAGCGAAGTGGAAATGTAGTGTAGTAGTAAATCAGAATTACACAGTTTGTGATAAGCCGGTTGCCAATCGGGAGCTGTTTTATTTCAACACGATAACACCGTGAAATCCCCGTGATAAACACACGACAAATAGGGCTAATCATAGATACCTCGATTCCTAAATAATCAATAGTATTTTGCTTACACTTGGAGACCTTTAATGTCATGACATTGTCTGCATGAATGCAGGTTTGACATAAATACATAAACTCACGCCTATTTCCCACCGGGGTAAGCAGAGACTATAGAATTCCATTGCAGGTTTGACATTGGATTAATTTCAACACCGATTCCATCGCTCCATAACTTCCTAGATAGAATTTGCAGTTGACGAAATAATACCAAAACCACACGGTTATACTACATAAGTTAAGTGAAAAATGTTACGAAGTATGTAAACGTGAAGCCTAAGCTTTCAAATAGAGACTGCACATTGTAATTCTATTCCGTACATAATTCCAAGACATTTTTAACAGCGAGTCACTGAAAGTTAATACCTTTTTAAAATCAGATAATTCCTAGGTAAACTACCTAGGACAAAGATAAATGATTAAATTGTAATTACTAAATATAGACAGATCTAAAGGTGACAAAAAACGTTTTCTTTTTTTTTCTATTTAACTTATTTATGAATGTTAATCAAGAAAAATGTAATAATAAGTGCGATATTTTGTCACATTTTTCTACGACGTCACAGGTTGCTTTTTCAAACAAATTAATTCCTTAGTAATTTCGTGTTTTGACGTTTAGTAAAACTGATTTGACTAGTTGGAAACTACCCTATTACAGACGCAAGACAGAATATCACGATATATGTGGCAGTTAGACAATAATAAACTAAAATGGCCTCAGAAGCTTCGTAAGATATACACACGATAAACTTATAAATTTTGTTGACCAAGTTAGGGATGTGCTTAAAAAATGTTTAGTACGGCCTACCTACTGTAATATAAACCAATGCGCTTGTATAATTCGATTGATAAATGTGGAGGAAGCAAAAGAAGTGGGTCAGGATCGAAGCAAACGGAATTACGAAGTCACATGAGATCTGCCGTTCCTGGGAATGTCCCCAAATTGAGAATGTTCCCGTTGTAAAAACTCTTTAACAGTAAGGGCACGCTGCTTTTCTTTCTCAAATTGTTCTTTGGTAATCACTGCTAACTGGTAGGTAATAGGCGTACGTTTATGTACCTATGTACGTACAATATTTCTTGAAAAGATAAGTATCAATTAATTTAAGAAAACAAAAGTCGTTATTATATTTATTTATACCTTCAATATGATGCTTATGTGGAATTTATTACGTTAATGATACAACAATATGATCTCTTTATAAACCTTTCCAATTTGTTGTGAAATGATTTTAAAGATGGATGCCAAAAAATCTGAGTTGTAATTAATTGACGAAATTGCTTTAACAATAAGGTATTTGAGGTTTTTAGGACGATGTAGTAACTAAGATTGAGAAGGCAATGTTAAGTCGTTTTGGACCCGTAGAGCGGATGAAGGATAATAGGATTACGAAGGCAGTATATAAAGCGAAGGGTGGTCGGCTGGCAGAGGAAGACCTAGGTAAAAGGACGTACATTGACCAAATTGGAGATGTCCTTAGAAAAGGTACAATTTACTCTGAACCGCGATGAATGTGGAGGAAGCAAAAGAAGTGTGTCAGGATCGAAACAAATGGAATTCAATAGTCTCTGCTTACTCCGATGGGAAATAGGCGTGAGTTTATGTGCATATGTATGTATGTAATAATGTCTTTATGAGTATTAACTGTGTATTCGTGATGGTAATAAATAATAAAACGTATTGTAAAAAACTGAACGTACTGAAACACATACATAAAGATAGAACTGTTATAAGTCATTTGGCGTGACTTTGCCCCATATGGCATTCACTACTTGGCCGGACAAATGGTGACGCGCTGATGGCTTTCACTTGTCATGCCTATATTTTCGAAGGGGAAGTACTGACTGAAATAACTAGCACTGACACCTCAAGCTATCTACATAAACGGCTAATACTTTTCGTATCAGCGTATTATTAACTTAGAATTAGTAAGTACATCTTTTTCTGAATTCCATGACATAACAGAAAATAATGTCTATCATAAATGTTATCAACTCTCTTCACTTAGTTCCATTATAGGTTTAATATTATAATAGCATTTCTTCTGGCCAAGCGATTCAGCAGTCTGCGTAGCAAAACGCAACGTTCAGCATTTTGTGCGGAAATTGAGCGCAAGAGACGAGATTGCTTTTAAATCGCGTTAGCCGCCCGATGCGCCGGCGATGCAGCCAGGCGACTGCACCTAATTGCCAAACAGAGTTTAGGTTACAGCTGTAATTTTGCGAGTCAGCAGACTAGAAATCGAAACTAAGGATAGATCCGACTAGAGTCGGATTTAGGCAACGCCGTTTAATTTGATATACTACTCATGGTGTTTTGAATTCCGTACCGTTTCTTGATAGATAAAGAGTTTTTTATTAATATACAAAGGCTTAGTAACATAAATTCCCTTCGGAACCGAAAAAGATAATGTGTAGGTACACATTAAGCTAAGGTTACCTTGCATCGATGATAAAATACAAGAATCTTTACTGCACACAAATGAAACTTATAACATAAATAATTACAAACAAATAATTGGCACAAGAGGCGACCTCATCACTGAGGAGGCAATTTTTTCCAGGCAACCTTTAGACATAGATCATAATCACATTAAACGACACCCAGCAAGCCAACCGAAATTATCGCATTGTAAATGTAATGAACCGGGAAGACAAAGATACATAAATAGTAAGTTAAACTTTAATACTTGTAAAAATAAGACAGCAGAATATAACACACAGCATAACAAGGAATTCAGTCGATGGTCGTAACTAAATGAATACTGGCATATTATATATAAACTAAATTGGCAAATCAAAATCAGAATTGGTTTGCAAGCGCCCCTAGGATCGTTGACAGTTCGTATTATAACAACACGCATATCGTAATCTACGGATAATTGCACTCCGATCGTATCATGTGACAGGTGATTGAAGTATACTCATTCGAGCGTGTGAAACGATGATCGCGCAACTTGATACGGAAGCTGACAGTTCAAACCATTGATTTTCGGAATCTAGTACACTACACCATGGAATCACTAAAATAGTCTTGCCTATCTAGTAATTACGACGTTTACACGAAGTACCCACTGTAAGGTTCTATATATCATACTTTAACATTTTATGCATTTCACTCTTTACAGTTGAAAGCTTTTGAAAGAAAGTGTAATATATACCTAAATACAGTTAAATTAGGTAATTTTTTGCACGAAATAACGATGAGTTCTATGGACAAAAGCTACTTACCAGATAATGAGAAGAATTATTAATATTACATATACATTTTAACTTAGACATAGAGGAAGCCGTACTTAAAGAAAGCAGAAACAAAATAAATTACCACGGAATGAAGACACCTCATCCGTTATTCATAAGGGCCTTTTATGAAAAACCTTTCATACAGATTCGTCGGTTAAGCACAAAAAGGAATCTACACAAACTATACAAAAACTATCTGTTCTTTGGGACCTCAGACAACAAACAAATAGCGGCAGAAATTAAAATGACAATAGTCAAAGCGTCAAGAACAATACAATATAATACATAAGTAATATTCTAGGTACTTACAAAAGGGATACCCATAAAAGTTTAATGGTTATAAAACGAGGAAAAAGAAACGTTCGTCTCAAGCGATAAAAGGTCGACAAAAACTTTCCCTTTTCAAGAAAAAAAAAACTACATTAAAAAAATATTCCCCATTATGATGGTGGGTGTGCCGTAACAAAAAGTGACGGCAAGTACAAAATAATTGAAGCTTCTGAAGGTTAAATATATGTGATAGCTGTGTGAAGGTAAGTAAATAAAATTGGTTTTTAGAAGATAGAAGTGTTATCAATTCTAAAACTTGTCATGTTAAATACATTCATGACAAAGTAATTAGGGTTCAGGTTACAATCAGAACCATAAACTTATTTGAAAACTGATTTGACGAATATAAACACATCTAACTATAATGCGTACCCATCCATACTCATGTCATGCATGATCTAAAAACATCTGCGTGTACGCAGCGCAGTTTAGACACGTGGTGTTAATGAAAAAAAAAAAAGGTGAGACATCGATATGATCACCCTGAGTCATGCCGTAAGCGCCAGATGTTGCATAATTTATTTGATATACGAATATTGAATACAATTCACGTATGTAAAGCAAATAAGAATTTAAAACAAATAGAGCCGATAACGTAATAATTGCTTGCAGAGGCAATAAAAAGAAAAACAAATAATAATAACTTAATATTGGCAATTGGTTAAAAAATTATAAAGCCAATGTTGTTACTAAAGAAGTTGTAAACCAAATAGTCGAGTAGGAAACTTGAGAAGCCGTAGGACAAATAAAGTTAAAAGCTACAGCGCAGCATGAAATAGGAACTGCTGACTGCCACACCTATTAAGTAGGTACAAATGAAGTGTTAGAAATTACTTGGAAGCGTTGAAGTTCGCTTGACACGTAATGACTCACAACCATTGGCATTAATGTGGCTGCGCTGGCTTCATCAGGAATTCTGACTACTTCCCTACAAAAGAAATCGTTTCTGCAAAATTTTATTAAATTAACAAAGCCTAGAGATAACAAAACAAATATCTAGATAAATAAAATATCAACATTATTTATATTCTAGTTCGAAGTAATTTAATTTATAGTTGACAACGCAATCCTGGTGCTGTAAGCTATAAATTCAGTTGTTAGAAACATTAGTCAAAGTAGATGACATTGTTAAAGTCTAATCAAGTCCATGTCAGTACTGGTAAGGAATTAGATAAATAATTCACTAGATATACGAACAGGAAGACTAGGCTCAAGGTGCTAGTCACACCTGCCTTTTCTTTATGTAGTTGCAACTAACGAGAAAGGAATTACGTTCTAATGCTCACCCGTTGTTGGTACCTAGTCGTTTTTCAAGTCATAGCCATTTAATGACAGCCGTTGCAAAGTTCAATCATTTTAAATAAGCACAAACGTGTGATATTAATATTAATCAAGCTGTTATGTATGTTGTAGTCATCTAAGAACGAAATTATTGATTATATCAAGCTAGTCATACTGAATGAAAACTGCAGTTCACATCCAAAACCCAAAAGGAAAAATCAAGACGCACCGTAACAAGTAATAAACTTTTGCGGCAGTCAATATACCTAAGTTTCTACAAATATTGGTTCTATTTAATGGTTCGAATGTTATATTTCAGGAAATATCAGAAATGAAATTGGCAGCACTAATTACTGTTAATGGTAAAGCAATTATTCCATTACACAAGTTATTCGTTGCAAAATAACGTAATACGTTAGTTAATTTGGATCATAAAATATTTATAACGATATTGACAATTTCGTTTTTTGATAATTTGTAACGTAATTATCAGTAGAATAAAGAAGAATATTTACTATTAATGTTTTTGCATCTAAATATTTGCGGTAGTTGGTTAGGTATGCGGTGACCAAACTAAATGCATATTTTTAGTTAACAACTTTTCGGAATTAAATGATTGCGTGCTATAAGTTGATGTCTTTATAATTGTTCTAACGAAGGCACAGTTTATATATGTTGTTGCAACAAGCCTAACAAGTTTTTCATTTACGTACAATAGATATTAGCTAACAATTTTCAAGGAAGTTAGGATTAATAATGATAAGGACTTCCTCTATTACTGACGTTGTGGAAATAGAAACCTGACGGGGTTTCCAGAAGGTTATTCACATAAAATAAATGACGTGTATGTTGGTTGTTGGAAAACATTTAATTAAATCTGTCGTAAATATCATTCATATTGACGCGTAATAATTACTACAAACGGGTAAAACTGAATCGGTGAGTAACATTAAATACGTCAACGTAACTTTGGAATACAAAACAATTATACTTGTTCCGATCGTTTGGCTTATCTTAGCAAGGCATGGGTTTAATAAAAGCAATTTTTTATAAAAAAAAATACAATAACTTTCATCAAATTATTTAAGCACACTTTTGTCAGCAAGTACCTATATTGTTGGACGTTGAAAATGTTCTTTCTTTAAATTTCCGAGTTACTTTATTCGTAACGTTAACGAGTTTATAGTTTTTGATTAGCAACCAGTAATAAACTTTCTCATACTGATAGTAAATCTCAATAAAGTAGGATCAACCATAGAGCCACAAATGTTGGTTATAAATATGTTACGTTGGAAATGCAACGGGAATTAATATTTATTACAGCACCGTGTGCGCACGAGTTGATTAGTAGACGAATTGCGTGACTCATATCGGTTTCAGCCGCATTGACATGTCAATTTACAATTCAGATAAAAATTATGAGATTGCCAACGGTATCGTGAAGTCACACTGGTTACAAAAGTTACGTCTTAAGTTAAAGTTTGTAAGTTGCAAATTTCAGTTTTATTATTATTTAACAGCTTTTTATTTTATTCTCCCCTAAACCGTAGATTAAAAAAAAACAGCGTTACAGAATCCCTAAGCACAAGGGCGACATCCATTGTTAGATTTCCACAAAAACACCATCTTTCCATGGGAGTTGCATTTTTTGTTGTACTCGTAAAAAGCTTCGGCGTGGCTTACCGACGAGTACCGAGTGCCGAACACGAGCACTCATGGCGAGATAGGCCTACTACACTGGACCGGGTCCTCCGTGACGCGTTCCCACATGCATGCACGGTTTGGGCCGAGGTCGGGATAATCACCTCGGTCGGTGGCGTAACATAACTTCTCATCGCCCGGCGGCTCGGTCAGCTCCTCACCGCGGTTAGCGCACTGCACATCCTCATGGTGTCACACAATACACGCACACACTGTATGTTGCACTGGCACTGATCGTGAAAACTGGCACTGATTGTCGCGACAGACGGGCGGCGCGCGCCAGCAGCGGCGATGCATTGGCGGCAGTGCGCGCTCCCGTCCGCGCAACAGCTGACGGGAGGCGCAGTCCCCGCGCCCCGGCGCGCGCAGCCGGTGCGTGCGCCCCGCTCCCCGCGCCGCCATCGCCGCGTTCCCCCTCTAATCCATTATTTACGGACGGCCGACCGGTTCCAGGCGCGTTCGTTCTGCCCGCCGCTCCACGACGATCGTTCAAATTTAATGCCCTTCCTATGTCCGGCCTCTAATGCGATAAGATTACGGTCGACGAGCTTTGGGACTCGCTGCTCTGGTCTCGACTTCGACGATCACTGACTCCTACAGAAATATATTTATCGGTACGAATGTGTTGTTATTGGAAGGTGTAAATCGAGAGGCGAAACCATCAGGACCTCGTTAAGAGCGAACCGATGACTTGATTGATATGACAGGAGGGCAGGATAATGAACCCGAGGCAGACGTCGACTGGCACTGAAAGCACTAAAACGCCTATAACTCTGTGAAATATTCTGTTGTAAGCCACAATACAGTCTTAAAGCAGTAAATCAAAGTGCCAGCCGTAAAAATGTTATAAAAATAGAATTGGAAAAGACACGGCAGATTCTCGTCAGGTATTCAGCAGCACGATGGTGGTTCCACGGAGACGACTTAGACTTTGATTAAATAACATAATCCACTAAATATGGAGAAGCATATAAAACTTTCACAGTTGACTCTCTCAGGCTGTTATCTCGGCATTTATCTCATTTCCGTGAAACAACTTAAAAGTTGTGTTCTTTATCTTCATTCTGGGAATATTCGTAATCGCGGATTTATCAGACACTTCAGCGACTATCGCATTAAACCTGTTCAGAGTACTTCACGAGCATGAGTTACCATATTCCCACGTAGTGCATCATCAATCCTCGCGATAGGCGGCGGGCTGCTCGGATATTAGTGTCCAGCCAGCCTCACCTTGGAACAGTAAATCATATTACACCATCAATAAAACCTGCTGGATTAAGAAGACAAATTTCTTCACAGTATCTCTGAATGATGGCTACATCACTGATTACATGATAGGCCATCTTTAAACCTGTCTCCTGGTAAGGACATGAAAATCTGGAAATCATTTGTCTTTCATACGTAAGTCGCGTATCTTTGTTGTACCATTTTGTCGTAGGTATCTATTTTATGATTATCGCAGCTGCATAGCGATTTTAATGCATTAAAGTCTCGCTGTGAAGGTAATAAAACGACGTGGGGGATCATAAACTTAGAGTCCGGTAATTAGAACAAGTCCCGAAATGATTATAAATATATAAGACCACCACGTCGACTCGTCTTCGTTTGTTATTCTTTCTAAGTCTAAGCAGATTAACTTCAGGGCGATTTAATGGGGATAAGGGACATTAGATACTGTAAAAAGTACACGAGGAGCGTATAGCTTGGATGGGGGTCTGGCGCTGCCGGAGGGTTCGCTGCAGTGTTTCATTACAGAGTTCCCGGTAATATTAGAGCCGGGCGACTGGCTCTACCTACTCCGAGATCCACTTTCGGCGGACAGCCATAGAAATCACGTAGTTCGCGGAACTTTGTTACCTGTGGTGCGGCCGCGGCGCAGCGCGCCAAGGTGAACGCTCGGGCCAAGGACGCCGCGGGCACGCGGGGGGTCAGCCCCACCCCCCGCCTCCCCCTACCCACAGTAAAAACGCTCCGAACCTTCGAAGACGGGCGGTGCAACCCAGCAAAAAAGGGCCCGACGGAACAAATAGAAAACGCTCGGTTCAAAAAAAGAACACAAATAACAGGGGTCTCGAATAACAGAACTAGTTAGGTCGTTTTGTGTTGAATGTCGAAATGATGTTCAGTTCGCATGTCACCTGCGCCTACGCAGACGGGTCACGCACCGAGAACGCGCTTGGTTATATGATGTAATAGGCGAACGATAAAAAATGGCTAACGGAAGAGGTGCGGAACCGGCCACCGAGAACGGACCACTAATCACCTGGCACGATGGCTATTTAATACTGCGCTGGCGTGGTCGCGAGCTATGATTACTATCTTAATATTCTGGAGATGACTGTCTCCGCTTCAATTATTCATGTCTTTTTATTTTTTTGTGTACAGTAAACGACTAGAAGCTGATACAATGCAGAATAATTCTGTTGCTTCCTATCGTCGCTGCTCCGACCGGTTTAGATGCGCATGGCGCATAATAGCTTCCCCATCAGAAAAAAACTTGCTCAGGCACAACTGCACAAGAACTTCTCGGGGAGTTTTAACGAGTACCATTAAGCATAGTATCTATGGTTTTTACATTTTATTATCTCTTAGCATGAAAGTTCGTGTTTAACAAAGTTTAATAAAGTTATTAAAACATTGTTTTATTTTTGACTAATAATAAGTACATAATGTAGCATAGTTTGAATTTTTTCTAGAAGATAACTGACTCTTTAATGTGCTTATTCGACCACTCTGGCCTACGTTACATCACCGTTCGTAAATAGAATCTCCAGGAGCCACGTACTTGCGTACAGCGCGTGCAGGGAGGCGTAACTCTCTTTGCTCTTCTAACATAATGACCACTGGATAAGTGAGAAAGGGACGAAGCAGTGTTACAGTTAAGCAGGAACTCTATTTATATGCAAATATAGCCCCGGAGTCGACACCTGTTTGCGTATTCTCATCGCTCGCCGCGTCGCTTTGTGGAAACACTGTCTCCTCTGTATCCTCCTAGATTACAAATACCATTTATTTTTACGCGTTTCATATTCAATTTCAAAAGATTGTAGCCCTTATCCTACCGTGGTACAGTTCCTGATTTAAACCTCATCAGCAAGATTATCTTTGGTACCAGTACCTGTACCTTTGCGCTTCCCTACTGCTTTTTTGTCCGCTTTGTCTTTTTATTTCAGGTTACTTTATGAGATTCATTAGGATAAATTAATTACACAAAGTACAATTCGTTGAAAAAAATCTCACGTACACGAGACGTGTCCTGCGGCTTTCATTTAATTCACTTCTGAATTTGCAAACACCTGCCAATCAAAATTTGATAAGTTGAGCTGATTTAAATTCTGGACATATGGCTCAGTATTGGGAGCTTTCGATAGCCGATCGGCTGAGCTTCGAATTAGAATAAAATATCCCTGCGAGGGCACATCGTGCTCATTTATCACGGGAGATTGCCTTACGTCGGGTGGAGCGATAAATTGGGCGTATTTGTCGCCGGGATTATCGGATCGGTCGGCACTGCATCTTTATTAAATCACTTTTGGATTACTAGCTTTTATTATTTAGCTTGCAATTTAAACTGTACACTGTATTCAGGACAAAATCTTATCTCGGACGGCAGTAATAGCAGCTGAGTATGAGTCAACTTTTGTTGTTCTAGTTAAAACGAGCAACTTCTCAGCCAGACGAATTAAATTTCCATTGTTGGCGTCTGTTTAATCTATTTCCCTGGCGGTTTCTGCTGTCACATCTTTCCATTACTGCCATATTTCCCCTCCTGGCGTATTAAAGAGAAGAGCTGGAGCTGCGGCCAGTCCATTTATCATCCTCGGCGGTGTCCTGAGTGCGTTCCTATGTAAGTCTGCGAGCAGATACGTCTCGTTTATTTTGTTTACATGTGTTCCTGCGTCTGTGGCTATGCTCACCAATCCATTTTGAGTGCTCCTGTCATTTATTCTCTGCTATTAGCGTGTTTTCGTTTCCTTTACTTTAGGTCTCAATGTTTTGACCGGCATTTTAAATTTTCATATTTGTCGTATGGTGTCATTTGCGTTGTCTTGTAATGATGTACATGTAACAACAATAGTTTACGTAAGTTACAAACTTCTTTGACTTGAACCGTACGCGTTGAGTAGTTATTAGAAATCGGTGCACGTGACCATCGCGACTGCAGCACCTGAGCCGCTATCCGTCACTTATCGCGCGGAACAATCGGCGTCGCATGCGCAAGCGGGGCGACGCCCGCGCCGTCCTTTCTCGCCCTTTTGGACGATGCTCTGCTCTGACATACTGTTCGATATTACAACGAGTATACTGTTCGAAAAATGTTTATTTATAAATAGTAGGATTTATAGGTAGAGATAAAATCGTAGCAGGAAATATGAATATCTTTACGTACGTATGATAGATAATGTTATGTCCATATCAAAATTTAAGGAACACCTTGAATTATGTATCTATAGATGCAGTCTGCGGTATTGTATATTTTTTATTTTTCAATTGTAGAACAAGCAACATCTAAAAATCCAGGAATTTGAGTGAGTAAGTACGATTTATTTATAGCTTCAATTTATTCCGATGCATCTACCTACCTATTAAACTGTTTTGGTATCACGTTTTAACAAGCCATTTTGCATTGTTATTTAGTGGTTAATTAATAGAGAGTATATATAGAATAAGTGAACTAAACTCATTACGATACGTTTAGGTTGGTTGGGGGAAGCTTTTAGTGCCGAAGTAGTTGGCGAGATATTAGTCCCGTGTGTCAGACCAGCAGTATGCAGTCGCAGAGGTAACGACCGCTGGTTTATGACACGTAATTACATTTTAGACCGGCAATTATCTGTGTTACAATGTTTTCCACTTTGATGCATTGGCCATGGTACCTTTCAAGTAAAAAACAAACTCATTAGGACCAAATTCCGACGGAACGCCCAAGAATTTGCAGCAACACCGATTTTAATTGAAGATTTCTGTAATGAAATCGAGCACTCGACGACGTTAATAGACGGGGATTAAATCTCTGTTAACTCGGCAGCGGAGTTGGAAGCACTTTTTGCTTCCGTTCGACCTGTAACGCAATAATAAAATCTTGCACTTTGATGTCGAGGGCCGCAGTGCGCGAGGGTGGAAAATCACCCGCGGCGTCTTGCACCGAGACGTCTCTGTGAATTTCAAAGTCAGTGGAGGGAGCGTCGCGACGGGAGGCGGCACTAAACTGGAGCGACGCCGCGCCTCGCTCTGACCTACTAACGCCGCCGCCGCTCGTCGCTCGCCGATCCACTCTTCATATCCCGTAAATATTTTGTTATGCGCTCCTCCCATACAATATTTATGGGCGAGGAACCTCCGTCGCGATTAGAATGCCGTTTCTTTGCAATATTGAGAGCGTTACTGGCTTATTTCGTCCTCGCCGTATGGATGTTTGCATATTTTAAGAGCCGAAGAGATGGGGGACAGCATCAGAAGGAATTCGTGAGAAGGTGGATTATTCGAGTGGTTCGTTTCGCGCTCCTTTGTGTCAGTGTTGCAAGACGTAATACACATAATGGGTTGTTGTATTGCAACGCGCACAACGCCGGTTCGCCCACACGCCGCGGTAATGTTAATTAAACCGTCATGCTGGACGCGGCGGCCACTGTTCCCTCGCTAGGTGAACTAAACGGCACAATTTTCACTTTTGATTAACATTTCATTGTTAAACAGGGGCATTATAAGCTCCAATGAAATAAGATGAAAACTGAAAGCGAGTGAAACAGGTTCTGTTTCGAACGAACTTATCATGGTTTATTATTGTAAACAAAGACTAAGTAAGTAGTTGGTTGTGCAAATAAGCTGTCCTTGTGCCGATAACGGAGTCACTTTCATCAATATGAGAATGAGTAGCGCGTAGCGTTTAGATTCTTCCGAGTAGACAAATAACCAAATTTACTAGTGCAAGAGAGCAGAGACAGGAAGGATGGCGTCGATCGGATGACGTAGCGGCGCGGCGGCGACAATCTTCCAATCAATCGGCCAGTGTCCGCTAGCACCCTGTTACTTGATATTAATGATGTCGCCACTCTATGGGACGTACAAACTTATCCCCAACGCACAAAGCTGCAACAGAAATCATTGGCCAACTTCCCGACATAATTGATTGACAAAAACAAGGACAGTGTCCAAATGAGAGCGGAATGAGTTGCCAACACTTCACCTCAAGACATTTTAACATCAGCGACAACAGGCAAAATTGGTCGTAAAAGCAAAGAGGTCGTAATTTTCAACTGTGAAAAACACTGCGATAAAGAAGCTGGGAGGACAGTTATGTCAGTTAATTGGGTTTAAAAGGTTTTAGCGTGTAATTAATGCGAAGTCGATGGGACTTGGACAGTATTTTGCGTGTCTTGGACATTATTTTCTCTCAAAATCGCCAAGTAAATCCGTTTCCAGGGATATTCAGATGGAAGTTTCAATATTTATGCGACGTTATGCAGATTGAGAACTGTTTACATTCGGGTGCCGAATAAATGAAAGTGGGTTAACTGTGCCGGTGTTAAATTAAATATTTTATTACATCATTGTGCTTGGAGGAAATATCGAACTTTAAAATACGACTGATTGTATGCAAAGAAACACAAACGCACTTACAGAAGCCGCTTTATTTTCTCGTTATGTCAGAATTATGCCACACGGTTTCAAAGAAACACAGACAGAACCAGCTCTCACCCATAACACAATTTGAAAAAAGTTTACAGTACATGCATAAACCTCATTCGTCTAATGGCATTTTAGTGTAAAACCACTGTTAATTTTGAACTCTCTTGTCTTCCTACTTCAGTTCTTCAAAAAAACATTGATGCATGCACACATTCATGTTCATTAGAGTCATTATATATACATCTACCTGTAACACATTTATCTCTTAATATCTCTTATACCAAACAGATAGATAGCACACCATATCATTGACAAAATGCGGCGACATTACTAGACAAAACAAACATTCAGTGTAATTACCACTAACGAGACGGAGCGGGCGAATTTTAATTCTGGTAAATGTAAAATGGTGGAATTTGGACAAAGAATAAATTTGGGAGGATTCAACTCGGATAAGAGGCGACAAAAACGAGGTGATGTCAACCCATCCCTTTGCCGAGGGGTGGATAAGTAAATGGATTTTGAGAACAAGTTCGTTTTAGACGTACAATATTTATGCCGTCGTAATAAAACTCTTGAAATTTTGTGTGCTCGCGGCTTCTTCGTAACTCTGATATGCCATGTTGCGACTTTCACATGAGTATTTCAATTCATATTCGAAATATGAATTTCAGATCACAATAGTCCATATATAATGGTAAACAAAGTTTACGGAACGGTTAAAATAAAGGTGCCCTTGGAAACTGAATCACCCTTACGACTACAAAAGAAATAAGTACTCTCTCAGGCTACTCAGTTGATGGTAGGGCTGGCAGAGGAAGACCGAGAAGGACTTATGATGACCAAATTGGAGATGTCCTTAGAAAAGGTTCAATACGATCTACTCTGAACCGGCGTGCGTGTATGAAGCGATTGATGAATGTGGAGGAAGCAAGAGAAGTGTGTCAGGATCGAAGCAAATGGAATTCTATAGTCTCTGCTTACCCCGGTGGGAAATAGGCGTGAGTTTATGTATGTATGTATGTACTCTCTCAGGGTTAGTTAGAGGGTATGTTGCAGAATGTACGGCATTGTCTAAATAAGTATTTTTATCAAAAACATGAACATCAATATGATGAGAAAGGCCTTTTAACAATTTTGTACTCAGACTTATAGTTATTGGTATCGTCATGATGTTTTCACACAAAAAATGATAGACTTTTTAATGGCACGGTTATTAAATAAATAGTAATAACAGCTGCATAGACATTTGCCTTTAAAATTAATCTAAAAACTTTCTGTTTACACTACCATACAAACACAATACAACTCAGCCGATATTCAAATCCGTGCCGAACCTTCTCATCAAGACGCGTCTAACTGTAATCGCGTGTACTCATCTGAGCGTACGTATGTATGTATGGATGAATATGTGTATGTATGGATATGTATGTATGTACGGGTATGCATGACGCGGCGGGACCGCCAAAGCGGGTGTACGCCGGAAGTATTCTCTGTTGCCCTGTTTATAAACCACAACACATGAAGCGGTGTAGAAACAATGATAAGTATTAATATTTTATCATTTATCTTTCAATCTTACGTCATGAATTGACTCATGATCTTGTGCTAAGGGGCATATACATTTAAAGTTAATATTTTAAAGCATTTACAATTCATATCATTTTCTTTTGTAAGTTAATAATTGACCAATATGGTAACCTACTGTTTGATACAACAGACCAATAATCTAATTCTACCTTTATTTTAGTATTATGTTTAAAGGAAAATTAGGAGCAAGTAAGCAAGGTTAAAATGGAAAACTGTCTTCCTATATCATAGTACGTAATATCTCCTGGATCGTTAATTTTATTGACTCCGTCCTGGGTTTATTTAATTACTTTTGCCTCCCATCGTTAAAGGCTGTCTGGGGGTAAAGTGACTCCTATAGGGGCATAGGTAATTAGATAGGTAAGAGCATAGGTAACTATAGCTAACCTATTTACCTATCTGCTCGCTTCTTACTTTGTTGTCGCTTCTCTCTCTCTTGACCAAGGTGAACCTAATGAGGGACGTTCCAGGCTACGTTATTAAAAAAAATAGGGGGGCGGGGGGGGGGGGGGGGGGGGTGTTTCAGATTTAACGTGAGAATTACTTTTTTTCTCATTACTCGGGCACACAATTATTACAAAATAAAAATGTAATGGCAGAAGCATATATTATTATTATTATTAAAAATAAGTACAGTACTTAATACATTTTTTTTACAATATATTGTTGCTTGATATTTGGATTACATTATGTACAGAATTATGCTACCTATAGTGCTTCTCTTCAAAAAGGGTCGTCATTTTTACCAAAAAACAAAGATAAAAGATGCATATGTCTGTTATCCATGAAATTAAACGAAGGAAAATCATGTACATGTATATTGTTTTTGAAGAACGTAGCCTAGAAAGGCTCTACATTACTAAATATTGATGGTTACTAACGCAGCGCACGTTCGGTCTAACCTGCTTATTGGCTATTTTCCTATACGCGATGGGCTGGTCACCTGCATTACACAGTGTATCAAACCTTACTTCGTCTTGACTTTGACCTCGGTTTATATGCAACACCTGCTGAATTTGACGTTTTGTATTAACGCTATGAGAACGCTATTGATGAAACCATAAACTAGCAAATAAACGTGTCATTTTTTGGTACCTGGCACATTTGCAAACTTGTTTCTCCCGCACTATGGATGTTACCTATGTAAAACATCAAAAGTAAAAGTAAGCAGCTGCAGACCACGACATCATTAAACGAAACTCGCAATAAATTGTAAAGGAAATAATTGAAAATTCTGTACTATTACAACAACATGAACACTGTTCACATGTTAAAAGGCAACATAAATTATTTCGAATAAAGTGCAGACTTTAAGGCTAGCTTTAAGCCGGTACGCTCTTTCAGCGAGCCATTTGGATAATCCAACTAAATCCCGTTATAGGAAGTGCTATAAAGTCTCGAATATCGTTAGCATGTCGTCGAGAGACGATTGCAACAGATAACCTATTACACAAATTCATGTCTGTTGTCTCTATCGGGAGGAATAGAACTAAAGTTAGAAATATTTCAGAAGTTTCGCGTGTATATTCGTGCTTCGGGATCGGATAGTGTAATAGCTCATCAGTGTCCGGGACTACGATTTCTCCATACGTTTTATATCTACACACGATGCATCGGGCTGGATTGGGCAGTGTAATGATACCTCATTACCTCATTACATCATACGCCCTTTAGCCGTACATACCTGACTTCCACGACACTCCCGTGTCGTCCCAGTTATTCTCAGAGTAGATGCATTACCTATGTGAGAAACCTAGAGTTACATTATCGCTTAGAATGTTGAATTATAAATATGGAAACCTGCTTCCATTGGTTTAATATACGTATAAAGTGAGTGGCTGATGTAGGTAAAATCGTGAAGAGGTTTCGAAGTTTCTAACCTCGCAGAATTTGCAGTTAAAGGAAATATCGGATGTTGTATTCATTGAAGACGAATTACTTATTAGACCAACCACAACCCCCTTCCTATCCTATTAATACCCCAATAAGGAATACACTCGTGAGCTTATGTTATGTAACTTATTTAGATAACTAATTAAATGTCGCATGAGCACCAGTTCAGCCCATTGATTAACAATATGTTCAGCCAGTCAAACCCTATTGCTGGAAAGCTTTGAGTTTACTTATTTCTATGTTCTTCACGATATTGTGAATCTCAGACCCTATCTGAGGTCACGTATACTTATAAACTTAAGTCTTAAAGCTCTCTGGAAAAAAAAATAAGATACATTCATCCCAGGCCGGACATCTCAATTATTCACCCGTTTCCGGTCCCACTTTATGAACATGCGTACGTTCAAAATTCTTCGCAATGTTTATGCAAAATCGACATTTAAAGTACAATAAAAATTATGAACCAATTTGAATATTATGTAAGAGTGGATTTCCATTTTTATAACGTCGAAGGGTTACTTTTTGTTGGTCGACTGGGTCGACTTGATAAATATTTAAAAATACAGGACGCGAGGGGCGAGGTAATTCAATTCGTAGAGTAGAATTACCTATTGACATATCCATTAGGTATTCGAGTCCGGGTTACGTGCAATATTCAGAGATGCTATTTTAACAACTTTATTTTATTGAAACTGTGTACTTAAGTAATAATAAATTACTTAGACAGAAGATTAGAAATACAATAAGCTAAATATACAGAAACCTCTTCTGTCTTCAAATCTGCCAGTATCTCCTTCCGTTCTAAAGGTAACGAATTAGGTAATTCCAGGTAAAAAGTTGTATGAATAAAACATTTTATCCTTACAACTTTACGTCTTTTACGAAAAAAGCCAAAATTTTAAGTCCCAACATCTGGGGATCGGCTTAAGGGTTCTTAAAACTTTTTTTCCAATGCGAATGTACTCGTAAGGTACGAATTACGAATTCACGCTTCAAATATCCGCTTCCTTTGAATGTTGTGTATGTATATGTAGTTGCTTGTGTGTATGTAGGTATGGTTGTTTGTAACCGCTGTTACAACCTTATTCTAGGGAAGGGGACAGGTTCAATCGGGGTCACACGATAGATATCCATGTTAACTTGGTATAGTACAGATTACGTAGTTATGTACGTTAAATCACGCTTAAGTGAGTTAATATGCATGTCTATTAGAGAGGAAGTGTTTATATGTACAACGGCGATTAATAACCAGATTTAAAAGTATGATAGATTCTTCTTAACAATAATGACATGAAAAGTCTATTCAATATTTTCTAGGTATTTTTTACTTTTGACTATACAAGTAAAGATAATTCGAATTATCTATATGATTTGCAGCTATTGCTTTTATGGCTTCATGTACGCTAATTAGATTTATAAAACATTTTTTTTTTATTACCAGGTGCAGGACAATGACCCAATGCAATGACATAGGTATTTAAAGCACACAATGATGCGTAACCCCCCAAACGCAGTATTTGTATACAATATGCGTACCGGCACCGCTACGGAAGCCTTTTTTTAAACATACCTATTATTTTTCTAACACCGGTGTTTTAAGTACAAGCTTTGAATAATAAATACCATACCAATTTGAGTAATAATATATGTTAGGGAAGATGTATCCCTGTTGTAGAGTTGTAGGGCCCGGGTCACGTCCTATCTAACAGGTTAATTATAAACCACCACCTCATTAGCTGGTAACGGGTTAGCTACTCATTCACCAACTAGTTAGTAGAACAATGAGGTTACTGTTCAGTTTTGATACCTCTTGGTTACTTGGTGGACATGGGTGGGTCATAACACCCCCCCCCCCCCCCCAGCGACAAGTTTGGTCATGGGTGGCCACTGAAACGTTATCAAATTCTCTACGGAGATAGGTTGTCCGCGACCTAGTAACCCCCCCCTGACATAAAAGCTGGATCCGCCCCTGCTGGTGGAAAATGCTGTAGTCGCCCTTTATACTCTTATGTTATTTGTTTTGTGCCATAACACACATTCTTAACACTCTATATACGCATAACACCCTGGACACTTCATGCAAAAAACCTTGTTTTACACAGACATTACACATTGACGTTATCGTACACGCATCTGTGTGTGTGATGTCTGACGCTCATACGATTGAAGACTAAATCAAGACCGAGGGAGTGAGGTAAACCTAGCTCGGCCCCAGGTGGGGAGCGGAGAGTCTTCGTTCTATAGTCATACTCATTTATTGATAATAATAATTACACGTAGTGTTATTCCTTATTTTATGCCATTAGTGTACTTGATTTGATTTATCGTTGAACACCAATACCTATCATTGATAATTACGTCAATAATATACACACTCGAACTGCCGCGCCTCAATCAACCGGAGGGGCTATGGAGCATAGGATAATTCATCACCATTAAATTAAGAGCCACGCTCTTGTCGGTGTAGCATTCTCAATTCTTGTCTATCAAAGGCCAATTCTTTCACTTCCATATAAGACACGACGTTCAACTTCTCTTTAATCTATTCCATGTAAGCTCTTCTTGGTCTTCCCCTTCCTCTCTTTCCTTGCAGCTTCCTTTCTATGACGTTTTTAATAAATTCGTCGTGTCTTTATTGAGTGTCCAATCATCTTGCCTCTTCTGTCGTCAATAACTCTCAATATTTGCCTCTTTTCCCTTACTCTTACTAGCACTTCCTCATTAGTAACCCGTTCTGTCCAACTTATTCTTTCAGTCCTCCTGCAACACTACATTTGCCTCGCCTCAAGTCTCTCCTTGTCTTTCTGTGTCAGTATCGAAGTTTCACATCTATAGAGGGCTACTCCATATGAAAGTTTTGATGCATCGTTTTCTGATTGCTTTGACTATCTTAGCCTTGAATATGCACCCCTATACGATAATAAAATGATTTTGAATGAAATACTGTGGCTGAACACCCATCGCTACAGGCATTAGATCATCGACATAAATCTATGTATTACAGAGATACCGTTTAACTCTTAAATATGACGAGTACTTACATAATTCCTTAAAGCCAATGAGGCCATTAGCATAATGTATGCTGTCTATCCGTTAGACCCTGAAAGCAACCGGTCAGGTAACCTGAGCACTCGTGGTCTGGTCACGGGTTCGACAGTTCCCACGGGTCTTGCGTACGCGCAGCGCATCGTACATACCTGTGGACAAGATTGAAACTTGGTTAGATTATTCTATAGACTTCACATAAATTATATACACAATCAAATCAAATATACTTTATTGCACACAAAAATTTATAAAACTTTTAGGAACAGTACAATTGGGCGGTCTTATAGCAATGAAGCAAAGTCTTCCAGATTTCACAATCGGATGCCCGTAGACCCATAATGCAGCCAATTTTGATATAGAATCCTAAGATGGATATATTAAATGAACCGTATGACGACAGATGTACTGTCAAGCATCTATTATAATGGTTCAACATGTTAAGAGACACAATCCCTCAGTATACCATATGGTAATTTTTTTGAGGTGATTTATTTTAGGCCGGACAAATGGGGAGCGCTGATGTGGGATTTTGTACCATGTGAGAACCGTCAGCGAAATGCTCAGGAAGATAACATGTTCAATGATTTTTATTCGCCCCCAGTCCAACATACCCCGGACGCTCTCATTCTTACGGAGTGCTGCGTGACGCATAAGTGCGAGCGAAACAGCGAAACTCTCCTCCTTACTCCTTAGCGCCTTGAATGGCCGTGACCACGATCCTCAGATATGAGGGACCGACCCAAGAGAGAGTATGCCCACATAGAAGAGATTTTGCAATGAAATTAAATATTTACGCGTTGTTTTATTATGCAGTATAGTATATAGCTGTGTGGCGTATTTGTCATCAAACACTGGGCTGCGTCGTATTACGACACAATTACGACATGACACCACGTTCTAGCGTTATGACTTCATAAAGACATTCTTCACTTGTAATAGCTTCAGCGAACTTGTTCATTTGTTAACTTTAAAGTGTAGTTATGTGTTATGAATAATCCTGAATTGTTTTTAACTGGACATCATCTTTCAAGTCGCATCTTCCTAAATTAATATATAACCCACATTCCCGAGAAATGCGTTTCAGGGGTTACCTAAACTGTGATGAGCTGGTTTTGGGTGGTCAGGCTTGGAAGGTCAGACAGGCAGTCGCTTCTATAAAAACCTGGACCTGTCAAATCTTCAGACTAGTTAAGCGGACCCTGTGAAAACCGGGATAATGCTAGAGAGACAACGATGAAATATAATATAGTTACGAGAGAAACAGTGACAGCTCAAACACCAATACTTTTCGATTTCTGTGACATGTAGGTATGATAAGCCGTAAAGTATGCGCTAAAGATTATTTTAGTCCAAGAAAATGGTTGTAACTTCATGATATATTTCTGCCGAGACTCATATTATTTTTCCCTCAATTCTACGTAGAAATATGGTGAAGTTTATGCAAAGCTTTGTCAGTCGATAAGGCAATATAGAAAGCTCAGCATTCTTCGAAGCTTGCTAATGCTCTGCGCTTCCTACCCCACATATCTGTCAGAGTTAGCCACATCAAAAGCCCCGTTAGTAGGGGCCATACAACCGGCGAACTGATGCTATTAAGCTAATAAGCCGTAATCGTAAATTCGAGTTGAAAATTGAAATATAGTTATTTATAAAAATATATATATGTAGTAAAGGATTGTTTTTATTTTTATAACACTCATCCACATTTCGCATGGACAAGATGAGGTCCCGGTGGTGTAATGGTTAACACGCTCGTCCCGGATTGACAAGAGCTGGGGGTTTAAGTCCCGTCCGAGTCAGACATTTCTATTTAATTTTCACTTTATGTATTTGACATTGTCGAAATCACTTTGTGAGACTGTCCTTTGTTTGGTAAGGACTTTTCAGGCTTGAATCACCTGATTGTTCGAAAAAGTAAGATGATTCCGTGCTTCGGAGGGCACGTTAAGCCGTTGGTCCCGGCTATTAGCCGTAAAAAAACCTCCACCAACCCGCAGTGGAGCAGCATGGTGGAGTATGATCCATACCCCCTCCAGTTGATTGAGGGGAGGCCTGTGCCCAGCAGTGGGACGTATATAGGCAGTTTATGTATGTTATATGTATGTATTTAGTTGGTACTCCTTTAAGTATTCTTGCACCTGACGGTATATTATATATAGTATATTCTAGAATCTGTATTATTACCGTAACTTTACAGACCCGCATTGATTGTATGAGTAATGGAGAATACTGCAAGTCAATTTATAAAACTTCGTTTACTCAACAGGCATAGGCCATGTTACTGGTAACATTTGATACATAGTCAACTCAACTCGTAGTAGCGAGTTTGACATTGAAGTTAAATATTACATTCGTAAACATCACCAGGCGAAATATATTGCCGGTAAAGTTCCAGTGTGGGCCGGGTATTGGTTAGCTAACACAGATTTGTGGCAAATGGGAACTATATAGGGGCTATAAGTCACAAATGTTAGTGGACCTAGTGCGTGGATGGTTAGTCTCGCCTGCCATATAAATAAGTCGGAGTTAAATAACAGGACATGGGATGGAGGTTGAGTATTGGCACTGTATTTGTTTTTTTATTAGGGTTCCGTATTGGGACTCTGACGTCTGACTAAGTAGTTTTGTCTATTCTGACCAGTGTCGGACTTGCCCGCAGTAAAAAGGCGCAAAACTTATGTAAAAATTCAAATTCAAAAATATCTTTATATTCAATTTTTACATAACGAACGTCTCATCCGCCTAAAACTACTGCAGCTTCTCACAGCCTGTATAGCCGGGGAAAAGAAGCTGCAAGAAAAACCTCTGCACAGGGCCCTAGACATTCTTTAAAAAAATAATAGTAAAAAGCGTTATTACGTAACCTTTAGGCAGATAGACCAGAGTTCAATAAAGAAGAATTTGAAAAAGAAAAAACAGCCAGTGTTCTTACTATTAAAGAGATTTTACAACGGGAACATTCCCACTTTGGGAACATTGCAGGACCGGCACATCACTGATCCTGACTATAATTAAGGTACATTTTGTATCTTCCCACCAAATAGTTCGGCGCTAGAATATAGCTACTCTTCTCACTCAATAAAACTTACTAAACTTAGCAATTTAGTGGGTCGCCTTTGCGACGTCTTAGCTCTATGCCACTAAAATGTTTATTGGAGAGATCGTTTGTTCTTATTCTTTTTTGAAATAATTCGCATACTTCTGTCCTAAATATGGCAAAGCATTACATAATAATAAAAACTCGCGTATTTCCTAGCTGTACTACTATAGTACGGCAGGAAGCGAGGCGCGTAGGCGGACGTTTAACACGGGCGAGGAAACGCCGTGTCCGGTGCTCCGGACTACGGGCTTGTTGGATTTGCCGCTAAGCTCTGTTATGCGCAGGAACATGCTATAACGTATTCCTAGCGGCTTATAGTTTCTTTTAAGCCGTGTATGAGTAATAGTTGTACTTCAAAAGATACGGCAATTTTGTGGGATGTTACGGTGTGTAAAGATGAGTTTATTCTTAGACACTATAAAAGCAGGTTTTTCGTCAGAATATTCTGTTTCTTCTCAGATATTATAGAAAGAAGAAGTTACGTGCATATTTGACGAAAACTGCAAATTGAATGCATACACACCCTCTATCGGCATTGTTTGCTTTAAAAATAGACGCATTCGCATGGGAACTGAAAATGGTAGGTTTTAGTTTTCCGAACGCATTTTGTCAGTTCCCAACTTCCATTTCGTCGAACTCTCGGCGATAGCCAGACAAAAGCGCAATCAAACCACGTGTTGTAGCTCATTGCTGTTATTGTTGAACATTCCATGAATCCCGTTGAAAGCCCTCATTGTACCTTTGTTCTCTCCCGTAAACACTGAGTATCGGATGTTTAGAGACTGAAGAGGTATTACTGGTTAATTAAAAGCAGTGGAAACACGATGGAGTAGAGGGCGTAGGACGGGGCTATAAAATAAACATAAAGGATCGCGCGGCGTTGCCACTCCGTTCGCTCAGGTCGGCGCGAGCGCAGACAATAGTTCTCCACAGCTGTTTGTACCTGAGCCCGACGTATTTGTTACGACGCAGTAAAGGCACAACTCTACAAAGCAGTGTGGTAACTTAACATCGACAAATAGTTCCGACGCACTTACAACGTAAACACGAGTCAACTCTACGCTTGGTATCTTCAGACCTACCACACTGCGTGTATATTTATTTACTTCAAAAGCAAATAGTGCCAAGAAACGGCTTGGAAGTCGACCTTATTTGAAAGAAGACCAGCATTTCTGTAGACCCCCAGTTATCTTGGAGTGTTTACGCTCGCTTCCCTCAGGCCCGTTTTTCTCCGCTATGAAAGAGAGTAATCGATCTGTGTGAAATTGATCCTGAGGATCCACAAGAGTGAGTCCTGAGCACGAACTACAGAACAGATAGATGTACATCTCTCGCCCCTATGCGTTCGCGAGGGGATACTTAATCCCCTGTCTATTTCAAACACGTTTTACCTCATTCGTTTCGCGTCCAACAAAAAACTTATTAGATTTACAACGCGCCCTCTCGATCAATAAACTGGCCGTTTTGATTTGACAGACCTTTTAGTGATGGGGAGACATGTTCCTGCGAGCGGCTAATGAAAGTGTGGGATACTTTATTAGCTTTTAGTGAGGACTTTTTAGAAAATAAACATTAAAAACAAACTGTTTGTTATATGTTATTCAATAAATATCCAAAAAACATTCTTTCGTTGTTGTAAACTAAAGGTAATTTAGTAAAATAACTGCCATAGAATAAATAGTACCTTATTATATTTAATGTATTAGTACAATACAAGTCCCACTGCTGGACACAGACCTCCGCTCATTCAATAGGCGGGGGCATGGCTAATAGCTGGGACCAACGGCTTAACGTGCTCTCCGAAGCACAGAATCGTCTTACTAAACTTTTCCGACAATCAGGTGATTCAGTCCTGAAAGTCCCAGCCTGCCCAGCAGTGGGACGTACTGTTTATATTTATGTATGTACTACAAGTTCAGAATGATAAGTAGATAATCTAGGTTGTGCTCACGACCCGGACTCTGGGTCCGATTCCCGGTAGGGACACGTTTAACAAAAAATATAAATTTATGATACTGTCCCTTGTTTGGTCAGAGATCTCTTTAAAAAACAGAAATGGGCCAACAAAATCGGTAGCGAAATTCCGTCACCGCTGATGTCTTCATCAACAGGGTTCAGCTTGATTATTTCTCGTACGTACAATGAAGTTGTTTTCCAATTATAAAGTCTCGGTCGGTTCCTTGGTCGTAATTAAAACACATATGACAGATGAGTGATGACTACTGTACAGTACTGTAGTGTAGTCCCCCACAGTGTAATGGACAATTATTTCGGCAGTCGCCGGTCACACGCGTGGCTCGTGCGAGTATTATTATCGTGCCAAGTTTGGTGGGGTGTGAGGTGTGAGCGGCGAGAGGATTAGCTAGTGGTTTGGTACGTAAAAAAACTTGTATTTTTAGCAGGTTTTCGGTAGGTAGGAACGGCTTCTGTGGTCCAGTGGTTGAGCGTTGGACTCACGATCCGGAGGCCCCGGGTTTGAATCCCGGTGGGGACATATCACAAAAATCACTTTGTAATCCCTAGTTTGCTTAGGACATTACAGGCTGATCACCTGATTGTCCGAAAGTAAGATGATCCATGCATGAAAGGTACGTTAAGCCGTTGGTCCCGATTACTATTTACTGATGTAAGTGAGTAATCGTTACATGAGCCATGTCAGTGGCCTTTGGCGGCTCAATCATAACCCTGACACCAGGGTTGATATTCCATCTCACAACCCACACGATAAGAAGAAGAGTAGGTCTTCGCGTTTGGAATGCAGCTATTATTAATTATAACAAAAATATATGTTTTTTTTTTTAAATTACATTCTTTATCCCTATACTTTTTTCCGATTATTAAGAGATTTTATAACAATTCTGTTTTATTCCTGGTCACTCAATAGTCAGGCGATATCACTAGGCGCTGATTGCGATGAAAAAAAAAACATTAAAAAGTAAGCGACCTCGCTACCTCCTATGGCTTACCACCTGTATTACCAGGTCGATAAGGCCATGTGTGCAGGCTCTGCGGGAGTCGTCCCCCTCGCCGGTTATTTTCATTTATCACCACATACGAGATGCCCCGACTTTCTTTGTTGCGGCGCCTGCGCATTGCGATCACTGGTCCGCAGTGGTGGTGGGAAATAATCGCTTTTCGAGTTTGGAAAGTTTAAGAAAACAGTGACGTGATTTCTTGTTTTACCTTTTTATTTAGTCTAACAAATTAACACTATTTTAACTTCAATACTAGACCGTGATGCCCTCACTATATGGCGTTACACTTTTTGTTAGTTTATGAGGTTTCTACTTGTTTAATAAATTGTATTTGATTGATTGATTGATGTTAGATAAGGAAATAACACACAGGTTTATTACAAAACAAATCATTTGCTTAACATATATAAATAAACTGGTTTGTCTACATAATAGTCTATTATTACATCTTCCTAGCGTTATCTTACGGCGTCCGCTTACTTAACCTGAAGGTTTGACAGGTCTGGTTTTTTACAGAAGCGACTCGCAACCCTTCCAACCCGCGAAGGGAAAGCCAGCCCAATGCAAATCATATACCTCCGAAAGGCATTTTTCGTTCACCGTTGAACACGTGATAATTTTTAAATTAGTTAACTATAACGTGACTAATTCATAACTAGACAACTATGTCTAGTGTTTTTTTTTTTTTTTTGTGAAACTAACTACATAACTATTGACATTGACGAAATAAGAATTATATCCCGATAAAGTTAATATAACATTAAACTACATCGCAACGATAATTGACTAAAGATTGTTAAAACAAAGTGTTCAATGTAAATGTCATACACCAATGATATACTACGCATTGAATAATTCAACGATATCAATTAACTGATGTGAAAAGTAATATATTATTCTACGTATAAACTAGTTTTCCAGTTCTTCAAATTACATTTATAGAAGTATGCACATAAACTCACGCATATTTTCCGTAAAACAGACATTTTGCAAACTACAGCTTTTTCAGAATCCACGCACCATTAAACAACTAATATATACAATAAAAATAAGGCTTCAATTGAATATAAAGGGAGAACAACCGCCTTGAATAAATAAATCCGTCAATTAACAATGCGTGTAACTCGATATTGAAAAACATCTTTTACCACCCTCCCGTTCTATACCATAGAGTAATAATAATGTTTATTTACGTTCCCAATTACAATAAAGCAGGTACAAAGCGCTCCATTCATTACTCTGCTCTGCATTGACAAAAGTGCTAAGATAATCCGGCTTCAAAGTTGGTTGAGTCCTTACTGTTCTTATCACGATGGCAACAATAGATCCTACATCAGGGCAGAGGGCCAACAGACAGGCTGCACGAGGGGGCAGGGACGAAGGGGATTGAACTCGTAAAACTAAAAATAGACGCGGAGACAACCCGCCCGAACACACCTACACCCTGACCTGACCCCCTAACACAGACACGTAAGGTCGAAACTCGAATGTAGTTCAACAATTCTATACGACAGCCGTAAATTGAATTTGGTTTTTGAATACGCTACAGAGGCATCTGTCAAAACAATATGCGCCGGAAACAATAAACTGTTGCAGCTAAATTATCTCCAATGATTCGGTTTTATGGGACACCTCGAATTTGGTTCGATAGTGAATTACTGAGGATTAAACTGTCGGTTTTTAATTAAACTAGTTTTAGAGCCCGGCGCCGGGTGTCGTCGGTCGACAACTTAATTATTTTGATAGCTAAAGGGCAAGGATACATTAAAGATGTTTTATTTCTGTGACATTAATTTTTATTGCAGCTTTTTACTGTGCTATTAACGTATCGACGGCAGCAACAGAAACGAAATGTATGGGTAAGTAACTATTTAACCAGGCTCTTTAAGTATAAAACAATTAAGAATTTCAGTAGTAAAGTAATTTTTTTTCAATACTATAGTGACATTAAAAAAAAACTAAAAAGCAAACGGGTCATCTCATGGTAAATGGTTATTTACCGTTGACTATAACACCTGCTTCACTGGAGGGTTTGTCGAACAAGGTCAAACTGCTATTTTTAATTTCTGACGTCAACAGCATTCATTTTGCGAAGATTTGTTTACATAATATCAGCTATTCCATAACCGAATTCCACAACTTCTTTCACCATAAAAACTCGTAATACTTTCTAACTTTCCGAGTCAAACAATCGATAAAGTTATAAGAGCCGTTTGTATAATCGTTGCCCAATGGCCAATAGTTCTACGAGGGTTGATATTGCCTAACTTGGAATTCCTGGATACAAAAGTGTGGCAACACTGGTGCGTAATACAGAATTGCTTCCCTGGGGGAGATTCAGGAGTTCGAAAAACCGTTACGTGGATTAGGCAAGTCATAATTTATTTTGCGATTTCTGTTATTCCCTCGAGTTTACGGACGAGTTTGAAGGCGACGGAGCTTTTATTATACGTCGTGCTTTATGATGTAAATTTTAGTTCTGTCCATTTAAAAAGTCAAAGAAAGTAATGCTCATTAGAATTCTCAAAGATAATTAACTGTTCAAGGTTTTTGCATTATTAATTAAACTTACTTGAATAAAAGGGTAAAGTGGCAAGTTGCCCAATTAATATGTGGCCTGTTTACACATTTTGTAAGTAATTTAAAATGATATGCTTCGAATATATTTTTTTTAACGTGACTTATTGTAACTTTGCCGCAGATGGCATTAACTACTTGCCCGGACAAAGCTTCGAACAATAACACCTGCTATTTTGTATTATATTTGATGGAAATACATTAACCTAAGTACTTTATGAATTTTTTGTAAACACGATTGCCTCTCACTGCGTATTCCCATCGGTTTATCGATATCTTAATGTCATTATCCACGAAAGACTAATGTTTATTAAAATACACCTTTGTCGATGTCTAAACGGTCAATAAATATTGTCACTAACTAGCTAACATTATTTACGAGTATTTGTTCTAGTTAGTAAGCTCATTAGCAAGCAGAAACACAGAAATGATTATATCTAGTAGGTCTGTACGACATTCAATATTTATGTGATACAATCGAGAATATGTACATAATTTGTGGTAGTGTGTAATGTTTTGCTTAGTAACAGATATCCGAACACGATACGGGTAAAAATAGAACCTCTTCTTTTTTGAAGTCGGTTAAAGATAAATATTTAATGCTTTATGGACTTTCATTTTTAACGTATCAATAATATTGGTAGATTACAAAACCTAGTATAAAAAATATAAATAGCCGTAAGTACTTTTTAAATTCCCTTTTTATTTTGGAAAGTCCCTACAAAATATTGATTGATATAAATGTCACATTACAAAAAGAATTCAAATCTCCAATTCCGAATTCCAATTTCATATTTTCATGATACCTTTTTTCTTTTTACCTTTCTAGGATTGACAAGCCGTTGACGACATTGATCAAGTGTCGTGAGGGCGAATGGGAGTTTTTGACATGTGTAGGTGAGTTATCAATCGCGAGTGACGGTGACGGGTCGCAATCAAAGTTTAATCGGCCCGTGCATAGACAAACCCGACCGCTAATTGGGCGGAAAAGGCCTGCTAGGGTTGTGTTATAAACGCCGAGATTATAGATTTATAGGATTTTAGATACGGATCCTATAAATGTTTTAGGGAGGAATAGCCCAACGTTAGTGGTAAACAGTCGTAATGCAATCATATTGAATTCTAGACTAAAGTTTAGGTTACTGCTGATCCGTATACTATAGATACTTATAGCTTCAGCATCGGTATATCCCTCAAGTTTTGACCTGTAAGGAGACAATCCTACACAGACATACTTACTTAAATACTAATATAGATAACAATATAAATATCGACAAAAGTCATCTGTCACTTTATAGAATTTCAGTTATTGAAACACTTTTGTTCTCATTTACAAATCAAAGCGCGTCAATAAAATCGAAGCTTAAGCGCTAGTTTTTTCACCTCAAACATCGGGACATCCACCGCTCGAGGACATAACTGTGTCTCTGTCACACTGTAGGTAAATAGTTTAGGTAAGAGCGAGACGGCAATGCCCGTTTGAGGAATGCGGGGAATGTGAAGTTTGGCTCCAAAGGGCTGCGTTTGGAAATTAAAACGACAAACACGAGGCGTTCGTAATTGATGAGTTGGTTTTCGTTACCTATGAGGGCTGTAGGTATATTTACTTATAGGTTATGATTGTAGAGGTGTCGAGTAGTGACCTACTTCGGAATGTGGTACAGTGAGGGGAATGGCAAGAGAGTAATGAAAGACAAACCAAGGCGAGGTAATTTTTGCATTTCTGGAAATGAAGTATTATAGGGGTGGTGCTGTGGTGTTGGTAGTGGTTGCCTGGAAGAGATTGCTACCTAGCAATAAGGCCGCCGATTGTGCTCTTCCATTCCTCTTTTGTTCGTAATTTTGTATTGTCTCTGTGTGCAATAAAGTATTTGTTATTTCCTGCATGTTTCTGGATCAAATGCTTTTCCACAAAAAATAGTAGGTACTTATCTGCGGACAATCTTGAAAGTTATAGGTATGTTATGTTGGTCTTAATTGTGTAAGAAATGTAGGTACTAAGGGTAAGTTGTAAGATAAATTACCGCGAGTTGGATGAGATGGCTATCTGGCAACTGCGTGTGCAAAGAGCTAAATCATCCAACCATTTCACTCGATTATACTACATACAGCCTATAAAATATCAAAAGCGTCGAGGGGAAGTTCACTATTGGCTGTTATCTCAGAAAAACAGAAGCTACCAGGGATATTTTTAACTTATCCCTAAAAACTTTTAAGGATAGCGTCAATAATTTGAATAACACTTCATTTGTTTTTCTACAAAAACAACACAAAACGGAGCGTGATAAAATGACAGTGGGACAGAGACAGACAGAGTAGTATGTTGCCTAGCGCGTAAGAAACGACGAATATGTCGCTCTAATCATGCTACATTTTAAGCTATAAACACGTAAGCCATCCAAGATTATTTTGTGATAATATGTTCCTTACAGTGTCTTCACCGACCGCAGCGGGCGATGTCCAAAATAATTTAAATATTTATCAGTTTCCTAACAATCTGATGGTTCCCACATCACACACGGTAACAAAACGCTAATGCACACGGGCGTAAATGCTGCGTACTGGGAACGCATGCAGCAGCTTTCTCCGAAAACTCATTACGGCGCACGCGTCACGTCGCGCCTATAACCGGTTTTATTAGGTTCCACTAACGCGCCCTAACTCAGCCCGCGCATGTGCACGGCCCTTTATGTCGGTCGGCTTCTTTGAACTAGCGAATATGGGCAACTGTTTGTAATATTGAATTTGTGTCTGTGTATAATGGTATGGTGTGATAACTTCCTTATTACTTATTAGTTTGTTGCACTTATAATAGTTTACTTTACAGGGTGTGACATTAACGAATACTGAAATTTTCCGTCGTAAATTCAAGTTTTTTTTGTGACGTTTATCTTTTTGTCAAAGTATTCGTTACGATGTCACTAACACCCTATATAGACACTTCTATACACGTTCTTATGATAGTATACGTGTATGTACCTATGCAGGAATATTTACTTGACTGAAGAAATCTGCAGATACTTAAATTCAATCAGACTTCTCCCCTTACCTTAGAAGCTATACAAGTAATATACGCTAACCTCAGTAAATTACATTGGCAATCGGAGATGCAAAGCGGGTTGTCAAATATAGCTGTATCGGGTCTTTGGGGATCAGTTATCGCAAGTTTGTTTACTTCTCAGTTCCAATCTGGAGGGTAGTTTCCGAGGAATTAATTGATAAGACAGCTGCAAACTTTGTGGCCGGAGTTCGGGGCGTGAAACGAATAGGGAACTTGTCTTAATGTTGCCTTTGGTTATTGGGTGAGACTGTAATGAATAAATTGGCGCCTTGATATGACCAGAAGTTTTTATAAGAAGCAGTTTTCTTCCTTGTGTTTGTGATCCCTTACTTAGTCTTGAATATGTTTTACCAAATCAATGTTCGTTTTTTACCAAATCAAGATTAAAGTATCGAAGTAAACAAAGTGCTCGTAAGTTTCTTGTTTGTTGAGACTTAAGAGGCAAAACTTGCGTGCTATCGAATCGGGACTTACGAAACCTTCAATAAGTCCTAAAGCCATTCACACCACAACACCCACGTATCATGGTAACCGCATCTTAGTGGTGCGGTTTCGAAAGCAAAAGTACCAGGGCTGCATAGCTCGGTGGAGTCGTAGGCTGTGGCTGTGCGGCAGACGGCGCGGGGTGCGGGGGCGGATCGATACCGGCCGCATTGTTCCCCGCCCGCGCCCCGCGCGCGACACCCGAATTCGCCCCATTTGATCCCGCGAGCGAATCAATCGCTTTTGTTGCAGTAACTTGATGCAGGGCCAAGTGCCATTGTTAATTTCGAACTACAAATTCCAATCTTAATCCTTCGTAAATAAGTCGAGACTGCGCTCACTTGTGTGATCAGCTGTGTGAAATTTCAATAGATTTTTTCAAACAGCAGCTGTTTATCTGTCCTCCGTATATAAAACAAGGGCATTGTTCTCCGAAGATGCCTTCAGTAACAATGGGAAAAGCTTGTAAAATAAGGAAATTGTTTCACCTTAGATTTAGCAACTAAAATACTAATGCGGTTCTTTGCTAAGTACTTTCAGCTAAAGGTACAACTTTTACGATGGCATTAAACGCTAAGTTATTATTTAATGACGCAATATGCTACAGCA
Organism: Pectinophora gossypiella; assembly: GCF_024362695.1. Lineage (NCBI taxonomy): Eukaryota > Metazoa > Arthropoda > Insecta > Lepidoptera > Gelechiidae > Pectinophora > Pectinophora gossypiella. The sequence goes on along the minus strand of NC_065407.1, from coordinate 6,142,871 downwards.
CTATTATAAAACGTAATTGCAATTAGGTTTGAATTTATGCTGGATATTAATTATGTATATTTTACGATATACGTAGGAAAGTAGCGAGATATAGCTTTTTTAAAGAATAAGTATGGAAAGTGTGACGGAAGCTTGGAAACTCAAAATGGCCGTGGGCCGCAGGCGATGTTTTTCGACTCTCCCATAAACCGCAGGAACCGACCGTCTTATTGCCGCGAGTTATTTACGAATCAAACACAGGCAACAATTGGCAGGTTTTCTTGAAAATTATTTCCTTTCCAATCGCATAAGTAGTAAAATGTTTAGTTTCAAAACAAATGCTGCGGATACAGTTCTAAACTAATGTAAGTGTGCTTTGTTTGAGATTTTACTAGCGTGCATGGCAAGGGTCATGGAACTTAAGAAGTATAAATAAAGTTTAGTATTCGTACTTCAATCCGTGTTTTGGAACGGCTTTTCAATAAATAATATGTAAGCAGTATATAAGGACCTCCTGGTTCACTAAGTTTAATGGTATTAACAGACGATTATGTTTATACACGTTGGTAGTAAAATAAAATAGGCATGAGTAAACAGGTAATAAGCAAAATGTGAAAGTATATACGGGCGGAAATTACATTCGACTTAGCATAGGATAAATAAGTGTCAAAAGGACTAGAAGGGATAACAAAGAAAATGTTCTCCTAGAAAGACTGCCTGCCTGTTCTCAATTCTTTTTCAGTAAGTTCGACACAGAGATTTATAGTTTTAAGAAATAACTCATGAACTTCTAGTTAAACTCTGTAGAAACTGATGGTGACCACAGTTGAAAAACTAAGAATTTAATATTTTCTGCGTAAAGTCGGTTTAGTTGTTTCGTAACAGCTCTAAAACCTGATACTTGAAACAGATCTTTGCCTGAATGTAACTGTATTCTTTCAAGTGTAGAGTGGTAAAGAATAACGCATACACAAGATTCGTAGCTCCGCCCATTATACTTGTTTTAGCTCTACCCAATTACACATATATTTATATACCTTTACTGGGCTCTTCTACCTAAGCTAATCAAGCACCTGTTTCGCACATCGCAACATGTAGACATCTCATCAGTAGGTTTTAAGTCCAATAAATTTTAGAAGCCACCCACCCACGGGTAGGGCATGGGAACGGAGTACCGTTCACTTTGCAGTCATTAGCATTAGCTATTTTATTTATTTATGTGACGTCATAAGACCTTCGCCTATGACGTCATATAATTAATTATAACTAAAATTTAAGAAATAAGATGGATAATATATTCGTAATAATAATATCGTTATGTAAAAGGCACTGAAACAGGTACCCCAGTTGATAGAACGCTTGCCTCTCGCTTGTCTCTCTTTGAGGTCGCAGGTTCGAATCCAGCACAGGCCTAAACCAATGATTGGCGAAATTGTTTTCGAAATCATGTTTGGATAATAAATGATTATCACGTGCTCAGCGGTGAAGCAAAACAACGTAAGGAAACCCACCTTCCCGAGTAATGGATTTTCGGAGGCATGTGACCTAACTTGTATTCGGCTGGCTAGGTTTCCCTTCGCGGGTTGGAAGGTGAGACAGGTAGTCGCGTTTGTAAAAAAACCGGACCTGTCAAATCTTCACATTAGGTAAGCGGACCCTGTGGAAACGGGATAGCGCTAGGAAGATGATGAGAAAGCACTGTAGTCCTGTGGTTCACCGGCTTGCTTCTCAAACGGGGAGCGCTGGTTCAAACACCGGTATCGGACTTGCACCAGTAACAGTAACACAATTGGCTCTACCATTATAGACTGCGAGACGACCATCTATCCCGTTGGTCTAACAGAAAGATCGGGGAGGCGTGAGTACATACCTATATCGTAGTCCATAGAGTAGTCCATATATCGATTAATGTAATGTGATAATGTGTGTTAATGTGTAATGTGTGTTAATGTGTAATGTGTGTTAATGTGTAATGTGATATGGCTACCCCAATTGGGATACAGTCGTGAGCTTATGTAAATATATTTTCTTCGTCAACTTAGCAGTAAAAGAGAAATATTTGTTTCTATAAAAATGAAGTTGATCTCTTTGTATTTCCAAAGTAAATAAACATGTTTTATTTGCTCGGCAGATGCTGGTAATCTTTGGGATTGACTTCACTACCCCATGGGGTCTTTACAATTCATGGAATTTTGAAGTTTGTAGTTTTACGACGAAGATAAACAAGATTATGATCTGTGAAATACTTCAAGAAACTAACGACACTATTTTATGTTTTTTTATTAGACTTCGCGGGTCGTGAAAGTAATGAATGTACATTTTAAGTGCCCGACATTGTAAAAGGTATGTTACTTATTGGATTGGGCACTTGAATGCAAGGAAAGAAATTATTTGACGTTCTGTTGTAAGAACTAGCGAAGTTTACGATCGTTCTATTTTTACATACATACATACATAAACTCACGCCCGTAATCCCTAATGGGGTGGGCAGAGCCACAAGTAATCAAAGACAACTTGCAGCCACTGTTGATACGATGTCGTAAGCTGGATATGATGAACCTTATGGTGATAAGGGATCAGCCTATTGCCCATAACATTAGTCCATCATGTTAGAGGACACAATCCCTCTGTCGGTTTTTACGACATGCCCGGGAAGACAAGCAGCTGAACGTGTTCTAAGTTTTTGATTTGCTCCCAGAACAGCATAGAAGCAACAAATCGTTCTATTTTTCGTCCGTAAAAAATATCTTAAATACTCCAGCCGTAAACGCCGACGACGACATTTTAACTTTAATAAGAGGTAATTATTTAAAAATAAATTTAGGTATTTCTAATAGTATTTTATAATAATGAAATTGTGGACTTACCAGTAAGTAATTTGACATGCCCGTGTTTGGAAATAGATATATACTTATCACAATAATAATTTATCTACGGGTATCTATCCTATGTACAAAGGATTACTTAAGATGGAGAATGGTAACAATTATAATATTTATTTACACTACCTATAGACAAACAAAATTAAAAAATAATTCTTCTTCTATCGTGTGGGTTGTGAGGTGGAGTAGCAACCTCATCAACCCTGGTGTCAGTGTTACTATTGAGCCGTCAAAGGCCCCTGACATGACTCATGTAACGACTACTTACTTACACCAGTATGTAGTAACCGGGACCAACGGCTTATCGTGCCTTCCGAAGCACGGATCAAAAAAGAAATCAAAAACTTAATTGAGGTGGACTAATAGGTACCTACCTAATAAGGCACATTGCTTGCTTTAGCTTTGTCTATAAATATAGAACATGAAAAGTTTCAAGAGCTACGAAAACGCGTTCCGATAGAGTTTATCGGTGAGTTGAACCATAAATAATTCACACATGTATGGGGAGATAACCCAGGGGTTATTGGTTACGCGATAGTGACTCGCGATAACTATATTTTGGAAAAATAACGAAGGATAAAAAAGTGTAACGTTATACAAACTCAGACTAACAAACTCTTATCTAATAAAAGTGTGACTTTGGCTTAACGAATTTAGGGAGCAACAAATGTGACACAACTAAAACTTAGATATTTCCATTTCTGATTTGGCTATTAATAGAAGACAATCAAATAGTCATAAATAGATCGATACCTGTGTAACTTCTATACGATAATGCTCATGTACTCGTATGTACCTGAAACAATAAAATATTATACAGGGTGTTAGGGACATCGTAACGAAAAAAAAAATGGAACGCCTATTTGATTGTACTAAAAACGATGGTGGGTGTTTTTCTTGTCGCAAATGTTTAATTAAGATTTTGATTTTTTACTGTGCCGCAATGTAAGTCGAACAACGCGGCACACAGACGTTAAACCTACGCACGGCTACGTTACGCGTGCGTGCGTGATACGATGTTGTATCTAGGTAGGAGTTTTCATTCTCTTGTATTTAGATGCTTAGTGGTGCAACGTTTAAAAATGTTGAGTTTGTTGAAGTAGAACACCTACTGCCACGATTTTTCACGCACGGTACCTACCTACCAGTTATTAAAACGTTCCTAACTTATTAACAATAAAAACCCTACTCTTGCCTTACCTTAATTGTTATTCCTTCGGATGAAGTACCTAGGTAGGTACCCTAGAACATGTCACGTCACGTAGGTATGCAACATCGCGTTTCCTCCGCGGTAGGTAGGTATCACACGCACTCACAAACACAACACCTTGCTCTTTAATAAACATCAACAATCTTCCATACTTTTGTGCAGTAAATGGTCTATGATCTATCATCATAGTCGACACTACTCGTTTACAGAATAAAACAAACACAAAACACTCACAAACACGAAAAAAATATCCTCGAAAAACATCACGCGATTCGGGTCAAGTTTAGTATTCGACTGAGCGGAAGCGCGCGGCGGCGTTAGCGCAAAGCATCAAAGGCGCGCCGACGACGCGCCGGCCGCGGCCGAGTCGAGCCGACGACTAGACAGAGAGAGAGAAGTATGTTTATGGTGCAAGTGACAGAGAAAGAAATAGTATCTGTTCGTATGCCTACTTTATTGGCGAGCGTTGCCCTTGACCCGTGCGCCGCGGCGCCGGCTATTCACCTGCGCATAGCTTAAGTTGTAGATACGTTATTAATGTTATTATTATTATTGATGACATTGATAAAATTTAATAATTAGTAATTTTTATTTGTTTATTTTAAATGTGCGTTCTATGCAGCTTAAAACACAATATGGGACTGAAAAAAATCTAATTTTTTTATGAATTTTGCGACAGGAAACTTCACTTGATACCTATCAACTCAAAGAAATACCTAGTATCTGTTCGTAATGCCTACTTTATTGGCGCGCGTTGCCCTTGATCCGTGAGGCTATTCACGTCCGAGTATCCATCAAGACAGATCAAACAAGCCCTAACTCAGAGGTCTTGCGTCCCAGGATCCTTTAATTATGTCTTAGAACCTTCTTGGCCTATGTGGTCCAGTGGTTGAGCGATGGGATGCGGAGGGTCCGGGTTCGTATTCCGGTGGGGACATATCACAAAAATCTGTTTATAAGGCCTTTGGTTGGGACGTTACAGGCTGATCACCTGATTGTCCGAAAGTAAAATGATCCGTGCTTCGGAAGGTACGTTAAGTCGTTGCTCCCGTCTACTAGGTACTTATGTAAGCACGTAGCCGTTACATGAATATTGTACACAGAACAGGATAGGTTTAATTAGTTCTTTACTGATGATTTAACAATGAGATTTAAAACACGAATAACTTAGTATGTACTTAGTACCTCGGTACCAACATGTAACAAGAAAAATAAGATCACTCCTCTCGGACAATTTTTTTCTTTGAACATGCCGACATTGCCTACGCGGCGGAGTTGCCGAACTATCGATAGGTAGATTATCAATTGTTGAACTTGAAAATTGTCTAAACTATCGAAAGTAGTGATAGTACATTTAGATCGATACTAGCGATAGTACCGATAGGTCTTGCTTTGTAACAATAATGGGTATTGATCTAAAAGATCTATCGATAGGTACCTACTATTGTTTTTTTTTTAACTAGGTATCGATAGAATATCGATAGGCAACACTCTGGCGGAGTGTCCGCCCAATTCTAGACGCGATCTCGCTCGATTTTTGTGTAGCGAGGTTTTGCGTAGGTACTTACATACTAAGTTGGTGGATGGTTGACATAGTAGGTAATCATGGTAGGTATTGGTAGGTAGGTAATTATCTAATCTGTGGTGGTTGTGTTAGTTGGTTGTTAGTTATTCTAATGACAACAAAGAATACAATTATTTACTGTTTCAACTGTTTTAGGTAGATAATGGCCCCGATTCCTATGAGTAAATGAATGAATAACCCGGTCGAATCAAAAAGGTATCTCGCTGGTATGCAAACCGTTTGACGTGTGCTGTCAACTTAATTCTGTCGGTTGTTTTAGATTTCTGCTCAGAGAAAGAAATAGGATCGGTTCGTAGTGCCTACTTTGTAGGCCGCGCCGCCGCCGCGCCGCCGCCGCCGGCGTGCGGCGCGGGGCGTGCGGAGCGGGGCGCGCGGCACGCGATGCGTGTGGCCGTTGACCCGTTCGAGCAGCTGTTGTCTCCATTACATCGAAAATTTTCGATAATTTGTCATTATTGTTTTTTTTATTGAAATTTGGGTTCTATGCAGCTAAAAGCACGATATGGAATTGAAAATAATTAAAAACAAAACTCAAAATTTCATGAATTTTGCGACGGAAAATTCCACTAGATATTAACTCAGAATCATGGTCTGAATCATCCCTCTCAGTATTCGTTACGATGTCACTAACACCCAGTATATTGTTACTACAAATAAATAAATACAAATAGCCAATATAAGTTTTGTCACGACCTTGTCTACATTCACAATGTCAAGTAGAATAAAGAAACTTTATGCAAAAACGACAGCAAAAAACATATTTAGAATATTTACACATAAGAACTGCTCGACCATTAGTCTTATGTGTCTACTCGAAAAGGAGAATACCGTGATATAAAAGTACATATACGTCGCAATCAGGCATAATTTCTGTTCCGAACAAAATATGCGTAGAAAACATTCATTTCACGCATAGCGCTTACTATTGTAACTATGCGTTCGTACACGTCTTACATCAACCCGCGATACCATGTCAGTTTCAATGGACTGCTTAGAAGCGTCATCTCGTTCTACGCAAAAAAACGTTTCGCTATACAGTAGTGTAGCTGTTATATCGTACAATCAACATTGGCAATCACTGACCTACCGCACCTCGCCCACTTTGCCACTTGTACTCGTAGTATTGGCCAAACGTCATCAGACGCGCGGATTTAGTGCTACTAGACGAGGCAAGCGTATTTGTGGGTGGATAATGAGCATAATTAAGGTGAATTAGTGTGTGAGATAGAAGTGTTATTGCTTGAGTACACTCCGTAAGTCAGTTGTGTATGCTATGCTGGACGCATGGGCTGTTTATGTATAAGCGATTTATCTAAAGCGTAAGTAGTGGTTGGAGTTGAAAGGTTTTCAGCCACAATTTGTCAATAGATAAATAAAGAGATAATAATCTAACAAAATTTGATCTCAGAATCCCATCACCCTCCTGCCCTTATCCCACTCTGGGTGGGGTCAGCACAACATGATAATTTCTGTCAGTCGTCATCTCAGTACTCGCACATTATCTGATCTAAGAAGAATAAAACCAGAGAAAGATAGCCAGAGTTCGAGACGTAAGTTAGTATTAGGACCACGGACATCTCAAAAAGATGACAAGACAAAGTTGGGAACAGAGAAGAGTAGGAGGAAAAAAAGAGTTACCTACATTGAAAGACGTTACCAAAAATGAAAGCGATATCGACCATATCCAACCACGTGATAATCTTTGGCAATTGGCTTACCTCTCGTCTAAATTGATTGATGGCATGTCTAGCACATGCGAAATTTATTGGAGCGTGGGTCTCAGTTTACTTCGTCGTATTGGCAGCCGAATTCCGGTGTTGATTCTTTTTGATTTTCATTTTTGTCGTCGTCGTTTCTACAGTCAAAAGGATTTAGACGTGATGTGTTTTTGGAGTTTTTGATAACCGTCACGAACGAAAGTGCCCAACAGGTATTCAGTAGACTTATCACTGTGAGGCAATATGATGATGTTGTTAATGATGACGACGAAATTTCATTTCATTTTCATTTCATTTCATCATTACCAAGAGAACAGAAACAGAACAGTATAAAAAAGGAAGCAAAAACGAATGATTTGCTACCGCGCTAATGGGACAATGGGCGAATAATTGTGTGGAAATGCAATAACAGTGTTAACAAATCAAAAGGATTCAAATTGCAAACGTGAACGAAAAAAGTATCACTTAATATGCGTTATTTAAAATAAAGTACAAGATGGTCGTAGGGAACACGACACCGATTTCCTGAGTGCAAGCAGGTCGATGTCGCACACACGCGTCATTGTGTCGCCAATTTGCATAATTGAATAACATTATGCATTCATTCGCCGGTCACCCCTCTGATGAACCGCCGAAAACAAAACGCCACGTCCGCATATTATACAATAAAATGTATATGCGTTCACAGAAGACGAACAATCAAAGCAAGCTAGCTACAATCTCGGTGTTTTCGTTCAGCCGCGAAAAGGGAAAAGTGTTCCGGACGCGAATTAATGTTCGCCTGAGAACTTCCAAATTAATCCCCTCGAGGTGGACTCCTTGGAGCAAAGAGTAAACATTTATCGCGGAGGTTCGCGGAAAGATCGGGGCTCTTCGTGGGAAGCCGACTACGGCCGAAGGGTTCCGACGGCGAAGGGTGTGAGAGGAAAAGCGAAACCGCTCGGTTTCCCCCTCGGCGGGGGCTGGGGTCTTTGTCCCCGCGCGACCCAGTTAATGACCGCCCCCGCAGACGCGGCACATAGCCTCGTTCCGATATAAATACGCCTACTACACTTGACCTCCAAAGTTTTTATTGGAAAGCACGTGCGCTATCGAGATCATGTTGTAAACAAAACGGCTCTGTAATTGATTAAGTATGTTCAGCTTTACTGTGTAGCGACGTACGCATGCAAATTGAAGAAGCTCGGGGACTTGGTTTGGTCATAAAAGTTTTTCAACTCGCCTAATCGAGTGTCTACTTGTCTTTCGCGCGTGGAAGTTTGCTGGCCAATAAATCCTATGGCAACGTGAAAGGGGACTGGCAAGGGTCGGGTCGCGCGGTCCGGTCGGCTAGGGAAGCAGAGGGGAGCGGGCTGGGATGAAGGGGAAGCAACAGGTCGCGAAACAACGTTTTAATTGTCGGTGGATAAGCATCGACGTCATCAGACCGCGACACCTACACGCGTGGAGTGCAGTAAGGTACGATGACCGGCCCTAAATGCATTCAGTTCGCTCATTTGCCGTGAACCTGTTTTATTTTTAGTGCATTATTAAAATGCTCATGAATAAAGGTAATAAATTAAGAAGACGCGCCAACCGGACGGTCCACAATGAGGTCCTTTAAATTGCCCCGATAACATTTTTGAACTTTTTGTGCCAATCGCGAGTTTTCGGATATGACATCGATACCTCAGGCGGACTGAAAGCCGGTAACGAATATATTGCGTGGTCTTTTTTTAAGAAAATACTATTAAGGACAGAAAATTACTCTCAAATACTCAAATAATACTCAAATACTCAATATTAAGTTTACTTCAGAAGAACAATAAGTAGTGTTAGTAGTAGTAGTAGTAGTGTTTGTTGTAATAGTTTGTTTGTGTTTCTATCTGAAGTAAAGTTTCGATAGACACAACAACATTGACATAACATTCAAATAGCAATCTAAACACCTCAGAAACCCGGTCTCAAGACACTAGTTTCCTTAACTCTTGACCAGTTAGACCAGCTAAAACTGAACTGTATTTTCTGTGGATTGTAATAATTTTGAAGAGGGTTGGCGGGCCGTTGGATAGTGGTCGTTGGAGGCAATGCTTATAGTTGCAAAAGCGTCATTTCGCAAGCCGCAAGGGTATGAGGTAAACATGGCGTATCCTTTGTTTCGATAGCGAACAAACGTCTCGGATGTCGGCCGATATCGGACAAGTTATGGGAACTTGTCGCAACTGTGAGTAACCGCGTACTACGGAGCTTGAAGGTAACTGCTGTTTATCTTACATTGTTACAGCTTATTGCTGTGGTCTCAGCTTTGCGTCAACTTTCATTTATAAATTTGACAGCAATAAAAACACTTTCTTACGGATCATACAGGGTTTCGTTGAGATGAATACATAGTTGAGACATGAAATTCCTTCCTTTATGAAATCCTCGAAAATATTAAACTAATGGTGCTTCCACGTCGGAGTTGCTTTATTAAACAATATCTTACAACGTGATATGATAACATTCCGTAATTTTTACGACTTAATATTGCTGTTAGTTGCATTCTACATTAAGTCTTTTTTATTAAATGTTGCTTACATACATTGTAATTGTAACGTTTCCATTGCTTAACAAAAAGTAACTCTATATGTATTTGTTTAATTCACTTTTAAAAAACTCAACATATAACAATTTCTACTTAAACAATGACATGAAATAGGAGAGCGTTAGGTATACAGTTTATTGTAATCCTTGAAAGAGCAAGCCGTTGCAACAAAACCTTGTCCTACATTCAAAGATCTCGAACGTTGTAATATAACAGCTAGTAAACATTAAATAAACACATACAACCTTTAGTCACTAGTCTAGAAACCTAGAAACTAATCCTCACATTTCGCAACTCAATATCGAGTAGTAATATCTTTTTGATGCCTTCTATCGAGTGCAAATAATATTCGAGCCAAGAGTTCTTGATATTTGCGTCTTATCCGGTGCAGAACGGGGCAATTTCATATATTCTCGGCGCGCCCACATTGGTTCCTATTGTGTCCCAAAGGCTTTGTGTCAGCTTACGCCTCGAGTTTGGGTCGAGGCATAAAAGCAGCGTACAAAATCATAAGCAACGGTACAATCATGTAAAGTCACATCGTTCAAACTCTATTTTCTTCTAAAACAGTTTAACCTTGGTATTTGAAGGTAGAAAAGCTTGCAAGCTTTTAAAGTAGACTTTATGTGTGTCGTCTACGTATTTATTAAAATTAGGATGCACGCCTGAGTCAATATTTGCTCTGTTTTTATTATTTGTTGTTTTATATTAGAATATGCACTACAATTAAGAAGTTTAACGCTTCTAGTGTATCACCGTTTGAGCAATAGTGCTTCACAGCGTTTGCTTCACTTATATCTTAACATACATATGTAAACTCACGCCAATTTCACACTGGGATAAGAAAAACTATAGAATTGCATTTGCTTCGATTTGATTTGTTTCATTTGTTAGACCTTAGTTATATCTGGAGCTCGGTGAGGTGTGGGTACTTAGTTCATCTTGCGATGGATGTACCTCTTACAACCCCAATTGGAATGTAACCTTAAGTTTGTCAGAAAAAGGACAAAAAAGGTTCAAGTGTGGAATGTTCTTCGATTAAATAACAAGGGAGTCGTGATTTTGATACTTTATGATTGCGCTTGTCAACGACGTATAAACAAAGCCTGGGGACAGGGGCGTAGCTAGATGATCAAGGGCTTTGGCGCAATAAAAAAGGCTCCTAACTATTATTACTCTTAAAATCTACATATAAATATCTAAGGCAGAAAGAAAAGAAAGATTTAAGGCCTTTGAAAGTGACAAGGTGCTGTCAACTAGAAACACCGCGTGTTTGTTTAGCGGTGATTGATGGGTTAGGAGATTGACCCAACTCTTCGACCCTTGTATGAACTTTCTTTGGAAATGAATGTATTTACGATATTGGAGAATTATGAATTTAGCGTGGGACAATGTCCGTGACATTTCAGTTCTCGTGGTAGTGCTAGTGGTATTATGTCATTTTAGCGCCTCATGTATCTTTCGAACTTCTAATTCCAAAAATTCTAACAATGAATAAATTTTCTTCTTTATCTGTGAAAAGTTTTAATTTTAATGAATTCCCAGGAAATTTGTGCTCCTCTAGTAACCCTAGATGAAGGGCCCCTTAAGATTGGGGGCCCTGTGGTACTCCGAGCTTTGTCCCTGCCTAACTACTGCTTGGGAACCTCTCGGAAACACGAGACCCAGATCATTTGTGGCCCGTAAATAATAATTTGGACCGCACTCGAAACCTACTTGTGTTTGAAATCATAATTTACCTTTGGGCGACGTATTTCGTGTCGACTGTAATGAATGCTTTAAATATTAAGTTTAATAACTTACTCACTTAACGGATTATGAGTACTTGATTGCCTCCCCAAACAGATTGCTGTATTGTAAATGTCTCTATAAATATTATTATTAAATTAACTTATTCAATTGACAGGAAACTGAAATGTTTAGCCATTAGGTAATGATGTACAAATATTAATGACTTGGTTAGCTGGCTTGGTTGGTTGGTTGCTTAGTTTTAGGCCGATACTATTTAGTTTGCCATCGACACGATAAGAAGAATGACTTGGTTCATAAGTAGCAGTCATTTATATAGACAGGTTTTAATAAAGCGCACGCAACAAATAATTATAAGTATAACATGACACCGCATAACGTCTGTATCTCTGAAGGGGTAAGCAGAGGTGTATGATATAAGGTCACGAGTCTTGTCAAATTAACTTTTTTGAGAAATTCAACCGTAAGTCTCATTAAATGTCAAATATATGATAGTGCGACAAGGTTCTAAAGTGGGTACATGATATTGCTCATGACAGGACTTAATCCCAGATAATAGGGCGAGCCTATTTTCATTAACCGGACACAAATCCAAGAAATCTCGTGATATTTTTATAATTAGTTTTAACTGTTTATGTTACATATATATTTTATTTTATTTTTGATATTGTATGTGTTTGTTGTAATAGTTTGTTAGGTATATTGTAAGTAAGTTATAGTCCCACTGTTGTTTTAGATTGTAATGTAGTTTAAGCTTGTTTTTATTTATTTTTTATTTCCAATTTCCAACACAATATAAAGTTGTTACAAGGAATAAATGAATATGAATATGAATATATATGAATAAGAATACACTCCAGGTTAAATACCTTTCCTTTTACTGCTACTATTAAAAGAAATAGAGTCCCTATCAAACATATGGATAATTTATTTGTTTATTTAAGGTAATTTATTTAATGATATAGAGATATATAAAGAACCTATATTCGTCCCACTATCTGGCTGGGCACAGACCTCCCCTTATCAACAGGAGGGGGTTCAGAGCATATTCAATACCGCAGCTCCATTGTCGTTGCGGCACTCATCACCCTGTTTTGATGGTCTAACTGAAAGCTCAAGTGAACCGTGGTTGCTTAGTTCATTTTGCGATGGATGCGACCTGACTACCCTAATTGGCATATAGTAGTGAGCCTATGTTATGTTTCATCGCGGATTGGAGGAGAAATACAGCAGCAGTTCATCTTAACTTTAAATGCAGTAATTGTAAAGGCAGCTTAGTTAAAACGAGTATAAAGTATGTAATATTCAGTGATTTGCCGTTCCAGAGAATGTTTCCACTTTTGGGAACGTTCCCGCCAGTAATAAGGCGCAAAAGTTATGTAAAAAGAGCTTCACTACCGAACCTTTAGGCAAATAAGATCAGACTACAAGAAAGAACAATTTGAAAAAGAAAAGCAGCCAGTGTCCTTACTATTGTTTGGAGTATCGGGGAGGGGCACACGGTACATATAGGTAAGAGCGATGTACTGCCGTGTCTACCGGGTGAGCTGCAATGTCCTACTACCCACAACATTATTTTTATTTTATTATGTTCTGTACTTTAATTGTTCTTGATGTATATAATGTTTTTGAACGTTGTATAAATTGATTGATGACAGGAAACCTAGCATCGAGACAAACCATTCCTGGTTTAGCGATGCTATGCGTCAAAACTGTATACTCAAAGTTTATCAAATAAATAAATTAAAAATAAACATACATACATAAACTCACGCCCGTAATCCCTAATGGGGTGGGCAGAGCCACAAGTAATCAAAGACAACTTGCAGCCACTGTTGATACGATGTCGTAAGCTGGATATGATGAACCTTATGGTGATAAGGGATCAGCCTATCGCCCATAACATTAGTCCATCATGTTAGATGACACAATCCCTCTGTCGGTTTTTACGACATGCCCGGGAAGACAAGCAGCTGAACGTTTTCTATGTTTTTTATTTGCTCCCAGAACAGCATAGAAGCAGAAAAAAAAATACAATGGGAACATTACCATTTTGGGAACATTCCCGGGAATGGCACTTCACTGGTAATATTGCAAGCCCACGCTACACTAACCAGTTAACATTAGAAGTTAATTAGCTTATGCTTCAAGTTATAACGTTATTGACATAAAAATCATAATTAATAAGCTGAATAGTTAATGTTCAACATAATTATGGCTTAAATATGGTGATGTGAGAAAGTAACAGCATACATATTTTCTTATAATTATAGACCACCCGGAGTTGATTATTTCCTTACCAAATAATTGTTATACAAATTTACATAATCATGTTGATGTATGTAAAGTATAATAATCATTTGTTTCGCAGCTCCCCGTTTCTTTTCTCTTGTCTAGCCTGAAGGGTCCCTAAGGGTACTGGGTAAAGGCTTCCTCCGTTTAGTTTAAGCACAATTTTTTATAGATCTTCTGTCTACGTTATTCAGTTTCCATGAACGAATCTTTAGTTACATTCGGACCTACATAGTACATACCTACACGCCGGTGGTACATAACATGAGAGATTCCGTTAGGACTTTAGGTACAGAATCCTAAAATTAATTGGTTTACTTGACTGTCACCAAGTTACAAGTTTGTTATTGCTAATTTTATTAAACCTTTTGACACTTTTTTGCAGGCTAATAAATTATTTACATTCAAATTAAACGAGCCATTTGCATGCAAATGTAATATGGTGATAGCTATCGGAAACATATTATTTTTGGAAAGGAAGTAAGTGGATACATATTCAGTTATTTGTACCTATTACTTTTTTTTGAAAGAATCGAATAATATGTGATTTCATTCCGCCTACACCAAAGGCAAAGAAAAGAGGCAAAAAACATTTAATAGGAATCATCAAGCATTCAAGTTGAGGAATGCAAAATTCGTTTCGAATCAACATTTGAACGGGTATATCTTTTTTACTTTTTAAACTTTATATATGCAAAGGAGGTCAATAAATCGTGGGGATCCGGTTCGAGCGTTCTAAGGCGAGTACCTCTTGCATTAGTGCAAATGCAGTTGCAACAGGGGCCTTGCATTCGCCGAGCTGTGGCCGTGGACCGAAATACCCGCTTTCGTACTACATAGTACATACCTACACGCCGGTGGTACAGTGTACTATTAAAATAATGGATCCTAACGTTAACGGACGCGTTCGCGTTTCCGGTCTTAAATAGGTGTTTAGAGAATATCTAACGTGTGAAACCAGGGAATGTAGATTTCATGCTAATTTTGAAATTAGAATAATAAATAGGCTTTTTGAGACTGATATGTATGAGCGAATACTAGCTGTTTTGTAACATTTCATCATTTCACACTTGTTTGCAAGTCAAAGCGTTGAGTATGTACATATTTATAGTCCATCTTAGTTCCTTACTCGACTTTTATTAAATGATGTCCTCGGATAATTCGCTATGTATTATTAAAACTGAATAACACAGTTGTTTCATACGACTGTACGTCTAGTGATTGTGGTTTCTTGTTTAGAAGGCGGATTGGTCGGCGAAGATGGCGCAACATCGCGGCCGAATCCAGCTGATACCTAACTGATTACCTGTCCCTTATTATATTATGCAGTATCTTGCAAAACTAGTACTACCTACTGCGGTTTTATTAACTAGGTAGGTACTTCATAGCATAGGCAGATCTTTATTATGTTAAGAACTTCTACGCTTCTACCTTTTCTGGAGTTTGGATAAGTCAACTCTATGTAAGTAATTTAAATGGAAACCAATAAAACTTTAAATAAATAACACCTCAAAACAGGGGGTAAATACAACTATCCGTGGGCCCAGTAATGGGCTGACTCACCTTTTTTTTTTTTGACGTGACTTATTGTAGATTTGCCGCAGATGGCATTAACTACTTGGCCGGACAAATGGGGAGCGCTGAAGGCTCTCACCCGGTACAACGTTTAAGACAACAGGCCTGAGGGTGCCCAGTTGGGCGCGCGAACCTCGGCTCAGGGCGTCGTCTGAGAGGAAAAATATTTGAAAGAATTAATCGACCCTAGTGGGTCGATAGCGATAAGCGCTGAATGAGGGAAATCGTCGACCACGCCGGCGAGGTCGGTATCGGGGACCTGAAGTGTTTGGTGTCGCGAGCTGATTGGCTGCCTCTATGGCTAGAGTAATCGCGTCGTCGGGATCGTATATTACGTCCTTCGGACGCCGATACTTTTCAGTACCGTCCCTAAGCGGAATGTACTCGGAAGCCGCAACTACCAGGGGATTTGGGTGGTGCGGAGCAGAATCGAAGGCTGACTCACCGGGGCCATGGGTAGACAATAAAGAATAGAACGGTAACTCTTCGCCCGGCACCAATTCGTATCGGGCGCCGAGCTGGACTACCTCACCCCCTCTGAGAATTACCTTTAGTCAAAATAAAAGGGAAGCGCGCGCGCGAACTATTTACAAAATACGCGTCAAGCGAGAATTTTCAGTCGCCACACTTTAATTAATCATATAAGTATTGTGCCTTAGTTTTTTAGTAACAATTCGTAAAAAATATATTCTCTCGACTTACTTCGGAAATCATTCTTAGTAGATATATCGGTAATGTAGATCTCGGAAGCGTTTAACTATGCACACTGGACCACAATACCGCGGGGCCTCCTATTGCGGTCGTATTCAGCATTCAACGCGCCATGTTTGGCAGTAGTTAGGTATTGTGTCTACCAGGTATTGTCGCCGGATCTGAGTTATTGTAGACAGGTTATCTTGGGAATTCAAAGACTTCGGAAAGCAGAGATAGTGGATGTAACCCGCTGCTTATAGCCACATTCTCAACCGAGTGAGAGCCTTAAGCGCTCCATATTTGTCCGCCCAATAAGTTAAATTAATCAATCTTTAAGTAACGACAAAACAAAACCAATCCTATAGACCAATCCTGTTCACTATAAATGGCGATATGGCTGACCAGATGAACTTATCGAGATTTCCGTTAGACCAACGTTATACCTATAACGCATGCGAAGGACGTACCTCTGACTACCCCAATTGGGAATAAAGTCGTGAGTTCATAAATGTAAATCATGCAATAACAGACAGAAAGTATACCTTGTGTTGTTTGTGCTCAATAAAGTATTATTTTATCTTATTTTATAATACATAAGGTACTCGGTCAGACTCTAACCAATTTCGTTTAGCACGTCATCCGAACAGAATACGCGTCCAGCGTAAGTTATTCCACGACGCAAATAGCAAAGAAATTGAGTCGGCCGTAAAGGGCAGACTGGCGTGGCGTGGGAACCGCTGATTCTATGCCAGGGTCGGAACTTGACGTAAGTTATCGATCCAGCTGACCTGCAGGTGTCATGTCGATGGAAATTGGCTGACAGATACAGACGTAATTGTGTTTACGGTATACGCTTGCATGTCAAATGTTGACGAGCATTATGACAGCACAGTGTGCGACTTGATGTGACTTTTGCTAATGGTGCTGAAGTATAGGTGATTGCGGGTACGAGTAATGTTACATACATTACTCGTACCCGCAATCACCTATACTCACCACACGGCGCCAGAAGACACTGCAGCTGCTCTTGGTATTGAAGTCCTATTTTAGAAGCATACTAAAAACCATGGCTTTCCCGACTTACAAAGTAAACGAGCATAATAACGTTTAAAATAACTTATTTGAAACTTTAAAGTATTTCGTAACAGTTATATCACAAAGTTGTTTGTTACAAAATATCCTCATAACAATATACCTAGCCGAAACAATTGGTTTTTAAAAGAAACATTACATTCACAGCGCTTACTTCTCAAAATATCCGCAACAATACAAAAGAAAAAATCAAAAAATTCTGGAAAACAATAATCTGTGATGGTAGCCGTAATGAAAAGCACAAATTGTTTATTTTAGGGCCTAGTAAAAGCTGACAATGGGAATGTAAAAACAAAGCTCCTTAGAAAAACTTAGTCGTTCGGAACAAAAGGCGTTTCGTGGAAAGGAACGCAAAGGAGCGCTGTAAATCAGTGTAGGAGAATAATAAAATGCACTGGCCCACAAGTTATAGGTAGCTGGAAACGCCATCTGGTCGGCCACGTCGGTGAAATAAGTTTTAAAGCGAATTTTCTTGAATAGTAATTGATAGTTTGCAGAATGTCAGAATGACAAAAATATGTTTATTTACTAATGTAGTAAGTAACGTATATAAACATAATCTTATTCTAATAGAGAATAATACTACGTGCTTACCGTAAATCTTCATTTAGGTATATTTCTACGTAGGTACCGTAAGTGAGTGAGAGTGTACTGCGAGGTAAGTAGTAACTATTGACCAGTGACCTATACTTAGTACTGTGTCACCCTGAGTTTGCTACTAACCTACTTACTTAATAGTACATTAGTTAGAAGTCGGTAAGTTTTAATGTAGTACGAATTATTTTACAAAATCAGATTATTATTTCACATTTAATGTACAACACATTATAGATACAATATAAAACGGTAACAACATAAATATCTTCGTCGAAAATTATAACAAAAGAATGTCAACATAGAAGATAATAAATTAAAATAAAATGTCACAAGATAATATTTCAATACAATGTCATAGCTAATATGAGTAATAAAATAATCATGTATAAAATAAAACTACAGTCCAGTCAAGTAATCATAATAAAATCAATGTCAATTTTTCATAAAATTGTCAACAGAAAATAGCTACATATCCAACTAAAGGTTTTTAGACGGTGACCGAATGATACGTCACATTCCCCATTTTTAATACTAGTGGGTAGTTGCTCATATAACGTCGGACCGATAACGTTCTTAACACGTTGACAGTCCAGTGATCCATATACGGGTCATGAGGACTAGCTCTATACATCCGTGACCCATACATGGGTCACTAAGAAACATCCAGGTACGCACCAAGGGCGGGTGCTCCAGTTGGGTCCCGGGTAACTTAACAAAGGTTAAGTTAATATGCGGGACTTACAAGGAGGTCAAAACAGTATGCGGACTGTCCACGTGTTAAGACGCAAGTACACGCTATACGATTCATTGGGCACGATCGGTCGCGTAGTTATATTAAATGGCAAACCATACTGTACATATAATGTAATAGGGCCGTTAGAACAATCGTAGTAAATAAAAATATTCTGCCAGTTGGAGAGAACACAACTCCTTAGTCAGTTTGTATGTCAAGCCTAGGATGGTAGGCAGCTGAACGAAATAGGCACCTACTGCGAGACCAGCAAAGTATATAATCTTAATGAGAATGAGATATTGATAAAATACGTTACAGATAAATGGATACCAGAAGCAGATTGCACCTATAAAGATGTAACATACAGCGGTTTCAATAAGTGGTCCACCACGACTGGATCTGTGCCAACGATCATTATATATGTAGTAGTCCTTCATGGAAATTGTATAATATTTATAGAGCGTATCACATTCTTATATGTTTCGTCGCTGTTGCTAAACAGATTGTTATTTATTTTTAGTTCGCTAGTGCAATGTTTACATAAAAATAATGTTTAATTAACACCTCCAGTGCCCCGCATTGGAGTAGGTTAGAGGTTTCCGGTTTATTGAGGGAAGGCCTGTATCGACCAGTGGGATGTATATAGGCTGTTTATATACCTCATGAGTATATAAGTTATATACCTATGAGAGTACCTAATATAACATAATATTGTAAATATCTGCGTTTGTTCAGAAAAGTTTTGAATTTGGAAACTGCTCGAGTTGTAGGGTCGACGCAGTATGTTTTCTTTTTCCATTTATCCCTATCCTATCAGGCGTCACCCACTAATGCCATCTTTCAAACAATCCAACCACCGATTTCAGTATTTTGTTCTATCTTTAAACTCTATATCCATCCACTTTGGACTACTCTATCTTCAGATAATTAATAGCAGGTTAAAATTATCGTCTTGTAACGTCAATTAGTACGTACTATTATCTACATGGTATTCTCTATATCTTCTTAAAGACTTTAAAATTACTTATCTTTTCACATTTTCACTCCTATTAATTAACTAAACACACATATTATATTTTTTACCAAATTGTTACCTACATCACGACAGTACTAACCACCACAATAACTAAACCCCTCATCTCCAGTAGTTGTCCCGATCACGAAATGTCAGTTATCATGTCCCGAGCCCGCCTACCCAAATTCCTACTGTTGTGCGCCAGCGCAGCTCGATTCTCCCACATATGTTGTGAGTGCGTGACTTCTACTTTAGACGCGTCACTTATGACTTGTAACTTACAAGTATTGTCGAGTCCACTTAAAATACCTTTGAAGTGCTTTTATTGAGAACAGTCGGTGTTAGATTGGTCTTGGTATAAATTGTAGAAATCTCCTATATAGCTATCTTATTGAATACTGGCATTAATATATACATAGTATATAGGTGTATAAAAGCAATAACATGTGGTACGCACCAGCGTAATCAGAAATTGCCATCGAAATAAATTAAGTGACTCTTAGGTATCTAAACAATAGAATATTGAAGCCTTTTGAAAACTACTTTATAAATCAAGAACCGTGTAAATTCTGTTAAACAAATATACATCAGATAGGTATAATTGTTGATACGCTAGAAAATGTTTAGCAGTTAAAAGTCACGCTGGAAATAATAGGAGATGAAGTGTAATTAATTTGACATTTATTTACTAAAATGTCAGCATGGAAGATTGATTTTGCAGATAGAAGAATTACTACAATACCTCATGATTAAAATGCATTGATGGTATTCATTGAAAATACTAGCCGATAATACCTACAAATAGTAAATCTTCGTCAAAGAACAAACATTGTCAGGATTTAATTCACGATATTCCCTATACTATAGTCAGGCCACGAAGTGCGAAAGGTCTCCTTAAAACCTAAACTGAATATCGTAGATATGATGAACCTTCTTTTATCCTTTAATATAAGCATAAACTATATTTAAGACCAATAAATGATTCTATTCTATCCGATTTATGGCAATAGGCTCGCCTCCATGTATTACGTACAGGCATGAGCAATATAATGTACCCACTTTAGGACTCTGTCTCACTAACATATTTGAAATTTAGTGAGACTTACAGTTCAATTTGTCAAAAAAGTTAATGTGATATTGTTCCAAAGTGTATACATATTAATGCTCGTGACCGTACATGGGACTTAAACATAGCTGGCGAGAAGTGGATGCTATACACACGTCCCACTCCTGCGGGAATACAGGCGATTCTATGTTTGTTACCACATAGTACTAATAAAACCTAAATGACATGCTCAAACACGTTATCAAAGTTCTTGAAAGGTAAATTGACCGTTACTAAGAAAGCTGTCCTTAACTCGCAATTTGCTGGAAAATGTTCGTAAGCAATAACTGTATTCGTTTGAGGTTTATCGCGATGGATAAATCAATAGGTACACGGCCAATTTATCATGAGACTACTGGGTAAGATAAACCGGGTGCAGTGAAGCCGGATGGTAAACAGAATAAGGGTCAACGTTTCTGCAGCCGACTGCGTACCGAATTCATTTTAACGCTTAGATTTTGTTGGTTATTAGACAAAAGATCAAACTTTTTTAAAAGAACTTTTGTAGTAAGTTAATTTTTTTAAATTTTCTTGAATGAGAAATGTTCTTGAGTTAAGTATTTCCGAGGTACCTAACTATGCAAAATCTGAGATAAACAACATATAAAGAATGCTTAACTATTACTTACCGACATAACATGTGAATGTTTCGTGTCGGTATGTGTGGGCAATAAAGTATATTTGATTTGATACTAAAGCCGACTCAATATTTAAAGTAAGTACCGTAGACGCAACTGACGAATGTAGATATTTGAAGTCACATGCAATTGATAAAGAAGTCGCGCAGACTAAATAAAGTTTAAACCGTGAGTAACGCGATAAAACATAGCGTATCTAATTTAAATTCCGAGTAATAAGAGGTGAGAAGATCGTGATTCACATACCACCAAAACTTTTTACAACTCGCTTTCAAAATGCGTCATCAAACAAAGGTTGCAAAATTCGAAGACAATGATAGGAGTAAATCAGCATTATTTCCTCCAACCCGGATAAGATTCGCTTATAGTCGTGATTGTGCAAATAATTTCCTAATACACAGAACACAATACGGAGATTGCAATCGATACGTCCCGAGCGTTCCCAGCGTTGGTTTTATATTTTTTTCCAGACTGACCCCTCGCTGCGCTATTAAAATATTCATAATCAAACGTTCGAGGAAGATGGGCGAAATTGATAGCGTATGAATATTGAAGCAGGAATGCTAACAAATACAATAATGGGATTAATGGTCCAAAGAAAATGACTGTAGGTGTGCGCCGTATGTGAATATTTATGAAGCAATTCTGATCAAATGAAGGAAAGAAAGCGTTAATGTGCTTTGATTTAGCACGTGATTACTATCAATGTGGATTACGATTGATGTAATAAAAGAATATTATTCAATTCCGACAGATACTTAATTAAGTTCTTGAAGATATCTGTTAATTTCTTGTTAAGAATCTGGTACGACGAAGACTACCTAGCTGGTAGAAACTTCGACTATGGCTCAAGCTGAACCTTTGTGACTTTTCTTATGAAATCTAAGAAGTTCCTGTGGTTTACGGGGTGTTAGTGACATAGTAACGAAAATTTTGAGGAATAATTCAGACCTGATCTCAAGTGGAATTTACCGTCGCAGAATTCGTGTCTTCTTGTGTTTTTAAAATGTTTTTCAACTCTACTTTTATATATTAACCCAGAATAATGAGCATGGTCTGACTCATTCCCCTTAGTATTCGTTACGATCTCACTAACACCCTGTATTTTTAATGTAGAATCATCTTTCAAAAAACCAAGCACGAAGGATCTTGTTATTTTACTCTGCAGAGGGTCGTGGTTGAGAAATAGAGACAGAGTATATCATTATTATCCCCTTCTAATATTCTAACTTATAATCGCCCACGTTCACCCTTTAATCGGTACGTTTCATTCAATCCTCGATTTCCACAGAATAATACTCGTTTCGAATTGGAATACCGAGAAATGCCTATATAGCTTCAATCGACAGATTTGTGAATGGTCGGCCGCGTGGTGAATCAGCTATGAATACTATTTCCGTCCGCAAAGCCTCCATAATCGGACCCGGTTCCTTGACCTCTTTATTACTGTCATTTGTAGGTATTATGTGAATTTGTATGTAATAACTATAGATAAGATGATTCAAAAAAAGAATAGAATAATAAAAAAAGACTAAAATATGTTAAAAGATGAAGAATAGAATAGTAAGATGATCCGTGCTTCGGAAGGCTCGTGAAGCCGTTGGTCCCTGTTACTACTTTCTGATGTAAGCATGTAGTTGTTATATGAGTCAGGTCAGCGGCCTTTGGCGGCTCAATAATAACCCTGACACCAGGGTTGATGAGCCTGGTATTCCACCTCACAATCCACACGATAAGAAGTCTATACATATATAACCTAAGGTGAAATAAAGATGAAACTTGAATACAAGTGAATGACTGGATAATTTAAGTTCTGCGTTATGTTCAATAAATGATTTCAACTATTGGCTTGGAGGCTCTGAATAGTAATAATAATGCTCTGCGCACTCCTTACAAAAGGCCGGGACTCCATAGGGCCGATATGGACACGCTATACAATAATAATAAAAAAGTTTAAGACACGACACCACGTCGCGACGTCCGAGTTGAGGTGGTTCATTATTTATTAATCAAATCAATAGAAACAATTTATCTAACGAGCTACATTCACAAGAGTTAGCCTCTTACGAATACTGGCGAATCATTTCTAAGATAGCAAATAAAACTAGAAGAGTCTCGTACCCACAATTATAATAATGGTTGATAAGTTCCTATGAGACTGTTTTTTTTTTCTTAAGATTCCAATTTTATAAAGTTTTAAATTCGAATAACAAGAAACCGAACGGTCGTAAAAGCGTGGTAATAGCTATCTGGGTGCATATGAGAATTAATGCCTAAGGTCTCTGACAGACGCGAAGCATTTCTTTAGTTACCTTTTTATTATAAAAGCTCTACATATAGTTTTGTTTTTATAGTCAGTGTATGGCTTTAAATGTGTATATCCATAACAATTAATTTTATTGTTTAAATTTATTCCTCTCAGACGATGGATTGGGAAGGTAACCTATGACCGTACGGTTCAGCATATCCATCTTAGGACTTTAACTGCAAACTGTGGCCGCATATTGTCACTACCCACCATTACGAGCGTGAGTAATGTAATGTCTGTGTGTAGTCGCGTCAAATGCATTCGTTTATGAAAGCCCTAAGAAGTCAATTTACGATGTGAGAATCGGCATTTGAATACGCCTACGTATTCTGTTAGTAACTACGCTTGTCTATGAGTTGCAACACGTGTGAATAAACGAGTCCCTATCAATCTGCATTAAGTATTCAGGCAAATGTGGGACGATTTATACGATACAAAGATAATTTGTCAGTGGAGTATCTAATTGCATTAAATATTCAGATGATTTTTGTTTTTATTGCACGAACTCGCGTGTAAAGGAAACTCACAAAGACCTCTGACTTCGCTAAAAGCGGCGGTGTAGGATTATGCTGAAAGAACATGAATTCGGAACTTTTTATTTTGAAGGATTCGGCGCGTTACGTCAAGCACCGCATACTGGCTGACAATATGGCATCCAAATTATTTAAAATAAGCAAATTTAAAATCGTTCTAATCCGTTTTGTGACAGTGATTATAATTCCAATAAAAACTGAAAATTCTGATTGCGCGTACAATGCGGAAGAATGCAGTGCGTTAGGTAACAATGGTTGTTCGGAAAAGTCGTCACACCTGGACTGCAATACCGAATACATTTCACTCAGAATTACTTTTACTTTCCAGAATTTATTAGTACTAATCAATAAATACAAAGAGGAATATAAAACACAATCAGCCTAACTCATTTTATGGATTAATGCACGTATCGTAAACGGCTCGTAGTCTTAAGTCTCGTTACGACGGTTTGTTAATTGTGGTCGTAAAGATTACTATTATTACTACTACTATTTTACTATAGAATACTACTTATACTACTTAAGTATTATATCGGGTTAATGCAAGTGTGACATTAAATTCGGTAGCAAGGAGAGGGGAGGAATGCGACGGCGCGCGGGGGAGGCACGGGGCCGTAGATAGGGCTGTCAGTATTCCACTTTTTTACATTGGATACAGTTAAAATATTTAAGGGGTGTTTGGACAGGAATCTTATGTGTTGTGTGTGTGAAGCGATGAGGAAATATTAAGCAACAATCAACAATGCTAAATAATTAGCCTGGTCAGTAAAGTATGAAGCAACCTGAGCTACCTAATCGATCCATACATGCAATGGTGTCGATTACCGCCGAGAAAACTAATTTATTAATTTGTTTGTCAATTCTTGAAATAATGTCGTTCTAAGATAAAAAAAAAACAATTCAAGAACAGCGAAGGTAAATATTGTACAAGATGACCAATGTAATGTAATATTCTCCTTTTATCGTCAGGACTGTGAGGTGGATAACCAACTCAACAACTGTAGTGTCAAGAGTCATTATTGAGCCAACAAAGGCCCCTGGTATGGCTTATGTGACGACTACGTACAACAACAAGTAGGTAATAAGAAACAAGGTAGATGCATATTGCATAAATTGCTAAAGATACCTTAATCACGATAACACACGATTTGAAATAACCCATTTATCTCTGCAGTCAGAGATCATAAGTTAAGACCTTGCCTTTTAAAGGGATAGTGGGCCGTGCAAACTCGCCAGTGGGTAAGAGTTAACTAACTGGTAGTTAGTTTATTACTTGTTTTAGAATAACTAGCTCCAACTTAGGTCAAGCAATGATTCCATCTTATTTCAAATTCCGTAACTAGAAGATTATAGAAGATGATGTATTTATGATACTGTGAACCACTCTCAATATTACATCCATTTTATTGTATAATGCTATTTGTCTGTTTATTTGTAGGTATATAGGTAGATTGTTTTTCAACTTAAATGCTATGATCACTGATAAAATTATTCTTACAAACACAAATTCGGGATTCACTATCACACAAATAGGAAGACAAAACTTGATACCATTATAGACGGCAATACGGCTCACTATCTATCACGTTGGTCTAACAGAAAGCTCGGTGAGATGTGGGTACTTAGTCAATATTGCGATGGACATCTATTCGATTATATCCCAATGGAGTAGTCAGAGGTATGTACCATACCCCATTGGGATATAGTCGTGAACTTATGTTCATGTGTTTTTAAACGATTTATGTCTGTTTAGGAAAGCTCACATGACGATAAATCAATTTATTTTCCTTAAAAGTTGCATAAATAGTTTGTATGAAAACCGTTGAGATAAGCAAATATATCCAGCTGGAGTTCATCAGCCCTACAGCGAACGGGCCACAAAAAAAGCGGGCGAGTACCTGCGCTGCCGTTGACCCCGCGATTAGAGCGCTGCAGAGGTGCAACCGGCCTAATCCACGGCTCCAGCCTTCACCAACTTTTACAAGGCGTAGGTATATGTTCTAAATACCGCTTTCAGCCATCCATTTTAGCTTTAGGTTTAGAAATAATGGATGTATGCAACAATGAGTTATTTATTTTCACAGCACAGGTCGACCATCAGACAGCAATACAGCCGTATTGCGCTATCTATCATGTTTGTCTAACAGAAAGCTCGGTAAGATGTGGGTACTTAGTTAATCTTGCGATGGACATCCATTCGATTATATCCCAATGGGGTAGTCAGAGGTATGTACCATACCCCATTGGGATATAGTCGTCAATTTATGTCATAGAATAAGGAATAATACTACGTATAGAATGGCAACTCTTCGCTCCCCACTAGCGGATGAGCTTAGTTTACCTCACTCCCCGTCGAACACAGTTTAGACTTGAATCGTATGGCTTCAGACGTCACATACACAGATGCGCGTGTACGATAACATCAATGTGTGGTGTCTGTGTAAAACGAGGTTGTTTGTATGAAGTGTCCGGGGTGTGCTTATGTTAATAATACACCTGCCTAATGATAATAGGTTTTACTTACGATCATAAGCTAGCTTTGCTAAGTATGATATGTAAAGCAGCATCTTACCTGTAAACAAACATAAAGTATATTAACATCTACTATAAATTCACATTAAGAAACAACAATTTGAGTTTATTAGGAGTTCCCCACGAGACGCTCATGAGAATACCTAGAGCTCTCTACTCTGCAATCGCATATTCAACAACTTTTTTCCGGAAATGCGGTACATTGCTTAGCTACTAGGAAGACGCGACGTATCCTTGCTAGATAAGTGAGCATTGTATATAAAACACTTCTGATCGATAGATAAAACATGTTTCCTCCGTTACTTAATATTCCGTCCACGAAGGACTCCAGCCGTGCCTTCGAGGCCCCCGCATCTTCCTACTGGTACCCAGAACTTTCTTACTGCATAGAACAATGTTACTTTAATGTCTTAGAATGGAGGTAATGGCATTAATGAGATGAATAGATAGCCAAGGATGGAGTGGCTCCTGGAATTGAAATATGCATATTATCAGAAGAAATCTTCATTAAGTGGAAGTAAACTACACAGATAGCCCTTACACAACTTTTGCTACCAGAAGTACTTTAATGTTTAAGTAATTAGACAAGTCTGTAGTATAATGATTAGAGGACTCTACCACTAAACTTGTGGCCCCGGGTTCGATTCTCAATCGGGTTAATTGAGTGTTTCCCCACCCACCCGTAGTGAAGTAGCCAGGTGGATAAGTTCCGTAATCCCTATTTAACCATAATGTGCAATCATCATAATCTTGCCTTGGTAATAAAGTTTAAATTTAAAATTGAAATGTTATTGTCTTAGGAAATGAATTCCATTTTACGTTAGAAACGCCGGAAATCTGTTTTACTTGGCGGTAAGTATTTTATTGCAAAAGTCTGAGTCAATTCCTTTAGCAAGCCCTAGGCTCATAATTATGGTCCCATTTTTTACTCTTTTATTAAAATTTATATAGCCAACTTTTGTGACTGCGCATAAAATTGAAACAAAATGGCCAGCGGTGAACGGCTGAGCCACATTATTGTTGATTGTTTTACAGTTTGTAATTACTTTGTTCAATTGAAATGTTAAATTATGTTACAACTGCATTCATTGTGACGTGGTCCGCAGATTAACATTTAAATAAGCTAATTAATTTCAAGTTCATTAATGGAATTGCATCTACTAGCAATGTAATGTACGAATTGTGATGAGAATTTTAAATTTTATGCACTTGTGCGACTTTTGTTTGGATTTCACTATAGTCTCATCGATACGGAAATGTAACGTGTGTAATGTAAATATTGGTAATAAAAAATATATTGTCTATAAAAAAAATATGTAAGTAGTTTTATTTCACCTGCCTGCCTGTTCCTGTCTGTTTGTTTGTCTTTCACGGCAAAACGAACCGACGAACTGACGTGAATTTTTAAGTGGATATAGTTTAGGGGATGGACAGTGACATAGTCTACTTTTGTCTCTTTCTAACCCCCCACTTCCGTAATATTCTTCCTTGTAGTTTGAATGGAGCATACTGGAATTTTCAAGGTAAAGCTAAAAATTGGTATGCAATTATTGTGACTAATAAAATTATCGTGCATTTTTTTTTAAATCTGCCCGCAACCCCTTCAAAGAGGGGGTGAAATGAAATTTTTATAATAATATGGGACTTTGCAGTTTTCAAGGTAGGAATCTAAAATTGGTTTATTAGGAAAGAGGAACCGTGTTACCCCGAATATAACGCGAGCGAAGGCACGGGCAAGAGCTAGTTGAATATAAGACTCTTTGGCACCAACTTGAGCCGTGTGAGGCATACTCAACTACGCTGGCCCAGCGGGAAACTAAAATCTAGGTTCGCAGTTAACCTAGTTGTAGACCTTACAAGCCTGTTCTTTTAGTTACAATGTTTGAAACCTATACTTTAAAGTTGTAAACCTCACAAGCGAAAGGGCAATTACAAACTTGAAGTAAAATTCATAGGAATACCCAGTTTCAAGACGAGACAATCCATCTGAGACTATGTCTTGATAATACGGGTCCTTACGGTTGGCCACGTCCGTATTGATAGGAATGATGTATCGCCCTTCATTCCACCACCTGCCTCCAAACCGGATGATCATAAATTATCACGAAACAAAGTCTAACTCTCACCCTTTATAATATGACTTAGAGTATGCAAGGGGAGTCTCGTGCCATCACTCTCCGAATAGCTATTCAGAATTTTTATATAATAAGTCCTTTAACGTTTGAATAAAATATTTGGAATGGACAGTTGAAGGTACTTTTTATAATGTCAATTTTTTTTGTAATATCTAAACGAAAACGATCGCGTACGCCAAACTGCAGCAAACTGAGCTATATCAAATACTTATTTAAGTTGTTGATATTTTTAACAGAATGAATAAATGCGTATACCGCTTTACGTTGTCATTGTAATTATACTTCGCGCTTCGTCCTCTAGATTAGTATTAGTAGATATATAAACACATGTAGTTTCGCCTAAGTGATACCACTCTTGCACTAATTGTTGAGAGAAAGAAAAGGGTAGTAAATAAAAAAGGTTGAATAATAGCAGAGAATCGCGGGTAGATGTTACTTACCACACTATTTTATCGACTGTTTCTCGTCATTCGCAATTTAGTGCTCAACCGCTCTAGACACTTAATACTAGCTCATTTGAATTCGCTAAAAAGTTCGTTTTTACTTTAAAAATGCCTAAAAGAAAGCGTTCTAAAGAAGTTGACGACGATTTAGAGACTTTACTACGGAAAGTTAAAAAATTAGAACGAAAAATACGTCATCGAAAAACCAGTGTTTCGGATAGTGATTCGGAAATTTCTCCAGCTTGTGAAACAACGGTACGCAGTACCATACATCGACCAGGTACGTAGTTATACGATTTATTACTTATGTACCTAATGTCCAGACGAATGCAACCGAGATAACCGTTGGGGTTATTTCACCGCATTCAAAATATTAATATCGGGTCGAACTGATATTACACTTTGTCTTTACAGTGCACACATTATGTGTAATAGTGACTATAACTAACTTGCAAATAATATCAAAAACTCAATTTAGATTTATATTCCGAAAATATTAATTATGTTCTCAGTTTAATTATATTTTAACAACTTTTTTCTTTCTTACCTACTTTTCTAAAGAATAAATGTGCACTTTATTTAATTCTGGACTACTTATGTGAAATTAATTTTACATAAACAAGGCATACAACGTATTCACGTTATGCAATAAGTGTGTAATCAGAGCATTCGCTGGGAATGTCTCGACACACACTAAGTTTTTATGCCGTAGATATTTTAATGACCTAAATATACTTACCTTTTTCTAACCTGGTGGCACTCATTTCAGAGTCCCCACAACCAATTCTGGGTCCAGACGACTGGTTACCGGAAACTTCTTCATGTCAGGGATTTGTAGACGACGTCAGTGTTGTCGAATCCGATGATGAGAACATCACGGCAAATGCGCCCCCATCCCTGGTCACGGCGGCAGTTAATGACCCGTCGACGTCGAAGAAGACGGTCACTGTGGCTGAAAATGTACCCCCGGCAGAACCTACAGCATTGGACGAGGACATTTTGGAAATCTTAGGAGAAGACCCATTTACCGAGATTAAGTACGCGAGCGACATTCGTACAGAACTAGCTAGTCGCCTCAAACATACAGCTCAAGAAGGCCTGAAAAAAGACGATAGAAAATCGTTACTCGCAAAGTACCCGGTTCCTGCCAATTGTTTACATATCAGCGCCCCTCAGGTTAACCCCGAGATTAAGGCCGCTCTCCCAGAATCCGCACAAAAACGTGACAAGGGCATTGAAGCTAAACAAAAACAAATGGCATGTGCCATTTCATGCCTCAGTGATGTGATCAACACACAAATTAACTCAAAGGACAAAAATAATGAAATGCTCCAAAAACTTATGGACCTAAGCCGCATACTCTGCGATATTCAACACGGCGATTCAGCGACCAGGAGGAATTTCATACTATCAGTACTTAAAAAAGATATGAAGGAGCATCTCTCCAATACGAAAATTGACACCTTTTTATTTGGCGAAAATCTGTTGGAAACTATTAAGTCTGCTAAGGCTGTGACAAAATCGGGTGTCGAACTAAAACTTGATGTAGCAGGCGCTAAAAATACAGCAAAAAGGACGAACACATCTGCTCCAAAATCTTTAAACCGCAAGGCTCCGGCGTCGGCACGCAGGCCACCAGGCGCGAATTACCGGAGCCGCGAGCCTGCAGCTCCGCGAGCGCACCCGGCTACCTACTACCGCATGCCGTGGCAGCCTCCGGTCCCGCCGCACGCGCCGCCGCCGCCGCCCCCGCCGCCGCACCCAGCGCCGGCAGCTCCACCAGCGCCACAACGACGCCGCTACTAGACACAGTTAAGTACGCAGGCCGTCTGGCAAATTATTATAGACAGTGGGCTAATATTACAGATGACCAGATAATCCTTTCCTGGATCACTGGCTACAAAATAGTATTCTCATCACCAGTTGTTCAAGATTCTATTCCTATGTTACCTGTATACACGGAGTCCGAACTACAACATTTCCACGAGGCTATTGATAATCTTTTGCATATAGGAGCTATCTCTGAGTGTAAACCTTGTGAAGGTCAATTTCTGTCAAGTATTTTTCTCACACCCAAACCGAACGGCAAAATGAGGTTCATATTGAATCTTAAGAAATTGAATAAATTCATAAGCACCAATCATTTTAAACTTGAAGACTTACGCACCGCTCTCAAACTAGTATCTCAAAATTGTTTTATGGCTACTCTTGACCTTAAAGACGCATATTTTTTAATAAAGATTCACGATGAGTCTAAAAAATACCTTCGTTTTAATTTTGATAACAAGATGTACGAATTCAATGTAATGCCGTTCGGTTTAAGCACCGCACCATTTGTTTTCACCAAGATTATGAAACCTATAGCCAAAATCCTACGCGAGGCAGGTTTTATTTCCACGCTTTACTTAGACGACTGGCTTCTAATAGGTCAGTCCTTCCAACAATGCTTGACAAATATTGACACGACTAGAAACTTACTTACCTCTTTAGGATTCATTGTAAATGAAGAAAAGAGTGTATTGACACCGTCAATGTCATGTAAATTTTTAGGTATGATCATAGATACCAACAACATGCTTTTAAGCTTACCCTCGGACAAAAGGTTACGCATAAAATCCGAATTAGAAACATTTACCCATCTACGCCGTTGCAAAATCAGGAAGTTCGCCCATCTCGTTGGTTTACTAGTGTCGAGCTGCCCAGCTATCGAATACGGGTGGCTGTATACCAAGGACCTAGAAAGGTGCAAGTTTCTCAACTTAAAACACCACAACGATTATGATAGGTACATGAATATCCCAGATACCCTTTTACCTGATATTCAATGGTGGCTGCATTCTATTGACCACTCGATGCATCCCATTAGAAACGACAACTATGTTATACATATATATTCTGACGCCTCAACAACGGGGTGGGGTGTGTGTTGCAATAACGAAACGGCAAGTGGCCAATGGTCAAGTAGTGAACAGAAACAGCATATAAATTATCTGGAACTGTTGGCTGCTTTTATCGGTCTAAAGATCTTCGCGAAAAATCTTTACAATTGCCAAATATTACTACGAATCGATAATACAACTGCCATCGCTTATATTAATCGTATGGGAGGTATACAGTTTCCCCATCTTAACCACATAACTAAAGAGATTTGGCAGTGGTGCGAGGCTCGTAAATTGTTTATTTTCGCGTCATACATCAGGTCTTGCGACAATGTCACTGCTGATGCAGAGTCACGTAAAACGCACCCAGATATAGAATGGGAGTTATCTGATCAAGCATTTCGTCACTTAATAACTTTATTCGGTCAGCCTGATATAGACCTATTCGCTAGTCGAATAAATAAAAAATGCGCCAAATACATCTCCTGGCATAGGGATCCGGACGCTGTTGCTATAATTCGTTTACCATCTGTTGGTCAAATTTATTTTTCTATGCCTTCCCACCATTTTCAATGGTTCTCAAAATGCTTAGAAAAATAATTTCGGACAAAGCTTATGGTATCGTTGTGGTACCGATGTGGCAAACACAGGCATGGTTTCCTTTGTTCAAAGCTCTCCTTGTATCGGACATCGTGACTTTCACACCTAAAGACAATGTTTTATTATCCCATTACAGCTCTCGGATACTGCCGTCCCTTACCCTGGCTGCAGGAGTGTTATCAGGGCGGCATTATCAAGACGAAGCCTCCCTGCAGCATCACTAGACATCATGATGGCCTCGCTCTCAGAAAGCTCTATCAAACAATATGACGTATGCCTCAAAAAGTGGTGGTCTTTTTGTCAAGCTCATTCCGTAGAACCGTATGAAGCTACAATTCCTACAGTAATTTCCTTTTTGACTAATTTATTCACTGATGGCTACCAATATGGGTCTCTAAATTCGTATAGATCGGCCCTGTCGTTAATCTTAGGACCTACATTAGCAAAAGACGAATACTTACATAGATTTTTTAAAGGAGTATTTCGGCTTAGACCTCCTGTACCTAAGTACAATGCCACCTGGGATACTAGTTGTGTACTTAATCATCTAAGTATTTGGTACCCAAATGAAGAACTTGATTTATGCAAGCTATCCAAAAAGACCATTACATTGTTAGCTCTTACAACAGCGCATAGATTGCAAACTATTTCCAAAATTAATGTCAAAAATATAGAAACGTCTGATGATCGCATTAGTATCAAAATTCCGGATATTTTAAAAACTTCTCGGCCCGGCTGTAAGCAACCTGTTCTTTTTTTGCCCTTTTTCAATGACAAACCGTCGATCTGTCCAGCGAAAACGCTTCAGATTTATATAAGTAAATCGGAGTCCCTAAGAACATCGGAAATGTTATTCATTGGTCTGAAAAAACCTCACAACGCGGTAGGTACACAGACACTCAGCCGATGGATCAAACGCACACTGGGCGAGTGCGGGGTGGACACAGCCGTGTTCACAGCTCACAGCACGCGACACGCAGCCGCCAGCACCGCGCACTCGCTCGGTGTCAGCGTGGATACCATCCGTAGCACCGCGGGCTGGAGCCACAACTCCTCCACCTTCGCTCGATTTTATAATAGGGTTGTTGGTGACGCTGACCTAGCCTTAGCTCGAACAATCATTGATAACCATTCTCCTTAATGTTAATTAAATAATATCAAATTACTGTACTACTACTGTTGTAGCTACTATAATAGTAATTACACTCAGTGTAAGATACGATTGTCAAATTGCTTATTTTTGTACCTATAATTAATCATAAAATAAACTCTTGATAATTGCACCTAGTATCATTGACCCTACTTCTCTCTAGGGGCTCTCAAAATCTACATGTGTTTATATATCTACTAATACTAATCTAGAGGACGAAGCGCGAAGTATAATTAGTGATTAAACGAACTTACCTATGTGAAGTTCTATCATAATTATACGAAGCGCTTCGTCCGAAGAGATTAGTATGTACTCCCGCCCACCCTTAAGGCTGACGCTACCCGGGACGCAACAAACAAAGAAGTACGTCAATGATAATGAAGATGTAAGTATCTTATATGGCTCTAAACTAAATGACGAGAAACAGTCGATAAAATAGTGTGGTAAGTAACATCTACCCGCGATTCTCTGCTATTATTCAACCTTTTTTATTTACTACCCTTTTCTTTCTCTCAACAATTAGTGCAAGAGTGGTATCACTTAGGCGAAACTACATGTGTTTATATATCTACTAATACTAATCTCTTCGGACGAAGCGCTTCGTATAATTATGATAGAACTTCACATAGGTAAGTTCGTTTAATCACTAAATATTATATACGTTTTGTTTAAAACCAAATTACGACAGCTTTTCATGATTATCTCTACAAAAGTGCACCAAATAACTCAACACCTTAAAATATTACAGTGGAATACGATAAGTCGTCGAAGGAAGCCAGCTCCTTTTTTTGTCCGTTCTGGACGAATGTCTTCCTCTTGTTTGATGATAGGAGTGAAATTAGCTCTGAAATGAACTTGTAAGGCATATATCACGCGGTATTTGATCGCAGGAAGGCAATAAATAGACGCGCGACAAGACAAATGCGACGGTAGTTTGTGGCGTGCTTCGGTGGGTTGTATAGTCAGACTATGAGTTTAAATCGGCTGATATTATAATATATTAAAGCATAAGGAGATGAATTACTAACTTAGAGATAAGGCCACCTTTTGTACCAATTATTAGTTTGTATTTTTTTAATGCAAGGTGCACCTTTTGTGTGAAATAAAAGGTTTTTGTATTGTATTAAATTCAGAAGGATTCGCGTTTAAGAAAAATCTAAGTCCGGTAAGTATTCCGTGATAGGAAACACTGATAAGCGTCGTTAGTTAGATTTATTGAAATTAGAAATAAAAGAAGTATAAAAGATTTGAAGAAGAATTTCCTTCCTTGCTGACCATGCTATCCTAACAGACAAGGTGTAGTATAGTACATCTCTACGCGATCCGATACGAGTGAAACATCGGATTGATAAATTAGACACACTAACATATGTCAACGTTACGATGTAGGAAGCTGTTAAGACGTTCTTTGCATTTCATACATTCTCTACTACTATATTATCAAATGTGAGAAACATTTAATACACCTACTTATTGACACGGGAAAACATATTCAAAGCCTAGGTAAAATCGATTAGTGATTAAACACTACCGTGTAAATAAGTGATGTGGGTGAATATCAAAATGTGTCAAGTTTGGTGGCGACTGTCATATAATTTTTTCGTGAAAAATTGGGGAAATTGGGAAAATTGGGAATTGAAAAATTCCTTTTTCATGTCGGAACCGAGGATCCTTTTGGATCTTTTTCATATCGGAACCCAATTTTTCACGAAAAAATAATATGAAATTTCGCCACCAAACTTGAAATTTTGAGATTCACCCACGTGCTGTTCCCGGGAATGGTCCCGTTGTAAAAACTAATACTAAGGAGGCTGCTTTTCTATTTCAAATTGTTCTTTCTTGTACTCTGGTCTTATCTACCTAAAGGTTTAGGTAAAAAAGCTCTTTTTACATGAGTTTTGCGCCTTCAAATGCGCAAAACTTATGAAAAAGTTTTGCGGTGGAAATGAACACAATGTAGACATTAAATATTGATTATAGTCAAGTGCTCAATAATATTAATCAATATCATAATATCAACCGTACTAATATTCATTAATATGGCGCCAACATAACCGTAATTTTTATAGCGAGAAATGGTCCGGGTAAACAAGCTAGATAAGTTATTAAGTAAATAGGTAAATAAGTAGGTGCGACTGGTTTCCTACGACTAGATTTCTTTTACTATCAACGTAATAACGTAACTACACCTTCGTAATGATAAATGCCCTCATTACAGCCTATCTTGAGAAATGATTTGTTGTCTTATAATTATATAAAATATCTAAAAGGTGTTAGATTACAGTACTTTAGGTTTCTTAGGTAAACATAGTTTATTTATGGTAAGCCCAAAACGGTTTCATTTTGGTTAATGGTTGAAGAAACAACGTCACGTTTACACCCTATTTTCCCCTTATTTTTAAGCAAAAATATTGTAACCGCATGTCTCCTACGAATTAAAAGAAACTTAATAAAATAAAAACTACTTAGAAGTTAACTTGTTGAATAAATTAAAAAATAATACTAAACAAGCTTCCAGTTTTAAATGGAACGCGCGTAAAACACCGTCTTCCCCAGCATGATACATTATTTTCTAAGTTCGAAAATCAAATTAGTGCGTTGCACGCCGGCGCGGCAATAACAGGAGCCAATGATTAATGAGCAATAGGCCGCGCGGCGAGCGTTCTTGCTTTTGTTATGATTTTTAAAAAGTATAAAATAACGGGACCTTACACTTTGTTGATGACCAGTCTTGAAACACAATAAAGATACGCCTATTAAAATTTTAGAATGAAATAGCCTATTTACAGCAGTACATTTTTTTGAACTTTACATAGGACTCATTCTTAATTTTTTTCTTTGACTTCTAATGCCGGAATACAGTTTGAACTCTGTATATGAACGGCGGTGCTCTGGTAACGCAACTAATGGTCTACCAACATAGCAATAAAAACAGAACAGTGAAAAATAACCTCCACAAAGCTAATTACCAAGCCAATCTTTCCCTAATCGTTTTTCAACACTACCACCCTTACAATAAGGTTGCTTAATGTCCCCGTTTTATGTAAGGAATTTAGATGCACACTTGTCACTCCTTCCTCTAGGGGTAGAGCAGCTGAGTTCAACTGATTAATGCTGCTTCGTGAAAATTTTAACGGGAAATATTGCTAGAAACACTTTGGGAAATAAGCTGCTTTTCATTAATTATTGTTTGAAGTTGTGTTCCATTTTGAACGGCTTCGTTTTCTTACCATTGTGCGAATTGTTATACTTGTACTTTTAAGTATTGTTTGTTGGTGAGGTTTTGGTTTGTGCTGCTTTTTGTAAGGCTGTGTTTTTGTTGTTATTTTTATGTAATATTATAGCGTAAGGAAGTTAATTTTGGCTTGCTTGCTTTAAGTAGTTTGAAAGTCACATTAGTTTTTGTTGTAAATTAGGAGTTTGATATATTATTGTGGTAAATGACGCACTATGGTTCATGCTCTATTACCCTGATTGCGTTTATTGCAAGTATAACTTAGATAAGGATGTCATTATCGTCTTATACTTGATGATATACAGTTTTTGGCAAGAAAGTGCTTATACATATTCACTACTTCGAAGAGAACAATTATCTATTCTTTGCACTTTTCAATAGGTATATGAACCTGTGAAAAGCAAACCAGCGCACAGACTAATACAAAGCTCAACAGTAATGCCACCAAATTAGCATCAGACCTCACAGACCTCAGAGTGTAGACAGTGGTAAATAAATAATAAGTCACTCCGATAACGAGACGGCGCGTCGACGTGCTTAATTCAGCGATACCAAACACTGCGGTGCTACTACAAAACTTAATAAGATTGGTATTGATAATGTACTAGCAGTCTTCTAGAACTTGAGAGCAAAGTTGTAACGTGGCACTACCGACTTTCTGGCAAAAAGAAGAAATAACTAATTGACTAATATAATATCAGTTAGTACACAGTCAAAACTATTAGGACTAATAATTTAATAAAAACAATCCGTTTAGTTCAGTACAATTAGTGAAAGTTTTACAATAGCTTCAATGCGCGGTGCGAGTTCGTACAGTCAAAGAACAGAAGACAGTGTTGTGACGTTCGGTCATGAGTACTAATGTCTTTGAAACCATGTCACATTAACTTTTTTGACAAATAAAAGGTAAGTCTCATTAAATGTCACATATATGATAGTGCGACAGGGTTCTAAAGTGGGTACATAATATTGCTCATGACTGTTCATTAGCATCACTATGCTAATTCAAATTATAACATTTTTTCACCGCCTGTTTCTGTTCTATCTAACACTACACTACGGCGGGGAAACAATTACTCGCGGGCAAGGTAGCGTACAGCAACTATTGGATGTATATGGCGGATTCCACATGCAACTAAATGAACTTCGCCAGGAAAACATTCTTCTGCCCTATCCTGAGTAAGTAAGCAGTTTAAAGTCTACAAATGCAGCAGACGCACCTCGCTCGTTATATCTGGGAACGTGCGGAATGTTGACGAAGTGTCCACAGTTTTAATTACAAGGTCACGTCCTGCAGCCAACCGGGAAGCGGACTTAAGAATTTTTCAATTAAATGAAATATGCTAGGCAACAATGCTAGGCAACAATGTAGCTACTGTCTGGACGTGTACATGTGTAATGTTTTGGTACTTGATACAAAAGGCTAACGAATGATGAAAAATGAAAAAAAAAAAAAATCACTTACGACTGATCTCTGCGTACTAGCTTCAATTAACCAACTAGAGGCATACATACATAAACTCGCGTCTATATCCCACCGGAGTAAGCAGAGACTATGGAATTCCATTTACTTCGATCCTAACACACTTCTTTTGCTTCCTCCACATTCATCAATCGTTTCTTACGCGCACGCCGGTTCAGAGTAGATCGTACTAATCCTTTTCTAAGGACATCTCCAATCAACTACAGCTCTAATCAAAGATAAATAGACACAAACGCCTGCAATCCTTCTCTTAGTGACCTGAACCAAAAGTCACCAGAAGATTTCTGGTATCATTAGTCCTAAGGTGCATAATATGTAGAACCGCGAACAGGTTACCGGCTTATCGCCCAATGAAAGTCCAGCATGTCGAAAGCATAAGCCTTTTTACGCGACTGGGATTTATAAGTAACTTAGGTCCGCCAAGCCGAATGCGGGTATTAATCCCACCACAATATGGTACAATAGATTATTGGAAAACTCCTTTCTTTTGAGATTGTAAGTGGAGGAAACAATTGGCAATTTAATTAGCAACCAAGCTGCACTAATAAGTATTGAGACCAATGAGGTTAAGACTGTAGTGAAACGAGTGCAGTTTTAATGAACTTCTGTGCTTTATTGGAAGTGTAGAACTGTTAGATGAACTAAATGAGCGTTACAAGTGCTAAATATCTGATTCTGCGATCGAAGGCGAATTCACTTATAAAAACGATTAAGGAAATTCCTTACAGAAACATTCAGTTTGTTTTTGGTGAAGCTAAGTCCAAAGCAGTAATTGAACAAAAACAATGCCACACACACAAAAGCAAAGAAAAAATAACATGATTATCAAATCAAATTTTAACAATCAGAAATATCACGTGAATACAGCACAACTTGGACGGCCTTATTACTCTAGAGGAACTTCTTCCAGGCAACCACTACCAAGATAACATTTACTAGACTTGGATGCGAGATGGTGTAACAAGAAATAATTAAAAGTAAACTAAAGTTAATACAATAAATACTCTATAGATACATACATATTAATAAATACTCAATATAATTTAATAAATAAATAAAAATAACTGTGACGAAACTTTTGGTTACGTTGAAATATGTGACATTCTTGAAACGAAAACTGCGAAACTCAAACTTCTTTCAAGAAATTTATAATTGTTTTATAAGGGCCAGTTAATTAGGCGTAGGTAAATAAGTTAATATATATTTTGGAACCATTGTTTCACTTTCGCCACAGATATGTTTTAGGAACGGGGATAATTATGCATTGCTAAGTTTAAATATTGGTGAAAAAGATAAAAGACTACTCTAGCGACGAGCATGAAAAACACAGGCGTGTCAGCGTCATAGCAAATGGAAATACATAATCTCTCGTCCTACGGAAAACATGTATTATTATATTCTTTATTAACAAAAACGAAAAGAAGACAAGATGTTGCAAAAGGTAAACCTTATCCCTATAACAAACCTCTTCCCTGCATAGTGCCAGTTGACTTTAGGTGGGTCTGTGCCTTAGACCTTGTAACTTCGTCGTAAGGCCCAGATTTCCAAACACAATAGCAAAACAATCGGGTTTGGATTTGTCGTAAAGGCAAATGTACATTGTTCCTTACGACTTCGTGTTCCCGTCACCAACTAGCCATCGATTTACCGGAAAAACTGATTGTTCATTAATTAGAAAAGAAAATTGCCGTTTTACGAATGGATGCCGCTTACTTTTTAAAATTTCAAAGTCAAGTGCGAGCGCTATTCGGGCGTGAATTACGAGTGGCGTGTATGGTGCACAATGGCTAGTTATTACAGTAATTGAAGTAGGAAACCTAACGTGGTATTATGAGCGCCTGGGGCGGCCGCGTGGGGTGTTCTAGTGCTCTCAATTTGTAAATTTATGAGCGAATTCATTTGAAATGGACGACAGAGATTTAAGTTTTTGAATGATTTTTGTTAGCAACAGGAAGAGTCTAAGAACTTTTTTAGTACTAGATAAACTAAGATTAGGTACTCCAAAAGACATTTAAATTAACATTGCATTTAAAGCTAAAGATTCGATAATTTTATTTACGTAAGTAAAGATATAACTTGTTGAGAGTTTTTCAACAAAACGACCGAACAAATACAAAAACTAATAGAAAGCTTATTAAAAAAAAAAAAACAATTTCTAACCGAAAGTAACGCTTCATACAACGTGCCGCTACTTTTGATAAGGCACAGGGGTGAGTGCGATGGCAAATTACCGATAACGCAGTCGATACAAATCTGCATAATTGTATGCGAATGGACGAAAATAAGGACTCCTGTTCACACAGCGCTGGAATTACATGAGGCCTGGAGCCACTCCATTGTAATTACATTATGTGTGCTAAACGCTTGTATTACATGGTATCACGCAAGCAGTAAGTTCAATTTAGAATACACAAAAAAGAGATAGTTTATCTAGTTGCGTGTATTATAATATGTACAGTCATGAGCAATATAATGTACCCACTTTAGGACTTTGTCGCACTAACATATTTGACATTTAGTGAGACTTACAGTTCAATTTGTCAAAAAAGTTAATGTGACATGGTACTGAAGTGTATACATATTAATGCTCGTGACCGTAGGCAGAGGTAGCAAGGTAGCAGCAATAGTAGGCATACCGAAAGAATGAAAGAAAATATTTTTAGCCAGTTTGTGTCTTAACTTACAAAATGTCACTAAAAACGTTGCAGGATAAGACTCATGGCAGGACAGAGATATAACACATCGCCTAGTGCGAAAGAGACAAGATATATCACTCTAAACAAAATACGTTTTATAGGGTACGTCGTCTCGTACGTCAGATGCATCAAGAACAGACGTAGCAAATAAGAAACGCTCATTACTTTTCCTTATGTCGAAAAGATACAAGGATATGAATGTTGAACAATCAATCAGCGGGCAAATGATCAATAACGGACAAGTCGATATCGACCCCGCCCCTCGCGACAATCGGCTCTGGTAACCCAATATGCGACGAGGGTCCGGACAAAGATGTAGCTGGATGGAATAGTCGGAATTTGTCCCCTGAATAAATAGTACGGAAGCCTGAATGGTCGATATTTTTACTCTACTGAGAATTACTTACTTAAGATAATTTGACTTTAAATTGTGATCGCTTACATCACATATGTAATAATACAAACATACTTAAAATCTCGCCAATTTCTTACTGGGGTAAGCAGACTAAATTACATTTGCTTCGATCCATCCCACACGATATACCTACCTTTCTTGTTAATAAGGCATCTGTTAATAAAAAAAGGAAACAACAATTTATCATACGGCAGTGAAAATGATTAAAAAAAGTTATTTCAATGTGATAAAAGCATCATATTTTTGTAAGAATAAAAATGTCCGTAGCAGTTCGAACAAAAAAGCACACCATCGCTAGGGCGAAATTAAAAAAAAAATACACGTAAGCAAAGTTAATTCAATTTCTTTTTTTTTTGTTGTCGTATCCAGTTGGCGCTAAGTTTTTTTCCGCCGGAGGGGAGCCGGGCGTTGTGTGAATAGGCCGTGGAGTCGAGGAGGCTATGGCGCCGAGAAGCAAACGAAACGGCTAGTGTTGACGCTTACATTCTGTTATCTTCTTCGTGTCGATGGCATTATCTTTTGCATCTGACCTACCACCTACCACCCGAAGGAGTACGCGCCAATTCGAGTGAGGTGACGTCACTCGGGGATGCGTTTGGGATGACTTTGAAATATTGGTGTATGTAGTGGCTAGTCGCGTCATTGGCGACTTTTACGATAACTAACTACGCTTACATTTCTATACTTCCGATTCTCTGAAAGTGAGATCCGGCATGTTAAACCGTTGGTCCCGGTTACTACTTACTGTTGTAAGTACGTAATCGTTACATAAGTCATGTCATGCCTATGGCGGCTCAGTAACAACCCTGACAGAGTTGATGAGGTTGGTAATCTCATAATCCACACGATGGAAGACTTCTATACTTAGCCAAGATTAAGCTTGAATTCTTGTTTACCTAAGTGATCCGTGAAAGCTAAAGAGTTGAAAGAAAATGGTGTCCGACTAAAATTAAAGGAAACACTTGTGCTATTGTGTACATGTAGGTACAACTCACTCGAGTCAACTGGACTTCTCGTGCTGAAGACGTCGGTAATAGGCACGCACACACTGCGCATGCGTTGCAATACAGAACTCCCAAGTTCAAAAAAGTCGAACGCGTGACGCTGCGTGAAAGTTAATTCGAACTGGAAGTATAGGTACGTTGATGTATAAAATATGTTACAGTAGATTGGGTTTGAAATGAATCTATGTCATGCAAAAAATCTCCACATAAAATGATGCAAAACAAATCGATCGCCTCACATTTGCATCTCACCGAGTCCATCAGTCCGTGAATATGATCAGATCGGCCACTAAAGGGTGCTCTCAATGAAACCCGCGCGTGCTAACACGTGCATGGATTATGCAAATTCTATCCACTAACTAACATGGGGTAAACAGGACAATGTGCAGCATGCTAGTTTTTTAGGGTTTCATTGTCCACTAGGAGCCTTATGGTCGGTTGCCTGGAAGAGATCGCTTTAAACGATAGGCCGCCAATTACTAGGTTCCATATTCGTGCTATAATTTCGCGTCAAAACACTTTGAACTTGCCGAAGTGTAGTTCCCACCTTACTACTAATTAGGTTCCGAGATGTGTCAAGAATCCAAAATATAAAGAATTAAAAAAAAATACCGTAAAATAACTATTGGGACATAATGATCACAATTACAATAGATGTAGGTACACGCTTAGACGTCGAAGCTTTTCAAGCAAATTACTCCCACACTAAATAACACAATTAAGTATGAATAAAGAAAACAAATTCGTGAGAACTGCCAAACATAAACAAAATGACGCTAGAGCTATTTATTTAGGTAATACGCAAAATACGAGTGCACGTGCCTACCCTACTTGCAAACATCCCTTCTCATAAACCCACAACCTTATATTTTACTATCAACTTTACTAACTTTCAACCTTAGTTGTATAGGAAGAATGGTGTCGTAAGATATCAAGATAACGTGATAAAAGCTGGCGGACTCGACAATTTTATATTTGCCGTCAAGTTAACTCATTCTAAAGCTAAAGTTAAAGAAACAAGGATGAGAAAAGATGAAGTTAAAGTGGCAAAAGCTATTATTTATTTATTTATTTATTTATTTATTTATTTATTTTCAAAAATTAAGTACAGACAGTGATTAAACTAACTAGCATCGTTAAACCATGGTTTGTGTGTGCAAGCTCAACTCTTTTAGTTGGAAATTAAATATCATTGTTCGGTCCCTCATTAATGCAATATTGAGCTGTGATGGTAGGGATAAGTTTATTGTGTGCAAAATTTATTAAGTTATGTTCCAAGTGAGTCATAAAGGATTATTTAGTAGGTCGGTTGGTCTACTTTAATAAAGTTTAATTAAAAGTGCAAGGATTTACTGTTCAGGTCCAGCTGTTTTTAGTGGTAACACCGGTTAACGAAGTTCTTCCACTGCTCCAAGGCTTCCTTATATTTGCACGACGCTAACGGCTATTAATATTCGCTGCTACTATATTCCTATGACAAACTACAATAAAATTCTATTTTATTCTAAACTGCTATACCTTATAATATTCTTTTCTATTATTTACTATTCTATTTTACAATAGTACGTGGTTTAAAATTACAGCCAGTCACTTTTCATATTCCTCCGCATCCCGCCTAGGAACTTTGCCTTTCCGTGTAGTCCCTTCCCTAATTGCGGGTGTAATTATACTTTCTACCGCATAGAGCCGCGAGAATCCGCCAGATGGCGCTATCGATCGCACGCACGACCGGGTTATTGTCCAATCGCAATCTCCGCTAGAGTTGAGATTAGCATAACCATTGTGTTTACTACAAACGAACGCACATGTTCTTCGTGAATGAGTTGCAACGTGCAAAAACGGATTAGTAATGATTGAAAAAATGGGCACTTGTTTTCTTTTTTTTTATAGGTATTGTAGTTTTTTTTATTTGAAATTGAATTGGAAGAAGTTGAGTTTTAGAAACCTGTAGCGTAATTTTGTTAATAATGCTACACCTACCTGTTTTCCAAGGCAAGAAAGTTGACAGGCTAAAA
The DNA here is from genome assembly GCF_024362695.1 of Pectinophora gossypiella. Classification (NCBI taxonomy): domain Eukaryota; kingdom Metazoa; phylum Arthropoda; class Insecta; order Lepidoptera; family Gelechiidae; genus Pectinophora; species Pectinophora gossypiella. The sequence continues at coordinate 6,098,017 of NC_065407.1, read as the reverse complement.
ATAATCATTTTCCGAACGTTTTAAAAAACACCATCACAAAGCTCCCGGAACAAAATCGATAATCAATCAACGGTTCACCTCAAAAGCGCAAACACGACGATATTACAGCAAATTTTTCTGCTGAAAAATTCACAATGCGTGTTAATAAAACGTCACAATCAATCGCCGTAATTCGATAACCGTCAACGCAACAATAATATCATCTAGCGAACGGGAAAGTGGAATAAAAAAACGAGTTAAGCCCACTGCGAATTCCCACGAGGCAACATTTAGCTTTTGATGTTTCACCAATTCATAACGGGGCGACTGGGGGCGATTGTGAGGTTGAGTTTCGAACCTAATTTTTGTTTTTAGTTTCAGAACGGCTATAAAACATTGATGGGTATGAATTGGGGGTAAATATAGTCTTTTAGTGGCTGCAGCTGGTTTTCATTCTGGCCTATAGTCGCTTTGGTGTATGGTTGGAAAATAAGATTTGCATTTAGTTATTATAAAACAGTTTGATGCTCAGTTCAACAGTTATTTTAGAAACTTGGTTGACGAATATAGGAATTAACGTATTAACTTGTCTACTACTTGGCTTTCGTTAAACACTGTGACACTGTGATTAATTTCAAGATACCAGTTTCCAACATACTCGAAATGCAGCAGACGCTAGTTTAAAAACGGCTTAAATGTAACGCAAGGAAATTAATCCTGCAAACATTTTGTTTTTAAACACGTCATAGGGCAGCGGCTGGATAGTTAATCCTGGGTAAGTCGGTACGAGCTGCGAAGCTGACGAAGAATCGGCCCGCCGACTAATTGCACTCTCCCTGATAATCCGTTCACAGCAGGCGGTCTCCAAATTAAAAACCTCCAACCCCCAAACTGTCCGGTCCTGGCTTACTCTGCACGAGACAGGGACGGACCCGCAGGGGAAACTTTTAGGTCCCCCGAATCCTAAATCCAGAGATGAAATAGTAATTTATCAAAGGATTTTGGAACTCCCAAGGAGCAGAAATGAAAGATGGATTCTCTTTATCGTAAATTGCAGTTGAGGGTCTAAGAAATTCCATGACCGAAACTCTGAAAAGTGCGTGGATAAAAGGATTTACAAGTTATTGACAGTTTTCTTTATAAATGCTCATTTTACATGTGGACCACGTCTAAGGGGAACAAATGACGACAAGTGTAGTAAAGTTAAGCATGATTTATGATCTTAATAAATAAGCTTTTGATTTCATTACAATCGTTACGATATGCCCGGTTATTTATAGGCTTGTAGAATATAATGTATGCGCTGAGCTACACGGCTAAACGAATATACCGTGGTATTATTAATATTCAGATGTCCATCAAGCGAGGCAATGGATCCCCGAGGTATTAGTCCCATTAACATTACGCTGCAGTGGCCGGCGCCGCCCACAGCCGCTGAGCAAACAACCAGCTAAGTGCATCTCCCCTTAACAACAACAAAATGCACCATATTGCTTCAGGTCAAAACAATCAACATCTGCCGTTTATGCTATTTTACGTAAAACGTCCAAACATATTAATTGGCGATATAAAACTTCCACATCTATACCCCGAGGCCAATTATAGCTTAGGAATAGATTAAAAGTACTCGTCTTATTTCTCATCGAGCCGATGAGGTATGTAGCCATTTCCTTCATAGTATCGAACAGCTGTTGTAAAGGTTACGCCCTTATCCTTGCACCTGCGCGCCCCTCCCTTCGCGATGTCACCTCACCCCCGACCGGCTTAATTACAATCCTATTAACGAAATCGTCTCGCCTTCCACCGGCCAATTGACATTTAGGGTCACGTTGATAAATATTTGATCGCCGTGTCGTTTCCTTCTTTGGCATTTATTATTCACCAGGGATCTAGATAGACTGAACGAACGCGCATATTGTTTGTGACCGATAACAATCGGCACTCGTCAAACGCAATTCACAACCCTGACATGCAGTGTTTGTGATTGGTTAAAAAGATTCGTCGGTTCCCAAACCGAACACGTGCGAGGGTACAAATCCACAAAGGGTTCGATTTTTTCGTTCATAGCATAAAAAAGTCTACCGACAATTACCGGATTAGGGGATGAAAAGGAGGAGGCAGTCGGGCCAACGATTTTTTCCTTTCAATCAGTTACCGTTGGTCTTTTTCTGAGGAGAAGTTTTCTCGACGAAATGTTTTCATTTTTAATTAAAGTCTGCGGGCAGCCGGGCCCCCGGAGGCGTGTGTAGCGGCAGCCTCACTTTGTACTTTGTGTAAAACTTGCAAGTGCACTCGATATTGAAGGGTTTGTTAATTAACTGGGCAAGTCGATGCGGTGTGAATCAGATACCGCATAACGCCGCTCGGAGGCTCGCACTGGTTCGCCGATCCTTAACAACTTCACACCTGTATACGATGTCGTTATTTCATCTTTTATCGAAATAATCTCTGCCTGGAATTTATTGTATTCATTCATTGGTCGTTATTTTGAATCATGGTATCTTAAATTAGAAAACCTGTAACCACAACACGTAATATAAGACTCAATCAAAATTGCATTTAGCTTTTAAGTAAATTGGTATCAACATTGCGTTATCCTTTTATTGAATTAGGTAGTTAAACTTCTTGCTTATCTCCCGCGCGGAGTTTGAAGGGGTACATAAAAAGGCATATCAAGTTCAAACGAAATCGCCCATAACTAAGTGAGCGAAACTGCCTAATGGTCGGAGGATAAGTGCGCGTAATTTCAGTGCGTCCGCCCGCTCGCGGCGCACACGCACGCGACCGACGCGCGTCACTCGGGAGCCGACCACTGGCCAGCCACTACAAATTTGCCCATAAAAACAGTTCATATCTCAACTGCATTAGCTCCCAAAGAGCTGCAAGTCCAAACTTTGCTAAAGAATAATGACGGATATCTTCTCGTTCACGTCACTAATTCATATACTGTTATGTTATGGAACCCGATTCTGACTTCACCATTGTTCAGCAGTGTTTTGATTTTGCGTTCGGTTAACTTAATTTTTGTTGACAACAAAGACTGTTCGGCTGTCGAATCATCGTCACACCATTACGTCGACGCGATCCGAGTCGCGACTAATGTAATTACAAAGCAGCTGTTAAGGTGTTGGTAGACGGGTCTCAGTCACAAAAGACGACAGCGATCGATCGGAGCGCGGTTCGTGACTATTGTTCGGGCCGCGAATGCACCACCGTACATCTGTTTCGTTCCTTTTTCCCCTGCATAATGAAACCGGCCCATTGTGAGGAAAACATCCACAAAAGAACACGCACTTTGGTGCTGGGCCGCTATTTTATAAGAAAAAATAACACAGCCCTCCGGCCTAAAAGGTGGGCGTCATTGGTGTCGGAAATGAGAAAGTCGATGCAACTGTTATGACATACGCAGTTCGTTAAGTGTTATTGAAAATAAATAACGGTTTGCGCTTTAACAAAGTCAATTTTCATGTCACTCGCGAAAATATTCAATTGCAGTAATAAACACTACAAACATACCACGAATTTAAATATGTAAAAAATATAAGTAAACTTACTTTTGGAAACGTGTTTTAGTTTATGTTGATTGCAAAATAGTTTGCACGATAGTATTGCAGTAGTTGTTCTCAGTACTGTGTATAGTACGCAACAGTTGGCAAATGTTGAGGTTGCCATTGAGACACCAACTGCTGTTCAATTAAAGTAAATACGCTACCGCAAAAACGAGTACGAGTACCGACCACACCGATCCTCCACTATAGAACGTAAACACGAAGCTACAATATCTCAGGAAGTATTGTAATTGCTTTGCAATCATGCAATTATTTCACAATTTACGTATCATGCAACTTCCGGCTTCAGCATTTCGCAGAATAGTTAGCGAGAATTTTTGATTGCGGTCCAATGTTTGAAGGACGTTGATACAACGTTGACACTGGCAGGTGACAACTTTAACGATGTCACCTTCCACTTATCTCAAAAGACAAAGTAACTGAAGTGGTAAAAATATGGTAAAAAGAAACAGAAGAGCGAGTAAGTTTAACCACATCGAAAATTCGTTTTAAAGCTGGCATTGTTCGACGATCACAACTTTAAATGAAAACATGTTGCGGTAACTCGGCCAACTTTTTAGCAGCTTATGTCATAAAAAGTGTACATTATAATGCGGGTCGGCTCTGGGCTCAAATTGTGCTTCCCCGGGGCAGAGCGCCTGCGCTGGCGATTAAGTGCACTTAATTCCATCTAAATGTTGCCCGTCGGGAGTTACCAAGTTGCTCCTGGGCCGCTACTCGAATGCTAGGGCGTACACAAAAGAGGTACCAAATTATAACGTGCTTGACGACTCCAAATTGGAATACGACACTGTAATAACCGAAACTCAAATTAAATTGACTGCGTGAAGTGTTATGGGGTCGTGTGGTTTGTCATATTCGACTTTTAATGATGCATTACGTCGAAATGTGATAGATTGATATTTCCTTTCTACATCTGATCAATAATAATCATAAATAACATACAAAACAGAGAAATAAACTCTAGTCATGGTGCCTAAAATCCCTAATCATAACATCCAAACACGTTCGCCAATTATGCGAAGTTAAATCTCTCGTAGCTTATTCAAATGAATCGTCGGGGGGCGCAGCGACAGCCCTAGGGCTTCGCCAATTCGCCGCTCCCTCGCGTGCGTCGCGGATCAAAAACTCTTCCATGTCAGCCCAAATCGCTCCCACAAACAACTTGCGGTATATCGATGCATATCTCTACAAGTAATTACGGGTGCTTAGTTACCGTTTAGTTACGCTTTTTGTTGATAGCTTCTGGCCATATTGATCTTACCTCGTAAACTGCATAGTTTATGACTCCGCTCTAATGCACAGCATAAGCTCGTCTTTAAAATGAACCGAAGATATTTCTTTGTTTATTAAACTGCTTCATGCAAGAACATCCAGTTTAATGCAAAATTTGCACGCTACATACATACATAAACTCACACCCGTAATTCCTAATGGGGTGGGCAGAGCCACAAGTAATCACATACATCTTACAGCCACTGTTGATATGTATCAATTCGCATGCTACATTATTATTATTTTTTATTCGGTAATTCCTTTTGCTATGGAAGAGCCTTTCAAATTTAGATCCTTTAACAAGTAAAAAGTCGATCAGCAGCAATTGCATAACAAGAATAACAGACACCATCATGTTGCATCTATGTTGATCTTCCCACGCATGCGCGTGAGTTTTTGTGACGTGCAATCCAAGAGCTAAGTAATCGCGTGATAATATGTAGACTATCCATTTCATCTTGCAGCAAAAAAGCTTATAGCAAAATGGAACCTTATGCTACTGGGATACAAGTCGTTCGTTGACCATAAAAGTTGAGGCTACCGACTGTTTCCTAGCATTAAATCTAATTGTTCAGAATCGGAAGCTACTGTAATTATTATCATTATTTGTATAGTTCCAAGCTTTACGGCGTTATTTATGGTTCAAAATTATATGAGAATTGTTAGTAGGTGTTTTTTAGCTCACAATTTGCTAAGCAGGTGTGGGTAAGAAACAAATCATCGCTATTTAACCGACGATGCCCGGGTTATCATATTCACCTGCATTTTTTAAACGATTCATTTATATAGTTCATAAACTTGAATGGCGATTACAACACTAAACGTCGATTTATCGATCGACGTTCGAACGCAGTACAATAGCGGTGGTCCTGTAATAACTGCTGGGAATATTATGGATCAATTAAATTCGTTTAAGCTTAAATGAAAACACGTAGCCGGCATTCAGCCGATATGATCTTGAACGATAAAATAAAAATAAGTAAGGCTTTATGATTACGAGGTGCGATGTGTCATAAAGGTGGCTGAGGTGTAGTGCGAATCTGATAAGATCTGACATTTGCCGAGCAAACTACTTGGCCAATAGTATCTGGCCAATCATAATTAAAAAAATATAGGTATTGAAGTGCATTTTGTTCACGAGTGTTTTGCAAAATATTCTAAATAGACACCTGTTGGTTGGTTTCGACTGATTTTCTGGAATGTTGATGATTTTCGTGGTATTTAAGCGCTCATTATAGTATGAGGTGGGTGCCACCCACGGCGCAGGCGCCGCGGGCACGACCGGCGAGACGTCTCGAGTGTCGAAGCTACCTGTGTTCACTCCACTTGATACTGTATAATCCTTCACCTATTACGATTCAGGAATATTACGCCTTCCCATAGGAGTAGGACTTGATTAACTTTTAAATGTGCATATTATATTGCGGTTTCTCCATTGTTGCTCTGGAGTTTGATTAAAGCTGTTAGAGTTTTTGTTCGTTTGCCGGCATAGAAATAATTTTATTGTATTATATTTTAGTATTAAATTACGTTTACTGGCAAAATTATATTAAAATATTACGATAGTATTGCCACCTGTGCCAATTACTTACTCACGTCCTTTCGTATTTAAACCCAGTCATTTACTTAATATTTATTACGAAACACATTGTCGTTAGTAACCAAATTTTCTTACATTGTATTGTAATCCGGCGCACACCTTGTGCGTAATTAACCAAACATGTCACGTCTGCACGAGTGACTTTATCGGGTGCATCTTTACACCGAGTGACGTTTGAACAATGAGACAATTATAGAGTTTATATGCAGACAAAACTGTGGGATTATCTGTGGATCGAGAGCGGTCTGGAGGCGGTAGGTCCGGCTCGAAGGACCGGATACGGACCCATGCGGCGCTTGTTACAGAGTTATGAGTTCGAGTACTTAGAGTACACTTGTTCGGTCGTTGGCAACATGTACCTCATATAAAACATTGGTCGCGTCGCGTGACGGTCGGCTTTCTAACTTAAACTACGAGGTAATACAAAAGTATTTTAACAAGTAGATTGTAGAACCCATCTCACGTAAAAGGAAACACGGGAATATGTTTATCAAACTACGTGAAATGGTTTAGACAATTCTTTGTCCGATCTGACAGTCAGCGAAATGGCTGTAGTGGAAGTACGTGCGCTCGGATCGGCCACAGTAAAAACTTCGAGCTTGCATCGCGAATGCCATCTGCAGAGCTCGTCAGGACGAAGGGGGAGCGATAAAAACGACCGCAGCGCGCATGCGAATATCGCGTTACGATACGACGTGCCCATACCAATGGCGGGCGTCCACTTACACGAACCGCTTACCAGATACGCCTCTACAAACGAAGTGCTAAACATCATAACAAGAAAAAACTCCACCACCAAATTCGTACTCACGCGAAACGTAAATACGCTACAAATACAAAAGGAAAACACGAGTGGCATTGACACGGCCGCCGAAAACGTTATATAAGTCTCGTACGATCGGCGAGGTCAATGTCGCGCGAACAAAGATCGCGAAAGTGGTCCAACGTTACGTAGGCCGGTCGCTCGCTCGGATAATTGCGATGTAATCGCCGTAATCCATCCACGAGCGGCCTGCGCGCTGGTTTCCTTTTACGGAGTGCAGCTTGCGGCCGCATAGAAGAAACAGCTGACCGTCGGCACGCGCCTCGAATGCATATTTAATGTCGCACCAGCAAAAACGCGTATAAATTCGAACCTAGCTATGAAATATCGAACCAGTTTGAGGTGCAGGCGCTTCTATTATGCAATCGTCGTACTCGTATGCGGACATTATAAATCTACTATAGATACTCCTGCGCAGTTAAAGTGGGCTTAATTTCAGCGGTTCTTTGTTTATAAGGAAACCACACAACTGCAGCTCTCAATTCGGGAACGTTGCTGTAATTCAGTGCCTTGTTTTATTAATTTTTTACACTTGATAATATTATATGACTTCTGAATGTGTTGCCCATTAAGAGATCTGATTACGTTATGTAAACTTTCGTGTTTGTTATGTCTGATATTTCTTTTGGGGGCGAATAACCAATGGAATGTTTTGTCCCCCGCTGTCAGAGACGGGCAAATAACAGAGTTCATCGGAGGGCCTCATTGTCCTGCAAGTGGAGACGTGACATTTCTCCCCCGCGGCGCCGCATCTGCCCTTATAGTAATAAATGTACATAAAAACAAGACACATTAATTAAACATTTCCATGCTAAAGAAAACGTTTTACAAGCAATTACTACAAAATAAATGTCGATATCCGTTTCGTTGAACGTTTAACGCGTCGCATCGACGACTTGATAATCATTATGATATTTACTCCTTATCAAAAACAAATTACATTTCGATGTTATCAAGATATCATTTGTAAACTCAGGTATGATCGCTGTATACGCTGCTTAATACGTATATTTATCGAGACAGATAAGAAAATGCGTAAAAAAAACCATACACAAATTCTATCAAAATTAGAATGTTCCATTGTCAAGTATAAGATACTTTTGTTATCGGAGTTTCTAGGCCTGTCCTTGATCTACACTCTTTTTCTTTACAATGGTTATGCAAAACCGCAGGTGTAGTGGGTCGACGACGTTAGACCTTTCTATGTTGTCACGCGCCCTCTGCACATGTCGAGTTATTACTGAACTAATATTATTAATGGTAGATTACTTTGCTGCGTGCCACTACGACATTGGCTGTCAGCGCGAACCTTTTTACGATCTCTACAGCAACCACTTTGTAATCCCGCCTTAGGACTAATGTTTCCTGATTATACTTTGTGAATGCGATCAGTCTGCCAAGACGGCTGCACGAGGATAGTTTTTGTTGCAGCTCAATATATCGCACTGTGATTGATTAAACGACCGCTCCATAACTCGCTACACACCATTTTTCAACTAGATACTTACGTGTTTTAATATCTGTCTATGTAAGTATGAAACACAATATTAAAAAAAAAAAAATGTTACGAATCCAACCTATGAAGTTCGAAAGCAGACAATCAACTTAGATTGTTTGTCTAAAACCAAATGTTAATGTCAAGCCATAAACTTTTACTATTATCTGTTACAGACACGAAAGCACTTTGAACACTTTCACCATTAATAAGCCGAGTGTTTCGTTCTGATCGAACAATGCAATTATGTTGATGGCCTTTATCCAAGGAAGTCGACCGGTCCCGAAGCGGTTCCCAAAAGAATCCAGTACCAGTCTAGTCCTGTTTACAGTCCAGAGGCCATTAGTGGAACGAGTCGCGTAACTTTCCTCGTTTATTGGGAACGAGAACCTAAACCGGCTGTAACACCTGCCGGGAACAGGGAATTCTTGCGAAGGGTGCCCCTTACAATTGTGCGCTTATTTGGCTATCACGTTTTTTGACTGCACCGGTACGCGACGCGTGTGGTAGCTAGGTAGGTATATGTCGAATGACATTGACTGACGGGGTGGGAGACTCGCTTGGGGTTAGAAAGAATTGCAGAGAAAGCTCAACCTTAGTACAGGAAACATGTACTTAAGTGTAAGCTTGTTAACGCTAGTAATAATAGAAGGTGATTTATCACACGAGTCTTAAATTGCAGCTACGACAAATTAATTTACGATTTCGTAGATTTTTTCACTAACATGTCTAGTTTGATACAAATTAAACTATTGTACGCATCACTGGTTCACTACAACATTCAATTTCCGTTTTGCACGTCTGAAATGATAGAACCCTTTATTGGTTCTGCTTCGCTGGTATTATCAGCCCACAGACTTGATATTAGCGAAACCTACAAAAGCTTTCTATTTTAGCCTAGCCCTCATTGCCTTTTCCATCTCATTTCCGTTTCATTACTTACATGAGGATGTTTGATAATTGTTAAGTGATATCGAAACTTTCCAAGGATTGAAGCACAGGATTTGCTATGCAATAATATAGCAACATAAATATGGGAGGGGTCGGCGTTTGTAATTACAAAGCGGGCGAGGTGAGTGTCGAGACATCGCGATAATATCAGGACCATTTCGTCCACCATCACCGGCGGGTATTTAATCGCGGAATTTAATAAAATGGACAAACCGCCTTCGCCACTCGATTGATTTATCGCCGGCTTTCCGGTATCGATGGACCAGCATCGATTTAAAATTAAGAAGTAAATTTAAAGTGATACGGTAATGCGTATTCGCATCAACATTTACAAGAGACGTACGACGAGAATGTGAAAATGAACCGTAGCTTCTGTAGCGGTCATAAAAGTTGAACGAACAAGCACGACAGTAGGGTAACAATATTTGTACTTGTAAACGTGGTCGTCAAATATACACTTTGGTTCCCATTTAAGGAAACAAAGGCACGCGTCAGTGATCTGACAGAGGCAGGCGGTAGAGAAGGTAAGGTACTTGACGGGCCGACAGATTACCATCCCATTTAGGTGCCCCGCGCCTACCAAATTGGGTTTCAGGAGCCCATGAAATATTGATGCGAGCTTTATGGGGTACGAAGTGGAGACGCCAGCGCGTGTATTCCACAAGTAAATATCTCACTTACGAAACCCGAAACGGATAAGTTTTGGGCATTTCTTTGGATGTGCAAATAATGGTTTCCGATATAAAAAGAAAAGTCGAAGGTTTTAAAAGGTTTCAAAGCAACATGTAACGAGGTCTTCAACTGACACCTAACAAAGTGTTTAAATAACTACAATTTACACATAATATCAAGTAAGTACACACTACTTCAACAAGTGATAAATATGAGAGACGAAAAACGGTTAATAAAGAATATCCTTAATGTCCGCTTAAACTTAGCTGTTTATTTTTATGCGCGCGATATAATAAATACAATGAAGATATAAACAGGGTAGTTTTTAAAGGGTGTATCTACGTATCGAGAGTGGCATTGACAGGGGAGCAAAGTAAGAACACTCATGAATTTTAAAATTGTTTTAAAGTGGTTTATCGAGTCATTGATGTACAAAAGTCTATAAGAGGTGAATGAATTTCGGTTTTCTAATCATGGTAAGTACCGTTTATTACTTACTTCTCCTGACAGCTTCAATGGGGTATCATATTATAGAACACTGCGTAAATAATAGTTCTATTACCATAACCTACAGCTATTTACTTTCGTCATTACATATTCAAACGACTCAGTTTTTGTACGATTCTGGAACGTTTTGCAATTTAAAACAGACAGATCTTCAGAATACTTATTAGGTATGTATGGTATAATTTTTCCATATTTACAAACTTTAGAGATACAAGACACGATTCGCGTTATTTATGTGTTAATTCCAAGTTCATACAGATATATAAAGGTAATTCCTAACCTAAGTAATTCCATAAAGAACTTTCTTTGTAGATCAGAAATCTAAAGCCTTGTACGAGTATGTAGGTAGCTTGTGTCCCGCCTAATGACGTTAGAATTTTGGCTGGAGTAATTACGAAATACCCTGAGTACGTGGAGTCTTAATGAAAAGGGGACGAAGTTTGATCGCAATCGTAAACTTCGGAAAGTTGGAGGTCCCGACCCGCGCTTGCTAACACCGTTAATGTGAGACGGTCACATTCACAGCGTTCGGCAAACACTCCAAACTTCACTCCAAACGTGCACCAAACTGACAAGTCAGCTTGACGAATCACGATGACCGTGAAGAAACAAAATTAAACAATATTCCGGGCAAACGGTTGGGCTCTCCAAAAAAAAAACTAAAACCATTAGTGAAGCTCGAATATCTCCTCCCTTTTATAGGGTTCAATGTGGTTTGTACAGTAACGACATATTTGAGTCCCATCCAAGTATATTTTGACACATCATTAGTTTGGACAACTGTCGCTGTGTTTTAACACTTGCCCATGATTCCGTTACCCAAATCTTTCGTGAACTCATCACTCGATGCATTTGCGTATTTTAAGTCTGAAATACGCAAACGCAAAATTTTCGCAAAATATTACGGGTATATACCTAATATATTACGGGGGCAAAGTTTATTGCCTGTTCAAACTGATCGATCGCTCAACAATAAGTGAAAAGAAAAATATTAGCCCTAGTGACGTCCATTGAAAATTCCCCTCGGCATGCCCTGTTGGTCGATCACATCGGAAGCAGTAGAAATGCACCGGGATTATGCAATCTGCCAGCCGCGGGGGTGCTCCCTCCTAGCGACGTATCGTGTTGCCAGGATTAATTGGTGTTTACCCCCAGGCCTCGAGGCAGTCTCGAATCATATCACGCGAAATTAGCGACCGCTGTAATGCCAAATTAATAATGCCTTGCAACGTGGAAAGGTACAATTTGTGGTTGAATTGAGGGCGCCGCAAAATTGATACTAACGATATTTATGTAAAACGGGAACCAGTATTGCAAATCGATTATAAATTACTTTAAATGCTTGAACTTACTCATAGACTGTGATAATTGCCGTGTTTTTATTAATATATTTAGTGTTCATAGGCATAGTTATATCCATAAATATGTTGTTTTTGTTATTATAAGACATTGACGTTTAGGACATTTTAGCGAAGTCTAAAAACAAGTTACTAGCGTCAAAATTACGCGTGGGAGGTTGACTTGTACCATCGTCTTATTCAATCTTTCAATCTCCTCTGATTGTTCTCGATTGTAGCCAATGGATGGTTTCATTGCCGATTAAAGTGAGATTTCTTTAAATTTAAAACAGATTAATAAGGCAGACAGTTGAATCGTCCACTAAATTCCATTTGGCCGTCCGAATACAAGGAATGCAATTGGACAATGCGACGACGTCCGTCTTGATAGATGGGATCCAATAAATTGTTGACTCCGCTCCTACATGCACGAAGACCCTTGCATGCCTTCACGTACTGATGCCCGATATTGTCATTCATCTTGATAGTAACGAGTGTCGATGGTTATCCTTATTTTGATATCTCAATATTCTGTTTTACAGCTTTCTACATACATACATACATAAACTCAAGCCCGTAATCCCTAATGGGGTGGGCAGAGCCACAAGTAATCAAAGACAACTTGCAGCCACTGTTGATACGAAGTCCAAAGATGGATATGATGAACCTTATGGTGATAAGGGATCAGCCTATCGCCCATAACATTAGTCCATCATGTTAGAGGACACAATCTCATCTCTAGCTTTCTGGTACTTGTAAATAGCGAAGTAACAATTCGCTGTCGATTTTAACTCCCATCACGTAACACGGAGGTTACCACACTCATCAGTCTTAATAGACACTAGACAGTGAAGTTCGCAAGACATTGTTGCAGTCACGACCACAGATGAATAAATCATCGACAATGCCGGCATCCAGACGAATTCTACGAATACCGTCTGGATTGGAACCCCGAGAAACATTGTCAAATTGCTTTTCGTTCAACGCTCTCGTGGAATTCGGGAAGATGTTACCCTCCTAAAAGCCTCCATTATATTACGTAATAATATGTGTTGCAATATTGTTTTCCCTTGTTAGAAGTTCAAATTTATACTAAACATCATGAAAATCAGCTTCTTATTATGCGTCATAAGAATATTTATATTCTTATAAGCTGATTTTTGCAGTTTCTGTAAGCGACCAGTCCAAAATATGAAAATTATGATTCAAGTTTGATTGAAGGCAAAATGAATAGGTACTCAAGACTAAAAAAATCCAGATGTTTTGCTTGCGTTTAATAATTGCATCTCGTTTTTATGGGAGTTTAAACGTCCTTTCTTGACCTCTATTGTATAAAAAATGAATTGCAATGCACCCAAACGGACGATGACGCAAGGCGATTGCCCTGGGCCAAATTACAGTTAATAATAGAACGTTTGGATCCTACAGACACATTTTTGATTATGCATGGTGCGTGTTTTTCCAGATTACTGTTTCATATGCGCCATGATACAAATTCAAACCGTGTTCTAGTATGCGTGATACACCAGAGCGGGTGTAACTTCCTAGAACAATGACGTTCTCATAGGTAACCAAATTATACAGCGTAAACGCGTCTTGATTCTTAAATAAAGATAAGTTACCGGGACAATCGTCCTATTTAAACAGACGTGACAATTAAAATAAGATGTAGGTGGCATGTAGGTGGACAAAACTTGGAAAGTGGACAATGGATAAAGAAGATAAACGAGCGATAAACGTTATAGACGTAGAAATTATGGGTATTAAGGTATTAACGCGTGACATAAAATATGGTCGAATGTCAGAGGTGAAAGAAACTGTGACAGAGTGTAGCAGGTGTAATACAGAAGCAGCTGCAAATATTCCAGCCAGCAACATCTATTTTAAAATAAAATAAAAAAGGCTTAAAAATAACATAGGTACACGTATACGTACAAGTATATAGGAAAGGTCAAAGATGAGGCAGATTAGAATAACACAGCTAATTGCTTAGATACGACTGTGATAATCAATCGAAAATACCTAAAAGTTTAGGGGGGCAAAATTACCGTATCATGATCAGAAAGCGTTAATTAATAGTCGATGGAAATCTCTAGCACCCGAATCAAATTGTAATTATAGGTATATAAACGTGAACTGATGTCTATCACGAAACCAAAGCTAACTTTTTCAGAGTTCGGATAATCATTTTGTTGCAAGAAATACATCTGCTGAAGTGTTTTCTAGGTATCCGGCTATCTCAATGATTCTTACGGCCTCCGTTGTCCAGTTGTTGAGCGTTGGGCTCACGATCCGGAGGTCCCGGGTTCGAATCCCGGTGGGGACATATCACGAAAATCACTTTGTGATCCCTAGTTTGGTTAGGACATTACAGGCTGATCACCTGATTGTCCAAAAAGTAAGATGATCCGTGCTTCGGAAGGCACGTTAAGCCGTTGGTCCCGGTTACTACTTACTGATGTAAGTAAGCCATGCCAGGGGCCTTTGGCGGCTCAATAGTACTTGGTACTCCACCTCACAACCCACACGATATAAGAAGAATGATTCTTTGAAATTTCTGGTTTTGGTAAAGAACTTTTGTAAGTTCTTTTACTTAAGTTCTATTATCAACAGATAATTATCAAGTAGATAGACTAAGGAAATTGTTGTATTTAATTATATTAAAATAGGTACTCGTTACTACATTTGCCCTAAAAGCTCAATTAACTTTTGCTGATCAAGGTATTTACAAGTTGGATATATAAATCTAACAGTGCTCATCAAAAATGAAAAAAACTTATAAAAAAAAGTAAATTCTGATTTGCGCTGAATCGAAAAGAAAGGTTGCGTACTTATGTTTCTACGTGGCTCCCATTTCCACATAGAGTTTATCGGGTGATAAATAGATTAGTAAGAATATGTTTGTTTCTCTCATGCCTTTATGTGTTTCTTTAACATGTGAACAAATAAACTCTCGTGTTTAGGAGTTCCTCGTATTTGAAGAGAAAGAAGTAGGTACTGTGACGTAGACTTTCAATAGTTATCTGTTCTAAAACCAGACCTTTCCTAAATAACGATATATACGTCTATTTCTTATTGGTATAGGCAGAGACCACAGAATTCCACTCACTGCGATCCTCTGACACACCACTTTCGCTTCTTAAATGTTTAATGTTTATATTATATTGTAATAATATTTGTGACGACTTGGACGCTTGCCGGAGGGACTGGCCAGAGTACGTACAGGACCGCGAAAAATGGAAAAAGAAAAGGGTGGCCTTATCCCAGCAGTGAGATCTTGTCGGCTAGATTAGATTAGAATATTTGATTAAAGTATTTAGTGCATTGCCTAGTTTTTAGATATAGTTGACAGATTTTATGACATATTGCAAGCATTGGACCGTACAGACGTTTAGAACAAGCTTGACGCGGCATTGGGCTGTACAGATGTTTAGAAAGCAACACGAAATTGAACTTGACCGCATAATGTATATAATTTAAATGGTTTCACATAATTTAAAGATAATTTGGATGGTATGACCTAAGTAATTAACATTACTTCACGTGCACATATCAAATAGGGTCACGTGTTTTACCAACGATCTCTATGTCATGAGCAATATCATGTACCCACTTTAGAACCCTGTCGCACTATCATATTTGACATTTAATGAGACTTACGGTTTAATTTGTCAAAAAAGTTAACGTGATATGGTTTCAAAGTGTATATATTAGTACTCGTGACCGTACTTGTTTTAGAATAAAATTTATTTTATACATGTATACAGTTTCTATAACAAGAGCTACGCATAATAAGCTAGAATACTGTATTAATATTGTTTGTGAAATGAGTGTATTAGTACAATGTGTTCATTTGTTAGTAGTATTAATTTTATGGCGAAGCTAACATATTAAAATTCACATAGGATTTTTCACATTATGTACAAAGCAAGAAGGAAGGATGTGGTTTGACCTTTGATACCATTTATAATATGCCATTAAATATGTATTATCGCTTACCACAAATACTTATTAATCATTAACATGCAAGTAGTTCCTATTCTTTAGGCAATTAAAATATAAAACTTTCTGCCACTATGAACTAGCCACTATTTTTCAGTAATTGACAAGAGTGTGTGCAACAGTTAATGTATGTATGTGGAAAATGCAAAATAAATAGGCAAGCTTAGAATTTAATGGTCAAGGTAGACCGATGACTTGGGGGGTTAAAATGGCCACATCGAAACAATTCATCTAAGAAAGCAATATTGCTATTTGAAATTTGTTTGCATTGCGCTCCTACTTTTATTGATTTTTAGATGAATTCGATTGGCTATTTTTACCCCCCTGAAGGTAGCGGGTAAACGCTGGATGCGGGCAGCAGAGGATCGGTTATTGTGGCGAGCCTTGGGGGAGGCCTATGACCAGCAGTGGACGATTTTCGGCTGATGATGATGGTTAAATGTCTTAGATAGTTCATCAAGAAGCCTTTAGCTAACGTAATCACTATATGAAGTGCCTTACTCGACTAATATCGCTCGGGATGGTAAACAATGGAGGCCATTCTGTTTTTTTTATGTCTAGCATTTTGACTGCGGCGAAGCAAAACGGAGAGTTATGTGATTGTATCAACCAGTATCTAAAGTTTAAAGACAATATTGCTTCTACGCTGTTCTGGGATGAAATAAAAAACATAGAACACGTTCAGCTGCTTGTCGTCTCGGGCATGTCGTAAAATCCGACAGGGATTGTGTCTTCTAACATGATGGACTATTGTTATGGGCGATAGACTGATCACCATAAAGTTCATCATATCCAGCTTACATCGTATCAACAGTGGTTACCAGTTGTCTTTGGTTACTTGTGGCTCTGCCCACCACAATAGGGATTACGGGTGTGAGTTTATGTATGTATGTAAAGACAATATTGCTAACAAGTCTTCTAAGTAGATAGACACAGACACATACAAGTAGCAAGCAATAGCCAAGGTTGTTCACATTCCACGTTCACCGAGGCTATCGTGACCTGACTGCCTGACTAGCCAACTATGTAAAGTTCTTGGATACGACTAAACCCCTCTACCGTTAGGCCAGGTCTCAAAACTGATTACCTAGAGAAAGGTGATAAAACGACGATTTTATCACAGATAACCTAAGTAACGGTAAGTTTGTATTTTATCTACTTATATAGTAACGCTATTTAATTTAATGATGGTTAAAGGTGTGAATAGTTGAGGAAGGATTTTAGATTGTAATATCAATCTTTAGGTTAATTTGGTACCTAATTACATATTTCAAAAGAACACGGCATCACGTCTGTATCCCCAAAGGGATAGGCAGAGGTGTAAAGTATAATACTCCTCGTCAGCTATGTTCAAGTCCCATGTAATAAGTGGCGACTGACCATTTTGCCTTTAACCAGGGACAGTACCTGGAGAACACGTGATAACAATTATAATATGATCCAAACATGAATTCATACTCAAATGAGTATCAACTGAAACCAACAACCAACCAACCGACTGATTTTAAATTAGTGAGTGTAAATGAGTAGTGAGTGAATGAGTATCGACAAAATAGTCGATATCAGTGATTTAGAGCCCGATCTAGGATTCGAACCCGTGACACTAGGAATTGAGTCACGCGGTTTCCGAACAGGGCTATCACCGATTCACTTATATCAAACTATTAAATATTTAAATGGAAAGCTTTTTGTGTGAAAATTGTAATGCGGTGTACCGTATTACAATTTTCACACAAAAAGCTTTCATTTTCCGCTGTTTAGCACATTTTATTTTCCGCTGTTCGCTAATAATTACATATCCTCTCGTGTCGGTTCCTCCTTTTGTATATTTAGAAAGTTCTATATTCCGAAAGTATTTATTACCTTCAAGATAAACACAGCAATATACATCCAACGCACACATAACTCCGGAGCTCTTGAACCCCTAGATTCACATCAGGGCTCGACAATAAAAATATAAATAAACAATAATGGAAGTTGAACGACCACCGCTGATGACTCAGTTGGTACCTGACTGACCAGTCCAACTCGTCTCGCCATCACAAACACAGGAATTCCGTATCCTCTCCGTTGGTTGTAAATTATTAATATTACGCTGAAACACATTTTGTGAACTGTTCTTTAGCCAGAGACTGATATTGGTGATATTTTAAGATGGCTTTTTTTGTAAAGTCGGTTATGCTGATGAATAATCGACTTTAATCGTCACATTTTATGATTTACTGCAGTTAATAAATCACATAACATAGACATACCTACATAGAGTAGGAATGGTGACAATATTTAATGCTCAAAATGAATGTTTATTCATTCTATATTAAGCAATATGTACAGAACTTCAATTTTGGGGTGCTATCTATTCATCATCATCATTAATTTAAAAGCCACGCTCATGTCGGTGAAGCATTCACGATGCCACTTTTTTGGGGAAAAGTAGGGTAGTGATTTCCTATTTGCCTTCCGCCCCGCAGTACTCAGTCTGACGCGAGTGGGATGGCGCCCAGAGTAGTTTATTTCAAAGCCGTACTAGGACTCCCGTCTTCGGCTTCTGAATAGTACTTACAGTCTTCTTCTTCTTTCGTGTGTTGTGAGGTGAAGTGGTACTCATCAACCCTGGTGTCAGAGTTACTATTGAGCCGCCAAAGGCCCCTGACATGGCTCATGTAACCACTACTTACTTACATCAGTAAGTAGTAACCGGGACCAACGGCTTAACGTGCCTTCTGAAGCACGGATCATCTTACATTTTGGACAATCAGGTGATCAGCCTGTAATGTCCTAACCAAACTAGGGATTACAAAGTGATTTTTGTGATATTTCCCCACCGGGACCTCCGGATCGTGAGCCCAACGCTCAACTACTGGACCACGGAGGCCGTTACTGACAGTTACTGCCATCTGTTAGATAACTATAATGTTCGTTTAGAAGTGTAGATAGACAAAGGTCTAACTACACTCTGTCTAGTATAGATAGAAGCAAACATGCCCGCCGTCTACCGTCTTCTCTTCATCCAAGTTCAGTTTATGTTGCACAAACTTTATGATTATTTAGCTAATGCCTCCACTTGATGGAGGTACAGTAATTACGTTTTGACTTGGAATTAGAAATGTTTCAGTAATAACCTACAGAACTAAATGCTGATGTAGTTTCTTCATCGTGATTCTACATTATAATCATCATTGCGTAACATGATGGATACACTTGCAATAACTTTGTAACAATCTGTACACATTTAATAAAAATAAAATACCAAATCATATTTAATATTTGTTTTTAAAAGTATTACGAAATCGTACGCAGTTTTTAACGAGATTTAAAAGTATTCTAATAATTGTTTCAAAAACCTACTACAATCATAATATCAGCTGATAAATAAATCTATGCCATAAAATATCTCGTATCCGAAATGAAACAGAATCGTTTGGGAACTAGGAGGAGCGAGGGGCAATGCGACTGCGTCCGCGCACGCTTCTAATGACAGGGGCGCGGGGGCAGACCGGTTGGCGGGGTGAGGTAGGCGGCTGGCTGGAGGATTTTGTGTCAGCTGATATTAAAACTGACTATACACACTTATGTATTTGCTATTGTTCTTATTAGAGCTAGTTAACTCTGACAGGGTTGTTGAGGTTGGTCATCTACCTGACAACCCACACGATTACACGAAGTTCTTTTTTCATTAATGACCAATTATTATGTCTTTTATTATTGATGTATGAAATAAAAACTGCTTTAAAAATCTATAGATTCTTAAATCTGAATACACCATCTGCATCATCTGTATCTTCCTGCTCTTATCCTACCCTAGGAGGGGTCGGCAGTCTCGACGATTAACAGAACGGACAATTCAGAACTTTTAACACGACAACAGACGCTCAGTATTATATCCCAATTGGGGTAGTCAGAGGTACAACCATCGCAAGATGAACTAAGTGCCGACATCTCACCGAGCTTTGTGTTAGACCAACGTGATAGGTGGTGAGCCGAAGTCAGAAATTTTATTATCAGAAATCGAGACCATTCATCTAAATATTTATAGTGGGAAGATAAATTTCTTTAAATATAGCTATATTCTTTTTTATTAACTCCGATTATCTTATATCAAGCACTCAAGCCTGAACAGTAACATACCACGGCGCGCCCGAGAACGGGTCTGGTCCCTCGGCGCGCCCGGTTAGACCAACTTTTTTTATTTCACCCTCCGTGGGTTAGGTTCGCGTGGAGGCACGCGTGTGACTGCTCGCGGGGAGCGTGCAACTGATTTGTAACTATAGCAGAGACCAGAGACATGTCTATTTCCCATTCCCATATGACGGGTGCTATGAACAATCGCCAGGTAAGTTTCAATACATATTTTCTGTAGGTACTGTGTTTAAACGCAGAAACGCTAGTCGCATCATCACTTTCCTAGCGTTATCTCATTTTGGGATAGATCAGGTTACACTTCCAGAAGCGACTGCCTCTTACCTTCCAAATACTTCTAATCCGCAAAGTCAAAACCACCCCAATAGAGATTAGCTCACATACTTCCGAAACGCATTTCTCGGGGATATGGGTTTCCTTACGATGTTTTCCTTCACAGCTGGGCACGTGATAAACACATATGATTCAAAAATGAATTCGGAATTGGTTTAGTCTTGTGCTGGTATTCGAACCCGCACCCTCACTGTGAGAGTCAAGTGTTCTTCCACTGGGCCACGGCTCTCTTAAACGCTAGGCACATGTTGGGAAGATTAAACGCGGACAGTCAACCCCCTCAATGGGTTAAGTTCGCGTGAACGCCCTACTACAAGCTCGCATGTTTTGTTCTACGTTCACTTGTTATTCACAGGCCACGTGAACAAAATCGATGATGAAACGCATTTGTTTTTCTTAATTTGTATTTGTTTATGAATTGTGACCTTTCTTTGATAATTAATTTGCCTCCGTTACATAATGAAGAAAGATAAGAGAGAAGTAATTCAGTACTAGCGAATCGACCCGGCTTTACTTGGGTAATATTTTATTATTATAATTAATCATTTTTGTAGTAAAATTTCGCATGCAAATCTATTCTGTAATTCTCGATACCGTGTCAGAATGTAGCAAAACAATCTGGCCATCACATTATGACCACACCAAAGACGATTATTATGGAATGGAAAATAGGCCGGTAAAAAGTCAGTATGTAACGCATCACCCTTTAAAAAGGGAATTTTTCCCAATTATATCTCATTAGTCGCATAACTAATTAACTCCAAATCCAACTTTAATTCGCGACGCATGGTAAGCTTAACAGACCATAATTATAATTTACGTCGTTCGATCACTATTACCAGTTATCAACATGATGTGGGAAATAGTATTTTGATAATGATGTAAACTCTTACGCAAGGTGATAGCACTATCATGCTCAGTTATCAGTTAGTATCCAACTCAAATAGGCGGTGTGAGGTACCTATAAAACGTCAAATAGTTCAACTGTTATCATTATATTTCAACCAATAGAAAACATTTCATAGGAAAATAACAGCACATAGGTTACTTGACTTGTAAGCGAGGAAAAATCATCGCTCAGATTACGCAAGTGCCGTTTGACATATTTTAAAATATGAACTGGGGTGCTAAAAAGCTTCGATATGGAAGTTAATGTTCTAATTAATGGATAACAGACATATGCATCTTTTATATTTGTTTTTGGATATAAATGATGACTCTTATTACACCCAATGACAAGACATCTTCCACCCTTTATTCTTCTGTAATAAAGAGAAGCAATATATGCAGTAACATAATTCTATACCATATCTGATCAAAATATCAAAGAACAATTATTTTTATACATGTCTCTGCCATGACATTATATTTTTGAATAGTTATGTACTTGGGTGATGATGATGTACTTGGGTACATAACTAAAAAATAATAATAAAAATAAATAGCAATGAGAAAATAGATAATAATCAAATTAAATCTGTACAACGCCATCTATTTTGTTTTTGGAGAATGTAACCTGGAAAATCCTTCATCAGTTAATGTCATAAAATATGCGGCAAATCTACAATAAGGCACGTCAATAAAATGACAGAAAATTTCCCAACCCCAAGGATATTTATTATTAATATACACTAAGTAATAACGATAATTTATCAACTATTATTATGAAATTGCAATTATTATATTGTTTCTCTGGTACCTACCTACTCAAACGCATCTTAGTTCAGTGACCCCAGATAATTTTATGTCAACACACGGACCATAATTAATTATGTCTGACAATATTACGTCTTTGTGTTACATTATTTTGATTAGTTCAGAATGACCAGCAGGTCATTTTAGGGTCTTTTTATTATCTATATTTTATGTAATAAACAAATAGGCTAGATGTTTGGGTCAAAGATAAATAATAAAATGCTAATCTAGAAGTAGAAGCCAGTGAGAGATTTTCTTTTATAGAATTAAAAAATAAAAATAGTTTTCAATAACTTGTTAGATGGCACTTAACCAATTACATTACTAGGCCATTCCCAAGATGCCATAAACTAATAAGATTGATTTCTTTTTCCTCGTTATTTGTTTATTTTCGGATATGTTTAGTTTTAAGTATGTTTCCAAAATTTCATCGAATAAACACAGAAATAATTAACGTTTCGTTCCATGCAGTAACCTACCAAGTACCGCGCCGTCTATCCAGCAGCTAGAAAGAAAAAATAAAAAAGAAAATCCCTCATTAAAAATCTAAATCTCATTTTTTTATATTAAGAACAATTAACAAAGAGTATGATACCTTGAAGTTGCGACGTTTGACCACTTTTATTGATGATGTCATAGCCATAGGTAGGTACATAAAATTTCCATAGAAATGTCTGTTTTGAAGTGTCGTAAATGTATCATATTTGACTATCTCAGTTGTTCTCTTGCCTATTATTGTAGCCAGTATGTATCTTTCTTTACATCATTACAACATGCTGGATATTATTTGTGATTTAACAAATGGAAACCTAATTATTCATATGTCATAAATGTTTCCTCTTTGCTTCCAAAGTAGTACCTAATACCATTCTATTTTGGTTGGACTATTCAGAGATTACGCTCACTTGACCAAATAAAGTAAATTTTTTTTGGGAGAATATATTTTCTAATGTTGCAATATTATAAGAATTTGAACTTAGAACACCTACTATTAGCACAGGCCTAGGTTAACGACATTGCAGTAGAAGCAGTAAATGTGTCGAATAGATAAAAGATCACAACTATCACCCACACCCAGCCACACCTAGGTTCGGGCAACATGTACGTTATCAAGCTATACAAGTGACCTACATTGACCACTTTACTGGTATTATCTGTATGATAGACTGTACATGTTCCAATTTATGTCAACTGTCTCTGCGGACCTAATTAATTTGTAGAGAACTTCCTATTTTAAAAGACTGAAATTGATTCATTGTAATTATTGTTATATTGTGGTTTGGTATGTAAATCTGTAAAGAGAACTACCTATATGTATATCTAGTTAGCCTCTTAAGTCATCATCTTAAGTGTTAATAAAAAAATGTTTTCATCATTTAAATAATTAGATAGGTAGGTACCTATTACAGAAATATACATTTGCCCTGTACACTTTTGAGGTAAGCATAGTCACATGTATTTTTGCAGTTATTGATCACATAATAGTTATCACAAAATTCAAAACTTTATTTATAAACACACAACTGTAATTCTATTTTTAACAGCTGAATGACAAGTCAGCAACAACTTACTTGCTTATTATAGTACCTATTCTTTGTTTGAAATGTAAGTTAAATTTTATTTAATTTATATTACTATTACAATAGACAGGTACCTACCTACCTAATTTCCTTAAATAAATTGTGGCCTGCAAAACTGTCCAGTCAATCTGACTCTACTTAATTAGGCACCTACTTATTACACCTTATCCTGGCTAATTGCAATCAGATTTGCCACCTCTTTGTGTAGAATATTATTATCTAGACAGGTTATAGATAAGTAAGTAGGCACCTATGAAGAAAAGAAGATTATTTTTTATCATGTTGTGTCATAATACATGTATGATAATAAAATGACTCAAGTTCAATAGCAACTTGACAAAGGAATACCTAATCAAAATGCCTAATTTGGGTTTCGTTTTTGCAGTTAGTAGGTACCTATGATGTGAAGTGAATAGGTACCTGCCTATTATGACCATACCTAGATACCTAGCATTGGGACTTAGAAATGTTACATCAAAGATCACATAGGAGTTTTTATGCATATAGAAACAAGATACCTATAGGTAGGTATGTTTACAAGGCCTTTGAACTTTGCTGTACGGTGATTCCAACAAGACTTCTAAAAAATCGGCAAAAACTGTACATTTTTATCAATGTAGGTAGGTACCTAACTGGAACTATCCAGTTATGTCAGCAACTGTATTGCGTAACTTAACAACGATTAAATGCGTATTTCATATTAATATATAAAATCTTTTATAATAATATGTAGCTTCACTGTCAAGGCCTATCTGTCTGGGGTGAGGCGGTACAGTTTGCAGACTTCACTACGTTACATCAATAACAAAAGGCTCAAATCTTCGGCGAGAACCTACCTACGAAAGTTCTGAGAAAGTAGGTAGATAATTAGTTGCTCTTCTTACCTAACTATTTGATTTATAACTTCAATTGTTACAACATGTGATAAGTAGTAAACAAATGACGAATGTGTATTGGTTATACAACTTGTCTCACGATGTTAGCGGTTTTGGCAACTAACTTGCTGTAATTTACGATCGTGATGATTAGTTAACAAGTCAAACGCCGCGCGTCGCGTCTCGCATAGTAGACTATTCAGAGGGCATTCAACTGTACGACTGCGGCTTAGCAACACTTCGGCTTTTCACAGTGGCCGTGACATCGAAATCACCGTAACAACCTACGGTCACTGGAGCAGTGACTTCCGAACATCTTCATCAAAAAAAAAACACAGACAAACATTGATTATGCTAACATAACATGCATTGAACTCACCTGTCTGAAGATTCGGAGCTGTCGTATCTGTCGAAACATCGCTTCTTCCTGTCCTCGACGTCCACGGCGTTCGTCTCGCATGAATTTCGGGAGCCCGCGGAGTCGCCCGCTGCGGAACGATTAGCGGCCACGCCGCGCGAATCACTTTTCTCCCACGATTCACTCGTTTCCAGTTCGGTGTAGAAAGACAACTTCACTCTATCGTTTTCCAATGTTTTGTCACTGCACTTTTTTGTGTCACCATGTCCTGTGTCGGGCGCGGAAAAAGTTAAATCGTTCATTTGTTGCGGCCCGGCGCGGTCCTTGGGCGACCCATCCGCCATCTTTGAGCGCACGAGTGTTTTGTCGCGAGATTCCGCGTGGCGCCGCACGCGATCCGAGCGCTAGCGTCGCGCGCGGGGCACGGGCGGCGGAGGGCGTGACGTCACGGCGGCTGCGCTGGCTCGGGGGCAGAGCGCGGTGACGTAAGGACTCCGCCCCCTGCATGTGCAGGGGCGCCGTCATTGGCCGCGGGTTACGCAACGACCGAGCCTATTCAAATAGCGCGCAAGAAGGGAGCGTAGGACTCGCAAGGACTGGCCCATCCCAGCCCTGCGGAGCAACATGCAACCGACTCGAATGCACACACACGGCCGTCACTATCACCCACACTTGCATTCGCACCAAATGCACGAACGCCTACGCCAACCCTACAGTTTGGCCCTAAAGTAAATACATGAGTGAAGCCTTTTGATTGACATTATTACTCTACCCACTCTACCTTCCCGGATCATATGACCCCAAGTAGGTAGGTATAGGTACCTATACGTCTTAAATAAATACATACAAGTATGATGGTCTATACTTAGACTCAACCTTAACTTATAAACAACCAGTTAGATACCCACACCACTACCTAAATAAAAATACATTAGGTATGTGTAAGTAGGTAATAAACTAATAATTTATCATATAGGTAATAGGTGTTTATCATTTTACTGTTTACTAGAATAGAATAGCTTCATCCTTCATAGCGAAACACATAGTAATATCTATTTTAGCCCTCTATACCTACTTATTTATAAGTAGGTACATTCAGCTAGCAGGAAATGGAGCGAGAGGCAGCGAGTCGAGTGTAGCGACAGGTCTCAGGTTTGATTCCGGGTTAATTTAGGATTTTGCTCTAAATTACATAGGTAGGTACATTGACTACAGTGGAGTATGGTCTGTACCCCTTCTGATTGTTGCGGATGGCCTACCCACCGCCACGTAGCAATGAAACGTATCTATAAATGCAATACCTATAGGTAGGTACCAAGTCGAATAAGTAAAGTTATTCAATTTCCACATTGGTGCTAATTCCTGTAAATACCATCTAATTTTATTTTAAGTTATATCTGTCATTTTCTTATCCGCCGAAAAGGAAAGGGACGGGTAATCGACAAGCATAAAATTTATGGAACACACGTCAATTTTAAGCACAAATCTAAAACAACCGTCTAAAAATTCGCCCGGGTTATTCATTTATTTACTCATTCTTCCTAAAATTAAGAGCTGTCAATCATCCGTCCCTTTCCTTTTCGGCGGATAAGAAAATGACAGGTATAACTTAAAGTAAAATTAAGAGATGTCTGCAGGAATCGGGGCCATTGTTTTATCTCTGTTGATACTCCGTCCTCTACAAGATCTTTTTTGTTTATCATCTTCCGCACCCAACCTGAAGTTATCATAAAACTGGATTCTTATTGATGGCGCTACCTGTTCTAAACCGAAGTCATGTAATATTGATGTACTTTTTAAGCCGGGAGGGACTTAAGGGCAGTGTTACAAAGTATATCTGGTATTACTAGCAAGGTACGGTTACATCCAACGAGAATCGAATCCAGGACAGACCTTAACAGTATTATAGATCTGTGCCTCAACTAAAGCTCAAACCACTAGACCAACACGTAAGACGTTTGTTAAAAACAAACAAAAAAAAAACATTAAGAGAGAAGGGTAAGTTTGATAACTAATAAATGAAGTTCACATCCATAAAATAGTTGTTCTAATAAACTTCATACAAAACTTTGCGAGTGAAAATTCAAGCACTTCCTGAAAATTGCGCAGACGGCGCCATCTATTGAGTATATTAATAAATAATATTAACCATACCATACTCTACAAGCAACTGATAGCTTCTCTCGGATAGTAAATACCACTGTATTAAACTAGATGTCGCTTGTTTAACCACAGACTAGATAGTTCTTTAACTGTTTATTTTACCCGACTGCGGCGAAGCAAAAAGGAGGGTTATTTCATTTCATGATTTTACACGCATATATTTTATATTAATCAACGGTTGTTGAAAATAGAGTACTATTTTAACCAAGAAAGAAAGACTAGATTTTTCTTCTCTCTCGTCACCTAAAGAAAAATCAAATGGCGTTGGACTGGACATATGATGCGAGAAAAAATTGAGAAATGGACAAAAGACGTAACCGAGTGGTACCCCAGATATGGAACAAGAAAGAGAGGAAGACCAATTAAGAGATGGGAACAAGAAATAAAAAATACAGCAGGAAATATGTGGAGAAGGCTGGCGAGACAGGGATAAGTGGAAAGAGCTGGAGGAGGCCTTTGTCAAAAGACAAATGGACGAAGAACATAATTAAACACATTTTTTTTTTAATATTAAGTATAAGCTAAAAATTGTTACAATAAGTTCATAATAAAGGCTATATCTATCTATCTATCTATCTCGTCACCTAAAGTCATAGCGAATAATAATATTCCCAATCTATGTATCTATGTATGTAGGACATGGAGTCAAATGAATATACATAATTTACTATATAAAAATATTGATTTATTTTCTTAACACTTCACAAACATTGAAAACGGCACAAATATAGTACAAATATAAAACATTGATTCGAAATCAGTATTTAAATTACATATAATTCATTTAATAAATATAATAACAATTAAGATTATCATAGTAAAGCTTGTTATAATAAACTTGACTTATTCTACAACATTCAGTTACCTAGCTTACGATAATAAAAAATAAATCATTTTTTTACAAAAATATATTAATTATTAAAATTACATTTTAAATTACTGATTGTTAAAAATTATAACTATAATAGGTACTAATTTGCACTAGAAACAAATATAAGTAGAAAAATCAGCACCTTAAAATGGCTAGTCACAGATATATTATTATATTGGGCACGGAATTGACTTATTCAACTATTAAAATTTAAAAAATATGTAAAGATTATTTATACTTAGTTTATTTTACCTGGCCAACAAAACCACACCAAGATTTTGTGACATCATATTTTTATTGTTATTACTTACATATTTTTTGTTTTTATTTTTTGTTTATTGACATTTAAATGTTATTGTATTGGGAGTTATGCCTGTAATAATAATATTTAGGTCTGTGTAAATAAATAAATAAAATAAATAAATAAATAAATAAATAAATAAATAAATATTAAAATAAGTAGACTAATACCAATTTTCACAGGTCATACTTTAATTTATTTAAATTGGTTAAATGCAGATGGCAGTTGAATAACATGTAACTCTAAATAATAATTCGGTGCTTTGGGTATGGAATGATTAGAAACCGCTTTGAATTAAAGAAAAAATACCTTGTCATCTTGAAGTAGTAAACCTACATACGTATTAGTACATATTAGGTAGAGAGTCTACTATAACATGGCAGTCGCTAAAAATAGAAACAACAAAAGGGATAAAAAGTAAAAGTCTTGGCCATAGAGGTGCTAGACATAAATGGTGACAGAAAATGGCAGAGACAGACAGTCTTATTTATTACATTACGCAATTCATCGGGCACGCACGATGCGTCGCGTATATTAAATCCATTCACCCGAATGTCCCCGCCGAATGTGCCAAGAACCTGATCAATAGCGTAACATAATACGGCCTTAAGAAATTGTCAATTTCGAAGAGTGCACTGCACTTCTACTTAAAACCAATAGCAGTACAAACTAATGAAGTTATATAAATGAAAAGTTGCGATAGTAAAAACTTGAATATGCAGTTAACATGTGAAGAAAAGAGACAGTCAAGAAAGTGTAGTTGCTTTTGTCTACTAATAGATTTTTTTTATATTCGAGTTTTGAAATAGACGTTTATGCTATATCACTATCGAGTCTATTTATAAAAATATTAAAATGATTTTACCAGTTTTCAGAAATAAATAATTTTTGACATTAATAGTCATACCTCAAGTGAACATTTTAGTGCCATTATGCTTAGATTATCAAGATTTACACTTATACGAGATATGTTAAGTATATCGTTGTACGGAACAATACTTAATTTACTATAATTACATACTTATTACGCTTTACATAATTAGGACCTATAGATTAGTTTTTTTACATTAATACTTTGTGATCTTGGCAAATTAAAAGAAAGTTTTGGAAGTAAAAGTTCGAAGTTGCCGACTTATTGTAGATTTGCCGCAGATGGAATTAACTGGCCGGACAAATAAGGACAGCTGAGGGCTCTCACCCGGTACAAAATTTAAGACAACAGACCTTGAACTTCGCTCAGGGCGAGGTATGAAGACAAATTGTCTACTTGACAGTTGTAACAATAAAATATTAAATTTGACGGATATGGTAGTTTATTATTCAACAATAATTATCCAATAGTTTCTTTTTATTAAAATAATTTTGAAATATTTTATTTTTACAAAATAAGAATGCGATTTTTCATCTATGTATTACAAGACCCGAAACACGGGCAGCCATGATTGAGCTTTGTGTGACGTCACATTTCACAAAATAAACAAAAACTATCTGTCAGGTTTCAAGTTATACTGTTTGACAGTTTCTTTGCTTATTGAAATGTGACGTCACTGGGCAAAATGTCACGTGACCAACCGTATTCGCGCGAAACTTGATATTAATGAAGAATGTTCTTTATATGATATAAAGATTTTTCGGGAAAATAAAAAAAATATTTTAAGGGGCATAAAATAAGCGTTTGTATTTTTTAAAAATATTTATCCAAAAACTGTCAAGTAGCCAATTCCCGTAGCCAGGGCCCGGCCCGGTAAGGTATCACTGTAATGTAAGTCTCAACCCGGTAAGATTTATGTCGCACACAGATGTTCATGTGCTCTGCCTGGTGTGAAGAGTAGATGATGGTAAAGAATACAGCAACTTCAAGTTGACCACGTTATAATTATTAATTAGGCACAGAAAAAAATATACTTTTCTTGCAGTTGATCGTAGAAGAAGAGGGAATTGCCATTTTACACATTAAAAAAAAAAGTAAAAAAATATAATTTGTTGGATGTTGCCAACAATTTATCACTAGCCTCCTACATAGTAACTCGTTGCAGTTATTGTATACATTCACTAAGTGTAGTGTGACATACTTCTTATGGACTAGAGGTGGTATTTATTACGAATTTTCGATGATAATTACTGTCAAGTGAATAATCTACATATTTATGAATTAAATAAAATAAATACTAAAAAAATACAGTATGGTATCTACCACAGATTGTAACAAAAATGACCGGCATTTCGTTAAATATTTTCAAGTTTCGAAATGGCAACACTAAGAAGACTGTATCCTCTTTTTACCGGAATGACTATGAAAGTTCACTCATCAAGTCCATAGAGCTGTAGGCATCATACCTTCCATACTAGTGTTCCTAGGCGTTAAAACTTCATTGCACAGGAAATCTAGAGGCAAATCGACTATGTAGCCTTGTATAAGGTCTATTTTCCTGTTGGCTAGAGCCGGGTCCTTGTGCCATAATGTTTCTGGGTGTTCCTCTTGGTACTTCTTTAGTTCTGCGAATGAGTGTACCGCGTTCGTTGGGATTGTGTGGAAGACCTGTAATAGAATGCATACTTGTATACTTCTATCCTATTATACTAGATAGCCTATACTACCGGACATTTTACAAAAAAAACTCGTTCTTATGTGAGAGCGAGACAGACAATCTGTGCGCGTCTTACTCCTTAACGGCTTAAAGCATAAATGGACTGAAGCCGTTGAGGGGGTGAGGTAAGACAAGCTCGTTCTGAGCTCGCATTGGTGCGGGGCGGAGAGTGTCCCTTCTATACGTAGTGTTATTGCTTATTCTTTGACAGAAGTTAAGAAATAACGCTAGATTTTCGTTCTACCGTAATAATAGGTCAAAAAATCACACTGTGACGTCATAGGAAAACGTGATAAAATGTCGGACTTATTATTACGATTTTCTAGATTAAAATTCATAAATAAGTTAAAGAGAAAAAAGAAAATGTTTTCCGTTAGTTTTAGATCAGTCTTTATTTAGTAATCAGAATTTCATAATTTATATTGAATCTAGTACACGAACACGACCCAATTTAGTTATAAAAAAATAATAATATTTAAAATAAGTACTCCACCAACCCGCAATGAAGCAGCCTGGTGGGGTATGCTCCATACCCCGTCCGGTTAATCAAGGGGAGGCCTGTGCCTGTGGGACGTATATAGGTTATTTATAAAATAAAAAAAAAAGTACTACATACCTCCTCATACATCTCAGTATTCTTCCTTGACGTGGCCTGCCAGAGAGTCTTGAAGACCTGGTCGCTGCAAGGGTCGTCGATACTGATGCCCAGTCTATTCAGATCTTCGTCCATAAGTCCCAGATGTTCTCTAAACAGTCTCTTGCGCAGTGATCCCGCTACGCGCCCGCAGGGGAACGCCTGACCGTTCATCGTGCCTTCGTCGAATTTCTCGTCCTAGAAATAGATTTAAACAGTTTCCGCCTTATTACAAAACAAAGACTAGACAATACCAGGTTTAAAATATAGTCCGCGCCACGATAGACGTCTATTGAAGACGATTCTAATGGAACTATTTAACGAATCATAACAATTTTATGCAAAATCTACGTCACTAACGCCGCGGCGGCAGGGCTTCAAAATACAAATATACTTTATCGCATCAAAATAAATGGCGGCCTTATCGCTTAAAGCGGTCTCTTCCAGACAACCATAAGTCTAGGAAATATCGACTTCTTTCGTGGCGTAAAGACTATATTAGATTGGTGTAAGATATTTTGGTTGGTAAGTTTCAAAATACCGCCAACACGTAAAATAGTCCCGGCTATAGAACCATCAACAAAACACACATACCTGCAATAGCACAGCAATTTCAGAGTCCCTCTTCCCGATTAAGGATCTGTCATTAATATTTGCGCTTCCACAAATGACGGTTTTATCATCGACAATCAGCAGCTTGGAGTGGACGTATATGAGCTCAGTTATCGGTTCCCCTTCGAGAACGGAGTGGGTTCGAAGTCCATGGAACGTGATGTATTCCGAGGGGTCCGCTATGCCTGCTTCGTAGAGGCGAGTTATGATGGCTTCGCGACTCCTATGGTCAGAGAAATTCACATGAAAAATGTGAATTATCGCCCAAAGAAATACATACACAAGTCAAAAAAATAACAAAATAAAAAAGCTCATTTTAAGATAAATTAAGCTATTCTCTCATTTGTAAATTCTGATAACTAGTTTCGAAGTTACGTGGGAACAGACGTACATACATTAATAGTGAATAAGCACAACATTTTTACTTCGCCACGGGTCGAGTAAAAAATGTAGGAACCATTTATTAATTTCATTTCGCGCTTCACCGCGACCGGTTGCTATTAACACTTGTCAATATTAGTTAAGCCAATTAGAGGCATTCATTCGCTAGGCTAAGCCAAAAGGCTTGTAGCTCAATCAAACACCGTGTTGGAGCATCGTGATGTCGTCTGCGCCATACCCCCTCCAGTTCAGGCTGTGGATGTGAGTTTTATGTAC
Organism: Pectinophora gossypiella; assembly: GCF_024362695.1. Lineage (NCBI taxonomy): Eukaryota > Metazoa > Arthropoda > Insecta > Lepidoptera > Gelechiidae > Pectinophora > Pectinophora gossypiella. The sequence continues at coordinate 6,065,000 of NC_065407.1, read as the reverse complement.
GTACCTGCATATACTCTGATAATTCCAGTGAGTGACCGCATGCAGTGAAGTTCCCGAAGGCGCACCGACCTCGCCTTCAAACCCCGGCAGCAGAGGCATCACTACATACACCCTGAACGTCTCCTTAGCACGGTGCGCACGCATTATCCTGTTGTATAGTGCTTCGCCTATCTGTAATATAACATTGATTGCATAAAAAGACTATAAATTTGACTTTTGACGCTGTTTCTGACAAACAAAAAGTTCGTACGGTCACGAGCATTAATATGTATACACTTTGGTACCATGTCACATTAACTTTTTTGACAAATTGAACTGTAAGTCTCACTAAATGTCAAATATGTTAGTGCGACAAGAGTCCTAAAGTGGGTACATTATATTGCTCATGACTGTACGACCGGCCTAAGGGTATAATTCGGTAGTTTCCTAGGTCAAAGATAAATTATGAAATTCTGAAAACGACAACAAAGAAAACATTTTACATCACCTTTATTTAGTATATCGGACGCTTTTTTGTACGAAAATGTAACAATAAGTGCGACATTTTGTCACGTTTTTCTATGACGTCACGGTTGTTTTTTCATACAAATTCCATAGTAATTTCGTGTTTTGACGTTTAGAAAAAAGTGATTTGACTAGTTGGAAACTACCCTATTGGGATATAGATAAAAACTCCTTACCTGATTCCGCACATGGAGGTTAGACCGCGACAAGGTGATGAAGAACTGGTTCTCGATGTAGATGTAGTGCTGGGCCCTCGTGATGGTGTCCACGTAGGCCTCGTGTATGCTCTGCTCCACCGTGTCGGGGTCCAGGAAGCCGCAGGACCAGCTCGATACGCTGCGAAGGACCTACGAGAAAAAAAACATCAAGACAATTGAGTCTAGGTAGGTATTGTAATATTTTGTTTCTCTTCTGTCATTACAGAGGGGGGAGGTCGGCACCCAATATGAATTGGTGCGGGGCAGAGTTACCGTTCTATACGTATTACGCTTTATTTCATGACAATGGGGTGATTCGGTCTTTTATGCCCTAACCAAGCTAGAATGCATATAACCCGGGTGCTTTCAAGGCCAGAGTGAACAGGCACGTTCTGGGCTGAGCTCCATCTTAGGCCCCGTCAACGCCTTCGGGCAAGTTTCGGGCCAAGAGCAAACCCATCAAAGGTAAAAAAAGATAGTCTTACAACTCACACTAATTAAACGACATTGAGTATTGTTAATGTATTGTATGTGTTATTTCGATTTAGTTTCTATTTGTTAGTAATGTACACGCCTATCTGCCCTCTCTTAGTTTTTCAGTTTCTCTCTTTCCCGGTCTGCTGGAAGAGATTTCTACTAGAAACAAGCTGAACCGTTTGTCTGTCTTGTGCTAGTCTAATTGTTTTTACATCCTGTTCTGTTCTGTGTACAGTCATGAGCAATATAATGCACCACTTTAGGACTCTGTCTCACTAACATATTTGACATTTAGTGAGACTTACATTTCAATTTGTCAAAAAAGTTAATATAACACGGTACTAAAGTGTATATATATTAATGATCGTGACCGTACAACTGACATTGATTTAATAATTGAATGTGTCTAACCTGACACGATGCGTTGTTCAGATCCACATCGAGATATCGATCCAGATCCTGCAGCGGTTTGATGTCATTGTACGTCTTCGGTAACAGGTACGGGTAGCTTACGTTTTGTCTAAACAAATAAAACAATGGATTTGAATATTAGTTGCATAAATATACACAAAAGAAAGTTGAAAGAAACACATAAATGATGATACATATATGATAATACATACTACATATATAAACTCACATCTACTTCCCACCGGGGTAAGCAGAGACTATGGCATTCCATTTGCTTCGATCCCGACATAATTCTCTTGCCTCCTCCACATTCATCTTTTCATACATGCATGCCGGTTCAGAGTACATCTTACTGAACCTTTTCTAAGGAAATTTCCAATTTGGTTAATGTATGTACCTTCTAGGTCTTCCTCTGGCAGCCCTATCACCAACCATCGCTTTATATACATACTGCTTTCGTAATCCTTTTATCCTTTATCCGCTCTATGCGTCCAAACCAACTTAACACTATGATAATACTACGAAAACATATACAATTTACAGGTGGGCCTTTTTTTTACTACTACTCAATAGTTAATTTGCTTTAGAACATTGACACATATTACCTGGCTTTCTCGAGTTTGATAGCATTCCACCGCTGTATGAAATGCCTGGCTACATCTCGCGCCGCGGCTCCTTGTATGACGCAGCCGATATCGTGCCAGGGCATGCGTGGTGTTGTATTCCGGTCTACTAAGTCTGAAACAAATATAGGCTGATGTCAGTTTCAAAACATTCTCCTTCTCCTTCTGCATTTATTAATTCCATTGTGAATTTAATATCGAAAAAGTAAAAGACAATTCAGCATTGTCTCTCCCCCCTATGCTTCTTCGAGTCTGTTATGATCTTAAAGAATGGTGAGTAAACGCAAAATCTTTTGGAGATGCATTACAAGCTTAGAAGAAAAAGTCGTAATATGAAAGGTCACTCACCTACAAATGGCAGATCTAAGTTATTAAAGTCTTTCACAATAAAATTACAGTAATCTTTGCCTATCCATATCTTTGAGTTTCCTTCTAGGCCCTCCAGCGCTTCTTTAGTAGTTTCCGTGATCACTCTCCCTTCGACCACCTGAGCCAACGGAGTGGGCTGACTTACAATTCTGCTGACGTTCTCAGGTTTGATACCCAAAGCATCAGTGAGTAAAACTTGGTCCGTCGACAAAGCGTATTTCTCAGCCTTTTTCCTTTCAGAATCGTCGAACTTCTGTTCGTTTCGTTCTTCTTCGTAAGGTGGGTAGATAATACTGATGATGTCTTTGCCCCTAGTTGTGATCTTGTTTAGGACATTCCGTTTCTGTGGATCTTGGTCGGATCTAAGCGGGTCTTGTGGGTTGGAGGCTATGAGGAGTTGGTCTCCTGGCTCTAATACTGGTAGGTTTGCTTGGGGCGTATCCGGAACTTTTTCTTCTTGACTCTCGTCTGAAGTGTCGTCTGGTTCCGTAACTGTGGCGCTGTAATTAAGCAATTGCATTTATAATTTAAAATTGTTAAGAGTTGCTTTGAATAAAGATAAAAAATGTTATAATCTGCATATGGGAAAGGTGCACCAGTTACTAATACATAAACATTTACGTTTTCGTTTAAAATAAATATTAAATAGTTCTTATTTTTCGAAGATTAGTCCTGGAATGGCACAATTGGTATTGAAGAAGACGAACATGGTGGTATAACAGGTGTCGTTTCACTAATAGTATAAAAAAGGCGTCGCGGAATAAGCAAGACATCTGAAGAATCACAGTCATTTATCGATTCAAGGGAGCTGCGCTGATGGAGGTTAGGACAAGGAAGCGATTCTATTGGTTCATAGCAAATACATCCCTCGCTACACAGCCTCGTACATTTTTGGTGGAAAAGCAACCCTATGGTAGCTAATGAAGCGGTCTCTCATCAGTGTTGTGTCTTCCAGAGTTAAGATCATAAACCTTCGACTAGGAAAAGAATTAACTGATAGTACCAACTTAATCACTTACTCATTCAACCCAATAACGATATCCCTGGAGCTCTTCGCCAGTTCCAGCGCGGCTTCTAAGCCATTTGCATTAGGTATATAAAGGCCCCCACCGCCAGGCGAACTAGATGTCTTCTTCTTGGTCTTGATCGACGTTTTCGGCTGAGATATATTGCCCAGGTCTGTCAACCTGGAATAAATTAATATCTTAGTTAAAATATAGTAGTTATAAGTTTGTTTTACTAGGTAATAAGATAATAACAATAAATAAAAATTTCTAATTAGTAACTTTGTCCGGTTTCTTCAAAAGTTATGTTAATATCACAATTCGAGTATCTAAGGTACCAAAACTCGTGTCATGTTTTCTTGGCTGATTATTGTTATATTATGTCATTGTTTAAAAAATAAACTTTAGAACACGAAACAAGGAAAAACAACCTATTTAGTGTAGAGTATAATATACTATCAAGATTTACATGATCTTAATTTCGAGTTAGTAGCAGAACTTTTAAACGAAAGTCTTTCCCTCCGCGACGAAGAATAATAATAACGCTATAAGACTGGTGGAAAAAATCAATTTACCTGTGTTTATAATCGTCCCAGCGACCATAGCACAGGTCGATGCCGCCGACGAAGGCGACAGTCTGGTCGACGCAGACGATCTTCTCGTGGTGTGCCCAGAACAGCACACCGGCTCGCGCGTGGTTTGGATGACGGAAAACCTATGGTAACGATAAAATAAAAGTAAGCACGTTGATTTGTACATTTCTTATGGCAATTTTAAGGTGTGCAGTTTCGTCACCAGAACCCGCGGCGCAGCAACCGCGCCACGCGCGTCGCGGATCTTATAGATGGTTTCGACCAATCGACGCAGAGTATGTTATCTACCTCGTCCATAGTAATATTCTATTAACAAAGATATTATGCCTTAGTCACTTTTAATGCGTGAATCCAGCAGCTGAACACATTCTTTGCAGTATTTTTTGGATCCATAAAAATACGTTAAATGGAAGTTTGTATTAATTGTAAATCAGACTGTAAAAAGCCGATTAAATTGTTTCAAGGCTGCACTAAATTGCACTAACGCAATTGATAAAAGAGTGTTTTATATTAGTAAATTTGCGCTGTATAAGTGATGTGCGTAAGTGTGGAACTAGTGTGGGATTAGTTATAAATGTAGTGTTCTCACCTTAATATTCTCGCTTGCTAATCTGCTTTTGCTGTAGAAGCTGTTGATACCGAGTGCCATCTCTACTTCTTTATACAGCATGATGAATATCTTCACCCCTTGCGCCTGTGAACAACAGTATTTCTTTATAATGTTTGAAACAATAACAAAAACCTTTCTTTAAAATGGTTCTTATTGATTTCTTCAGATCCGGTACTATCTCTGGGCTGAGGCACCAGTCTTCTATGAAGATCTCTTCCTGAGCCAACTCGATGGCGTCCAGGTAAAGAGTAAATACACAAATAGTACTTACAGCCTTCCTCTTAAGAAGGACATCAAGTCGCCAATAGTTCCCGTGCAAGGCGGGGCGCTTCAAGTAGATTTCTGGACTCAACCACCAGTCAGCTATGAAGATCTCTTCTTGAGCCAACTCCATGGCGTCCCCAACTGCGGTGAGGTATGCTGATCCGTCGACTAGCATGCCTACTGGGGTAGCTGGCCGCGGAGGGACGAACGAGTGGTGCACGTTTGGGAAGGTGAAGTCTCGACCTGGAATTGTAAGTGGGTTTCCTTTAGTGGCACATGAAGGTGCAGTGAATCAAATAGGTCAAATAGACATACAGCTCCAACCTAATGATTCTTCAGTCTCATTATTTTTATTACTTATTATCTTCTTCTTCTATTGTGAGTTAGCTAGATTACCAACCCCATCAACCCTGGTGTTAGGGTTACTATTGAGCCGCCAAAGCCCCCTAAAGTGTTTCATGTAACGACTACTAACTTACATATCAGTAAGTAGTAACCGGGACCAACGGCTTAACGTGCCTTCCGAAACATGGAATTGTTGTTATTTGTTATTATTATAAGTGTCAATTCCAAAATGGAGTCACAGAGATAATTGGCGCTACGAAAAGGAAGACGTCGGTACGGTCACGAGTACTAATATGAATACACTTTGAAACCATGTCACATTACCTTTTTTGACAAATTAAACCGTAAGTCTAATTAAATGTTAAATATGATAGTGCGACAGGGTTCTAAAGTGGTTACATGATATTGCTCATGACTGTACCCCTATTGAGATTTTGGTCTACCTTTCAACGATGAAAGAATCCGTACATGTTTCAAAGGTTTATATTTTACTGTGATGAATATTTCATACCTTTTCCAGTTTTCGAGTGGAATCCAGTTCCTGTTCTTCCAATAGTAGGACGTAAATGGATGAAGTATTACTTCTTACGTCAAGGCTTGAGCAATATCATGTACCCACTTTAGGTCCTTGTCGCATCGATATGTTTGACATTTAGAGATACTTACAGTTTAATGTGTCAAAAATTTAATGCGACGTGGTATTAAAGAGTATAAAATATTAATGTTGTTCCTTATTTGAATACTTACCGGTCTGATTGGCTACAGATTTGAGGTACTGCATCCACTCCTTACTCTTGCGTTTGGTCCAGCATTTGATTACCATCTGTCTGCTTTGGTTCAGGATTTGTAGCCCGTGGTTCAGTCCCGTCGAGTACATCCCGCTTGATACCTCGAACCTTATGGAAAATTAAAAAAAGATTTTTATGAATTGCTTGGTTGGTTCATAAAGTTCAGAATAGAGACAGAGGGAGATTATAGATAACTTGACGAATCCTATATGAATAGAAATTTCACTCATCTATGGAGTAGTTTTGAAGGATGAGGTGTTTTATTTACAAGTATTGCAAATAGTAATGAATAGCTCCAAAAACATTGAAGAAAAATAGTAAAAATCAGTCGGTGTTTTCCCATGTTTAGTAAGATTTGTGTGTATTGTATAATTTGTATATTTCAGTCTACTGCATAAATAATGACACGCTATATTTTATTATACTGCGATTGAGCATGTTTTGAATTTAGAATTTTAAAATATTTTAGTGTAATTTCAATTTTAACAGAAAGCTCCGTGAGGCGTGGGTACTTAGTTCATCTTGCGATGGATTTTCCTCTGACTACTCCAATTGTTATATAGACGTGAGCTTATTTTATGTAATTTTAGTGTGTCGAACGTAGTGTTATATGATTGTTTTAAAACGTTAATCAGGTTTAAGTTAACTTATGTCAAATTTTGTCATGAACACGATAATCCATTCCATGTTTAATTAGTAGACACTAAAACTTTTAGAATGTTATTTGTTTAGCACATTTTGACCCTATTTTCAAACTCATACTTACTTATCCATGGGCTGCGCGAAAGAAAATAGAAAGAGAAGATTAATTCATAGTTCAGTTAAAGAGAAAACGCCTAAAATATTTATATCAGTACGAAAAGTCAATCAGTTTTGATAGATATTCGTAAAGCTGGGTTCATTACAGTACCAGCATTCATTAGGGTTTTCTATCTGAAAAAAAGGAACGGAATCCAAGAATCAATAAGATCGCTTACGTCCGTCACAGAGGTTTTGATCCCTGTTCTCCGAGGTTTCTATATCATCGACCTTAAACCAAAGACCCTATATAGAAAGCGCGGTGTACAGTCATGAGCAATATAATGTACCCACTTTAGGACTCTGCAGCACTAACATATTTGTCATTTAGTGAGACTTACAGTGCAATTTTACAAAAAAGAAATCATGTGATATGGTACCAAAATGTATTCATATTGATGCTCGTGACCGTATACCCCTTAGTTCATCATACCAATACTTAGTTCATCTTCTGATGAATGTACATTTGACAACTCAAATTGCCATATAGTCATGAGCTCATGTATGTAAAAGCTGGATCCACGTTAAGTATCTTTGTGGCTCATCGAATCCCTGTGTTGTATCATGGTATCAGCAGCATATGGAGATCTATAACATGACCGCGTCCACACTAGCTATCACGGTCGATTATCGTTGACTTTCGATTCGCATGCGAAAGTATATACCTATTTCACGCAGCACTTCAGAACTTGTCATTTGCAAGATCAGATAGTTATATATTTGCATGTGAGTTGGGGACGAACGATTTAAAAATACGACCCCAGATCGGGAAAATGACAATATACTCGTATATAGACTAATTAATTAAAACACATAATACCGGGTTCTTACCGCGTTAATCAGGGCTATGAGACTCCCGATATTTCAACACTGTTATGTTGTGTATTAGCCCTGATTACCGCGGTAAGAACCCGGTATTATGTGTTTTAATTATGATAATAACCAAGTAAACCACAAACAATGTACAAGCGAAAACAGACTGTCTCTAACGGTTTCACAGTTTAAAACTAAGTTTAAGCTATTAACAAAGCTACTCACCCCTGATCAAAAAGCATGATCCCTTTTATAATACCGTCCCTCGGCCTGATGTAGCCAAAGTAAGTGTCTTTGACGAAGAACCATCGTTCCTGCCACTTTGCGCATACTAGCCCTGTGCAGAAGTAGTTGCATCTGAAACATTTATAGGCATTTGTAGGTGTTTTACATTTTTTTTACATTCGTTTTTTTATTTTTTTTATTTAGTTTCCATCTTCTTTTATCGTGTGGGTTGTGAGGTGGATTACCAACTTCATCAACTCTGGTGACAGGGTTATTGTAGAGCCGCCAAAGGCCATGACGGGTGTTCATAGTCGTGACATGCTTCATGTAACGACTATAAACTTATATCAGTAAGTAGTAACCGGGACCAACGGCTTAACATGCCTTTCGAAGCACGGATCATCTTACTTTGTGGACAATCAGGTATTCAGCCTGTAATGTAGTTGATATCAAGCGGAATTTCCCGTCGCAAAATTCTAGTGTTTTTTTAAATTATTTTCCGTTCCATACTTTTGTGACGGAAAATTCCACTTGATATCAACTCAGAATTATGGCCTGAATCATCCTTTAAAGTTTTCGTTACGATGTCACTAACACCCTGTATACGTCCAACTGCTGGGCAGAGGCCTCCCCCCGCCCGGTCAGTAAAAATACAAAATATGTAAAAAATAGCGGCTTATAGGTCACATATAACTTACCGAACACAAACCATATTGCCAAGCAATCCGAAACAGTTGCACCCTGCCTGCCCCGGCTGGGTTGATCCCGTGCGTTTCTCTACCATACCCTCTTTGCCTTTCGTGCCCAAGTCCGATATGAACGAGACATTCGACACTTCTAGAAATTTTACCTGGAAATATTGAAAATGAAAGTCATTATAAATAATACTACGTAAGGCTTTTCACTCCGGCTAGGACAACCAGAGTGAGACAAGGCGATTGTATGTGCCTTCAGACTCCGTACTAATAGGCAGCTAAGAAAGTCTACGTCACTTCTGTGCGTAGTATTATTCCGTATTCTATGGTATAATAACGAGTTTGTGGCTCACAGTTAGCGACTGACCGCCGGCTGACTGACTTAGAACGGCGCATTAATTAAGTGAGCGGCGAACTGCAGCGTACGTATTAGAAGCAGACCACGAGCATCGTTCGTTGCGACTCAGCCACTCACTGATTGAGTCGCCAAACGAAACGTCGCAAACTGCGTATAGTACGCGCTATATGGACACTCCATTTAATATACATAGGGAGGCGAACAAGAGGCAAACAGTCTGGCGCTAACTGTGAGCCTAATAGGAACACGGCCTTATCCGCTAAAAGTTTGTATCTAATCACAAAGAGAAAAAAGTAATATTAGTACTCAATATTCTAGACAGATGGCACCGGCGTCGGCTTAATGACGTTACATAGTTTGAGAGAATTTCGCATGGACAGGAGAAGGACCCGGGTGGTGTAGTGGTTAACACGCTCGTCCCGACTTGACTAGAGCTGCGGGTTCAAGTCCGAGCGCCATTTTTTTCGATTTTTTCTTCGTAAGTTTCCCAAAGTACGGTGAAGTGCTATAAAAATAAAAATCATTTGTATCTATTGCTTACCGTCTCATGATGGTTTCTGTAGATGGAGATATTGAGTAGATTGAACAAATACTCCTCGAGTTGCTTCATCCTCAGCTGGATACCATCATACGTCACCATCACCTCGGGTTTCCTCGGAAACCTGTGAACAATTACATTCAATATTTATGTCAATTCAATTCTTGATTAATGTGATTCTTCTGTGTGATCACAAGGGTCGGTTTCTGAATAGATAGACAGCGAATAATAAAGTCTTCCAAATTCGATTTTTTTTCATACAAAATTGCATTAGTCTATTGATAAATAATTCATCTGTTTATTGAAAAATCAGCCCTAATATAAATATCATCATGATTTATGTTTTGAAAACTTAACGTAAAACCTTTTTTTTAACTTCGACTTTAATTATCTTACGCGGATGCAGTCCTGGTCAATTCCTTCATCATCATCAGCCGTACGACGCCCACTGCTGGGCATAGGCCTCCCCCAAGGATTATTCCTTAAAGTTGTCACTTCCTTATGATGTGGATATTCCTCCAGTCCGCACTAAACATTTTGCCTCTTCCTTTTTGATGCCAACAGCAAAGGAGTGGAATTGTCTGCCGTCGTCTGTTTTTCCAAATTGTTATAATCTGGGAGCCTTAAAGGAGTGAATAGGCATTTGCTAGGTAAGCGTGAACCACGCTAGACCAAATCGTCACTTGCCATCAGGTAAGATTGTAGTCATACGCGAACCTATTTCAAAAAAAGATTTATGTGTACTCTGAACACAACAGATCGGACACTCCATACAAAAGTTTTATTCATATCGTGTACCGCCTTACCGCGTAAGTGCGTGCCAGACAGATAGTCTGCTTGCACTCCTCCTTATTTCTTAGCGGCTTACGGGCATTTAGGACTAAAGTAAGTCCCAGAGGGGGTGAGGTAAATCTAGCTCGGCGCCCGATACTTTGGCGCAGGGCGGAGAGTTACCGTTCTATACGTAGTATTATTCTTTATTCTACGCCCTAAGATCGGTTAATCGACCAAAATGTCAAGCAATAAACAATACATTCATAGCAAGCATACGTAACGTTTTATCGGAGTTTTATAATTGCTTATCAAGCAATATAAAAACAAACAATACCGATAACTAACAATTCGTCTTTGTTAATGACAGGTAAAACAAAGAACTGTATAAAAGTGTAAGTGTAATATGGGCTTGTTCTAACACTTGTTGTTAAGTGTCTGATACCCTATCCAGAATTTACCTGGCAGATATATTGTTACTTGTCTAATTAGCATAAGTTTATGGGAGAGTTGAAGAGAACAGTCTGGCGGCCTAAAAACGCCACACTGAAGCAATTCATTTAAAAAAGCAATATTGCTATTTGACATTTGCGCATACAAAACTAACTGCGCAATACCTACAACGTGGCATTTTTAACCCCTGGTATTCTTCTATGAGGTTATGAGGTGGATTACAAACCTAATCAACTCTGGTGTCAGGGTTATTATTGAGCCGCCAAAGGCCCATGACATGGCTCATATAACGACTACATACTTTCGTCAGTAAGTAGTAACCGGGATCAACAGGATCAACGTGCCCTCCGAAGCACGGTTCACATTATTTTTCGGACAATTGGGTGATCAGCCTGCAATGTCCTAACCATGGTGATTTTTGTGATATGTCTCCACTGGGATTCGAACTCGGGACCGACAGCTCAAAGCTGAACCACTGGACCACTGAAGCCGTTATAACATAAGTTACCTTGGCAAAGCACCCTTTCTTTTCCTCGGTCGACCTTCTTTCCTTTTCGAGTTATTCCTTCCTACTGCTTGCAAGGCGACTTTCTCAGCTTTTTCTTCAGTATTCTTCAGGCTTGCTCGTCGGGTCTTGTGGGTTTTGGTGGGGAAGGGGATATCCAGCGACGCGCGGTATAACGTCAGCTGTTGATGCAGGTACAGGATGTGTTTGTAGCGTCTCTTGATTGTCCATGTGAAGTCGCCATGCTGAAGACTGATTGTGTACCTGGGAAATTATTTATTGTAAGTAAATGATTGCATATTTGGTTAGAAAAGTTGGTACGTGAATAAAAAATTCTCCTAAAATATATATCTTTGCGCAATGGATCTTGTCTGATTTATCATCCTCCTGTTTCCTGCCATTATCCCTCTCTAACTCAGTTGTCGTCTCACACTCACACCTCTACACACACATAGCCTTCTTTACGTAATCCTACCACACTTTTTTGGGTCATATCGGATTCCGATTGATGTTGTTTGATTAGAAGACAATAATTTGTGAGTCTGAGTTTGATCTGAGTAAAATAGCTTATTTGGTACACATCATTTGTGAGAACTTTATTTCTCTGCCAAAACTGATAGTTAAGACAAAACTGATAGTTATGTATTTGTACTTTTATTTTTTAACAATTTTTGTACTTATTTAGTGTTTAATTGTTTATTATTATATATTTTTTCTATGGACGTTATTATGGTCTGAAAATAAATTATTTGAATTTGAATTTTAAAAACATAGAATGCGTCCAGCTACTCATCCCGAGCATTTCATAATAATGGAAAGTGATGACGTCACTAGTATCCTTTCTAACAAGATGGACCATCTACATAGTGCTGTAGAGTTGGCATTGGCCAACTCTCTGTCAATTATTTACATACCGCGATAGGGGTTATGGTCGTGAGATACGTATGTAAATGTCAAAAGTCGATAAGCAAAGTCGGTGGCATCTCGGTGGCTTTAAAACTCAGGCAACTGAGTTTGTATATCATAATGGGTAGTTTCCTAGGTCAAAGATAAATTATAAAATTCTGATTATTAAATAAAGACAGATCTAGAGGTGCCAAAAATCGTTTTTTTTATTTCTATTTAACATATTTATGAATTTTAATAACGAAACATGTAATAATAAGTACGTCATTTTGTCACGCTTTTTCATACAAATTCCATTGTAATTTCGTGTTTTGACATAAAAAGTAGCTGATTTGACTGGTTGGAAACTACCCTATGTACACATCAACTACGATTTTATTCTATAAAAAAGAAAGAAAAAATATATACAAAGGAAGTTACTCTGCGATAACAAAGCCCTTGTATCCGCGGAAGTGGCCGTCTACCGCAGTCCCTCGACAATGTCAGCCAATTTTAGTCGCGCTTGATAAAATACCACGCAAGGTCGCTGTCTATGTCTATTTTTATTGTTTATCGTACTGAAATGTAGACATTTTATACACATCAGCATAAGGTTTTGGCTGATAACATTAGCTTGAGAGAACACGTAAAATTTGGAGACCACTTATATACTCAAAACAAGTACTCGTAACGCTTGATTATACATGTAAGATTGTACATATAAAATAATATTGAACTCGCAATAAAACATTCTTTCCCCTCCGGTTGATGAGTGGAGGCCTGTGTCCAGAAGTGGGACGTACCTGTGTAGATTTTTGGACAGGGCCGTCATCGAGGAGAGCTCTTCGAATAGTTTATTTATTTATTTTTACTTTTTGTTTTGTTAATTAGTAAATATTGTTTAGTAGATGTTAGATTCTTGTGTTATTTTTAAGTTTTATTTTGTGACTTGTGATTTTATGTGTTGGCAATAAGTTATGTTATATTCTTTATCTGCATTTTTTATGATAGCTGCTTTGTCTGATGTAATGCGGGTGTTTACACTTATGAACTTTTCAAATATACCTATTAAAACTCTTCCAACGTTATTTTGTAGGAGCAGGAACAATGTTAATAAGGAAATCCGCATATGTTCACAGTGTACATAACACTTTGTTTCTAGAACATTCTTGCCTTGTATTGCGTTCTATTAATAAAGATACTGAAATAAAACCAAGCCCTTCTCCGATTATTATTACGACAGTGATCATACCTACAAATATTTTAAACAGGAAGATTCGTTAGCTGTAAGGTTTTGTTATGATATGTTGTTAGAAATTAATTAAAAATATCATATTGATTCCAACAGATTTTGGTATGAGAGGGTTGCCCACTGGATCCAGAAGATTAAGTTCTCTCCCAGAGGTGTTAAATGTCCTCTAAAACTATACAATACTGGCCCCAATTCCCGCAGACACCTAATTTTATTTTAAGTTATACCTGTCATTTTCTTATTCGCCGAAAAGGAAAGGGACGGATGATTGAGAACTTTTAATTTTAGAATGAAAGAATAACCCGGGCGTATAAAATAGGCATCTCGCGTAAAGTAATTTACAACTTAATTCAGTCGGGTTATTGGCCAATATAAAATTTTGGAAGGGTTTTTTTCTGCCTAAAATTGACGTGTGTTCTATAAATTTTATGCCTGACAATTACGCGTCCATTTCATTTTCAGCGGATAAGAAAATGACTGGTATAACTTGAAATAAACTTAGATGGTATGTACCAGTACCAATATGTATATACTACACGGTTCATCAAATCCATCTTAGAAGTCCATTACCAAATTCAGCTGTAATCGAATCCAGAAAGAAATGATTATAAGTAAAACATACTTACAAATTAGGATTAAGCAGGTGCGTGGTGACACTCCTTTCATTTTCAGTGAATTTCACCTTAATTTCTACTCCAGGAATGAACACTCTTCTGTGTACCGAATTGAATTTGACTGGGGGCTCTTGGATTGCTTTGAAGGGCAGAGTTGCATGAGTTACTGGAAAATGTAAATAAATCTCTTCATGCCTCCGTAGTAATATTACAAATGTGAAAATAAAGTAACCCTATCTGTTATAAGATATTTGTCATAGTAAGATAAACTGTAAGTGGTGTGTCAAGATCGATCATATTAAGTGAAATTCCGTGGTGTGGCAGACAGACACCTCAGGGAAATAGGGAGATCTTAGATATAATAGCTTCTATGGTGGACTAGGAGTGAATAATAAACATAGAACACGTTCAGCTGCTTGTCTTCCCGGGCATGTCGTAAAAACCGACAGAGGGATTGTGTCCTCTAACAAGATGGACAATTGTTATGGGAATAGGCTAATCCGTTGTCACCATAAGGTTCACCATATCCATCGTAAGACTTCGTATCAACAGTGGCTTCAAGTTGTCCTTGATTACTTGTGGCTCTGCTCACCCCATTAGGAATTACGGGCGTGAGTGTATGTATTTATGTTAAATTTCATAACATTATTAACAAAAACCCTACCTACTAAAATGTTTTCCTTCACAAACAGTAGTAAATTGGACATAAATGTAATTGATGGATGCGTGTATAAAAAGTATGTAAGTATGGACGGAAGGCATGAGGGAAACCTCTGCCCTATGTTTCCCTAAAAAATAGCATGGAGAATGCTACTCCTACAAGAGCGTGGCTCTTAAATTAGTACCTATCTCCCTAGGAGATGATGACTAATTAGCGGACCCGGTGGAAAACGGGATAATGCTAGCTTTATCCGCTTATGGTCCGCATACCTAACCCGAAGATTTGACAGGTCCGGTTTTTTACAGAAGCGACTGCCTGTCTGACCCAATACAGGTGCATTTCTCGGGAATGTGTGTGTGTCGGCTGTGTGGTGTCTGGCTCTTAAATTAGTGATGATGAAAAAGTATGTATGTAAAATAATTGTATAGGAAACGTAGCATTATAACTAAACGTCGAGTACCTGTCATGGTGTGGACGGTAGACCCAGAGATTACGCGCATACAACTATTATAGTCCCATTTCCACTTCAATAATTTACCAAATGCCTAGTCATGCAACATCCCGCGGTATTTCCCGTGTCATGAAGTTCAAATAACCACAATGACGAAAACAAACAAACTGAGGTTTCATTAAAACAAATAAAAAAAACAAATGTAGGTCCTGTATGTATTACGCATCGCTTGGTACTTCAACTTTGAATAAGCAGGGGGGTTAAAATGACCACATCGAAACAATTCATCCAAGAAAGCAATATTGCATTTTGACATTTACGCATATAAAATTAAGTGCGCAATGCAAACAAATGTCAAATAGCAATATTGCTTTCTTAGATGAACTGCTTCGATGTGGCCATTTTAACCCCCCAGAGCATTGATCAACTTAGTAGACAACCTACCAAAACTACCAACGTAGTAGATCAATGAAGCAAAGAATGAAGTTGTTAAAAGATAAATTGCGATCACTTTTTGTATTGCCCTCTTAAGACAGAATGTTATCGTCACATCGCTTTAAGTCCATCACGTTAATAAGAACGAGGTCTTAGTCGATTTCTGAAGGAAAATATTTTTATTCAAGCTTCTTATCATGTGTATACATACCTAAGGCATTCTTAAAGAAGCAATATTGCAATTTGACATTTGACAAGTGCGCAATGCAAACAAATGTCAAATAGCAATATTGCTTTTCTAGGTGAATTGCAGAGATGTGGCTTTTTTAACCCCTCTGTTTTTAAAAGAATAATACATTTTTTTAGAATTCTTGTGGAGAATCCCTCTATATTTAGCATGAACATTGTAATCCCTTAATTTCAAACAAAACAGTGCTTTATCTTTGCGACACTCGTCTTCTCATAAATCAATATTGGAAAGATTATTCAGTACTTATTTTTGACTGTTTGTACAATGAAAAATAAGATTAACATGATAAAAAGTAGCCAACTTATCATTTCAGGAAAATAATTGTAAAAACATATTGAATATACCTAATTGGAAAAATAATGCCATATAAAAAAAAGAATCGCCACACTTGATAGTTTTATTCAAGTATTGACTATGCATTATGAAATTAAGTCATATCAGTCAACTATGACACCTAGTCAGGTAATTCACAATGACTCACATACTATATAATATGATTCATAAATAAACAATAGTTCTGATCCAATTAAAGATCACATGATAAGTCACACACAATTACAAGTTTAATGTATGATAAAATGATACTAATAATAGCATTGCTACTCTATTGGACTGTGGGCATAGAATAAGGAATAAACTACGAATAGAATGGTAACTCTTCGCTCTCCACCAGCTAGCTAGTTGAGCTAGGTTTACCTTACCCACCTCGGTCCAATTTTAGTCCTCAATCGTATGGGCTTTAGACGTCACACACAGACAGCTGCGCATATACTATAACGTCAACGTGTAATGTCTGTGCAAATCGAGGTTTTTTGTATGCAGTGTCTGCGGTGTGAAAAATTGTAGAATGCATGTAGCATGGTGGAGTATGCTCGATACCCCCTCCGTTTGATTGAGGGGAGGCCTGCGCCCAGCAGTGAGACATATATTCTATAGGCTGTTTATGTTTATATTATGTATGTATGCAGCTGCTCAAGATTAAAAGCATTTTGTGTATGTTGACTATGTTGATTATATCCTGTCCATTAACATGAGGTAATACATGAGCTGGTGACCATATTGTTGGCCATTAATCTGAGGATTTGAATGCCAAGTGGGGATGTAAGGTGACATGAGGTGACTTGCCGGTTGGCACACTGTGATAGTGATTACAGGCATGAGTTATTTGTTGTTCTGTACAATAAACCTTTTGATAGACCAGAACGGTTTTACTCAATCATGGTTGACGGGAGGCCTGTGCCCAGCTGTAGAATGTATAATATAGGCTGCTTATGTTATGTGTTTAAATCTTTATCAATCATATAACTCAAAACACAAGATACAAAAATCAAGAAAACAGTAAAATCATACCAGTTTCAATCTCTCTGCTGTCAATCTTATCAGCATCAATCACGGATAAGGACTCCGGTACAGCAAGACTCTCATCGAAGTCAGAGTCCATACCGGGTGTGAGTGAGTCCAGTTGTTGGAAGAAGTCGGTGAGGCAGTCCCCCGTGGCTGCCGATGGAGTTGGGGTCTCCATAGCGTAGTTTGTGTACCCGTAGAGTTCTTCATCTGCAATGGTACGGTCAATGTAAGTAATCAAGTTAAATAGATGCCTGAAAAAGTTTACGTAATCAAATTGCTCTATGTCACTGTTCCGGTAACTTCTGATTTAAATTATTATTGTTTTTGAGCACTCTATGAATGTTGCATTCAGATCATAACAGTAGATATAAGTAAGTATTTGTTTTGTTATGTAGTTCTTAAGATTATCCCGAGCACAGGCTTCTTTTAATACTATGTAGATATTGACCAAAAGAATCCAACTAATAATTTTATTGTAAAAAAGCAAAGCATAACTAGTCACAAGGTAGGAGTCAACAACAATTCAAATAAAATTCCTGCATGTAACTGAAGCATATACCAGAAAATAGGTGTACATAGTACCTAATACAAAATAAAGGCAATAAAATAGTTTATATTATCTGAAGATTGCAGTAATATAATTTTTTTATAAGACATTTATTTTTAAATTGACACAGACATGATGCATGGACCAAAACAAAATATGGTAATAGATAAGCATGTCAATATTGCAGTATAGTGATATGTACAGCTGTTTTTAGAAAAAAATGCTAAGTTATCACACTGAAATTATATGACTGCAACTCCCTTCAATTAAGCACATAGATAACCAACCGTCTTGACATTAACATTAAACTTCATAAGGTTACCATTTAATTCAATAACAAATGGGAATATTCTATTATTTACACAGACATTGACACAGATATAACACAAATAACACAGTACACTTGGAACCACTGTTAAAAAGCAACTAAACACACACCTCTCTTTATCAAGTTGTGGAAACTCAAAGTTAACTCTTTACGTTCCATATGTGTGTCACTAACTTCACATAAATTCGTTATCACTCCACTACGGGTCACATACAATATGTGTTTTCCATTACACGGTCCGTATTCGACACTTGTGCACATAATCTTTTATGATAAGATAACGAAAAACGTCTAGTTTAGTTCATGAAAGAATACAGCCACGAGAAGACGTGTTACTTTTTCGGAGGTTACAATAAATGGTAGCATCTCGTTGCACTCGCTTGGAGAGCCTCCATGGTTCAATGAACAAGGTTTTATCTCAAGGTTTTTTGCTTGTTAGAGAAATCAGTAGGATACTTACAAAACTTTCAGGTGTTTCGTTGTTACTTGGACGCGCCCATCGCTCAAACTGCCGTTTTTAGCGTCTTAGCCTTGCTTGAGCTTATACACAAAGAAGCACTGTACCCGGAGCTACTCTTCTTTGATTCATATAATCAGTTAATAGATAGTTCAAGGTTTCCGGGTATGTTTTTGGTGAAAAAAATGTTTCGTCGACGTCACGCGCTTAGTAAACTTGCAATGACGTAAGTGCAGTAGTCAACATCATTTTATATTGTCGACATTCTTTTTTAGTTTTTTAACCGACTTCAAAAAAAGGAGGAGGTTCTCGATTCGTCAGGACTTTTTTTATGTAGGTATGTTCCCCGATTATTTGGAGGTGATGTTATTTTTTTAACGGTGACTATGCTGTAAACTTTACAGTATAAAGAAACATGTATTATTTGTGAAGTTTACAAATCCAAAATTATACATATAATGTATTAAATTAGGCAAGAGCAAACGTTGGGTTAGATGATTGATTACAACGTCAAGTCCACGAATTAAAATCCTATGAAGGACTTTCCAGGATACGTTTCTTAAAAACAATGTAGATGGCACTGCAAAGATTTCGCTCATTTAACCTTCTGATTTCATGGATAACAGATATAATGCATCTTTTATCTTTATTTTCGGGTATAAATGTAAATGATGACCCTTCCACCCATTATTATTCTGATCAACTTAAAGAAGAGCAATATAGGTAGCAACATAATTCTATACATAATGCGATACAAATATCAAGCAACAATTAATTTTATATTATTATACTTCTGCCATTATATTGTATTTTGGAATAATTATGTACCCGAGTAATGAGAAAATAGGTAATTATCACGTGAAAGCTGTACAACACCATCTATATTATTTTTGAAGAACGTAGCCTGGAAAGTCCCTCATTGAAATTCAAACTAAATTATTTTTAATACTTGGTTAAATATATATAAAAGTTGTGCACCTCTGATTTTATCCTTTATGTCAATGTCAGAGAATGACAGCGTAATTATCGTTTAAAAATTAGCATAAGTAATAAAAATGACTATCAGCTTTTAGGCTAAACAGAGTAACGTCTTATACAATATTTAATTATTATAAAAATTGAATACAGCATATAGCGTATATTCGTTGGCTAGTAGTAACTTTTATTTCCGAAAAAACATTTTTTGATGTGACAAATGGGATTTTACAGAGGTGTTTCTGAACGAATCCGAAACCCGTAAGATAGGTAAAATAGTACACTTTTGTAGTTTTTAGATTATATACAAAATTTTAGCTTAGTTAATAAACTAAGGTAAATAATTTTAATAAAATTATAGATGAATAGCTTTTGAACGTCTATTATTATTTATTTACACATTAAAAGCGCCTGATATGTGTACATACGCAATACACATTTATTTAGTAGAAGCTATAATATTTATGCAGGCGTTATTAAACATTTCAAATATAATAAGAGAATCATTACAACCTGTTTGCAACCGGCCGAGTAGTTAATACGATCTGCGGCAAATCTACAATAAGTCTTAAAACAATGAATAAGTCACGTAAAAAAAAGGTGGCAAATAGGCGTGAGTTTATGTAAGTATGTATGTATGTTCCCAATTAGGTTTTCCTGCGTAATATTTAGAGAAAAAGTTCCTACTTCCTATAACCAAAATGATTGCACCCCTAGAACTATGATAGAGTGAGGATCTAAGCTTTCGAAATACTACATCCTACTAATTAATTTTATACAGAAAGACAAAATCCGCATGTATTTAGGTAAATGTTAATGATTTACAAATAATAAACGTAGATAATGGCCCCGATTCCTGGAGACACCGTCTAATTTTATTTTAAGTTATATCTGTCATTTTCATATCCGTCGAAAAGGAAAGGGACGGATGATTCACAGCTCTTAATTTTAGGAAGAATGAGTAAATGAACGTGTCGGGTTATTGACTGATGTAAAATTTTTAGACGGTTGGTTTAGATTTGTGCTTAAAATTGACGTGTGTTCCATAAATTTTATGCTTGTCGATTACCCGTCCCTTTCCTTTTCGGCGGATAAGAAAATGACAGATATAACTTAAAATAAAATTAGATGGTATTTACAGGAATTAGCACCAATGACTTATAACTAATTTAAAGCAAATGGAATTCCATAGACTCTGCTTACCCCGGTGGGAAATAGGCGTGAGTTTATGTATGTATGTAACAAATTTTTAAGAGGTCATAATAATTGTGGTTGATATAAAATAATTCTGTTTTTACCTACTTCTTAGGATTCAACCGTAGAGTGCATGAATTAACGTTTCACATTTTACCTCTCAGTGATACCAATAGTCCTTGTAATATGTGAACATTGAGAATTGTCAAGTGCACAAAGAAAGAGTTTACTCTTGCGCAAGTTTAGTGACTAAAAGTGCCTGAAGACTTGCACAATTTTTTTTAGGACACGTGTAATAGAACCTAATTTTTGTAGGCACCTAACAAAAGACATTTTCAGGAAACTAGCTTTAAATTATAACAAATATTTGCAGAGATGCACATGACAACCGGCACTGGCAATATTTACGCAAATTTTGAACTATTTAAGCTCTCATTTTGAAATCCTTTGAAAAAATTGCTAAGACCGTTTCTATTGTTCATCGTTCGACTTGTAGACAACGCTAACCATCGTTTCAGGAGCTGTATGGGTCTGTTAATTGCATTGAATGCAACTGGCAAACAAGGTGTGGTGACCAGAGACGGCGGGTCGAGTACCAGTGGTCGGCTGCAGCTGAAATAATATCACGGATTAACATTGAACACACACGGGCAGTGGGCAGCGCATGCGGAGAGTGTTCGCACCGCCTCAGTCGCTACTCGCGCACCGACCGGCCACGGCGCTACCTTCGACGCACGCGCACAACGTACCACACACTTCCCGCCACAATTCAAACACCGAACTCTACGTTCGAAACTTTTTATTTTCTTAATTGCAAGTGCACTCGCGCGTTACGAGCCGAAAACCGCGACACTTGCCAGCCAGTGCCCGGATTGCATTACGGCCGTTGACATCGATCCACTGATTCGGAACCCGATTTGTTATCGATCTTTAAAAAATATAATAATGTAGAATTTTGGCGGGAAGTGCGTGTTGTGTTTAACCGAGTTTTTTTTCTTTTTCGACTGAAAGTGAAGGTGATCGCAGGTGTTTGCATCCATAGTGCCGTTGGAACGATGGTGGATTCCACTTAAAATTTTATTAGTGTTATTATACAGTTGCAGTTGAAGAAAGTAAACTACATTAAAGGTGAGGTGTATTTTGCATAATTGTTGTAGGTAGTTTGTTACTCAATATAAAATATTCGCTTTCTAAAGGCTGACCATGAGTGTGGCCGCAGTCACGACCACTACAATTTGAATTTGCGGCAGAATGAGATTTAAAAAAAGCGATTTATTTCGCAGTCTCACTCTGGCAACTCGAGCAGGCTGTATTACAGAACTCGTTTGAAAGTAAACCCCACCGACAATTACGACTTGAGACATTTCACTTCATTTGCCACGAGAGAAATGTTACAACTATATTTTAATTGTATATAAAATAACCCTCAGCTTTTCTCTAATTACAAATTACACCGCCACATTCATTATAACTATCACAAGATCTGACATTATATTACCAAGAATCATGCGTTTCGTGTTAATTACAATACAAGAACTAGTCATAAATATTATTTTAATTCTAAGTACCTGTCAGATAAACACAGGGAATTCATTGTAAGAATAGGTATATAAGTACCTAAAATTTAATCGATTTTCCACCGAATTTGGTGGCAGCATTGATAAGGCCATTCCCATGCTTAGTACCTGCCTACCTATTATTTATTAATAACTACTTACCCCCTATGGATGGATAGGGCGGGCCTTAAACCACCACGCGGGCCCCGTGCCCCAGCAGTGGGGACGTTAATGGGCTGGTGATGATGGAACTACTTACCTATCGTACATGTAAAATCGGTACGGTTCATTTCACTTTAGGACATCATAATCAAAAGAGTCTGAAATCTTCCGATTATTTGTGACTCTTCGCTCTTCCTTGATAGACATCACGAGCTTGAGTTTGAACTGTGAAAACAGAATGTGTTAAAGTCTCTTAAGTTTTATATAATTTGTATGTAAATTATGGGTCTTTAAGGCCACAGTTTAAGTGTATGAAACAATCTATCGTTACTAAGTTACGAATATCTGCGTAACTTGCAACACCCTATTGCTTTACGTTGGTTTCAATTTGGAGCGAAGTTACGTCGATATCTTGAAACTGAGGCTTTACTATTTAATTGTTTCGCTTGTCTGAAACTGCGTTCTGCAAGAATGTGGTTTTTTTTAAGGTAAAAAAAAAAACGCTGACCGTGGTTTTGGGCGTGTGGGTGTTAAAACTCTCTTTTTAATACCTATAGATAAAAAACATATTTTAGCTTGTAGCTAAATATTGTTTTAATAAATAGGCTTTTTATAAACTTAAATGGCTGCTTCCCAGGAAGCACTGTTTACTAACCAGTTAGTGAATGCCTGGAAGAAATTGTTCTAGAGCAATACGGTCGCCCAAGTTGTATTGTATCTATATGTACGATGTCTGATTGTTACAATTAAGTTCTGTATGATATTTATGAACTTGATTGTAGTTTAAATTTAAACAGGTCTGCTTTATTTGTAACTAATTCAAATTATAAACAATTATTAGTACCTACACAAATTTCTCAATCAATCTGTTTTGTTTACTGCACATAAACCGAAAAACGAAAACTTTATTTTGAAAAAAATCTAGAATATTCTTTGAGCAGTCTCACTACGTACGCCATTTTTAGCACCATGAACATACAAAACATACGCAAACATAATAACATGACTGCACATTGCAAGTTTCTTACACCATACAAACAATGAAATCCATTCGTTGCTACCAACATAACATTAGATAATTCTATGCAACTATCTCTAAAATTTCTCCATACGAAAAAAAATAAGTTCACTTTTACTATCACTCTAATGTAAATGCGATCGAATGAATAAATAAAAAAAGTTGACTGATATCGGGTTACCGATCGCAGAAGGAAAGTGAGTTAGTATCGGACTTTGCCGCCGGTTAGTTTAAAATATGCATAACACTCACATAGTTTGTCTACTCTCATAGCCTTTTTATTACATTGCATTTTTATGTACTTAAAAAGCCACATCTTGGTGTAATATTTTCGCAAACTAAAATAAAAACTAAGTTTGCAATTGGAAGAAGTTAGTCTATCGAATCTTCAATAGTTATTAATTTCACAATGGTGGACGAGCATCGAGCAGTAGCGGCTGCACGGGTAATTTAGTTGTTAATAATCGTAAACTTAATCTTACGTGATAATGGGATACCTCTAGATACCTTTTAAGCTGTCCACATACTAGAACGATTCCGCGACACTACACCAATTGGGATATAGTGGAGAGCTAATGTTATGTGTTCTCAGTCAATATATATTTTTTTATTTACGAAACAAAAACATACAGACAAGTTTACACACAAAACATGCCAACGCTTCAGCTTATTTCTAATATATTTCAACAGACCGGAAAGGAGCCAAACTTAAACCAGGACAGTATATTATACTTATAACTTAATATGAAACTTGATGAATATGATAAAGTACAGCTAGCAGCAGCTGATAGCTTTAAGTCGGTTTTTATTTTGTTATTCTCCGATTGTGTCATCCAAAGGGAGGTTGCGAGTCATTCCCAACACAAGTACTATTGTTACTTACTGGGAAGTCTCGACAACGAACTTTGTTATGTTTTTATGAATAAACAATTTTTATTTTATTTTTTTATTGTTGCTATTAAAATTTGTTACTTTAACATAGCGAAGTATTAATAGAAAACTTGATAGGCGGGATAAACGTCAAAACGGCCATGATAGCTAGATTATCCAAATCGCTCGGGAGATATTTGTCCCACAAATTGGACTTCAAGTCTCACTTTCAGTAGGCCAAGATTACGTTTAACGTAATATACTATTAGAATATGCGATTGAAATGGAAAGTGGTTCGTGTGTCGGCTACTGGCCGGCGGCCGCGCATTTCACCGTCACCACGCGATCGGCGGATGCCCACACGCATCTCTGTTTAGTTCTCAGTAACTTACCAGATAAAAAAAATAGTACCGATTATGGAAGACAAAATTTGATTTTATTTCAGTTTGACAGGTCTAAAAATAGTGCCGTTCTTAAAGATAAGTGTAAGAAAAAGATACAACTATTTTAAAACTACTTACGTGGCAATGCCAACACTTATGGATGATTTGTCTATTAACAATTTAAATATTTTGCAGATAAATTTTATTTTTATTAATAATTTATTAATATTTTTTATTAATAAATAGTCCACATAAGTGTTTAAAACTGACAAGTTAAACTAAATTTAAAATTGTATCTGCACGAATTATTATTTTTGTTTGTTTTTTTTTTACGCACACTCACAAAAGAGCTACGGTCTTGGCCTCTTGGCTGTGTAGCATTCTCCATGCTACTTTTTATGAAAAAATAGGGCAGTGGTTTCCCTCTTGCCTTTCGCCCCGTAGTACTCTAACGCGAGTGTGATAGCGCCCAGAGTAGTCTATTTCAAAGCCGTACTAGGTGTGTCCTCCGTCTCTGAATAGTACTGACAGTGCTGCGCTCTGTCAGGTTTTTTTTACATGTTACTATATATGCTGTATACTATACGTACACGTCTGTCTGCCTCTTCAGGGATAAAGCCGTGATGTTTAACGTATTTATCATCATCGTTAGCCAGAAATCATCCACTGCTGGACATAAGCCTCTCCCAAGGCTCGCCAAGATGACCGATAATTTGCTACCTGCATTCAACGTTACAATGTATTTTAATGTATATTATTTTTACACACATTGAGAAGCTCGGTGGCGCAGCGGTAAACGCGCTCGGTCTGGGATTGTTGAAGTTAAGCAACTTTCGCAAAGGCCGGTCATAGGATGGGTGACCACAAAAAAAGCTTTCATCTCGAGCTCCTCCGTGCTTCGGAAGGCACGTTAAGCCGTTGGTCCCGGCTGCATTAGCAGTCGTTAATAACCATCAATCCGCACTGGGCCCGCGTGATGGTTTAAGGCCCGTTCTCCCTATCCATCCATAGGAAAGACCCGTGCCCCAGCAGTGGGGACGATGATTTTTACACAAAAATATGTATCAATTCTAGTAAGTATAGTTTATAACTATTTGCGACAATAACGGCTTGCCTAATACAATTTGTCCATTCTCCTTTCTCAAAACAATGTGTTATTTGGAATTTAACACGGAAAAGAAATTGCCTAACCGTTTAACAATTGACAAGCTATACAAATTCTCATACACACTCCCAGAAGGCTCTTTTATTATGTTGTGTTTGATTGAACTTGAATGCGGTCTCAAGGACTTTCACTCTCTTTTGAAACTTATTCAAGTTTTGACTTAAATTCTTGTGAAAGTTTTTTAAGCAAAATTGTTGACATTTTAATTTTGTAATACCTTGAGAATTTTATCGGCGCCGCAATACTAAATTCTTTATTGCACAAAAGGAACATATGACACAGGAATACAAATTAAAAAACAAACTTACAAAAGGCGCCCTTATTGCTAAGGTAGCAATTTCTGCATTTTAGTTATATAATTATTGTCACTATGTTACACTAAATTCGTAAAGGTATATAAACAATACTAAACATGTATAGAATTAATAAATAACTTAATTATATTATAAAAAAAAAATTGCCCAAATGCGTAATACTTGGTATGTTGTGAACATTTGCTACGAATTGAAAACACGCCATAGAAAAGACATCAACGCGCTCGATCGTCTTTTTTGTTACTCATAGAAAAATGTTTAATACCAAAATGATTAAATGCACAGATTATAGTCGTTTAAAATTTATGAAATACGGAAAAAAGGTAAGTAAATTAAAAAAAAAAACTAGACAAAGGTTAAATTCCGGATAAAACGAAATGAGGCCGTGAAATTAAAATTCAAATAATAATAATTACTATTTTTTGTCGTACCTAATTAATGCAGTCACCATAAAGTACTTAGCACTCGGTGTAAAAATCAGCCATCGACGTAGTTTTCGAATATTCGGACAACATTCGAGTCAAGGACGATGCAATGTACTACTCTATTTATTTTATGTCTATAATTATTATTTTCTAATTGACGACTAAAGTCCAACATGATAGACCATTATAATGGTGGACGGGCTTCTTCTATCATGTGGGTTGTGAGGGGAATCACCAACCTCATCAACCCTGGTGTCGGGGTTATTATTGAGCCGCTAAAGGCCCCTCACACGGCTCATGTAACGACTATTTACTTACATCAGTCGACTGGCTGATCACCTGTCATCATATTCATCTTAGGACTTCGAATCAAAAGTGGCTGCATGTTATCTTGTAATTACTCAAGGCTAAGCCTACTCTATTAGGGATCCAAGGCGTAAGTTTATGAATATACTGGTGCTAATTCCTGTAAATACCATCTAATTTTATTTTAAGTTATATCTGTCATTTTCTTATCCGCCGAAAAGGAAAGGGACGGGTAATCGACAAGCATAAAATTTATGGAACACACGTCAATTTTAAGCACAAATTTAAACCAACCGTCTAAAAATTTTACATCAGTCAATAACCCGACACAGTTAAGTAGACAGCACGTCAAACGGATTGCATACCAGCGACGTACCTTTTTGATTCGCCCGGGTTATTCATTCATTTACTCATTCTTCCTAAAATTAAGAGCTTTAAATCATCCGTCCCTTTCCTTTTCGACGGATATGAAAATGACGGATATAACTTAAAATAAAATTAGGCGGTGTCTGCAGGAATCGGGGCCAGAATGTGTATTTTTATTTCCAAATTGAATACAAATTTCTCGACCAGCAGTGCATCGAAGAGAATTTGAAACACAAAATATAAATATTTATAAATTATAATATTTTGAACATTAACTTAATTCTATGTTATGTAAAAAAAATAAGATTGAAACACCGCTGGTAAACTATTGTGCAAATGATGATTTAATTTATATTCATCATTTTAATTGGATGGAAATATACTAATGGGTAGGTATGATATATTATTATTTGGTTTATTTTGATGGAACTTTGTGTCATAATCATGGTCATGAAATGGAGGAAGTAAGATAAGTGTGTCAGGATCGAAGCAAATGGAATTCCATAGTATCTGCCTACCCCAGTGGTAAATAGGCGTGAGTTATATATTTATATATGTGGGGGTATTGTTGAAATTATCTCTGTGAGACTGTCATTTGCTTGGTAAGGCAATTGCATGGAATCACCTGATTGTCCGAAAAGGTGAGATGATTCTCTGCTTCGTAAGGCGCGATAAGCAGTTGGTCCAGACGATTAGTCGTAAAACACCTCCACCAATCCACAGTGGAACAATATTTGTTGGAGTATGCTCCATACTACCTCCGGTTGATTGAGGGAAGGAGGAGCTCGGTGGCGCAGCGGTTAACGCGCTCGGTCTGCGATTGTTGAAGTTAAGCAACTTTCGCAAAGGCCGGTCATAGGATGGGTGACCACAAAAATGAAAGTTTTCATCTCGAGCTCCTCCGTGCTTCGGAAGGCACGTTAAGCCGTTGGTCCCGGCAGCATTAGCAGTCGTTAATAACCACCAATCCGCACTGGGCCCGCGTGATGGTTTAAGGTCCGTTCTCCCTATCCATCCATAGGGAAGGCCCGTGCCCCAGCAGTGGGGACGTTAATGGGCTGGTGATGATGATGATAGAATAAAACTTAATATGTACGTGTCTCTTTCAACGGGCATAGTTCACCAGAGTTCCTATAACATTGTCAGTCAATTGTAATCTGTATCTGTTTATAGATTTTAATTTAGATATTATGATTTGCCAGCATTTAGGTCAAGTTTTAGCATTTGCAATGTCCATTTAGAAAGCTGAGTATTAGAATAAAAACCAGTTTTAGATACATGAACGCGAGCAAAAGAAGTGTTTCGATCAATATTACGAAGCATGACTTTGGAGGTAGTAAGTAATAGATTTTCGAGATATGAAAGTAATGCTTCTGAAGTAAAAGGCCTTAATCATAACGTTTTATTAACGAGATATTTTCGCTTTCACTAGTACAAATCAGTCAATCCAATATCAGTTTACTTCTAATCGATTTGTATTTATTGTTTACCGGGTGAGAGCCTTCAGCGCTCCCTATTTGTCCGGTCAAGTAGTTAATGCCACCTGCGGCAAATCTACAATAAGTCACGTTAAAAAAATGTATTTATTTATACATTTATTGTTACAAAACATTGTTAGAAACATTATCAACATGACGTCATTAAATCCCGAGAGGGTTGGTCCCGACATTATATTCACAACACGTATTAACGTAGTACAGGAGGGTTAATATGGCCACATCGAAGCAATTCATCTAAGAAAACAATATTGCAATTTGACATTTGCACATATAAAAGTAAGTGCGCAATGGAAACAAATGTCAAATAGCAATATTGCTTTCTTAGATGAATTGCTTCGATGTGGCCATTTTAACCCCTCTGGACCCCGATACCGATCCCGCCGGCGTGATCGACAATTTCCCTCAATCAGCGCTTATCGCTATCGACCCACTAAGATAGGGACGACGTCTTGAGCCGAGGTTCGCGCCCAGCTGGGCACCCACAGGCCAGAGCCTTCAGCGCTCCCCATTTGTCCGGGCAAGTAGTTAATGCCATCTGCGGCAAATCTACAATACCTAAGTCACGTCAAAAAAAAATAACGTAGTATTGTATTGTGACATAAGTACAACGTAAGGGCCCGCCAGATATAGACCGCCTGGTTTTATAAGTCTCTTCCAAGAAGGTAGAACAAAGGCAGAACACCGAACTACAATTCCGCTGGATATCACTCACACATTCTCTTCTTCTATCGTGTGGGTTGTGAGGTAGATTACCAACCCCATCAACCCTGTAGTCAGGGTCATTACTGACCCGCCAAAGGCCCCTGACATGGCTCATGTAACGACTACTTACTTATATCAGTAAGTAATAACCGGGACCAATAGCTTAGCGTACCTTCTAAAGCACGGGGCATCTTACTTTTGGACAATCAGGTGATCAGGCTGCTATGTTCTAACCAAACTAGGGCTCACAAGTGATTTTTGTGATATGTTCCCTAACGGTATTCGAACCCAGGACTTCCGGATCGTGAGCCCACCGACCAACCACTGAACCACAGAGGCGTAAACTATTACAAGTATACTCACACATTAAATAGCATTTACTCTGTGCATTTGTAACGTTATCTATCATATAACGACGTATCCATAATGTTCTTCTTTCATGTGGGTGTAGGGTCAATGACCAACCTCATCAATCATAATAATATCCACAATATAGACGAGTAAACGTATCGATTATTATTTTAGTGTTGACAAAAAGTTATAAGTAGTATTTATGAGTGATAAGAAACCTGTTCAGCGCTCCCCATTTGTTTGTGTCAGCCAAGTAGTTAAACCCAATAAAAAAGTCTATGTTTTCCTTCCACTCCAACAAACAAGTCATATTATGACCACTATTACGAAGGGAAAGTGTCATTGATATGTTAACACGGTGAAATAAAGAGTGCTCGAGTTAAGAGCGTTTAGAAAGCGAGTGACCACACTTCCTTTACCGTGTTTGACGTCATCATGTTCATCCGTGGAAGCCTGCCTAAGCCCTCAGGCGTAGATAGTATCTCATGAGAATGTTGACGCGAGTATCCGTTGTTTAACTCTTAAGTGTAAAAAAAAAATACAGAAAAAAAATATAATTTAGCCCGCAGTGGAGCAGCGTGGTGGAGTATGCTCCATACTCCCTCCGGTTGATTGAGGGGAGGCCTGTGCCCAGCAGTGGGACGTATATAGGCAGTTTATGTTGTTATTCATATGCGTTGCCGACAGCACCCAGGTCCTGTAACAAAGACATTTTTTTTGAAGATAAAAAAAAATTCAAAAATAAATAAACCGTTATTTTGTTGAAACTAAACAAATGTCAATTTTAAAGCAACATGGCAGCAATATATCATTATTAAATTATCCTGGAATGTGTTTGTTTATGTATTTGTCTATTTTATTATTATAAGAACGGCGCAAGAAGTGAATGACCTCACCTATGTCACACGATATCTATTGCCTAAAATGTCATGTCTAACTTAATAAATGCGTTGCACGTTTAGAAAGTTGTAGAGGGCACCTGCCGTTCAGAAAGCATCATAATTAATATTATGTTACTTTTCTGCTACCATAGAGTAAACAATAGTATAAACCTTCCGTCCTTTCCTCCAACATAATGTAATAGTATCTGTCAATCTCTCCTTCTATCGTGTGGGTTGTCAGGTGGATTACCAACCCCATCAACCTTGGGTCAGGGTTATTATTATTAGGCTGACATGGCTCATGTAACGACTTCTTATTTACATCGGTAAATAGTAGCCCATACCGACGGCTTAACGGGCCAATAGGTAATTACGTATGTATGTATTTTAATTTTTTATTAAAGTACATCCCATCATATATATTGCAAAATCCGTACTTTCATAACATATCAACATAACATAACAAATACTTTATTGCACAAACAGGAAAAAACAAAATACAAAACAAAAGAGAAATAGAATTAGTACAATAGGCGGCCTTATTGCTAAGTAGCAATCTCTTCCAGGCAACCTTTAAGTATAGGAGATGTCCTTTCCTACAACATAATGTACTAGTTTCTGTCTTATGTGTATGTAATTCTTTTTTATTTATTTTTTGTGAAAGTACAACCATATCACACATATCATAACATTTTTTTTTTATACAAAAGGTTAAGCTAACGGTATTTTATCTGATAGATATTCTATTGACAATTCTATTTGAAGGAACTAGAGGAGGCCTATGTCATGAGACAATCTGACTGTTAATGGCTGCTGAATATAAAAAAAAGTTTACAGTAGGGTTTATTTATAGATCAATCAATTAGGTACTTACTAGATATAAGGAAAACTTTATATAATCTTACATTGTTAGTTTTTAAAGTCAGAGAATAAAGGCTATTTTATTTTTTAATTTATTTTATTTAATATATAACAATTACGGCGTACATAACATTGTCAATTAAAGGATAAGTAAGTAGGTGTTTAAATAATGTAGGTGTTTAAGTAATGTATATAGGCAATTGATAGGTAACCTGCCACCATGCAAAGGCCGTGAGCTATTTGTTTTGTCTAGTATGAGTACTTCCTGAGCATTGTAATTTGGTTTTTATTGAATTTGCATACAATGTTATATGGTGCAATTGATGTGTCAAATTATCAACATTGTTCTGTTGATAAGAAGCAAGGACGAATTGGTTTTAATCCTATTACAGTAATGAAACAAGTTCATTGTAAAATATATGGGCTGGGTATAGTAACAATAGACGACATGACAAGACTTTTTTTTCACTTGATCGTTTTCAGCTTTTGATACTCTACATTTTAATTACATATTGCGATTGATATATTATCAATGTGTTTACGTTTATGTTATGTCTATTGTATTTTATTTATATATACCTAGTTATGTGCCCCATACAAGGTAGAGGACCCAACATTGTTATCTCCTCTTAATGCGTAGGCCGTTGTCGGCACTTTGTCATAGGAATTCAAAGTCATAACTAAAACAGGATGTGCAACTAAGCAACGGTTGTCATTTTGAGAATAGACCGCCTACGTAATACATCATCATCAATTTAAGAGCCACGCTCTTGTCGGTGCAGCATTTTCCATGCTACTTTTTTAGGGAAAATAGGGCAGTGGTTTCCCTCTTGCCTTCCGCCCCGCAGTACTCTGTCTGACGCAAGTGGGATGGCGCCCAGAGTAGTCTATTACAAAGCCATACTAGGACTCCTGTCTTCCGCCTCTGAATAGTACTGACAGTTACTGCTGCCCTTTCTCTAGTTCCAGGCTACGTAATACGAGGCTACCTTTTTAATTAAGCTAGTAATAAGTTCAGATTGTATTGTATAGCTTCGTCGATCAGACGTATAGGTTAAGTTTCGTTTTTAAAAAAGCTCGTAGACTACCACGACATTTGACTACCTACCATTTATTGTCCTGCTGGGCGGAGGTATTACAATGTTTATACAAATATAAACGCTGAAAAACTATCATAGAACCGTGGTAGCCGAGTTGGAAGAATGCTTGACTCTCACTATGTGGTCGCAGGTTTGAATCCCAGCACGGGCCTAAACCAATGATTATGGAATTTGTTTTTGAATTCATATTTCGACCGTAAATGTTTATTTCACATCCCCGAAAATGCGTTCCGGAGGTACGTAGCCTAACCTGTATTGGGCTGGTTTCCCTTCGCTTCTGTAAAAAAAAACAGACCTGTCAAATCTTCAGGTTAAGTAAGCGGACCCTGTGAAAACAACAAGATAAACGTTCAAAAACTGATGACAAATTTGACGCCGATGAATCCAAAATCGTATTGAGGCAGTCAGTTCTACGCCTCTATTGACTTGCTTATATTACTACAAAATTTAGTAATAGCCACAAACAAGTGGCGTCGAACTGGCCGTAGACCCAGGGGCGGCCTCTCGTGGTCTTGATGGGGCCCACCCACACCTTGCCCTGGTCGTTCTGCACGTACTCTTCCAGGAGCTCCGTCTTCTCCATGTAGGTTCAGTTTCGTGGGCATCTCGCGTGTCGGAGCCATAATTTTATCAAGTTTACGCCACCGACCGCTTACTAACTTCTTGGTTAGAGATTTAGCTGACAACAAGCGTGAAGAGGCAAATTAGTAAGCGATAAGCGAGTATTTACTTCTTATTGTGCAGAGCTTGATATCAATTTTGGATATTCTCATATCCTTGTGATTTCGAAATGAAGAGAGAATTAGTTGTTTTTGTTTTATTATGTAGTATTTTCCTACCAATCGATGTTTATATTATGCATTTCCATTAATAATAGGCTGATCTTCCTTAAGCTCCCACAGTACATATTGAGGGTTACTCTTGCGTCACTTCTTCTCTTTACTCCTCAGTCATTACACGTTGCGAAGCGATGTCTGTCCAAGTAATTAACATCATATGCGAAAATCTACAATAAGTCACGTCAAAAAACAACCGAAGCGGTATTAAGTAAATGAGCTAGCAGGAGAAGTGAAATTAAATCTTGATTTTAGAAAATAAATAATTTTGTGCATATTTTTGAAAATTTAACAGTTCAAATAAGCTCTACGCCGGTTCCTTTACCGCTGAAAGTGCAGCCATTCCTTCTTTTCGGTTACACATTTTCCAGCAATTTTGTCTGTCAAAGTTTGTTTAGAGTAAAATTACGAGCATTAGAGTACAGCAACGGTGTTAATGGATGTATAATATCGGCTGTGGGTGAGAATCTAAACAAATTGTTGCCTCAAGGTCTCTGTAATCTGATAGAAAATATTTCAAACATTACATAACGATATTTTATAGTTAAAGGTGTATTATTTATGAGCGTAAAGATATGTTTGTGAAACGACAATCAAAGTTGAACAATGCAACACGTGTTTTCATTTCAGGGTTGGTAAACCTTTGTTACAGCTTTCATTTTCAAAAGCTTTGAAAAAAAAAAATAAGTATCTACTTACCTACTATCGGATTGGATATACGGAACGGAGCGTACTGCGCCACGCTAAGTACTCCGTTGTGATTTGTTGTCGAGACAGCCAGACCATAGCACATCTCTATCCCCGAAGGGGGTAGGCAGAGGTGTAAAGTATGTAACCTACTCCTAACCTACTCCTCGCCAGCTGCATGTTTAAGTCTCGCGTATAGGGAGCGAGTCTATTTCATCCAACCAGAAACAATCCGTAATAGATAAATACCTCTAGTTTAGTGGCCTTAGTGTGGACTTTACTAGAGCCCAGAGTTCGTCTTCATCAATTTATTATTTTAGTTGAATAAAATTTTATTCTGGCAAAATAATAAAATTACCGGATGGGCTTTAATGCGTCTTTCACACCTACCTATTGTGTATTTTAAATCTAGGCATTAAAGACGAGGTTACCTGGGCGTACGTTCAATAATTACATTGTATATTATTCTTGGCACGGAAGTCCGTTGCTCTATTCGGTCAAGGAGTTTGATGGTACTGTGGCCAGCCCAATGCACACAGGTGGTATGGAAAGCGTTGCGGACAGCGGCGCGGGAGTTTCTATGAAACTGCTGCGCCTGAATTCTGTCCTCGTATCTGTAACAAAACACTTGTTTGTGTGTCTCTAGCTGTTTTTTCACTACTGAGGTTAAGGGGGTTAAAAAGGCAAGGGGGGCAAAAAGCAATATTGGAATTTGACATTTGCGCATATAAAAGTAAGTGCGCAATGCAAATAAATGTCAACTATTGCTTTTTAGACGAATTTCTTCGATGTGGCTTTTTTAACACCCCACGGTTTTGGTCAAATTCCAAACAGTCATGAAAATGAGACATCAATCCCACATGAATGAGACATCTCAACTTATGTCGATCCCATACGTACATTGTTATGTCGGTTTTGGAAATTGTTTGCACCTAAGCTATCCCACAGGCCACCCCTTATTTAAATATAAAACGTGTGTTTTTCTACAAAACGTGCCTTAATCCATGCTGTATTATAAACATTATAAGTAGGTTATATTATAAGTAAGTATGCCTAATTACGACTATGTACGGTGACGAAATGATTGACGCATTTGTGAACACTACAGTGACTTTTGTTTCGTATTTTATGTTTTACGTGTATAAACGTGCAAAATCAGGATTATAACTATGGTAAATTGATTAATGAATTAGATCATCGCTACCTTTGTTATAGTAACATAATTTTACACGTTTCGTGAACTTAAGTAATACTTTTACAATCGATTCATAAAATAACATCAACAGTCCCGATTCCTGCGGACACGTCCTCATTTTATTATCTGCCGAAAAGGAAAGAGACGGAAGATTGACAACAGTTATTTTAAAATGAATGAATAATCTGGGCGAATAAAATAGGCAACTCCCTGATATGTAACCTGTTTGACGTGTGCTATCAACTTAATTCTGTCGGGTTATTGGGCAATATAAAAGTTTTTTAAATTTCTACGTGTGTTTTTAAATTTTATGGCTGTCGATTACCCGTCCCTTTTGGTGGATTAAATAGACAGATATAACTTAAAATAAAATTAATGGTATGTGCTGTAAAAAATTGCATAAATACATAATCTTAAGATAATTCATGACATACGACTGTAGTTAGGAACAGGGGTGATCGTTATTAAATTGTTAAGGGCCGCAATTATGTAAAAAAGGCGTGAAACATCATAAGGCATTTTACAAAATGTAACCAATCTGAATGGATATTTACGAATGTATCAATTTTGATACGTATAACAAAGGCAATTAGAATGAGTATAGATATGGTTTCCATTAAAATTATTTGTGTCGGTGAATAGTTAAATTAAATATTAAGCTTCCTTGAATGCAGAAGTTATTTAATTAACTATTAACTAATACGGTTTATCAGGCGATAGCCTTCAAAAGTCCTTATTTTTTCTCGTCTACAATAAGGCATTAATACATACACACACATACATAAACTCACCTAATAATGTTAAAACAATGTTTTGTAAAAATAAATGTATATAAATAAATAAATACAGATCGATTAGAGGTAAGCTAATATTGGATTGATTGATTTTTACTAGTGAAAGCGAGAATACCGCGTTAATCAAACGTTATGATTTAGGCATTTTACTTCAGAAGCATTAC
The DNA here is from genome assembly GCF_024362695.1 of Pectinophora gossypiella. NCBI lineage: Eukaryota > Metazoa > Arthropoda > Insecta > Lepidoptera > Gelechiidae > Pectinophora > Pectinophora gossypiella. The sequence continues at coordinate 6,028,628 of NC_065407.1, read as the reverse complement.
TTTCATAATATACATATATACATACGTACGTAATCTTTAACAGAGTGGGCAGAGCCTCAAGTCATTGAAGACAACGTCCAGCCACTGTTGATAACTTTCTTCTTCTTCTCTCGTGTGGTATGTGAAGTCAGTGACCGACTATTAAAAAAAGAAGGAAAAATATTAAAGTCTTGTTTTCAACTGGTCAAATCAGATACTTTTACTAATCGTCAAAACACGAAATTACTATGTTTGTATGAAAAAGCACACTGGGACGTCATAGACAAACGTGATAAATAAAAATGTCGGATTTATTATTAACGTTTTTTTCTTGACTAAAATTTATGAATAAATTAAATAGAAAAAAGAAAATGATTTTCAGTAATTTTAGACGTGTCTTTATTTAGTAATCAGAATTTCATAATTTATCTTCAACCTAGTACACCACCCAATTGTTAGCGGGCCGTACTACACCAGCCCTGCAAGTAATTAGTCACTGTAAACCTAAGTGACGGATGCGCGGGAAAATCATACTTTGTTGATGTTTGCGTGTGTAATGCAATGCCTGTCACGCCATAAGTACCGCATGAATATTATAATCTGATATCTGATTGGTGGCTTATAGGGGGCTTCGGAAACGTCGCTATAGAACAACACAGCGCCCTGCCTCCCTGAAGGGATAGGGAGAGGTTGCACAGTAATGAGTAATATCATGTACCCACTTTAGAACCCTGTCGCACTAATATATTTGATATTTAATGAGACTTAGGGTTTAATTTGTCAAAAAAGTTAATGTGACATGGTATCAAAGTGTATACATAGTACTCGTGACTGTAACTGTACGGTAATATACGACAATTAGGCTCGCCGGATAGCCACTCTTTGCTAGCTATGTTTGAATCCTATCCGGCGAGCCTAATTGTCGTTTGCCGGGCATAACATACATAAACTGCCTATATACGTCCCACTGCTGGGCACAGGCCTCCCCTCAATCAACCGGAGGGGGTATGGAGCATACTCCACCACGCTGCTCCACTGCGGGTTGGTGGAGGACATAAATCCTGGAAATCGCGTGATATCAGTTATCTATGATCACACTCATAAAGTCGAATTTAGTGGTTAAGAGCTCGTGCCGAGATTCGAACCTACGCTATAAAACCGTATCTTATTATATGTACAGTTTCCCACGGCTTGTCGTACGTAGGTACATACATAGCGGTCAAATATATAACCCTCTTTTTTGTTTCATCGTTGTCGGGTAAATGTAACTACGTGCAGAGCTACAAATGATCTGACGGCAATGTGCAACCATCTAAGCTGACCTTTCTTTATGACAAAAACTTGCAAAATATATGCCAATCAATACATTAAGATTGGCGTGCAGTGAAGCGGACCTTCACCTATTAGGTAGCAATAGGTTAAAAAAATAAATAGGATAAAGATCCTACCAACTATACAAACACCCTGTTGCACGCAAACTTGTTTCGCGTGTGTATATCCGTCACGGAGGCGTTTCAAATAATTGCAATATACAAACATACGTACAAATTGATTTGTTGCTTATGGCCGTGACATTTTCTTTACCGGTTTCTTTGACATTTGTGTCAAGTGTCAAGTGACATTATGATGGCTATTGTTTTAACACCTCGTTTGGGGGAGTGTTTGATTTAATGATAACGTAATGATCCAATGATATATGAATTAACTTAATGACTTCATGTTGCCGTGTATAATTGCTACTTGCAAATTGCATAGATGGAACTTATGATTAGAATACATGAATAATTGTGGTGTTTAAACTATGAGGTTATTTATAATTATATTTATGCATAGAGAGTACGAACCTCCGCGTTTTTATGTGATTGCTATGGTAACATTATTCGTGGAAGTTAAAGATTCTTTTCTGGAGAAAAGAAAACACTGAACCCGTTTTCAGCTTCATCATCATCATATCATAAATAGCCTATATACGGTCACGAGCATCAATATGCATACATTTTGGTGCCATGTCACATGATTTTTTTTTGACAAATTGCATTGTAAATCTCACTAAATTTCAAATATGTTAGTGCGACAGAGTCCTAAAGGTCCTAAGGGTACATTATATTGCTCATGACTGTATGATCCACTGCTGGGCACAGGCCTCCCCTCAAATAACCGGAGGTATACTCCATATTCCCTCAGCTTCTTATAGTCTTTAAACCCAAGTAAGGCCTTATGTCCTCTCCAACATGATGCTTAGTCTTCCCTGGCCTTTTGAGACCCCAAGGTAAAAACTAACCTTGGGGTCTAAAAGGCCTTTCCAACTCAATTTATCACCATTTCCATCACATTCGTTAAGATGAATGTGATGGAAATACAACTTTCAGCCACATTTGATATTGAAGTCTTAAGAGACTTAAGAATCTTAAGAGACTTCAATATCAAATGTGGCGTTTGACCACAATCTCACCTGATGGTAAGTGAAGATGTGGTCTAAAGTGCTACACGCTTACCTCACGAAACGTTATTGAAAGTTCTAAACTCAAAATTATTATGAAACCGTTTACTAGATATAGAAAGAGTGTAAATTACCAAGCGCATAAAAATATTTGCATTCCAATATCGACTGACCGCAACGATATTTTATTTCCTAACCAGACTACCTCGCATTAGTATTCAACTTTGTGTAACATTGAACAAGTTAATATGCGGTGAGAATGTAAATGACAATATTAGATCCATCAATAAATTGGTAAATATTGAACGTAAATCATCATCATCATCTCCCTCGCGTTATCCCATTCATCAGGATCCGCTTATCTAACCTAAAAGATTGACAGGTCCGGTTTTTTACATAAGCGACTGCCTGTCTGACCTTCCAACTCGAAGGGAAAATCAGCCCAATACAGGCCACATACCTCCGAAACGCATTTCTCGGGTGTGTGAGTTTCCTCATGATGTTTTCCTTCACCGCTGAGCACGTGATAACCATTTATGAATACGAAAACAGGTTCGAAAACCATTGGTTTAGACCTGTGCTAGGACTCGAACCTGTGACGTCAGAGTCAAGCGTACTTCCAACTGGACTACTACGGTTTTTGAAACAGAACGTAAATACGTATGACGTCGAAGCAATTCATCTAAGAAAGCAATATTTCAATTTGTGTGCGTAATGTCAACAAATCTCAAATAGCAATATTGCTTTCTTAGATGAATTGCTTCGATGTGCCCTATTTAAACCCCTGTAGTGTGCATGCGAGCTTATGGTAAGTAAGGTCTAGTCAGAATCTAGTCTATACTCATGCTCGCCTGGTAACTTTACTGCGGAAGTGAAACCTAACTAACCTGCCTTAATCTGACATTTAAGTAATTATTTCATAAAATAAAGTACATTTATAATTGCGTATTTTCTCATATGATACATACTTGTATGGTGTACAGAAATATCAGTTTCTTACTTTGGTGTCCGTCATTTGGTGCCCAGCATGTTTAAGGGCTATACTTTAAAAAAAAAATAAGAATTCACTCATTTTTTTCTTTTAATAATACTGTTCTTACATAAAAAAATATTCCTAATTCAAAAACCTACCTATCTAAACAAATACCTATATAGTAAAAGGCCTCCACCATCCCGCAGTGGAACAGCGTGGTGGAGTAGCATACTCGAGGGTACTCAAGGGTACCTACCTATGAAGCATCATTCCCGCTGACGTATATCGGCTGTTAATGTTATGTTACTGTAAAAGAAAGACGACTTCAATTATATGTCTTCTAAAGAATTACAACCTCCGTATTTTGATCAAACGTCTGCTCAGCAAGTCAATGAACTCAACTGACATAGTTATGTATAAAACGTCTAGAGTCGTTTTTGATAGGAAAAGAGTGCTCTATTATAATATAATTCTAAAGATGGCTGTTGTCAACGTGCTTCTTTTTTTGGAAGTCGGTTAAAAACTGCGGTTACTTTTGACATTTACCGTATACCTACGGTTTCAATAAAGACAATTTTTCGTCAGCTTATAGGTATGTTTTCATCTGTTTAAAGTTCGTATATCGCCTACACAATATTGACATAGGTACACCTCTCAACCCAAAAGGGGTGAGCAGAGACATAATGGTATTGGCATAGAGATGTGTATGGTGACAGTTTTAAATTCGAAATTATGTCATCATCATTAATTTAAGAGCGATTTAAATTATTACATTTTTCGTATCCTTATTACAGTTTCTGAACGGTTTAGGATAAATAATAAAATTATAATGTTCTTCTAAAACATCAAGGAAGGTCAGACAGGCAGTCGCTTCTGTAATAAACCGGACCTGTCCAATCTTCAGGTTAGGAAACGGACCCTGTGGAAACAGGATAACGCTAGGGAGATGATGAATGTTTTCCTAAAACATGATATTAAGCCTACAAAATTACTACTTCTCACGTAACTGTTAACTTCACACTGGCTAGTAATATCAAACTAACGGAGAAAGAAATTATATGTGATATAACAATAAACAGAGGCAGTTTTCTCTTCTGGTGTTATAGCACTTTCTTTTGATATTGAAATACCATTTACGCTGTTAATTGGAATTGTTTAACCCCATAAGAATTTATTGTTAATTACTTTTAATCGATTTTTTGGTTATTTATAATTAACGTTTTTATTTCATCTTTCTACTTATTTTCTAGACTACGGTTATGTAAATTAAATGGATAGGCAATCATTACTAAAATCTTAAAAATAGAAAAACCTCTTAAGAAAATTATATTTATGGATATTATTTTCTTTCTATCTGCATAACTTATCTAGGGTAACGTGTAAGTAGCTTAAGTTGGTTTGTTAAATACTTTGTTTTGTTGTTTTTGACGAAGCCTGTGGTGGATTTAATGATGTATTTCATTTATAATTGACCCAGTCAAATACCCAATATTGCTTTTTTTATATGAATTGCTTTGATTTAGTCAAATAAAATAAATTTCTTTGTTAAATGTTCTTTTTTATAAGCCGTTGGTTATCTAAATAAATTAAATAAATAAAATTATTTCTTAATATTAATTTGCAGATAACTTTTGACACCAGGGTTGATGAGGTTGGTAATCCAACTCACAACCCACACGAGAGAAGAAGATAACTTTTAAGGTTTTCTTTTTTTAAGATTTTATTTATTTATTAAGATATCTTTGAAGGACATACCTGATGACGCATGTAAACTATTTATATAATAAAAAATATACGTTCATTTAACCGCCTCCGGTTGATTGAGAGGCGTAGGGATATAGGCAATTTATGTTATGTTCTTTTTAAGTCTATCTACATAGCTATTGTTATAAATAGCAAATAATGATCAACTATTCAAAGCCAACCTTAACCAGCCAAACGGAACGTTTGTGGCTGAACTTGCAAAGTATTATTGGGGCCGATATTGAGACACAAATATTCCAATATTTGTAGGTACTTACTTTAATACTGTTTTTTTTGTCCGATAAGCAATAGGCAGTCAAATTCGTAGACGCTCTCTATCGTAAAGTGTCAGTAAAAAAGTAAAGCATTTAGGGGAAATAGGTAAAAACTGTTTTAAACTGTTACCTATTCAGTTAATAGGTACTCGTAGCATAGAATAAGGAATAATACTACGTATAGAACTGCAACTCTCCGCCCCCCATCATGGGCTGAGCTTGGTTTACCTCACCCCCTCTCGGATATAGTTTAGTTGTCAATCGTATGGGCGTCAGACGTCACACACACAGGTGCGCGTGTACGATAACGTCAATGTATAATGTTTGTGTAAAACGAAGTGTTTTGTACTGGGTACTTTTTATTGTTTGTTTTCTATTGATAATAAATAAGTATTACAAATCTGGGGTAGCTATTTGCGCTTTTTAATAACATGAAAATGAAGATATTTATTTTGTACTTTTTAAATTTGACTTGTACAATATGTATTATGTTCTTGTACTTACAAATAATATAATGAAATAAAAAGGTAGATTATGGTTGTAATTACGAGTCAAGTCATTTTAATGTGTAAGGGATTATGGCTTAATATTCTTCAAGTAACAGATAAACATTTAGTCAGTCATGAGCAATGTACCCACTTTAGAACCCTGTCGCACTATCATATTTGACATTTAATAAGACTTACGGTTGAATTTGTCAAAAAAGTTAATGTGACATGGTTTCAAAGTGTATACATATTAATACTCGTGACCGTACCCACCGTTATTATACGCCCCACTGCTGGGCACAGGCCTCCCCTCAATCAACCGGAGGACATAAATATATTTATATTTAGTAAATTATTATATGATAACTATTAACAAACAATTTTGGTAACCCAATAGAAAATTTCCTATAGCAATCATTCAATCTTTAGCTTAGTTGAAGTGACGCAATGGTTGGGTCATTTAGTTTTTTTTTTATATCACGTCATGGTAAAAGCGTTGTAGCAGCCGAGTTCGTTCCGATAGTAACTGAACTGTAATTGAAGACAAGTATGTTGGAATCTCGACGCACTTTTTGCATGCCTTATGTGTATGCGCTTGATTTGCTTGTTAAACTTGTACAAGTTCGTTTTTCTTATAACTATTGAGAGTTCGTTGTTACCTGTCTGTTTTAAGACAGTAATTAAACAAAAACTTTACAAATAAGGTTATTATAAAGTTAGTGATTATTTAGAAGATATGAATGCATGGGATTAACTGTCTGAGAACTGATATTAGGCAGCTAAAATACTCAATTGTATACCAATATTTTATGTTTATTTTATTTGTTTAAAGAACGTCTAGTGCCTGTGCCGAGGTTTTTCTTGCAGATTCTTTTCCCCGGCTATACACAGGTTGTGAGAAGCTGCAGTAGTTTTAGGCGGATGAGACGTTCGTTATGTAAAAATTGACGATTCAAAGTGTAACTATGTTACCTACTGAATAAAGATATTTTTGAATTTGAATTTGAATTTGTAGTTAACCGGGATAGGAATTGGTGTTCCTTGAAAAACCAGTCAAAATAGTATAAAACTACATACTTATATACTTAACAACACATAAAATATATTATGCTTACGACTACAAGTACCTCAATTATTGACTTTCTAGACTACGTTCCTCAAAAACATTATAGATGGCGCTGTAATGATTTTCCTTCGTTTAACATTCTAATTTCATGAAATTGGATAACAAACATATTTTATCTTTGTTTTTGGGTATAAGTGATAACACCCTTTTCATTACACTCAGGTACAATCACATCTTCCACCCATTATTATTCTGATCAAAATAAAGGGAAGCAATATAGGTAGCAACATAATTCTATACATAATGTGATCCAAATATCAAGCGACATGTGTTTTTATATATGATTCTGCAAATACATTATATTTTGAATAATATGTAAGTACCCGAGTAATGTAACAGCCTCAGTGGTCTAGTGGTTAGAGCGTTAGGCTCACGATCTGGAGGTCCGGGTTCGATTCCCGATGGGGACATTGTCGAAATCACTTTGTGAGATTGTCCTTTGTTTGGTAAGGACTTTTCAGGCTTGAATCATCTGATTGTCCGAAAAAGTAAGATGATTCCGTGCTTCGGAGGGCACGTTAAGCCGTTGGTCCCGGCTATTAGCCGTATAAATCACCTCCACCAACCCGCATTGGAGCAGCGTGTTGGAGTATGCTCCATAACCCCTCCGGTTGATTGAGGAGAGACCTGTGCCCAGCAGTGGGACGTTATATAGGCTGTTTATGTACCCGAGTAATGAGAAAATAGGTAACTAATTATCACAGTAAGTCTCGACAGCGCCATCTATATAATTTTTGGGGAACGTAGCCTGGAAAGTTTCTCATTACAAGACTTGTGGCGTTAAAATGTCACATTGAAGTAATTCATCTAAAAAGTTATATTGCTATTTGACTTTTATTGACATTGCGCACTTACTTTTATATGCGCCAACGTCAAAAATTTCAGTATATGAATTGATTGAATGTGGCCTTTTTATGCTTTTTTGTGGCGGAGGGCAGGAGTCCTAGTATGGCTTTGTAATAGACTACTCTGGGCGCCATCCGACTTGCGTCAGACAGAGTACTGCGGGGCGGAAGGCAAGAGGGAAACCACTGCCCTATTTTCCCTAAAAAAGTAGCAAATGCTGCACCGACAAGAGCGTGGCTCTTAAATTGATGATGATGATGGCCTTTTAAGACCACAGAACTGTGGCACTACTCGGAATTTCATAAGTACATGGACATGGTGATATCATACTGGTTATTGCCGTGAATGTAAGGTAGCCAGAGAAAGTAGTCGGTTTGCGATAAAATGCAATTTAAAACAATTACGTCTACAGTTATGGAATTATGCCTTTTCGCCAAATACTGTTTTTATACTTTAGAAATTCTGTTACATAGACGCCCGTTGTATGCTAGCTACTTTTATTTATAAAACTGTATATTGTACAAAGAACAGGATATAAAGACATTTCGACTAATACAAGACAGACAAACGGTTCAGCTTATTTCTAGTACAAATTTCTTCCGGCAGATCGGGTACTCTTAATAATAAGCAATTCCTACTATTTTTGGTCGTGTTATAGAACAGCAAATAGAAAGAGAGTTTTGGAGTTATATGAAGAGTATCATGGCATTGACGAGCTTTATCTCAGTAGCTATTTTTTTTTACCCGTCTGACCCTTGGTTTCAAATGTGTATCTATCAATCCACCCAGCCTGTATCCACCCACTGCCTCCTCTCTTTCACGCAAATTTGAATTAAGTCATTAATAACCTTTTAATGCTAAAAATTATTATTCCTTATTAGCCCTAGATAAGCAATGGTTTTTATTATAACATATTCGTTGCAATTATATGCAGTTACATCAGTCGCTGGTCTATATACCAACTAGGCTGATCAGCCTGTAGAAAGTGCATGAACATTGCGACAGATGCACCGCGCATGCGCTGTCCACTCGCAAATAGTGCGTGATACTAATGGATCTGAATTCTTATAGATTTAGATCAAACCGCAATTTTCCAGTTTCGAAAACTCAGGTCTGCTTTGATTTGTGCAATTGGTTTGTTAGGCACGCTAGATTTTCTGCTACCAGTTTTTTGGTTGGACGTTGCTTACAAAAAGAAACAGAACTTCTTGACACGGTGACTAAAGCGGACTTGTAGCTTAAATCGAGCTCATCTGGAAAACACCACTGGCGTGTCACCAGCTTTCTTCTCAATCGGGTAGCGCTGGACGTGCTTTCCGAACTACGAAGCACTAATTATCTTGCTTTCGGACTGCAATGTCCTAACCAGACTAGAGGTCACAAAGTGATTTTTACCTTTCTGATCCTGTGCTCAACGCTCTACCACTGACTATCGAGACCTTGTAGTACATAGTGATATTTTTATATAATAGAAAAACAATATATATTTCCTCATTAATTTGACGCGCGAAAACGGTTGGTCACGTGACATTTTGCCCTGTGACGTCACATTTCAGGAAACAAAGAAACTGACAAATAGCATAACGTAAAACCTGACAGAAAAGTTTTTGTTTATTTTGTGAAATGTGACGTCACACGAAGCTCAATCATGGCCGCCCGTGTTACGGGTCTTGTAATTCACAGATAAAAAAATCGCTTTCTTATTTTGGTAAAAATAAAATATTTAAAAATGATAGTAATAAAAATACTGTTGGGTAATTATCTATAAATGATCATCATCATCAGCCCATTAACGTCCCCACTGCTGGGGCACGGGCCTTCCCTATGGATGGATAGGGAGATCGGGCCTTAAACCATCACGCGGGCCTAGTGCGGATTGATGGTTATTAACGATTTCTAATGCAGCTGGGACCGACGGCTTAACGTGCCTTCCGAAGCTCGGAGGAGTTCGAGATGAAAACTTTTTTTTTGTGGTCACCCATCCTATGACCGGCCTTTGCGAAAGTTGTTTTACTTCAAAAATCGCAGACCGAGCGCGTTTACCGCTGCGCCACCGAGCTCCTCGTAAATGATAATCTACCATTATACGACATATTTCATATTTTATTGTTACAAATGTCAAGTATCCAATTATGCATCGCTTGTTTTTGATTGACTTGCAAAATGTTTCTACAATGGGATGACTGAGATAAAATATGTGCGTACGCACGAATATACGTAATGAAATACAATATAAAATTATATTTATAGAATGTAAAACGTTAGTATACATATTTATGTAAGTAGGTTATAAATGTATGTTTTCTAACCACTTGTGACTTCGTCCGTTCCTTTGGGATTGCGAGCGTGATCAAGCCACTTGACAACCTAGTTAAATGAAATACTTTTACGAAATGTCAAAACGAATATTGTCTATGGATTTTGTATGAAAATACTGCGTTATGACGTCATAAATAATAGCTGTCAAACGTCGTACTCATTCATATTTAAAATTAGAAAATAACTCTACAAGAAAAATGAGAATGATTTTTGATCATCGCAAACAGACATTCATTATTAAGCATTTTATAATGCTTATGTTAAACAGAAAAAAATACGTCTGCCAGTTCCAAGCTCCTCAGAACACTGCATTATGTACTGGTTCCTAAGGTCGACAAACTTAAACTAGCAACTTATTAAAATTACAATAGAAAATTAGCTCTAATGACCAATAGATCGCTTGACGGTCAATGACATTTCCTCTACGCGTAACCGTCAAGAGCCTTGGATATTTGTTTTCAATTTTATTGCCGCACACTTTCACTATCAAAATATATGACACTTTCTACTGAACGTAGATAATATTGAATTCTTCGAGGAGTGTTCCGAGATTTATCACCGACACTGATAATAAAGAAAAAAAAAACTTTTTTATTGTTATTCCTTATAACACGCCTCATAGATATACCTACAAATCGGGTTATTTCTTTTTGTTTTATTGTATTGTATCGGTACGGTTCTTAGGGGTACTGTTTCGGAACTGTATTATTTTTCCTATAATAACTTAAATGATTTTTAGGCACGCGTATTTCCCACCGGGGTAAGCAGAGACTATGGAATTCCATTTGCTTCGATCCTGACACACTTCTCTTGCTTCCTCCATATTCATCAATCGTTTCATACACGCACGCCGGTTCAGAGTAGATCGTACTAACCATTTTCTAAGGACATCTCCAATTTGGTTTTCTAGGTCTTCCTCAGCCAGCTCTACCACTTTCGCACTTAATTTTCGCTACGAGTTTAAACATTTATTTTAATTTAAATGAAATTAAAAGCTAACTTTTTATGGTTATGTCTAATGCTTTTATAATTTTCTTTGTTTCCTTTTATAATAAGAGCGAAGTGATTTCGCAACAGATTTTACCGTAAAACTTATGTAAGTGTGCAATTTTGTGGCATAGAGGCTGTAAAACAATAACAGTAATACAAACAGTACATCTAATAACACAAACGTTGACTGTACGGATAGAAATGGTTTGTCATTTTTATTAGGTCTAAATTACTCTACGGACAGAGCGTTTCAGTTATATATACGTAATTTAATTTATATCTAGGTATTTTTTCTCCTGTGATGTGGACTGTGAAGTAATTGACCGACTGCACTAATCCTGTCTCTAGCCATAGAGGCAGCCAATCAGCTCGCGACACCAAACACTTCAGGACCCCGATACCGACCCCGCCGGCGTGGTCAACGATTCCCCTCAATCAGCGCTTATGGCTATCGACCCACTAGGGTCCACTAATTCTTTCAAATATTTTTCCTCTCAGACGACGCCCTGAGCCGAGGTCCGCGCCAAACTGGGCACCCTCAGGCCTGTTGTCTCAAACGTTGTACCTTCAGCGCTCCCCATTTATCCGGCCAAGTAGTTAATGCCATCTGCGGCAAATCTACAATAAGTAACGTAAATTTTTTTTTTTCAAAAATGTGCACCAATCCTGTGTCAGGTTTATTAGTGAACCGCTAAAGACCCCTGATATGGCTCATGTAACGGCTCCGTACTTACTTAAGTTAATTGAAACTGGGAACCGTTGGTTCCGGTTAAGCGTGCAATAATTTTCAGATAATCATATTATTCAACTTGCAATGTCCTAACCAGACAAAGGACAATCTTACAACGAGATTTTGAAAGTCTTCTCATCGGGAATTGAACCCGAATCCTAAAAGTTGTTGAACCGAAAGTTGTAAGCCATTTGACCGCTGAAACTATTTGTTTACCTTTAGCATGCTATTGATTAAAAACGTCATAACATAAGCTTACGACTATCCCCAATTGGGGTAAGAGGTTCATTCATTGAAAGATAAACTAAGTATCCCCACTTCACCGAGCTTTCTCTAAGATCAACGCGATAAGAGGTATGCTATGGATTAGTTGATGAGTTTTTTTAATTTTTTTTTTTTTTGTGTTGTTCCAGAGGATGCGAGCCGGTGTGTGGTGCGCCGCGGCTGCGCTGGCGCTGCTGACACTCGCTGGCGCCCTCCGAACCCCACAGGTACGTCATTACGTCAGTACGCCACAAGACAGGCGATTCACTATTGTGTAGTACTTTGCTGTAGCTGGTATTGTGTTTTGTGGATATTAGTAGAATCTTTATTTATTTAGAATAAAATAGTCCTGACTTCTTATTTCGTTAAGGTAGGTCCGATTTAGATGATATTTTCTTGTTAAGATGTATTTTTTTATATATAAAATAATAGGTACTGAACCTATTTTAAAATAAGAAACATCTTTAGTGAGTATAGGCTGGAAATAATAACATGGATTTTCGAACACAATACAATGTCGATAGATAAAGAGAGAGAGGGAGAGAGAGAGAGAGAGGGAGAGAGAGAGGGAGAGAGAGGGAGAGAGAGGGAGAGAGAGGGAGAGAGAGAGGGGGAGAGAGAGGGAGAGAGAGGGAGAGAGAGGGAGAGAGAGAGAGAGAGAGACGGAGAAACATTTCTGAAAAATACTATAATGTGTTATGATACTATAATGTGTTATGACACTACCTACCTTTGGTAGGTAAGTAATTTACAATCTTCTTCTTTGCGAGTCGATGGCGATCGAAACTAAATTTTTGCTGACCAGTAATTTACAATAAAGCAACGGAAAAACGCGAACACTATGACTCATTCGGCAACAAAATATTTATTGCGGCAGAAATATAAACTTCCGTAAGTACTGGATATGAAAGGCAAACATTTACTAGTTCAATAACATTGAACTTGAGGCACTGCAGGTTTTGTTAGTTTTTAAGTTTGTTTTTAAATAATAAATAACTATACACACTCACATCCAAACTAATATTATAAATGGGAAAGTGTATGTGTGTGTCTGTCTGTTTGTTTGTCTATCTTTCACGGCAAAACGGAGCGACGATTTGGAGTTGGAGAGTGCCATAGGCTACTTTTGTATCTTTCTAACCCCCCTCTTCCCTAAAATGGGGGGTAGAAGTTTTTATGGAGCATACCGCAATGTTAAAGATAGAAAGGTAAAAAATGGTACTTACGCGTACTATTTTTAGTAACAAAAAAATGGTGCATCGTTTTTGTTGGAAATGGCCCCCAACCCCAACCCCTTCAAAGAGGAGGTAAAATTCAAAAAGTAGGAAGCTAAAAATTGGTACATTAGGAAAGGGGAACCACGTTACCCTGAATTTAACGCGAGCGAAACCGCAGACAAAAGCATAGTATTGTTTAAAAACTCTACTTTTATAAAATTTTCAGTTCTAACTAGTCAGTAAATAGTCAGTCAAAACTCTGGGATTTCTCAGAATTGTCTAGTGATATCGCATTTTCCGGGATTAGAAATTCCGTAAGTACTTCAGAAGGAACGTTAAGCAGTTGATTGAATCACACATATTGTCATAACACACACGAGAGAAGATAACAGCAAACTATAAAAAATATTATTTTTTTGTCGAGTCTGAATTCACGCTTAGTTTACTAGCTATGTGTGCTTGCGTAACTTTATTGCAGTCAACAATGCGAGCCTTCGTAATTGGCGTAACATGATTCTAATTAAGACATTAACTTGGCCATGTCATAGTGATTTCGTCGATGTCTTTGAAATACTTACAATTAAATTTATTTAAAGTTGGTCGTTTTTTTTTGTGTCAGAAAATATATTTGAAGTGTCTTATAATATTTGGGAATAACTTGGAATCTAATGCTGTCGGGACGGGAATGTTATGTGATAAAAGAACTGCACTTAGGAACTTCGTACCATTATACTACATGAAATTAGTTTTAGAGTTACTAACCTTCTAATTCAAAATCAAAAATATTGATATTCATTCAGTAGGTAACATAGTTACAGTTACAATCGTCTTTGTCTGTGACACTAGTATTCAAGGGTGAGAGCCTTCAGCGCTCCCCATTAATGCCATCTGCGACAAATCTACAATAAGTCACGTCAAAAAACAAAATCTAGTATTCAAGTTTCACACGAAAATTGGGTTAAACTTATGTTATTTTCATTCTGACCTCTTCAAAATCAATAACATCCATACTATATAGTGATCAAATGTTGGTATTATACTTCAAACAAAGGCATACAAATGAAATACAAACAGGTATATCAATATATTTACGATACAATTCGACACGACCTGGAAAATACCCTAATACGAACCTCGGCGGTTCAGCAATAAATTCTCTACCATGCTTTTATAATAATATTACATTGACACGGCACTAGCTGTGAACCTACTTGATACTTTAAATATTGGCTGCACAGAGTAAGGTTAAATTTGCTGTTACAATTTAGCATTGTTTATTTATAGTTTAAGAACTGAATTTGCGTTTAAGTGCTTTGTAAGTAGATTATATGATCTGTGGTAGAGTGAACCGTAAATAGGTCAGTAAGTCCGGTGCTTACATTCGCGATGAAGACTTTTATAACAAAATAAATCTACCTATTTAGAACACCGGATTTGTTAAAGGTTTTCCCTGTTGCATAGAAAGGTTTTAAATGATTCATTCACTGTAATTAATTCGTTTGGTAAAACCAAGCTAGTTTCTCAGGGTTGGTTGTAATTTGTTTGGTAAACGATGCATTTTAATACTATTATTCAAGCTTCATAAGTCTCAGTGGGCACATTTTGTTGACTATTTTTTAGTTTGATGGAACTTAAATACAAACCGAGTCGTGGTAGCCCAGTTCGAAACCCAGCACGGGCCTTAAACAATTATTTTATCAATCAATGTTTGGATTATAAATGATAATCACGTGCTCAAAAAAGACATTACGTGCTAAGAAAAACATAGTGAGGAAACCCACATAATCGAGAAATGCATTTTCGGAGGTATGTGACCTATTCTGTAAAAAAAAACGGACCTGTCAAATCTTCAGGTTAGGTAAGCGGATTACGTGAGAAACGGGAGATGAGATGCCAGGCCAGGCGGGCCAGGGAGATGGTGGAACTTACAAACAATATGTACCTTTTCTATCTTCAATTAATAGACATTTTTGTTTTATTATTTATCTATGCTTGGTAGATAGACTAACACAACGCACCGTAATCCTATCGGGGATTTTGCATATATTTTTTGCTATTGATATGAAGTAAACTGTCATAGTATCAAAAGCTTGACATTAAAATTGCAACAAACCGCAAACTTAACCACTTAGTTGCAGTATTAATTGATCTACATTAATCCTGAGCGGTCAGTTTTCTCAAGGCTAATTTATATACCAATATAATAATTTTCTAGAACCAGAATAAAATAATAATATTAAGTGCCTATATTTAAAACGAACCTCTTTGTTGTGTGTTTGAATAAATTTCATTTCATTTCATCATATTGAAGCACTATTTTTGTTTAATCACAACATAATATAAGCTCACGATAGTCGTACGTCATTCATCACAGATGAACTGCATACCCACGCTTCATCAATTTTTCTGTTAGATCAACTTGATAGTTTGTAGTATCCTAGTGAGCCATGGCCCTTAAACTACGATTTGAGATTCGAACTCGTAATCTTTCGATGTAAGTCACGTGTTCTACCAATACACTTAAGAAACCATTTATAAGGCCGCCCAAATTGTACTATATTCATGTCTTATGTTGTCTGATTGTTGAAATACTGTTCTGTGCTTAAATTAGGTATATTTGATTTGATTATCTATTTGGGCTGTCACTCTTTCAAAAGTCAAGTTATAAAAGCTCGGTCTACCTGCTACAACAGTTCTATAAGTTCAATTAGGCAAATTATCTGTCCTTCGTTTTTCTCTCTCTCCCCTCTGCATACATACACTCACTACATAAACTCACGCCTATTTCCCACCAGGGTAACCAGAGATTATGAAATTTCATTTGCTCGGTGCACACACACTTCTCTTGCTTCCCCCTCTGCATAAAGCTCTACGAACATAGAAACTCAACTCGAAAAATCTAACATAAAATATTCCGGCCCGGTACCTTTCCCCTCCCGGTTTCATCTCTGTGTGCATCAACGAATCCTTAAGGTTAATGAAGTTCAAGTTCAAATAATAACATTTATTTTGACCACGTAAACCAACTTTAGTGTGTGCCTCCTTTTTTTTTTTGTTGACGGAAATGGCATTATAAATGGGGAGCGCTGAGGCTCTCACCCGGTACAACATTTAAGACAGGCCTGAGGGCCCGAACCTCGGCTCAGGGCTTCGTATCTTCTATAAATAAATAAATTTTGTAACAAGAATTAACCCCATCAATATTCATGGCTACTGGTGATTTAATAACACACATTAGTAAAATGTCAAGATATTACTATATTTTTGATTCAATTTATTCAAATTCTTCTAAAATGTTACAGTTATAATATATTCTAAATGACAATTAAATTAACAGACAGAGGTCATTCAGAGGTGCTTTATATTATTACTGATAATAAATCTTTTATATTCAAAGTTTTAGTATCAAATTAATGAAAGTCCAATTAATACAGAGCCGATACTTGCCAATGCAGAGGCGTAGCAGACCAGGGAACGATATGTCACGAGTACTAATATGTATACACCCATGTCACATTAACTTTTTTGACAAATTAAACCGAAGTCCCATTAAATGTCAAATATGATAGTGCGACAGGGTTCTAAAGTGGGTACATGATATTGCTCATGATTGTACTGCAGCCTTAGTGTGCAAAGGTTTCTTTTATCCTTTTCTATTACTCAGTACCGTTATTCGTTAGAGCGAGATAATGCGACCGCTGAATCGGCGAAGCGGTTGCACCTTCGTTCTTTATCTCGTTCTAGAAAATGAGGGTTGTGAGTAACAGAAAATAGGAACATAGGAAAGTGCGCTGCAGTGCGGCGATATAGCAAACCTAGATGAAAGGGGTTCTATTCCGTGGCGAACCCTAATGGAGTATTTATTTGTCTTTACTTTATTGTAAACAGAGACTATGGAATTCCATTTGCTTCGATCCTGACACACTTCTCTTGCTTCCTCTTCATTTATCAATCGTTTCATACACGCACGCCTATTATTTGTCTTTCTAAAGTCAAAATGGTAACCCGTTGCACCAAGGTTGAAAACAGCAACGAGATTTCTTATCTTTATTGTCATAACAACTTTATTAATATCTCTGTGACATTTTATCACAGTATTACCTTCCGGGTAACCTTGAACTAAGCCTGATGCCAATGATTTAGGATATTATGCTTTAATATCAAGGACGTTAGGTGGAACTTACATAAGCCGAAATGTTATTTTATCGGAATTTTCTTAGCAACAGTTGTTTGTAAGAGGATTCTGATATTTACAATTCTAATTGGGACATTTAAGCTAATTAATTTGTGTTACTAATGTGGATATTAAAAAGTTGTGACTAAATATATCAAAGAGTTTATGGTTGGACGAAGATCGTTAAAAGTTACGAACGAAGCTACCTTCTATAACGATAAAGTGATTGCTGAGTTTAGCTTTCAATAATAATGTTTCCTTTTGTTACAAAAACAATACAATACAATACAAAAACTCTTTATTGCACTTAAAACAAACATTAATACAGAAATCCTTTTTATATTAGATACATAATATATTATTTTTACACCGCCACTTCCTAAGTTGGTTTAACAGAAAGCTCGGTAGCTCTGACTACCCCACGGGGATATAGTCGTGAGTTTATGTTTTTTTTTAAAGTTATGCGTCACATACATACATAAAATCACGCGTTTCTTACCGGGGTAAGCAGAGACTATGGAATTCCATTTGCTTCGATCCTGACATACATCTCTTGCTTCCTCCACATTCATCAATCGTTTCATACGCGGACGCCGGTTCAGAGTTCAGACTAGATCGTACCGAACCTTTTCTAAGGACATCTCCAATTCTATGAAAGTTATGTGTTGTTGTGTGAGTTGCAGCAGTTTCTTTAAAGTTCTTCTTCTATCGTGTGGGTTGTGAGGTGGAGTACCAACCTCATCAACCCGGGAGGGTTACTATTGAGCCGCCAAAGGCTCCAAAGGCCTAAAGACAGGTGGTAGGTTGTTGTGGCGTCAAAGGTCTTTAAAGTTAAAATACTTAAAGTAAAACCTGTGGTATTAAAAGGATCAGCTTTCATTTTAGTCAAACAAAGTAGTAGTAACATTATCATACCACATTATAACACGGACTAGTTTTCTTAAACGTAAATAGAGTCATAACATTAATGACTTTTCATGTACTGTGACCTCCAACCAAGCTATTCACACTAAGTTATAAGTCCACTTACCAAGCGAAACCTTATTAAAAACTGGTCTGGTCACGTAAGTCACTCAAATAATTATAACTTACTATAGCCACTTGATAATAAAATCGTATAAGTGCTACATTTTATGACACTATTATTCCATGCTAAGGAACGTTGTGCTCTGAGTACGGAAATACAGGGATCCATAAGAAAACGCATTGGATCGAAATTTACGACCATCTATGTACCTACCACGGAATAGAAGAAAGAGGTTGGAAGGGCCAAATGAGCGCGAAACTCGCACCATACAAGTCCAAGCAAATAGTTCATACTTCAACTTTGCACTCCCCTTGTCTGCAAACTTCACGACATACGGCGCTCCGCGATAGTATAATATTAAACCTTGTCTCTCATGCACGTTATCCCCCCTCCCTCTTCCATCACAGGACCACACGAGCCGGCCAACGATGCCACCGCTTTACCGTGGAAGAAATTCTATCGCGCACAAAAAAAATCGGCAACTCCTATCTCTGCCGCACCACTAATAAGTGGAACGGGTTGCCGGCTCAAGTGTTCCCTCCTTACAATATGGGGTCATTTAAGCGAAGCACGAAGCACCTAGTAGGCCGGTATGGTAGTCGCAATTGATTCGAAACTGACTCATTGCGTTGCTTTTCAGTTGCTACTGCAATTAGAGCTTCTCGATGTTTACCATCAGACATAGTTGAGCCAATATACTTGGCCAATATAAAAAAAAACCCTTACGACCAAGTGAGAGTAGTGTGGTGTACTTGTTGCTTGTCATTCTACATTCTTCAACGATACTTAAACGAACTACATCTACATTCTTTAACGATATCTGTTTATGAGTTTGATTTTTTGTTTGAATCGTAGATAATGGATATTACGAGATGTCCAGGATTTGCCACCCCTATCACATTTAAATATAGTCTTCTTCTTTGCGAGTCGATGGCGATTGATACTATTAAATTTTTGCTGACCAATAATTGGCCACGCTTACGGCATTGTCAGTGGCTTCGTAAAGGTCTTTAATAGTGCAGGTGTTAGGGCACTTAGGACAGTACAAAAGGATATATACTATACTAAATATATGTTATGTTATGTGCAAAGCTGGCATCTCCATCAATATGTCATCATTTGAAAGGTTGCATTTTTTTATATGATAGCTTCCTAAGAAGGTTTGCTCTTGGCCCCAGACTTGCCCGAAGGCATTGATGAGGCCTAAGATGGAGCTCGCCCAGAAGGTGCCTGTTCACTCTGGCCTTGAAAGCACCCGGGTTGTATGCATTCGGAAATACAGAAGACGGCAGAGATTTCCACTCCACTCAGCATAATATAGTTTTATAGGTATTAAGATATAAATCTTTAAATATGTACTTCTAGTGTAATTAAGTTGCAAAACGTTGCCAGGGCTAGAATGTGGTAGCAAGAAAATGTGAACGAGAAATCAATGATTTACAATACAATACAATACAAATACACTTTATTGCACCAAAATAAAAATAAATAATTACAAAAAGTCTCTTAACTAAGTACATGGCAAACGGCGGCCTTATCGCTTAAAGCGATTTATTGTTGCATAACATTTATTTATTTATTTATAAAGTACAACCACATCACATATATTAAAACATTTTACATTATAAAATGTCCAGTATTTCTTCCGATACGCGCAAAACACGTAACAAACAGATAGCGCTCGCCATCAGTCCGGCCAGGTAGTGAATACTAAGGCAAACAATAAGTCGCGTCAGACAAAAGTTTCACACCACAATAATAACTATTTGCCGTAAGACCGTTACATATTACGACTGAATTAATTTTCAAGCCAACAACCTAACTTTCTAACGCATTACCGCTCAGCTCATTCTTAATAATTCATAAACGCATATTATCTGATTGTCATTGAGTTTACTTAGCAATTTTTACACGCAAGAGACAATGAAATTTTTAAATAGGTATACTGCATTCCTTAGATGATGTATTGTGCGATCATAATTGCCGCTTATGATTGATACCTTTTCCTACATTAAGTATAATTAGACTTGCGCGATTCACAACACAATCTTAACATATTATCACCCTTGTATCTCCGAAGAGGTAGATAGAGGTACTTATATAACATATATACACCTACTTCTCGCCAGCTATGATTAAGTTACATGCAATAGGGGGCGGACCTGTTAATAAAAAAGTATGCGCAGGAGAAGGAATATAAAAAGGGACGAAGCGGGAATAAAATGATTAAAATTTTACAGATGATTCAGACCAATATTCTGAGTAGTTATCAAGTGGAATTTTCCATCGCAAAAGTATGAAACTCAAAATAATTGAAAAAAAAACATGAATTTTCCGACACTTGATATCAACTCAGAATCATGTTCTGAACCATCCCCGTCAGTATTTGTTACGGTGTCACTAACACCCATACTTATTTGTATGACTACCTGTACGTACTTGTACGGGGTGTAAGTGACATTGTAACGAATACAAAGGGGGGTGATTCAGCTCATTATCCAGAGTTAATATCAAGTGAAATTTTCCATCGCAAAAGTATACAATTATAAATAATTTTAAAAACACAAAAAAAGAAACATTAATTTTGCGACTGAAAATTGCACTTGATATTAACTCAGAATCATGGCCTGAATCATCCCCCTAGAATTTTTAATGGGGGTCAAAACTCAGTTGGACAAAAGAAGAATAAATCTGTGAATCATCGGCGTGACGCGTTAGCTTCCAATATCATTATGAAGATCTAATTGCATAACACCACATCATCTAACCAGCGCAGCGGTCAGTCTCCTCTCAATAACTGCATTACACACGCTAGATGCACTTTCGATAATAGCATGTCTGCATTCAAGAGTTTCATGACATTAACTGCAAGAGGTGTCCATAATGTATGAACAAAATTAACTAAAGTAACTGAGCAATTTCGTGAACTACCAATTAAAGAAATAATTAGCAGTAATTGAGTGATTTGTTAGAGATAATAGATTGGTTTGGATTAATGAAGAAAATTCTGGAATTGTATATTGCCACGCATGTTCTGCGATAGGAATAGAATGGCTCATGCCCTTTACTCTATTCTTCTTATCGTGTGGGTTGTGAGGTGGAATACCAACCTCATCAACCCTGGAGTCGGGGTTATTACTGAGCCGCTAAAGGCCCCTGACATGGCTCACGTGACGACTACATACTTACATCAGTAAGTATTAACCGGGACCAACGGCTTAACGTGCCTTCCGAAGCACGGATCGTCTTACTTTCGGACAATCAGGGACCAAACTAGGGATCACAAAGTGATTATTGTGATATGTCCCCACCGGTATTCGAACACGGGGCCTCCGGATCGTGAGCCTACCGCTCAACCACTGGACGGTTACTCTATTGAACATAAGATATATTTAATAAGAGATAATCTAACTAAATTATATCAGATTTAGATGTTTCTGGATAATGGAATATTCTTTGTACTACTTGAAATGAAACATGTCCTTAATATTGAACTAAGCATTATAAACAGGCAGATACTGTAAACCCGTTACGCAAAATTCCAGATTTTCTAAAACCTTCGTATTGCATAAATGTGAAGGTGTCCTCACAAATCAAGCGATCACGTTGGCAGCAGCGCATGCGCCGATAGTCGGCAATCTGATATCATGATTGCGGCTCTTCAGACGATTTGCAGTTATTTTCGACTGCACTCTACTTATACTTTACTATGCTTAGCGGCAAGGACGTATCGTGTGTAGCTAGTTAAGTGAGGGACTCGATACTTATTGGTTAAGTTAGTGTTGCCATTTTCTTTTGAATAATTCTAAAGCTGTGTATGCCAGATCAGTAGGTAGCTGTAGCATGTTTAAGTTAAAAGTAGTTTGTTATTTTCTCTTTAACATGACTTTCTGGAGTTGGAGGCCTGGAGTCCTAAAACACAGGGTACTTATCCTAGTTTACAAAAAACGTTGTATGTATGACTTTTTATACAGAAAAAAAATAAGTGCGACATTTTGTCACATTTTTCGACGACGTCACAGGTTGCTTTTTCATACAAATTCCATAGTAATTTCGTGTTTTGACGTTTAGTAAAAAGTAACTGATTTGACTAGTTGGAAACTATCCTATTACTTATATAATACGGTTAGCTGTGTACTCGCTTTCTGTGGCTCATGATTAACAGCGCTGATAGCACAGTTGGTGACGTCGGTCTTCGGCCCTTTATATTCAACATGCGGGGTATGGGGTATACTCCACCACGCTGCTCCACTTTAACGTGTCTTTCGAAGCACGCAAGCAATAAAATGCTAATGTTATGCTGTTACCTTTCCAAATGAAAAACCTACTGCTGAAAAGTGATCACATGCATTATGTGGTGAATTTTGTAACAAATGCCGTAAAATGTTGGTCGATATTGCAACGTTTAGTTGCGCGATGTGTACCGACTAACCGAGTGAGGCTTACCTCAGTAATATAAGTTAAGTGCCCAACTTACTCATACCTACTGGGTAGTAGGGGCACCACAATCTTTTTAACATATTTTTTATAATATCATTTCATTTTATACGTCGACGATAGCGTCCTGCAACACGCGTTAGCGCAGCGTGGTTGAGTGTAATTTTCTTCTTCTAACGTGTGGGTTGCAATAAGGCCGCCTATTGTACTCATCCTATTTCTCTTTTGTTTTGTATTTTGTTTTTTCCTGTTTGTGCAATAAAGTATTTTTTATGTTATGTTATGGGGTGGATTACCAACCCCATGTACCCTGGTGTCAGGGTTACTATTGAGCCGCCAAAGGCCCCTGACATGTCTCATGAAACGAGTACTAACTTACATCAGTAATTAATAACCGGGACCAACGTATTAACGTGCCTTTCGAAGCACGGATCATCTTTCTTTCGGACAATCAGATGATCAGCCTGTTACATAAAAAATATATAATATCACTTACGTTTTAATATAACATGCCTCTTATCAATCAACTAATGATCATTAAACTCAACACACAATATCATATGGACATCCATTGAGTTTAATGATGATAGGAGGCACGCATATATTAAAACTTAAGTGATATTATATTTTTTTATATGAATAGATAACAGAATCAAATTAAAACAGTACTTAAGTATCAATAATAATATAATCTTCTTAATAATAGAGTTCGAACAGCCTCCGTGGTCTAGTGGTTAGAGCGTTAGGCTCAAGATCCGGGTTCGATTCCCGATGGGGACATTGTCGAAATCACTTTGTGAGACTGTCCTTTGTTTGGTAAGGACTTTTCAGGCTTGAATCACCTGATTGTCCGAAGAAGTAAGATGATTCCGTGCTTCGGAGGGCACGTTAAGCCGTCGGTCCCGGCTATTAGCCGTAAAAACACCTCCACCAACCCGCAGTGGAGCAGCGTGGTGGAGTATGCTCCATACCCCCTCCGGTTGATTGAGGGGAGGCCTGTGCCCAGCAGTGGAACGTATATAGGCAGTTTATGAGTTTATGAATAATAGAGTTCAATGTTGAATATCAGGCATATTCCATGTCACTGAGCTAAAACAAATTTCAGGCTATCCATTTGTAGTAAGACCACGGTAACATGATCATTAACTAACATACGGATACCTGGATATACATAAAGTTGCCTCAGGTACATGCTCTATAAATAAAACAACCATTGAAATAATAAATAATAAGTATATTGGTTACTTACTCTAAATTTCCAAAACGCACGCGTGCTCAAACACAAGTGTACACGTGTTCAAAATGGTACGTCTGCCTTCGATGCGTGCTCGAATCAAAAAAGCCCCAATGAAAGACAAACACGCCTTTTTATACCCTTTCTCCTAGTGTTGCCATATGAAGGCAACACAAATTCGCACAAAATTACAGAAAACCTAACATTCGACCATCCTGACGTTGTGCATGTCCTCATGCACGTAGACAAAACGTCTAATGTTCAAACCTAACATTCGGCGGGCCAAGTGATTCCACACTCATCGAGAACAGTTACAAAGCTTCACTTAAAATCTAAAAGTACAACGACATATAATCACATTTACGGGGTGAAACATCAGCTCTTCTTTCTAATCATAATATAAAGCTATTCAAGTTGTCAATAGTTCGCAAACCTTTCCTTCTCACGAACTATTGCAAAGCAATTGAGTGTGAACCTTCTTTCTCACACTTGTAATTATCGTATACAAACCTTCCTTCTTATATACGATAATTAAAATAATCATAATATAAAGCTACTCAAGTTGTCAATAGTTCGCAAACCCTTCCTTCTCACGAACCATTGCAAAGCAATTGAGTGTGAACCTTCTTTCTCACACTTGTAACTATCGTATACAAACCTTTCCTTCTTATATACGATAATTAAAATAATCATAATATTACAAAGCTATTCAAGTTGGCAATAGTTCGCAAACCTTTCTTTCTCACGAACTATTGCAAAGCAATTGAGTGTGAACCTTCTTTCTCACACTTGTAACTATCGTATACAAACCCTTCCTTCTTATATACGATAATTAAAATAATCATAATATTATAAAGCTATTCAAGTTGGCAATAGTTCGCAAACCCTTCTTTCTCACGAACTATTGCAAAGCAATTGAGTGTGAACCTTCTTTCTCACACTTGTAACTATCGTATACAAACCCTTCCTTCTTATATACGATAATTAAAATAATCATAACATTATAAAGCTATTCAAGTTGGCAATAGTTCGCAAACCCTTCTTTCTCACGAACTATTGCAAAGCAATTGAGTGTGAACCTTCTTTCTCACACTTGTAACTATCGTATACAAACCCTTCCTTCTTATATACGATAATTAAAATAATTGTGAACCCTCCTCACAAAATTGAAAGTCACCTTAACTAAATAGCTATGAGCCCTCCTTCTCAAGCTATTACTAAATACACATCTTACAGTTTCATCCAACAAACAGTACCTCTACTTACTTTCTTTTGATTGTATATAATAATGACACAATCAGTCATCTTCATCACTACTTTCTTTATCATCATTAACGTGAATCCAGGGTGACATTCGATTTGTTAAATGAAGTAGTCATCAATCCCAACAAATTCAAACTCAAAAATATGTTAATTCAGTAGGTAACATTGTTACACTTTGAATCGTCAATTTTTACATCTTTAAGGGATTCCCGAACTGACAATAAAGTATAATTTTGCGTTTCGCATACTATTTCGTTCAACATAGGATTAATTTCCGCATCCATCTGAAGTCCAAACATTACCTCAGTCCGTCCCGTTGTCTTCCGACGGGTGTTGTTCATGCCCCATTGGACTCTACTTGTCCATTGGACCTAGGACTTGCAACTGCGTTCAACACGTGTCTAATACCTTTATCCGAGCAAAACGTTTGAACACGTACGATGTGAAGAAAGTACCGCGGTCGCTAATAATTCGATCTGGGTTTCTGAACGTATAGAAAATATCTTCTAATTCTCGCGTTGTTGTAACTGTTTTTGGTATTTCTGACTGGCCTGATAAATTTAAATTTCGTAAAGGCATCTACGACTACCAATAGGTAAGAGTTTTCCTCTCTTTGATCGCACAAAAAGGTCCAAGGTGATTGATGTACAGGGTGTGAAAAGGCACCTCAACTTTTCGTTTACGTGGAATAGGCCCTCATTTGAATTAGTTTTCTGTTATGTACTTTAACCCATCTGCATCAATATCAGTGGTAAGAAATTCCCGAATGCGACCCAGTTCACTATCACCTAATTGAAGAGTCTACAACCTGTCCCCCTCATTGATTGACATAACCGTCGGGTAAAGACCAGCGTCAATTTCCATTGAACTAAGATCCTCAATTGGGTTCCGAAATAGAAGGTCCACGTGCGACATTTTCGTGCCAGCACGATATTCAAAAAGCAAAAACAGCCACCAGCGGGCAATACGTCTAACCAAATCGCGTTTGGAAAGCATGGAGCGCAACGCACTACAATCGGTCATGATTTTGAAATTCTGACCCAGAAGATAAACCCGAAACTTTTGAGCGAACTTACTACCTATAGCAAGAGTCTCAAGTTTATAAACCTTTTCTCTTCTGGAGATGTCTGGCGACTATAGTACGCTACGGGATAGTAGGTGTCGTTTCCATTACGTCGCTGCATCAATATTCCACTGACGCCCACTTCACTGGCGTCAGTGTGCAACTGTGTTTCGGCGGTCGGGTCGTAAATGGCTAAGATTGGCCTATCTATCAGACTACTCTTGAGATCAACAAATGCGGCTTCTTGTTCCTCAGTCCAACACCATTCCACATCCTTCTTGAGCAACTTATTCAACGGATGTGATAAAGACGCGTAACTCCTTATAAATTTTCCGAAAATATCCTGCTAGTCCCAGAAATTGGCGGACGGAATGTGGACTGGTGGGACGAGGAACATCAAACACTGACTGTGTCTTTTTGTCAGCCGGCCGCACCCCAGCAGCGCTAATATCATAACCCAAATAGTTAATAATTCTGCTGTAAGAAATTACATTTTGCCAAATTCAGAGTTAGGCTTGCCTTTTCTATCAACTGTAAAGCTCTTTCTTACCTATCCAAACACTCTTCTACATCCTTTTCGTAAGTTAATACGTCATCGATGTAAGCAGTAGCTTCTGAGAACCTAGCGGAAACCAATACCTTATTCATCAGCCTTTGAAATACAGCTGGTTCGTTAGCCAACCCAAACGGCATACGATTAAATTCATATTGGTCGTCTGGGGTGATAAAGGAAGTTAAGGGTTTCGATTCTTCTGCAATAGGCACCTGGTAGTATCCAGATGCCAGATCCAAAGTTATAAAGTAGGCCTGCCCCACTAATCGAGCAATCTCGTCTTCAATCACTGCCATCAGGTACCTTATCTTAACTGTCATTGAATTCAGAAACCTATAATCAACACAGAGCCTTTGTTTACCGTCCTTCTTACGAACCAACATAATTGGACTCGCATATTCCGATACAATTTCTCGTACAATCCCCGCATTCATCATCTCACCAACCATTTCTCTTACTTGTTGTCGTTCCTTGTGCGACAATATGTAAGGCCGGTAAACCACAGGACGCTCAATATTCAATTCAATTTTCATTTCAGTCATATTTGTACATCCCAACTCCTCTAATGATTGCGCGAAGCAATGCTTGTATTCGTTCAAAATGTTAAAATAGACGTCGTTTATGTGGCTCTTCAAGCGTTTTTGCTAAAGTTAACATCTTTAGGCTCTATACCTAAATGCTCGCCAACGAGGTCTGTGGGTGATGTACAAATATGATTGACAATCTGAACTCTATTTCATCTACCTATAATATCACCTTCATCAATATAACAAAAGCTGACAATGGGGTAATATGAACAAAGAGCTGACCTTCCTCTACTTTGTATAACCCGCCGGCTATCGTGAATTCTCGGTTTGGCTTCCCCATGACTCTTCCGCTAAGCCTAACATATCAATTAATCACAACATCAGTACGAGCTCTGATAATCGCCTCTCCACTCAATCTTGCGCATGAAGCGGAGACGACCTTTACACTCGCAGTATCACCACTACCACCGTTAGCAAAAGGGAATTCATCATCATAATAAAACCTCAATTCGTTGGCATTCTTGAATACCAGCACCTGCTTCTGTTTGGTGAAGGACTGTCCTACTAATATCGGACAATTGAGCAGATTACTGTCAACCACGTAACACAAAACATCCGCACTAACACCGTCGATGCATAAATTAACCTGTGTCCTGCCCATGGACAAAATAAAATTACTACCAAAACTTTTAATGGAGTCGGGGGTTGATCACAAGTCTATCCCAAAATCAGTGTCGTTGTTTGTTTTATGAGCGAAACTTCGCTACCGAAATCTATAAACGATATCATAGAGGTGTCATTTACCCTAACTGTATTGAAATATTTTGAGCCCGACTTAGAGGTAAGTATGTGCATGATTTTAGGAATGTTACCTAGATTATCACGGTTTTCAAAAAAAAAGGGACTCTGCAAGTTTCCATTTTATGACCGAACCTACGACATCCTGTACATTGGACCAGAGGTTTGGGGCATTTAAGATACGGGTAACCTTTTTCCCTACAGTTAAAACAAAATAATTTGTAACTTGAATTTTTTTGAAGTCTTAACTGATTTATCCCTATTGTCATTATTACTTCCCGCTGTGGATTCAGTCGACTACTTTGTTTTATTAAAATGAAAGCGATCGGGCGTCGGTTGGTTCTCCTTATTACTCATCAGAAAATGGAGTTGATCAGGCTGCGTACATCGTAACGCTTATCGCTGGATCTAATTGTCTTGTCACTTAATCCGTGGATAATGCATTCCACGGCTCGTTTCCCTTCGATGTCACACCGGTTCACGATGGCTAATTCTTCATAATAATAAACCTCTAGCGGTTCACCAAACCTACTCTTTCGCCTAAGCGTATCCTCCAGGGATTGGCCATAATCATGTTCAAAAGGAAATGCGTCTAACCACTTTTGCTGCCATTCTGCCCAGCTGTACAAAATAGAATTGAAGCTTTCATACCAAACTTTGGCCAACTCCTGCAGTTTCTGCATTGCGAAGTGGATAACGGTTGTTCTCATCCCATCCGTAACCAGTGGCACACTCATTAACTTTCTTTAACCAAGTATCAATCTTTTGACTTTTCGATGAGGGTCCAAATTCGGGTAACATGGTTCATAATACTACTGGAAGGATGTGATGTGGCGACTGCTGTCGGATTAGGTTAAGATCTTAAGTTAACTAATGATTCAACAATATTAAGAACATCTTTAGATGAAAATGTAGGGCTATCTGACCTTTCTATTCCCTTAGCTGCCGACGAACGTCGCACCTCCTGCCCTTCGCCGCGACGTCGTTGGCTGTGTCGCTCGTTGTGCCGACGCGTGAAGCGACGTCTCTCTCCGGCTGCACTCCCGGCTCTCTCTCCGGCTGCGCTCCCGGCTTGTATCGGCTCGGCTCGGCTGCGCTCCCGGCTTGTATCGGCTCGGCTCGGCTCGGCTCGGCTCGGCTCGGCTCGGCTCGGCTCGTCTCGGCTCGTGTCGGCTCGTCTCGGCTCGTCTCGGCTCGGCTCGGCTCGTCTCGGCTCGTCTCGGCTCATCTCGGCTCGTCTCGGCTCGTCTCGGCTCGGCTCGGCTCGTCTCGGCTCGTCTCGGCTCGTCTCGGCTCGTCTCGGCTCGGCTCGGCTCGGCTCGGCTCGGCTCGGCTCGGCTCGGCTCGTCTCGGCCCGTCTCGGCTCATCAGTCGTCTTCGTGGAACGATCTCGTCTTCAAGAGGCATAATCTGGAACTCGAAAACATTGGAACATGTAAATATTCTTCAGATAACCCTATATGTATATATTTATACAGATATATTTCCAAAGTAAAATATCTCAAAAACGGTGTATCCTGATTAACACATATGGATACGATCCCACTTCTGAAATGTAGTAAGACCACGGTAACATGATCATTAACTAACATACGGATACCTGGATATACATAAAGTTGCCTCAGGTACATGCTCTATAAATAAAACAACCATTGAAATAATAAATAATAAGTATATTGGTTACTTACTCTAAATTTCCAAAACGCACGCGTGCTCAAACACAAGTGTACACGTGTTCAAAATGGTACGTCTGCCTTCGATGCGTGCTCGAATCAAAAAAGCCCCAATGAAAGACAAACACGCCTTTTTATACCCTTTCTCCTAGTGTTGCCATATGAAGGCAACACAAATTCGCACAAAATTACAGAAAACCTAACACATTAACGAAAATGAAACATTTTGCTTTCTTTCAAAAGTCCGAAGTGAATCCCAATATATGGCAACACTACTTCGCTAATAAGTACCCTTCTGTCGTGTGATGTACTTGCATTATCCAATGTTGAGTAACAGATTGATTGATCGATCATAGAATCGACTACAGCGCTATTCGAGTTATTCTGTTCGAGTTCACGTATGAATATACAAACATACAGAGGTGGATAACATCATGAGCAAAACCCATAATGCTGCAGATTCAGTATCGGTCAGAATTTTCAGTCATCATCAGCCCATTAACGTCCCCACTGCTGGGGCACGGGCCTTCCCTATGGATGGATAGGGAGATCGGGCCTTAAACCATCACGCGGGCCCAGTGCGGATTGATGGTTATTAACGACTGCTAATGTTAACGTGCCTTCCGAAGCACGGAGGAGCTCGAGATGAAAACTTTTTTTTTTGTGGTCACCCATTCTATGACCGGCCTTTGCGAAAGTTGCTTAACTTCAACAATCGCAGACCGAGCGGACATTCGAATTTTTAAAAATAAAAGTCGTTCTTAGATATCTGTCTACATGGTGCGCAAAAAATATGATAAATAGGTATTCTATATTTGAAAACACAATTTGTATTTTTTTACGTCATTCATTTACTACAAGACTTTTGATCGGCAATTGTTTCAAAATACAACTGACATTTGAAGTGATATCGCAGATCTGTAGGACATTATTGCTGTCTTTATGTCAGTTACATTTCCTTCTTAAGTCCAGTAACCTTCAAATATACTCAATTAATATTTCATTATCAAGATCTGGGTTCCTTTGATATAATATTGACAGTTAGAACAGTCTATCTTTTATTGCATTAAGTACAAGTACCTACTATCCGGCACGGCTCACTACCTATCTCGTGAGTCTAACAGAAAGCTCAGGTGAAACTACTGGATATGGGGCAAAAGTAAACAACTATTTATTTTTACGGACGAATGTGTTCGTATAATCCTACTAAATTAATATTCACAAGGAAGCCACAACGTCTGCCTCCTAGCACAGAGTAAACAAGAGTGAAGGTAGATGGGTATAACTCCCGGCAAACTTCTTGAGCATCGAGTGTCGTAGTGGGGGAAAGTTCGCGCACGTACACTTCCGTGCAAAAAAAATGAACTTTTGATTATTTTCTTAACTCATTAAAAAAACAATTATTATATTATTTAATTATGTAAATAAAACTAAACGTATATTATTATAGTTTATTAAAACTTATATTATATTTAATAAAAAACTAATCGTCCGGTAAGTATAATATTCCTTCCATGGGGTTGATGAGCTGGTGCTAGGTTTTGGATCTGTAGACATAGACCTCGTGCTAGTAACTAATTCTTAAACTTAAACAAATGAGCAATAACAAAAAAAAACTAACAAAAGAGCAATAACAAAAACGTGACAGTTTCACTGCACGCAAGTGTATTCGGGAGTCAAAGGGACGAAGACAAGAGTGCGCGGGGGAAGTATCGACTGATCTACCAATAGCCGGTCGATGCGGGACTCACCCGCCCCCGCGCCCCGTACCGTACCACCAAAGAGATCTAAAATTCGGTTGTGCGCAGTCAAGGTCGATGCTCAAGAAGTTTGCCGGGACCTATACTCAGTTTATCTTGCGATGTATGTACCTCTGACCAACCTTATTGGGAATATAGTCGTGATCTTATGTTATGTTTATTGTTACTTAATCTGATAAAAGGATGACTGACACCTTTATGTATCTGTGGTGAGTAATTCTTAGTTAGGATTATTAAGTAACCTTAGGTAGATACATACACATCCTAAACTCACGCCTATTTCCCACCGGGGTACACAGAGACTATGATGATTAGAAAGATTCAGTCAGAATATATATGAACATAACATAAACAGCCTACATACGCTGCTGGGCACTCCTCTCCTCAATCAACCGGATGGAACATACTCCACCACGCTGCTGCTCTTCGGGTTGGTAGAGGCATTTGGGTTAGTAGCTTGGGTTAAACCAACGGCTTACCGTGCCTTCCGAAGTGTGTTATCATATTTCTTTATCGGACAACCAGGTGAATCAGCCTGCAATCAGAATATTAGCTTACCTAAAGAAAAGACTGCCTAGATATAGAACTTTATAAATATTTTTATGTCAAAAAAGCCACACAATACCTGTATACACATAATTATTCTAGATTAACTTTTTTTACAACCTACAAAGATTCTACAAAAATACTGTACCTGAGGTCTTTATATTCATCTGATATGAGACCAGCTTTTGTCATGTTTCAAATGAAGTATTCAATAGCAGCTTGTATATGGCCAACTACAATAGATGTTATGGTCACTGCCCTCAAGAGTTACGTGAACATTTAATTAGAAAGTAAAAACTTATGTTGCTCAATGTATAATAAAACTATTTAGGCAAATGTAATTAATTAGCATTCAAATTCGGTCGGTTATCATCTTGTTTATATTCTGTACTAGTTTATATGCCGCGACTTCGTGTGTACAGTCATGAGCAATATAATGTACCCACTTCAGGACTCTGTCGCACTAACATATTTGACATTTAGTGAGACTTACAGTTCAATTTGTCGAAAAAGTTAATGTGACATGGTACCAAAGTATTAATGCTCGTGACCGTAGATGAAGGTGGTGGTAACGCAACCTGTCTTCATTAGTTCTAGATAGGGTTTCTATCTAATTCTGTAATCGGTTTTGGACTTTCTAGACAAAAAATATTTTTTATTATTCTTCAAAAATGCAGAAGACAATTCCGTAGCCATTTTTTACGACGTGCACGGCGTTTTAAGTAGCTCAATGCATTGCTTATTTATTTATTTATAAAGTACAACCACATCACATATATTAAAACATTTTACATATAAGGTTACGGTATTGTGACTAATATATATGACAATTACGGCGTACATAACTTATACAATTAAGGGTACTTAAGTATTTAAAAATAAAGTAAAATTAAAATTACACAACAAACTTAAAAATTAGAAATTAGAAAGATATAAGTATATAAATTTTAACTTAAACAGTTCAGTTAAAACCACCGTAATTATTGCTTTTTCATTATGTACGTATTTTTATATTATTATTTATTTATTTTTTCACTTTTTTTTAAAAATACCAGCAAGCACGCTAAGTCGGTGGTCCCGGTTACTACTTACTGATATATAAGTGAATAATCGTTACATGAGCCATGTCAGGGGCCTTTAGCGGCTCAATAGTAACCCAGGGTTGATGAGGTTGATGATTCACCTCACAACCCACACGATAGAAGAAGTAAAAGTAAATACCTATAAATGTTTCATGTAAATGTTTCTCCTTTTGCGTGCGTATTTATGTACTATTCGATATAGGTTAACTTTATATGAATATTATTTAACAAAAAGTCATTTCTATTTGTCTTATCTTATATCGCGACAAGCATTCTTAACACCAGACAATGCTTAGCGGGTTAAAAGGTGAACATCTCATCTGTCAAGATTACCAAGATATTCTTATTATCTTACTTATTTGTTCGCATGAACAAACAGACATTACAGACGCTTTACGGATAATTCACACCGATAGGCAGCGAGCAAAGGTTTTGGCAAATATGATTTTTATTATTTATTAAACAATAATATATTTACTTAAACATTACAACACTTATTCACATCTTAAAAACAAAATAATATACAATGTGTCAAATAATAATGAAAAAAAGAAAATAACTACTTAAATAAACATTGTACCAAGGATCCCTGCTTAGTCAAACAGCCCCCTCCCCCTCGCCTCATCCGGCGCAAAAATATGTGTCATGGGGAGCATGACACTCGAAATATACATTTTTGGCGTCGGGAAAGATAAAAATGTACCTTGTTTTAACGAAATTTTGTGGTAATCCAGTCATTATAAAGTCGTCGATCAAACGTTTGTCCAGCGTCCTTTTAAGTCTATAATATTAAGTAAGTATACGTATAAATAATGCTGGATAAGTTACCTCTATATGATGCTTAATATGACTATTAGTAGTAGGCTTGCATCAGTTAAAACGGTGTTATGTCTAACTCTGCGTATAAGAAATTAGATAAGTCGTCTTTCAAGTAAAAAAACGTAAAAATATTTACTTATAAAAATGTACCTTGTTCATCAATATTTAAAATAGTATTATATTTTAATGTACATCAAAAATAACAAGAAGTGTAGCACGTCTATCGTTTTAAATAGGTAGTTACACCAACTATCTATTACGAAATAACCATTTTAGAAATATGGCAACTATTCTTTATAGACAAATTAATATCTGTGTTACTTACTTACGTATTTTTATACCTTCACTATGAGCCGCTCAGTGTGAATCACCTTTTATTTTATTTGTGCGGCCGGATATTATAAATGTTTTTGTGAGCAGACAGCAGACATAGCTAGACGAAAGTAAAAGTGAATAATAGTTACAATGCAACATTATACTCTTATGTTCTCATGAACTTCAAAAGTTGAAGGAAATGTTGCGTTGCAGAAACGTTAGGTCATTTGTTTATTCGTTGTTATCGGCCTCTGTGGTCCAGTGGTTGAGCGTTGGACTCACGATCCGGAGGCCCCGGGTTCAAATCCCGGTGGGATTTTGGGGTAAAAATCACTTTGTGATTCCTTGTTTGGTTAGGTAGGACATTACAGGCTGATCACCTGTTTGTCCGAAAGTAAGATGATCCGTGCTTCGGAAGGCACGTAAAGCCGTTGGTCCCGGTTACTATTTACTGATGTAAGTGAGTAATCGTTACATGAGCCATGTCAGGGGCCTTTGGTGGCTCAATTATAACCCTCACACCAGGGTTAATGACACACACGATAAAAAGCGAAGATTCGTTGTTATTTTATACTTATCCGTTTCGTTTTGATCTAAGCTACTGATCTAGACAACTAACTAACTTTACATGGTTATTTATTCAGTGATTAATTAATTAAAAATTCCACCTTCCTCAACCAAAAACGTTCATTAAGAGAAAATTATACTTTAATCCTTTGTGTTTAAAACTGATAAGAGATCAAACACAGAAGGTCGTCTTTATCTCTGCACTCCACTTCTTTTAGTAATTATTATAAATTTTCAACGCAGGTCATTATTCAAGATCTGAATCTAGATTGTAGTGAGAGCTGGAGACTTGACCTAGATTTCCCGACGCTTGTAATCTAATCTGCGATTTTGCGCGAACTAATAACTATAATACAGTGTTAGTGACACCGTAACAAATACTGAAGGGTATTATGATTCAGACCATGATTCTAAGTTGATATCAAGTGGAATTTCCTGTGAGAAAAGTCATGAAAATTCTAGTGTTTTTTTTAATTATTTTCAGTTCCATACTTTTGCCATCCATACTTGATATCAACTCAAAATCATGGTCTGAATACCCCTTAAAGTTTTCGTTACTATTTCACTAACACCCTGTGTACTTAAGTATACGCAAAATATCAAGTTACCTACCACATATAACACCTGGTTAAAACAGAGTTAATGATTAGGAAATACGATTACGATATATACATATCACTACGATTATGTATTATTTTATTGCATCACGCTCGTATCCCTAATGGGATGGGCAGAGCTACAAGACAACTTGTAGTAGAAAAAATAGACTTCTTGGCCGATGTAACAACTACATACTTACTGTTTCTTCAACCTCAGCACACCTCAGCGTACCTGGCATAAGCCATGTCAGGGGCCTTTGGCGGCTCAATAATAGCCCTGACACCAGGGTTGATGAGGTTGGTAATTCACCTCACAACCCACACGATAGAAAAAGAAGCACACCTGGTGTCAATTATAGTATTGAGCCGCCAAAGGCCCCATACATACTTTCTTAGAGTAAAAAGTCGCCGGGAGCGACTGCTCCGAAGCACCGGTTATCTTACTTTCGGACAATGGGTCCTATCTGAAAGTAAGAAGATCCGTGATTTCCTGAAGTGTCCTAACTAGGGATCACAAAATGAGTGAGTGTTGTTATTACTTGTCAAAATGCAAAATTGGTTATAGTCTTCTGTATTAAGGCTATAATACTAAAAGTTGTTGTGTAGTGTAGTTTTCGTATGTACGAAAGTTAAAAGTTTCAAAGCGATATAATATTTACAGTTCATGGATATCGTCTGTCTATATTACTAATGTTAATTGTCAGATGTTGCTTAACATTTCACACATTCTCGTGTATAGGTACTTTGTAATCTAATGAATGTCTTTTTGTCGTTTTTTGTCGTTTTTTTCGTTTTTTTTTTGCGGGTAGGCAAATAAAGTGGTAACATACATTTTTGGATCTCTCTTTTTATTTTTTAAATTTAAATTATAAAACGTTATTATTTACACAATAATATGCAACTATAACGATAAATACCTGCTAGCAGTCATTATCATCAATTAAACTTATACAGTAGATCCAGTACTTCTGTGCAAACCTTATCACACCAAATCACATCACCGCACAAACACTATGGATGCCATCAAGACGTCTCTGGAAGAATTGAGGGCACATTTTAGCACAAGGATGACACAATTCCAGGAAGACCTTCAAAAGTCTTCGCCTGTAGCTGCTTCGTCTCTTGATCCACCATCGGCAAATAAGTTGCTGTCTGCTGAGTTCCAGACATTCAAGTCCTTTGTTGTGGCAGCCCTCGACACCATACAGAAGCAGGTTGACATCCTTGCCCAAGAAGTTGACAGACAAGAGATGAGGACTCGTCGAAAGATGTTGCTGGTACATGGTGTTGAATGGACAAAGGATGAAGACCCCACAGTGCACATTATAAAAATTGCAAATGAGAGTTTGGATATGTCTTTGTCCAAGATGGATATAAGCCGCAGTCATCGCATGGGCAGTACATCTGCAGACAAGCCAGGACCCATTCTGGTGAAGTTCCGAGATGTGTCAGTTCGTGATAGATTATGGTTTAAAAAGAAGGCACTGAAGGGCAGTGGGATTACTCTTTCAGAGTTTCTAACGAAAGCCCGACATAATCTATTTGTGGCTGCGCGGCAGCGTTTTGGGGTTTCTGGCTGCTGGACAAAAAGTGGTGTCATCATTGTGGCTGCGTCTGACGGTTCACGTCACATCATTGCATCGTCGGATGATCTCCAGAACGTTCCGGGGGGTGCGACGGGAATCAGCTCAAAGGCGAAGCCCACTACTCCTAGTTCTGGGCAGCAGGATAAACCTATTGGTCGCAGTAGAAGGCGTGTTCCTACAACAAAAAAATGATTCGGGGGTGAAGATGTTTATTTCGCTCGAGCATGTCGGTGAGATTCATAAATTGTTATGATATTTACCTGATAACCCTCCTCACTAGTACCCGCTGATTTATCGCAATTTATAATCACTTTTTTTGCCGTTTTCTACAACTGTCGGTCAATCAAAGATCATTTTTATGAAAAATTTCTACTAGTTTCGACGTTGACAGTTGTCGAAAATGATTTTGATTGATATGTATTCCGGTTGCGGTATTTTTATTTTTTTTTGTTTACTATTACTGCGGCATGTGTGGGCGAACGAGATAGCGCATATTGGTTCTGTTCCAGTTTGTACTTTTGCCGGTGAGCAGTAATCGTTTTGCACAAACATGTTCGATTCCGTTTCGTTCTACGCATGCGTTGGGTTTATTGTTTTGTAAGTTTTTATTAATACTATTGTTACTGGGCTGCCGGCAGGTGATGAATAATAACTTTATCTTTTTTTATTATTATTATTTTATTTTTATTGTATTATAATTATTATTTTATTTTTTTTAAATTTATATTACTTATTTTATTTCTTTTAACACACAAACGTACTTATAATGTCGAATGATTATGTTTGCACTGATGACAACTCTAATGATGAATTTATTTCCGCTGCTGAATCTAGCGAGGACAGCTTTTACAGTACTTCTATGCCGTTAAGAGAGTCTCTTTTTTCCTGCTTTTCCAATCTTCCCAAGAACTTTAACATTGTTCATATCAATGCGCAAAGCGTTCCTTGTCATTACACTGACATGCTGGATGCTTTCGATATTAATAACCTACATGCTATATTAATTTCAGAGACTTTCCTAAAGCCCTGCCTTCCATCTACCCTCTATCCTATTCCTGGGTTCCATCTCATAAGAAATGACCGGATTGGAGCAGCTTGTGGAGGAGTTGCAATTTATCTGAGAAGTAATATTCCTTTTTCTATCATCTCACAGTCTAGTCCAGATTATTCAGGCTCCGCAGAATATCTCTTTCTTGAAATTATTCTATCCCATGTGAAAGTACTTCTCGGGGTTTTCTATTCTCCTAACAGAAATGTTAACTATTTTTCCACGTTTGAAAACATCCTTGAGAGCCTAATTCCACTCTTTTCTCATTCGTTAATCCTGGGGGATTTCAACACTTGTTTGCTAAAGAATGATTGTCGTTCCCGTCAGCTCACTTCGATCGTCAAAAGTGCCAACCTCCATATTCTTCCCTCAGGATCGACTCATCATTTCCCAAACTGCGAACCTTCTCTCATAGATATTCAAATTGTTTCTTCTCTCGAACATGTTGCCTGTCATGGGCAACTGTCCGCAGACGCTTTCTCATATCACGATTTGGTGTATCTTTCGTACAAAATTCGTCCCCCTAAATTAAAGCCACGCATATTAATGCAGCGTAACTTTAAAAATATGGATCACGATGGTTTGCGAGCTGATGCGGCGCGTACCCAATGGGACGCTGTACTCAGTGCGGAAAACATTGATCAAAAAGTTGATATCTTTAACTGTTTGCTGATTCAATTGTACGATAAACATGCTCCGGTACGTGCGATCAAAGTGAGGCATCTTCCTGCTCCTTGGTTGACTGACGAACTTCGTGAGTTGAAGGCAAAGAAAGACGCTGCTAAGGCTAGGTATAAGGTATCCTCTACTGACTCAAACCGTGACAAATACAAAACCATTCGCAACCGCTGTAACACTCTCTGTAGAGATGCTCAACGTCGTCACGTACATGCGTCAGTGGAGGATGCTGATCCTGCTAAGGTGTGGCGGTTCTTAAAGTCCATGGGCATTGGTAAGTCTCGGCAGGAATCTTCCACTAGCATAGACTTGAACTCCCTAAATCTTCATTTCGCTTCTGGTGCTCCCAGTTTTGCCGATAATGCAAAGTCTGTTACTCTCGCATCCCTCGAGAATCTGTCGAGTCTAAACCATGATTCTTTCTTATTCTGTCCCGTTAGTGAGGATGATGTTAAGCGGCATATAAATTCCATTTCGTCCAATGCTGTTGGTTCAGACGCGATCAGTCGCAACATGCTCTTGCCGTTACTGGATATTATTTTGCCGACATTGACTCACCTCTTAAATTTCTCCCTCTATTCCAGTACATTTCCGGGCCCTTGGAAACAGGCGTATATAATTCCACTCCCTAAAACTAGTAACCCGTCGTCCTACTCTCATTATAGACCTATTTCTATCCTGCCTTTCCTTTCAAAAGTTTTAGAACGTTTAGTGCACCATCAACTTTCTTGTTTTTTATCTAGTAATATCCTGTTAAACCCTTTTCAGTCGGGTTTCCGCCCAGGGCACAGCACTGTTACGGCACTCATAAAAGTCACGGACGATATTAGATATGGTATGGAAAACCAGGAGATTACACTGCTTACCTTACTAGACTTCAGCAATGCTTTCAATACCGTCGATTTTGATATTCTCCTTGCTTTGCTGAGGACGGTAAACGTGGGCAACCCTGTGGTCGAATGGTTCCGTAGTTATCTGTCTGATCGTCGTCAGCGCGTTCGTGTTGATAATAGATTTTCCGATTGGTGTGACGTTACTGCTGGTGTGCCCCAGGGCGGTGTTCTTTCTCCTCTTCTTTTCTCCGTTTTCATAAATTCCATAACTTCTTCACTTTCCTCTTCCTTTCATCTTTATGCGGATGATTTACAACTGTACACCAGGGCACCCACTAGCGACTTCTCGCAGGCTATAAGCTTGATGAATTCCGACTTGGCAAAAATTTCATCATGGTCTGCCGCTTATGGACTTAATGTTAACCCTAGCAAATCGCAAGCTATTATTATGGGGGGTACCCGGCAGTTAGCTAAGATTGACTCGTTTTCTTTGCCTTCCGTGGTATACAATAACTGTGTTATACCATATTGTGCCACAGTGAAAAATCTTGGAATTTATTTTGATCAAAATCTCTCTTGGTCTCGACAGGTTGGTGAGGTATGTAGGAAGATCTTTGCCTCACTGAGATCACTTAATCGTTTACGTAACTTCTTACCAACTGCAACAAAAGTCACGCTTGCTCAAGCTCTGTTGTTACCAATTATAGACTATGGGGACGTCTGTTATCTGGACCTTTCGGAGGATTTATTAAATAAATTGGAGCGTATGCAGAATGTGTGTTTGCGTTTTATTTATGGTTTACGAAAATATGACCATGTGTCTGAATATCGTGCTAAATTGAAATGGCTACCAATTCGATTGAGGCGTAACACGCATATTCTGTGTATGCTCTATAAGGTTCTTAATCATCCTACGGCTCCCCACTATCTAAAAGAAAGGTTTCAGTTGCGTACCTCAGTGCATGGTCGCCAACCCAGGTCCAACACGCAGATGATTCTCGATTGTCCGGTTCACTCTACGAATTTTTACACCAAATCTTTTTCCGTGTACGCTGTGAGACTGTGGAATTCTCTGCCACCCTCTATTAGACAAGCCAAATCCTTGCATATTTTTCAAAATCTTCTTCGTTATTATTATGAACGTCAGTGTGGTTACTCATAAATTATTATTTTGTGTGTACTATTTATATAAGTAGGTATATATATGTTAGGTTATGTATATAGGTTAGGTATATATTATATTTGTAAGTATGTTATATATATTTATTTGCATGTATTTTATTGGTAAAATTGTACTTTATTGGTAATAAGTTCTACTTATAGTTTGTACCCGCAATCTTTCAATTATTATTTTTACATTTTTCCTCACCTTATGGTTGCCTGGAAGAAATCGCTTTAAGCGATAAGGCCGCCATTTGCCATGTACTTAATTAAGAGACTTTTTGTAATTATTTATTTTTAGTTTGGTGCAATAAAG
This sequence comes from Pectinophora gossypiella, assembly GCF_024362695.1. Classification (NCBI taxonomy): domain Eukaryota; kingdom Metazoa; phylum Arthropoda; class Insecta; order Lepidoptera; family Gelechiidae; genus Pectinophora; species Pectinophora gossypiella. The sequence continues at coordinate 5,987,179 of NC_065407.1, read as the reverse complement.
TGTATTTGTATTGTATTGTATTGAATGTCAAACAAATTAACCTTTTGTTTTACGACTTCAAAGTTCAGTTGATTTAGTGGTTAGACATTTAGGAAAAATCTACTTTTTATTTTAAGAAAACATTTCATGATAATAACAATAATTCAAAAACAGAAAAACTGAACTTGATTTATTAGCAAATGAATGTCGAAATGGTTATATCGAAACTTACTGGTATGATTTTGAATGATAACGAAAATATTATGAAATTGTTAAAGCTACCTTTTATGTTTTAAGTAAAATTTTATGGTAACCAGGTCATACAGTCATTATAACGTCGTCGAGTAAACGTATTTCCAGCGTCCTTTTATGCCTATAATGTTATATAAAAAAATGCTGGATAGGTTATCTCTATACGATGCTTAATATGACTATTTAGTCGCAGTATTAGGTAGGCTTGCTTCAACTAAGACAAGGTATTATGTTGAGCTCTGAGTATAAGTAATTAGATATTATTATGTTGTCTTTCAAGTAAGTACGTATAAATATTTATCTATAAAATATTTTGATATACTGACCACTTTTAAAATATGCATATAAATAATCACGTCTCAAAGTAGTGTGTGTTACCATCCGTTTCTCAAAGTAATAAATATTGTAATTTTGTTGTGGTTCTTCGTGACCTTTAAATGTTGCGCCTGCGTCGATTTAGTTAATAGCCGCTCTCATGTCGAGCGATGAGTCGAGTTATGTTGTGGTATGTACTAGGTCACTTTTTATTTGACCTCGTTTATGGAAATGCGGCGCGTCGTACGAGGTGGTGAGCGGCGGCGAATTCAAACATATGAGCATGTATGAGAGCCTTCACGTGGAATCGTTGTCACGCGCTTCTGTTTGCTAAACATACAGTGATACTCCAGTGGCTCATTGGTTAAAGCTGTATGCGCAATAAGAAAATAAAACTTGGATTAAATTCCCAATATATCACACTCCTGGTTCCTTTTGATAGAAAGACCCATTGCACTTTAGTGAAAATCTAATACTCTTTTTGTCGAATGTTTTCGTGCTTCTGGTGGCGCGTTGCCATTAGTTCCGGCTATTACATCTCCAACAAACCGCAAAGGATTTGCGTGGTGAAGTATGCTCCACACCCCCTCCAGTGTTTTTAGAGGATGCCTGTGCTCAGCAGTGGTACGTATATAGGTAGCCAGTTTATATTTTTTTCTAAATGCTGCTCTAAATTATTTAGTATGTTCTGTTTCGTTCTAACTCGCCTTGTGAATATAAGCCATGACACTATAAGCAGCTAAAGCAAGAAAACATTGTTGTCCATTTGAGTATACCCAGAGGCTAGTATTAATTTAATCCCAATTTGCCACAGTTAGTACGCCGTGACGGAGTTTCGTCAAAGTTCGACGTCATTGTGACGTAGCGTTGACTGACAGCCAGTGAAAGTAGATTGATGCTGCATTCCTTAATTACATAGTATAAAAGGAACTTATTGAAGATAGTATAACTTGTATACATTTTATCTGAAAACGCACGTTATGCCCGAGAACGAACTGTGCTTTTCGCATCCTACGCTAAGAATATTACATAATATGATATTAGTAGCTCAGCCATGGAAGTGTTCTAAAAGTTGAAGCTTAGGTTCTCAAACGATTATCCCGTTATCGCGGGGCCCACTTACGAATTCTGAAGCTATTGACAGTTCCAGTGTTATTGGGGGTATCCGCATAAGAAACATATTCCAAAGATCTTCAACGATAGGTGAAGGTTCCACACCAAGTCCCAAGTTGAAACCTGGGGTAGCTGGGGTTAGGCTAGGTTGTCTGTCGGTCTTTTATAGGATGCTCTTCAGTGAGTGTGCTCAGGAATTTCACGAGTTAATTCCATCCACTCCATTCCATCTACGGACAACTAGTCGTCGGCGGGCATTTCATCCTTATGTTGTGGATATAAGTACCAGCAATCCGCACTAAAAGTTTCGCCTCTTCCTTTTTGATGTAAACAGCGAAGGATTGGAACTGTCTGCCGTCGTCTGATTTTCCAACTCGTTATAATCTATGAGTCTTCAAGGCTAGAGTGAATAGGCATTTGCTACGTAACCGTGATCCCACTGTAAACCATATCGCCACTTACCATCAGGTGAGATTGTGGTCAAACGCGAACTAATATTATTACATAAATAAGACAATCCATTCAACGTAGTAGAGTAAGTCTTCATACCACATCAAAGTTTGGAGCTTGAAGTCCAAACTGATTGATGAAAGGTATGATTCCAGTAGTGACGCCTAATAGGCTGATTATGCACGTAATTACAGCGTCTTAAGGCCATTCATTAGCCATCGTGAATATTTAAAAGAAAGAAAGGTGCTCGGTGACATTTCTCATTATGTTAATGTGATACGTGCATATCGTGCGATGAAGTGGAGAGGTGAACGACCATTAATTTATGTGCGTTTAGAGAGCTATATTTAAATGAGTTGGTATTTCATACTGCGAAGGAAAGTTTCATGATAAGGAGTTATGGCTGTTGTAAAGATGAATGCTGCTTTCATTACAAACTTGTGGAGAAATTGGTATAGTAAATCCTACACATTAGACAGGGTATCATCTTTATTGACGTTTACGACATGTTCACGATGACATGTGATTGTCATGTGAAAAGTTATTATCTATTTTATCACCTACTGTGATGTGAGTTGACATTTGAATTTAAAATTGTATTCACAGTTAAATATTTTTGTTCCAGGTATGTCCCGAAATTGTGTGCCTTAAAGTTTTGATGAACTAATATAAGGTATGTTACTTATACCTATGATAATGCTACTGCTACAATTGTGTTAATACTACTGCTCTCAGGTGGTGAGGTGCTCGTCGCAATCAAACAATGTAGCAATTTTCATGAATAAGTAATGTTATATTTTCATAATCTCTTCATAGCAGTCTCCCGCAACTGAACAAAATTACCGCCTTTTAAAAAGGCGGGAAAACGTTACCGGTCGAAAAAGAAGAAATCAAAAGTATATACAAAATAAATTAACTGCCAGCGTCAAAATTAAAAATAATAAAGTTGTGAGACAGGTTCACGACTTCATGCCGTCTGTTATTAGTTATATAATCTGATAATAATTAAATGGACATAACAAACCCTAACACCATTATTTATTAAGCTATTGCATAGCTTCTATCGTGGGCCCTGAGCGTGGAGACCGAACCCAGAAATTCCAGAAACTCCGACCGGCACAGCGGTGATACTTTTTAGTTTTACTATCTATCGATAAATAGCAGAACTTTTAATGACTTTTTTGAAATATCACACTTGTCTCTTTTTATTTTTAAATTGATGATTGATGTTTTCAAGGATTGTCACATAATTAATGAATGAACTGCCGTTTATTGAGCTTAAGGATAACGTTCAACTCCTCCCCATCGGACACGCTGTCAAAATTTTCAATTTTATAAGAAATTATATCACTATAACAGAACAAATATTTCTTCTGATGACGTCATCAGATTTTTCCTGTCCTGTGATAGTGACTATAATTCTGAACGTTCCGTCAGGGCGTACGATTTTTAAATAAATTCTATATACTTACATTGTTTGCACACTTGATATTAAATGGGTATCTGTCTAAGATAGATTTGATAAGTCGTGTCGCGGCAGCGGTTACCAACCTTTTTTTTTGACGTGACTTATTGTAAATTTGCCGCTAATGACATTAACTACTTGGACGGAGGTAACCAACCTATCATCTATAAAAAAAGTCCATCATAACCAAATAAAATTATTAAAATGATATCTTCTTCTATCATGTGGGTTGTGAGATGGAGTACCAACCTCATCAACCCTGGTGTCAGGGTTACTATTGAACCGCCAAAGGTCCCTGACATGGGTCATGTAACGACTACTTAGTAGTAGCAACTGGGACCAACGGCTAAAATGATGAAATTCGCTTATTGCAACATGCGACTACAAACAGCACTGCAACTGAACGCATTTTAATATTAGAAGTAGAAAAATAAATCATAATTCATAACCCGTCACTTGTCAAGTCTTCAGCATGCAGTGTGTTACTAAGGTCGACGGATCAGCTTCGTATGAAAGTTTCTCTGACACCACTTCATGCTCCTGCCTGTTTTGTATTCTGGCATGATGTGAATGATGGATTGCCACACCTCTTGATCTCTGCTTCAGTTTTAGAATTAAGCTATTGACATTTCTGGTTATGTCATTGCATTATTTGTGGTTAGTCATATTGTTGTGTGAACTTACTGTTTTGCTGTTTTAGTGAATTAGAATTTTAACCCTTCATTTATGTGGGGCGTTGTGCGGCGCGTTGCATATCAGGAAAACAGAGATACCACTTAAACTTTCTTATACATCGTCATAATAACACGTTTAATCTTTCTAATAATGCATCGCACTGAATCAACACTCAACTTTATGCTCAACGCCTCATACGTAAATGACTGTTCTTGAAGTCTTTATACCACGTGTATTTAGCCTACGCTTACACAGCCTCAATGGTTGCAAAGGCGGAGATGGGCGCTATCGGTACGGAAATGCAGTACGGAAGGGGCAAGTCACAGGGACTATAACCTGGAACCTGACAACTTTTATATTATGTTACTTGCTGTTACGGAACACTTCATGGGCGAGTCCGACTCGCACTTGGCCGCTTTTTTTTAAGTCGTTAAAAAATATAAAAACGAGGGCAGCAGTAACTCTCAGTACTATTCACAGGCGGAGGACAGGAGTCCTAGTACGGTTTTGAAATAGACTGCTCTGGGCGCCATCCCACTCGCGTCAGATAAGAGTACTGCGGGGCAGAAGGCAAGAGAGAAACCACTGACCTATTTTTCCCTAAAAGCAGCATGAAGGGGAATGCCACACCGACAAGAGCGTGGCTCTTAAATTAGTGATGATATAACCTACTTCCTGCTGCGGGGCATATGCCTCTTCTCAATCAATCGGAGGGGTTATGGAGTATACTCCACCACGCTGCTCCACGAACTAATAACGAATATAAATACCAGTGTGCTACAAAAACATAAATTTCTATGCCGTGAAGCGGGGTGACAACTGTTCTAAGTGTGCGCAAGAGTGCGTGAAAGCACGCATTAGAACACGATTCGCATTCACCAGGCGTGTCTTAAATTGTATATGTGTCTTGAGCTATATGACATATGACCCGCTTCTTTCACTCTTGTTTTTTTTTGTTTGTTTTGCAATTTCTAGTTCCTTTTGGAGCGTGACTGTTCACACTGTGCAAGTGTGAAATTGTAATATTCAGGAATTGTGAAAAGTTGTAGAGAGCATAAAGGATGTTGTGCAAGTGTCATTGTACAAGTAGGTAAGTGGGAATTGTTATGCTGAAAAGATGTTCAACATGCAGTGCATGTTCCTTTAGATTACCTACAATACGAAACACTTTTTTTTAGGTTATGGCAATGGGTCGCTTAGGAGTACGACCATACTGCCAGAGTCGTACGAAACACAAAAATATTGCACACAAATACAACAGGGACAATTACAAAATGACAGCAGAAGTACTATCAGCGGGATTATTAGCAAACAGCAATTTCTTCCAGACAATTTTAGGGTGAAAGAAATTGATATAGGTACATTGAAATACGGAACTGTGCATTACAGTCATAATATATAAATAGGTAGGTAGGTAATAGGTATGAAACAGAAAGTTTTTTTGCAGAAGCGACTACCTGTCTACCCGCGAAGGGAAAATCAGCCCAATAGTGGTTAGATCACATACCTCCACAAAATGCATTTCTCGGGAATGTGGGTTTCCTCACGATGTTTTCCTTCACCGCTAAGCATTATTACACTATAAATAACATAAACTTAAAAGCCTATATAAGTCCCACTGCTAGACACAAGTCTCTATCAATCAATCGGATAGGGTATGGAGCAAACTCCACCACGCTGTACCACTGCGTGGTGGTGGAGCTGTTTTGCGGCTAATAGCCGGAACCAACAGCTTAACGTGCCTTTCGAATCACGGAAAGTTTTATACACATATAAGAATCCATAATTAGCTTATTTTTTCACTGTGTTTTATAATTCGTTTACGAAACAAAACGGAGTATCAGTCTGTCGTGTGTTGTTAGTTATAGTTTGTATGAATTTGTTACTATTTTATGTATTAATCAGAAAATAAATAAGCTTACCTGCTTTGATAAGCTTACCTGGGGGGTTAAAATGGCCACATCGAAGCAATTCATCTAAAAAAGCAATATTGCTATTTGACATTTGTTTGCATTGCGCACTTACTTTTACAATACAAAAACGCTTTATTGCACATGTAAACACAACACTAAAAAACAATTACAAATGTGACAGGAGAAGAAAATCGGCAGCCTTATTTCTAAATAGCAATTTATTCCAGGCAACCTTAGGGCAACCTTACTTTTATATGCGCAAATGTCAAATTGCAACATTGCTTTCTCAGAAACGGATCCAATGAATTGCTTTATTGTGGCCATTTTAATCCCCTGTACTGTTTGTTTTCTTTGCATGTTTCTTTTGTCTGTTCTGTTGTGTACAAATAAATAAATAAATGTACAATAAATCACATAAAAAATATGTTACATGATCATTACTATTACTATTTACTAATACCAATAAGTAGCAACTATTAATTGCGAGTGAGCGAATGAGCACTTTTTATCCATAGAGTATTCGTAGTCTAAGTATATTGTTATATATATAATAGGTATGTATGTAGGTATAGTATATTTTATATGTGTATATATTTATAGAGGCTTAGGCATATGTTTGTGTATATATATATTTTTAAACGGTTTTATATGTAGATATAATTATTATAATGTATTTAATATATTGCACCTCTTTTTATTCTTCCGCAGTTACTCTAATACTACCTCTGGGTTGGCTGGAAGAGATCTCTCTTAGAGATAATTCCACCCTTGTAAACGTCCATTTCTTGTTTGTGATGTAACTAGTTGTTAAGTGCAATAAAGTATATTTAATTAAACTGACGTAACAGCTAGGCCATCAAATAGTCTTAAAATTTCGACCAATAATTGGGAGCTGTATTAATTGAATGTGAACGTTAGTGCATTAACTGCATTGGGCAATACGGTGATATAATAGGTCATTGCAATTCTCTACTCTAGTGTACAACACTAGTCAAGCGTGATCTTAAATTACCCATAGATGGTTCCGTTCCTAATACTTTTAAAACTATTTTGTGCCCACTGCGGGAAAAACGCGTCGCTTCTTTTGTACCACTATTCCCTGTCCACATGATTGTTCGCTCTTCAAACACATTCTTCATTTTATTTTGTTTTTCAATTGCAGTAACATAAAATAGAAATACATAATAGAAACAAATACATTAGCTACAATAAGTAGCTAATATTAAAACAATTTATTTCTGACACTATTTTTTTCCTTGCAGAGACATAAAACAATCCATTTCCATTGGAATATTTAGGAAGAACATAACATAATTTTGGATGTAATATGTGTAGTATAATTGTGGGTATTAGGAGATAAGCAGTCAATAATAAACGGAGCTAACGAACAGACGTGCTTTTGATTTCTAATCCCGAGCTAGGGATATAAAATAAAAAATAAATAAATAAAAACACCAAAAAATATATTAAAATGATGAAAAATAATAATAATAAAATAATAATAATGATGTTTTTATTATGTTTTGTTTGATTTAAATTAATAAATATGATCAATTATCTAAATTTAATTACCAAATAATTTTCAATTGTTTTTGGAGATTTCTTGAAGTACCCACGGAACCCTAACAATTTGAGTGATGTGTCTGCGTCGGTCGTAGTCGTGACCGACTAAGTGCTTCGTGTCTAACAGATGTTATCCTCTAATATTACGATTAGAACGGTTCAGTAGCGATGATATGTAGCAGGTTTTTTTAAAAGAAATCTTTCAAATTTTGGGTCACTATGCAACATCTTGTAGACAGGTAATAGTAGACCTACATCTTCATTGAAAGTTATGTCTTGCTAAATGAGAGGTTTTCATCGTGACCGTCTTAACCTTAATCAATTAAATACATTTCGCATAGTGTAATTTTCTGATTTAATGAGATCATGGACCTTTCTGCAGGTGGATCAATTATACGAGCATGTTTTTCAATTACTTAAAGTTCATATCAAGCAATTGAAACATATTAAACATTTTATGACGTCATTTCGTAGCTTTTTAATTTACTTCGTATAATTGGTTTGTCTTTAAGTATGTAGGTAAATATACATACATACATAAACTCACGCCTATTAATTTCCCACCGGGGTAAGCAGATACTATAATTTGACTATATAAATATTTCTTCGATCCTGACACACTTCTTTTGCTTACTCCACATTCATCAATCGCTTCAACATGCACGCACGTACGTAAATAAAGTTGATGTAATTTTACTTTTGATTCACTTCTTAGATGAGATAATTCATATTTATTCGGATATAAGTAAGCAAGCTTTCCGTGTCTACTGTCTTCAAATTTGACTTAGTATTTCTAAAATATTAGATTTAATAGTTATTTTATTATCATGACTAATGTAAGGGCCACGGTCTTGTAGGTGTAGCATTTTCCATTCTTGTATATCAAAAGCCAATTCTTTCACTTTCTTATAAGGCACGATGTTCACCTTCTCTTTAATACGTTCCATGTAAGCTTTTCTTGGTCTTCCCTTTTCTCTCTATCCTTGTAGCTTCCCTTATATGATGTTTTTAATAAATTCGTCGTGTCTTATTAAGTGTTCAATAATCTTCGGTCCTCTAAAACTCTCAATATTTATTTGTCTCCTTTTGTTTTTTTGTAACGTGTTATAATTCTAGATTTTCCTCACCGACAATCTGACATCAATATTTGTTGGAACAAAAACTTCTTTTAACCTAAATTTTAGGGAGATTAATTACAATTCTTATCTATTATCATAAGCTGAAAGCTTGTTTATGTTGCACAATGACTGGTTGCCTGGTTGCTTATCCGATTGATAGCTAGACAAGTGCCAGACGGTTGGTACAATACCTTTTACCTACTCGTCATGCAAATGATTCAATTCGAGCATGTAACAGATTGAGAGGTCGATAAGTATCATGGAATAAGATGCATTGCTTAATTATATCGCTTGTCAAGAGAATATTTTATCTTAGCCTCGTTTTGTGAAGTTACATAGACACATTACATCACGTCTGTATCTCCGAAGGGGTAGGCAGAGGTGTATAGTATAAAAGTGAAGGTGGTGATGTAACTAACAAAATCCGGAGGTCCCGGGTTCGAATCCCGGTGGGGACAAATCACAAAAATCACTTAAATTGGTTAGGACATTACAGGCTGATCACCTGATTGTCCAAAAGTAAGATGGTCCAAAAGTATGATGATGTATGAAAAAGCACACTGTGACGTCATAGAAAAACGTGATAAAATGTCGGATTTATAATACATTTTTCTTGATTAAACAGGAGAAATAAAATGTTATTCTTTAATTTAAGACTTGTTTAGTAATCAGATTTTCATAATTTATCATGAACCTAATACACGACCGAATTATAATCGAGAAAAATATTAACTTATTTGAGCTGAAAGGAGATCACAGCCTAGTTCTTTGCGGTGAGTTATTTAAGTTAAGTAACGTCTCTCGCTCGGTCAATGTACAGATGTTTTTCAGTGAAAGTAGTTTTGTTTTGCTCAACGACTGCATGTTAAGCTTGCTTGATAGCTGATGTTTTGTGAGATAAACATTCTGACTAATATCTAAATACATTTGTACTTAATATAATATGCGGGGGCGTAGAGGCTATCTTTTATCATCAAGTCGACATCAAGTTTGATTACAAGTTGTGTTCTAAAAAGTAGTAGGTCTGAGGGTTAATAAGGCCACTTTGCAACAGTTTATCTTAAAAGGAATATTGAATTTTGACATTTGCGCAATCATGAAATCTAAGATTTTATTTCTAAAAACTGGTATTTATAGACGCTTGTACGTAACTGCACTGTAATGTTATTAAGATATTCTTGTTTATATATATATATATATATATTTTAAGCCCCCTTGATCACCATTAAACGGATTTTATTCCATCCGTATATCACTAAACCTTCTACATTTCTTTAAGTACATACTTTTATGAAGATAAGCAAAGGATTGATCTTCTTAGTCAGTAAAATAAAGAGTGAGTTCTACAATAAATTGCTGTCCACTATCTGAACTACCAGAAATGTTAAAAAATAAACATATATTATTCAAACATAAAAAAATGTTTTTTTTAAACTAGGAATATTAAAAATTACAATGCATTTTTGCATCATCTTCCTTTCACCTTCTTTAAAAATCAAATGTTAATATTTGATCTGTAGAATAACAAATGAGATGGGCGATACGATAGGTATTGATTGCAAATGTCATAGTAATCGATTGGTTTTTTGCAATGTCATTATAATATTATATATGAAAATATTTTGTAGCTAGGCGACCTAATCTAACCTAACCGATTGTAACTATACATACATACATAACATACATAAATAGCCTATATACGTCTCACTGCTATATTGTCCTAAAATACCTCAAATGTTGTTTAACTTTACTAGAAGCTTCTAATCAGCTGACAAAACTACCTAAACTTACCAGTACTATCTGTTTTCTTTGTATGTTTCTTGTGTCTGCTTTATTGTGTACAAATAAAAAAATAAATAATAAATATAACTGTGTTGTTACTTATCACAACTTTCATACTTATTAAATAAAAAAATGAATATTTAATCTCATGAATCAATCGATTTCAGGTACTTAATAAAAAAAAGAATTTCAGAAATTAAAAGATTTATCCAGTGGCGCTGTAGTGTTGAGTAAATAACCTTTTATTTAAGGGAAATGAACAGCGGAATAGATATTAAGAAATAACGCTATGCTAAAATTATTTTATACTAATCTCAGAAGTAAAAATTATATCCCCCATTGACCCTCAGTGTTACACCTATCCGTCGCGGTGTTCGGTAATGTTGCGCAAGCGCATAATCGATTCGTGATAGTTTCGGCCTACATCGGAGCATCCTCTTATCGGATATTTAGGCACTCGTCGCATTGCCGAGGAGTTGAGTGCTTTTCGTCGTGTCTTCTTGTTTTCTGCTTCTATCGTGTGGGTTGTGAGGTTGAATACCAATCTCACACCCCTGCAACTCTCTCGGCAACCCTGATACCAGGGTTGCTGAGATTGTAAAGATACCTAGCCAGGTGGGCTTTTCTGAACAGATCGGACGTGAGCTGCGAGTGTGGTGTTATGCTGCAGACTATAGCTCACGTCCTAACGTTTTGCTCTGCGTGGCTTGACTCCTGTACGCGGGAGGAGCTTATGAATGGTGCCGACACTGGGCTGAAAAGTCCTGAATGCCATCGAAACGATGAGAAGGGAATAAATTATTTTCTCAAAAACCATTCACGAGAATCTTGCATCTGATTTTATCTGGAAAGTGCAAAATTTTAGCCGATGTAGTCACAACATAATGTTTCCATTGTTTAAAAAATCTACACACGTTAAATTGAAAGTGAGAGACTGTTTAAAAGTAGAAATGAATGGATAAAAGAATGTCTTCTGTTGTAAATGTTATACCACACCGTAAAATAAATTCGTTGTCTCATGGTTCAATGAAACCAGTTGCGCAACTCGAAGAAATGTCACAGTTATTACAAAGATTTGGCAAGGTCGTTTTCTCGCATTTTTTAGCTATTATTACATTGTAACAGTTATCGTCTAATAAATCTCTATAGAGTAGTGGAAATTAAAATCCGGATGTAATTAAGATAATCCATACTAAGTACATTATACTTCTCTACTGGATTTTTCTATAAGAACTCCAATACCGACCCCCCGGCGTGATCCACAGTTCCCTCATTCAGTGTTTATTGCTATTGGCCTATTACAGTCGGTTCAAAAAAAAAAAATAAACAAAAAAAAACCAAATCCAAAGTAAAATCTGGATCCGACCCAACCGGTGTAGAACCAACCATGGAAAATCGAACCATCACCTACATAAATCGGGCTTAAAGGAGTCGCTGTACTGTAAATGTGGTCACCCGGATCAAACCCTATCTCACATAGTGAACGAGTGCCCTCTACACCGGTTCCCAGGTGGCATAGCCGAGCTGCATTGTGTGACGGATGCGGTAGAGACTTGGTTAGGGGAGCTTAAGCTGGGTATATGATCCACGTAGGATATTTTATGCCTGCCATACGCAATAATAATAATTACAGTCGTTTAATACTTTGAAATATAATCCACTCAGGCGACACCCTAAGCCGATGTTCGCGCCCAACTAGTTCCTGTTCTAGGCCTGTCGTCTTAAATTTTGTACTGAGTGAGAGCCTCAGCGCTCCCGATTTGTCCGACAAACTAAGTAATGCCTTTTGCGGTAAATCTACCATAAGTCTCAGAAAAGAAACTCCATTGGACTGGCAATGATAACATAACACGAACTCACGATTACCTATATTTCCAATAAGGGTAGTCAGAGATACACCTCCTAAATGTGCCTCACGACCCTGTCAAAGAATGATTACTTACCTACTGCTTATGTTCTCTTCTATCGGAAAGCTCGTTTGCATGTAAAATTATGTTATTAACCTAAACTAAATGTCAAATTACCCATAATTTTATAAATCTGTGAAACCATATCGCCATTTCATATCACTGACCGCAAAGGACATTTCGTAAGTCCTAACAGGCAGTCTTGAATGTTGCAAAGCAAATAGATTGGTCGTCGTCTAATGCAGGCTTTGTTACAACCGAACATTCTGAGCAATTATCCGGCTAGTTACTACATGCGATGCTGCTATTGCTACAGACAGATATTTAGACTTAACTCCGTAATTTTATTTACTTAGTTTTTAGTGCTCCGTCGTTTGGGTACCGAAATGGAGCATAATGGATTATGACTAGCAATTCCACTGGTTATTTTCTATGAAGGAAACTGGCTCATGAACAGCATAAACGTCTCATTTTATGGAAGTTAAATTCCACATCAATGCGAATGTAACTCTTGTCTATCTGTTACCTTTTCACGCATAAACTGGTGGGCCGATTTGGATTAAAATAGGCACATAGATAAATAGATTGAAACACAGGGATAAGGGAAGCATAAGGTTTTCAATGACGGACTTAATGTACCTACTTATGTGATAACCGAAGTCCACGCGGACCACAAATTGTGGGTGAAAAGTAGTTACCATCAGTGTCTTCCTAGCGTTATCCCGTTGTTCATAGGGTCCGCTAGTCTAACCTGAAGGTTTAAGAGGTTTTTTTATCGAAACGACTCGTCCGCAAAGGGTTCCTGTACCTGTGCCTTCTTATCCGCAAAGGGAAAACGACCCCAATGCGGGAGTGGAAAGCTAGTTATCATAAACATAATATTAGAAGCGCGTGGCACGTGGATTTTATTACTAAATTAGGTACTTTTTAGATATCAATCAAAGAGAGCCCGCTAGGGTTGGGATATTTCCATTTGTCAAGACTAGAATAACTCATTGAAGTCACAATCGCGACATTTTAAAATCATGAGAAAGCAGACACCTATACACAAAGGTGGGCGGAAGTGGGCTGGACGGATTAAAAATAATTCAGTCAGTTATTTCAGTCGAATGAGAGCTACAAGATTAAAAAGTATTGTGAGTTGTAATTGCCTGTTGTTCCAAATTGTTCTTGAATTCAAATTCGTAATGTTAGATAGAACAGAATCGATAGGCGTAATCTCGACTGACACTTTGACAGATCTTACTTTTACCGTGCATTGAAACTATTGTAAAACATTATTTATATTAAAGTATAATCACTAATTGTACTGAACTAGACGTCCTGTTCAATAATAGTACGTACGATAAGATGCAAAAGTCCAATCAATTTCTTGCAAAGTAATAAATTAACTGGTTGTACTTGAGACCAGGAGGTTACATGTCGTTTCTGTAATAAACCAAAAACACCTACAAAAACATAAATTTTATAATAATGACAACTAATGGTACTAACTCCACTGTTCACAAATAATTCGCTGGGCTCAGTGACTGCACTGTTGCTCTTTGATTGTACATTATATTCGGAACTGAACTTATAATCCAAATTGACTCAGAGGTACATCCATTACAAAATGAGTACCTACGAATCACCGAGCTGGAGAAGAAAAAACACCTAAAAGTAGCCAATACGACCCATTCACCAGAGTTTTAAAGCAACCCGAAGATCTTCAACTAGGCTTAATGCTTAAAGTCGTAAGATTGAATGTCCTTTTAAATCCAAACACCATTGGACTAACTATTGTGTCCAGAAATCTCGGCCCTAGGAGGTTAACAAATCTGACAAAAACATTCCCACCAATCCGCGGTGAAGCAGCATGATTCCATACGCCTAAGGTTGATTAAAGGGAGGCATCTGCTAACGGTGGTACAGCCTATATAGGTTGTTTACAAGTGTTTATTTTATATTTTCAATAAAAGTTTAAGTATACCAGCAGTTACTTAGCCACTCTAAACTCGTGCCATGGTGAAAGGGACTATAACAAAAATGTATCAGATGTGATACAAGATAAATACATAATAGCTTTTGCGAAACTTCGATATTGTTACGTCCTATCTTTAGTTTTGAGAATATGCTCCTCGTAGTTGTTTTGTTAATGATATCTTTTGAAACAGTTAATGTTGCTATTTATCTGTATAAGGATTTTATGATGCCAATTAATTTTTATTCGAAAAGCGTTTGTTTTGGAGTGACTTTATGGGCTCATTATTGCAAGTATCGTTGAATTCGTATTTCTTTGTCGTAGAGCGTAATTAACAGAACATTTTATGAAGCCAACCAAATATTTTTTAAATCATAAATTAACACATTATCGGATCTTAGTGCGCTTACAGACCAGCGACGATGGTGTCGACGACGTCGTCACTCTATGTCGACGACGTTGTCACCCTATGTCAAAGATGTCGTCACCCTATGTCGACGACGTCGTCGACACCATCGTCACTGGCGCCCTTTGAATAATATCCATACCCAACCATCCATGCCTACGAATAAAATAACTAACATGCCTATTAAGAAGTAAGCTTCTTTGTTTGCTATTTTTAGAATTGATGACTTTACCATTCTCACTTACGTTAGATAACCATCTTTATTGAACTAAGCATTTCGTGTTTACTGAATAGGTATATAATATATCAATAACAGTTACCGAAGTAACCAAAATTACAGTCACGATATACTTATCAAGTCCCATCTCTAGACACATTCTAATGCAATCTTTTTAAAAACTATTTCAATTTTTGTTGTCTTATTGTTACTTTGATAAAGTAGCTGTTGATTCGAAAAGATGTAAAGATTACAGTAATTATTATTAAGAAATACACAGAGCCGTTTTTAGGCACATTGACGCCTTTTTCGTTCTTGATTTATAAAATATAATTATATGTTATAATTAGGTAGTTTCTTAAGTCGAAAATAAATTATGATAATTATGTCTAAATTAATAAAAGTCTAAAACTAATAAAAAATATTTTCTTATTTAAGATTCACGTGTTTTATTGTAAGTTTGCCTCAGATTGCATAAAGCTGGCGTGGATGTCAATTCTATAAGTGATTACCCCTCCGCGGAAACAAACGTGATGGTATGTTATGTTGTGTTTTATGTTTTGCCTCAGACGGTATTTACTAATTGGCCGGAGAAAAAAGTACTTTACTGCTAAGTATAGAGTAGTGGATTGATGAGGTCGGTTATTTTGCCTCACACTCACACCTCATACGAGAAAAAAGGACGGGGATAGTTTTGGCATAGAATAAAGATTGGTGAGATTTATTGCCTTTCTAAATATGCGCCCCAGGATCCCATTCTAAGCATTTCAACTGACTGACGGCGGCTCTGGAATTTGAAACAATTATAATCATTCTTTTAGCGAATATACTCTCAGATGTTTTAGCACATAAAGTAGGTAATAATTTATCATTTTCTTAGTACAGTCACGACACGACTTTTACCTCAGTTGCGATATTTGTCCATTAGTGTTGAATAAGTTGCGGTACATTTTTTGTTCTGGCTAAATACAGATGATATTTAGGTAAATAAATAGAGGAACTGGTCTAGTAATTATGTTACAACATTATGTTTCTTTTGATTTAATTAGGTACAGGGTTTTTGTTTGCTTTGAATACAGACGTAGAACTGTAATGAATAATGTAAGCTTTAATATTTTTGCGTGAAGTGTTAGGTACAATATTTGTTTGTGATGATAGCAATATTAATTATAAAGCTTGTATGTTGTAATATTTATTACGCAAATATAAAAAATGTTACGTTTATAAGTTTAAAACTTTAAATTCCTAGATATATTTTAATGAAACTGTTTTTTAGCGTCAACTCGTACTTTGGTTGATTTTAATAAAAATATGCTTTATCAATAGGAAAAGAGGATATTAATTACATTTAAATACTAATGTATTTATTATTGACAAGTAAATACATTTATTTATAAGCTTTGCACACAGAGCCGGGAAACGGGATACGTTTGTCCCATTTTCTTGTGTGTATAGCAAGAATTAGGCGATTTTGGATTTAAACGACACCACGCACCGACGCGGTTAGCTGTGCAGCAGTTGACAAGGTCGCATTGGCTTGTATGCAATCCGTTGATTTCTAACACACGAACATCGCAACCGCCGTCCCTACACAGACATCGTAGGGGTTTACAAACATTAAAAAGTTTAAGTTCTCTCATTTGAATAGTTGGTACATTTTGAACAGCAAAAACCTTTCGACATTTCCAACACAACTCTAGTTTAAATCAAGTTTTATATTATCCGGTAATTAAAATACCTAATATTAGTTGACGAAAAACGAGTGGTTAATGTGAAATGTCAAAGAACAGGTTGCTCAAATCAAAATAAATAAAAAAAATAAAAAATAAAAATATGTTTATTACTCTCACATCAACACGATAATTGGTAATTAACAATAAAACAAGATTATGATAAAGTGGTTGGTGAGAGAGACTGGGGTCTGTGAGAAGCGTTAGCTTGTAGTACAGAACCCCAGGCTCCCCCCTCGGATAATTAGTGTCTATAGCTACTTATTTTATGTTTATATAACACAAATTAGCAGAGATGAGATTTGATGATACATAAGACAATTTTTTTTTTTTTTATTGTTTGTGAGCGTATGCGCGTGTGTGCGTGCGTGCGTGTGTGTGTGTGTGTGTGTGTGTGTGTGTGTGTGTGTGTGTGTGTGTGTGTGTGTGTGTGTGTGCGTGCGTGTGTGTGTATTTGCGTGGGCGTATAATAGTTTAATTATTAATTTATAATAATATATTTAGCTTCTACATTATTAATAGACTTTACTATTGCACTGGTATAAGTAATGCTTCAGTACAATCATAGTTCAGTGACATGAGCCATGTCTTCACAATTTCTTTGCATTCATACATAGAAACTGGGTAAATTGTAATGTATTTGCTAATCCGGTTATAAAGATAGGGGCCAATTGCGTAACATTGTCTTGCGGCTAGAGCAGTCCTGACCGGGATTGTCTGAATAATTCTGTCTTTCCTACGCAAAGATGAAAACTTACGGGGATCAAATGTGGACGATGTATGGGTTCGTAAGATTACTTGTAAAATGAATAACTGCCTCACCGTCAAAACTTGACACTCAGAATATAGCAGAGTTGTTGGGTATCTGAAGTTTTTCCCACTCATTACCTTTATGATAGCCCTTTGTGACCTTTCCAGAGTTAGAAGAGTGGTTTTGTGTGTACCACCCCAGGCAGCAATGCAGTAGCTGAGAATTGACTGTGTCAGTGAATAGTATACCATTTTTAATACAGTTTCTGACGCAGCATTTCTCAACTTCTTAAATATAAAAATTAATTTCCTAGTTCGGGCACTTAGCGCCTGTATGTGTGACTTCCAAGAAAGCGTTTGGTCAATGAGAACACCAAGATACTTAACACTCTCAGTATGGATTAAAATTGGACATGAGCACATGCAGCCTTGCCGGAGGTCACACTGATGAGCCTTAATTTGAATACTTTGCTGAGTAGGTATGTCAGTGCTAGCACCAGAAAAAGTAACGTAAGTAGTTTTATCAACATTAAGTGTAAGTAGATTCAAAGACAACCAATGCATTACCCTATTTAAAGCCACTTCTGCGCGATTTTGAACCTCTGTCCAAGAAGACCCTTCCACAATAAGTGCTGTGTCGTCTGCGTAGGTGACTATAGAACAGTGCGGGATAGAGAGCAAGCATAGTCTATTTATATAAACTAAAAACAATGTTGGGCCCAGGACACTGCCCTGTGGGACACCATATTTCAGAGAAACTGAATCACTCAGCTGACTCTCGATTTTGACACACTGACTTCGATTCGATAAATAGTCATGAAATAAATTCAAAGTGGAGCCACGGATACCAATCTCTTCCAATTTTTTTAGAAGAATGGGAACAGAGACAGCGTCAAAGGCCTTTTTCAGATCTAGGAAGATAGTGATACATTTTTTTCTTGAGTCAATATGCTTGGCTATGGTTTCTGTAAGATGTAAAACAGCATCTTCAGTGGATTTTCCTTTACAGAAGCCAAATTGATTATTGGCAATTATGTGATGCTTTTCAAGATAATTTATTAATCTGTAGTTCAGTAATTTCTCAAGAACCTTTGATAGAGTAGTAAGCACTGAAATCGGTCTATAATTGTTGACGCTGCCTCTGTTTCCAGTTTTGTAGATGGGGTGGACAATAGCCCTTTTAAAAGCATTGGGGAAAATCCCTTGTACAAAACACAAGTTAAATAAATGAGCGAGCAAAGGGACAAGAACTTGGCTAGAAGATTTTAAAGTACGACAGGAAATACCATCCCAGCCGACCGCACAATCATTACGTAGGTGCATAATAGTTCTTTCGATTTCAGCACAGTCAGTTGGTATAATGGCAAATGAGTTTTGGAAAGATGTCTGTGATGTAAATCCGTCGAGGGGAACCACAGGAGTAGCAACAAGTTGGATATTGTTGGCCAAAGATTCACCAACATTTCCAAAGAAAATATTAACAAGATTAGCAGAGTCCCGAGGGCTGTCACAGAGTTTTAGAAGTTCTGTAGGTGGGAGCTTACTTTTATTGATGTGTGTTATTTTTTTATCACTTTCCAGGTTTCTTTAGGATTTGACTTAGTCCTGTTGAATTCACTTTCCTCATATGTCTTTTTAAGTTGTTTACCTAATTTTGAGCAGTAATTTCTATACCGAGTATATTCTGTTTTTTTTATCAGATTATCGGGATCAAGTTTAAATCTTTTATGCAATTTGTCCCTATGGCGCATACACCTAAGGAGTCCTGATGTTATCCAGGGCTTAATTATTCGTTGTCGATTTGGAATTTTTTTTGTCGTTGTATGTTTGGAAACTAGTGTAGAAATTGTAGAAATTAGTGTGTCTGCTACATGGTTAGGATTTTGAGATGCATAAAGATCAGAAAAGTCTGTACTTTCTACTTCTCTAGCAATTTCGGCATAGTTATACTGAGAACGGTATTTATATTCTTGCGATCTATTTAAGTGTAGTTCTATGGACAGAATGGTCGAGTAGTGGTCGGTTGTTGTCGATGTCAGAACTAATGACTGAGACTTATTGTCAGACTTAATTATAATATGGTCATAGCAGGTAAGACCGTGTGTAGGAAAGTAATGTGTCGAGAGGAAGCCGTTTGAAGCAAGCATGTTTAGGTAGACGTCCTTCTCGTTTGAACCATTATTACGACTTATATCTATGTTAATGTCACCTAAGATAGCTACTGACTTTATATAGGTCATGTTCGTTAGAAGATTATTCAAACTGTCTATAAAAGCATCCAAACAGGTATATGATGGCGATCTATATATAGCTACTACTGCAAGACTATTACCAAATTTACACAACATTGTATTTCCTTCCTTGAAAGGTGGATATTCAATGCTGTGTTCCACGTCACTCTTGACAAAAATGATGACACCGTCATTCTGATTTATCCATTCTTTAGAGGCATATGATAGATAGCCGTCTATAATAGGCAAATTGGTTACCTTACTGAGCCAGCACTCACTCAAGATAATTACATCTAACTCTAAGGAGACTCTTTGTAGCAAAACCAGAAGCTCATCAAAGTTTTTGTTTACACTACGAATATTCATATGAAACAGACGTATGTGTTTAGATTTGTTACTACTCAAATGGACACACTGGTCTGGAGCACACAGATAAGAATTGTTTTCAGCTAGCTCAGCAAGGTCAGCTTGAATATTTACGTGATCGAATTTTGGAAAAGTATATTTAAACGTATCGATATCACTGCGGCATCCATTTTACAATGGTTTTTTTGTGTTGGTATGTGTGAGACCTCTGGGTGACTATATATAAAAGATATTTTGTAAGAATATGATGCGTGGTAAGAAGCGTGTGATGTGTAGTAGTAAGGAGTGTGTAGGTGTGGTGTGTAGTAAGTGATAAAATCGTGTGTGTTACACACATGTAAGAGAAGTGGTTCATATAAGTAGTTTAACAATAGCTTATCTAAATTATCTGAAAAGTAGTAAAGTAACGATTTGCAAAAAATAATCAGGAAAACAGTACATATTTGAGAATTACTTAAATATAAATGAACTAGATCTAGTCATTCCCCAGACTTCAGTTTTATCAGATCCTCTTCATGGAGAATGCTGATTTTTGGAGAACCTTCTTTCTGCCGCAGATAAACTCTTCCATGTGCCGACCAACAGAATCTATAATTGTTGTCAGTGGCAAAGATTCGGGCCAGGTAAAAAATTCTCTTTGTCTTTAATGTAAGGCTTTCGGACAGATAGATAGGAATTTTTGGTCCATCAATATTTAAATCAGTAGTGTTAAGCAGTTCCCGTGGTTGTGCTTTGTTTCGTGTTTTCTGAGCGTTTATTAATGTTTCCTTTGCTGTGACTGTGACAAATTCAGTGATTATCGGTTTGTGGGTATTTTTGGAACTAATACGGAACACGTCTTTAATTTCGTTAGTCTGGATAGGGGTACCAAGAACATGGCTCAAGGCAACGACTACTCTCCTTAAATCTTGCTTTGTTTCATTAGGTTTTACAGGAATGTTTCTTATTTCCAGACTAGCACAACGTGATTGCCGTTCCAATTGTTCGATTCTCTCTTCTAGGTATTTAATACACTTCTTGTCTTCCTTTTTTTCCTTTTTCAATTGTTGCATTTCAGCCATCACAACGTCATACTTCTCGGATAGATAGTTTATACTTTCCTTGATATCAGAATTCTGTTTTTCAAGTGCGGTTTTCATATCTTCAAATCGCTGCTCTTGACGAGCTGACAGCGATGAGAAGAGTGATCGCATTTCTTCCATAAATCTTTCCATGTTCGCAACAGTCTCCATTTGGGGTGGAGTATGAAGAGCACGGCGTTTGTATCTTTGTGTGACGGTGCATGCAACCTCTTCACGAGTAATATCGGGTTCCGAGTCATAGGTACATGGCGTGAAGGTGGGTTCACTGCTTCCTACAGTTGGATCTAAATTAATAGGCGTACTGTACTCTTTCAGGGATATGTTTTGCTTAGGAGGAGTACGCTTGAGAGGCATTATTAGAATCGATATTTATATATTTTCAATTGTGGGTACTTTAAAATTTATTTTTAACAACCGTTTGCAGTGGCGGAGTTATTCTGTTAATCGATTCCGTAGGCAAAAATAAAAGTACCAGGATAATAGAAGTTGATAAGAGCTTGTCAATTCACTTGCGTATCGAGGGGTCAAATTCACTGGTTACCAATCGAGAATCTGGTACAAGTTAAGTTTCCGCCACTTTAACTTGATCTCTGTTTTAGTTATTGTGGAACTGATCGAACTATATTTATCTCTTTCCTTCCACTGGTTATGGGCAGTTCTGGCGAAGCTCCTTTTCTAACGACAAACGCACACAAAGATCTTACTTGAATTGTGTTGTGTAGCGGTGTCTTGTGGCACGAGGAGAGGAGCACGTATGTGTTGGACTGCTCGGCGATTATGCACTCCTATTATTTGTGCTGTATTTATTTTGTGCAAAATTATTTGTTTTCAAATACAAATTGCGATACAAAAACACTCCAAACGCGTCTACACACCGCAGAAGTCCGAGGGAAGAGAAATCTTAGTAGATTACATAAAATATAATATACAAAATCAGTTTACTTATGTAGAGGTCTATTAGTCAAGGCTATTTTAATGTCACCATTAAATAAGCGCATATTAACAGAGGTTAAAAAAGTTCTTCAGGTTTGATTTAGTGATTTTATAATTAAATATAACATGTATATTTTGTCCTACATATCTTAACTCATTGTTGTATTTGCTAAATATAGGATGTGAAATGTATAATCTGTCAAAGGTGGAATATGTCAAAAGTAGAGTACAATGTTAAAAGTAGAACCTGTCAAATGTTGACTAAACGTTTCTATAACGTACATTTACAACAACGCGCGCGACACGGGTTCTGAGCCGCGCGCGGTGCGATTCATATCGAGAGCTTAACATTAAATTCGCTGCGTATATTAACGATATATGCGTCTGATTTGTCCACAGGATTTATATCTCAATGGCTAATGTAATACAGAGCAGGAAGAAATAAGCGACTAACATTTATCTAGATAGATTCGCTTAAGACCACGATTTGATAGTAACTATGCGATCTATGGTAGAAAGTTACGCGCTCACCTAGTCAATGCCTGAAACCTTAGGCAGTGTTCACACCAAACTGACTGTCAGCCGCCGACAGTGAGCGAGCGTTACGCAGTGTATTGTAATTCCATACATATTCGCTTTTTCGTTCACACCAAACCGACAATACGCCATGACGCTATGCGTAGACGCTGATAGTCGGCGGCCGACTAATAAAGTGCGTCACTACCGCCGCGGACGCTGATTGGCTACGCGGCTGAACGCCAGCGTATTGGATTCAAATCGGCCGGCGGATTGTTTTCAATTCAGTTCAGTCAAGTATTTGCACATTTTATATGAAAAATAGTCGGCCGCTCAGCGTACGCATTTGGTGTGAACGTATACAAGCCGACTGTTTTGTTCACACCAATGGCGTATTGTCAGCTACAGCGTATTGTAAGCTTAATGTGAACAAAAAATACCATTTATTTTTACGTTCACACTGAGGCTTATAGTGAGCCTGCGCACAATCGGCGGCTGACTATACGTTTGGTGTGAACACGCACTTACCTGAGAATCGAAGGTTTCTTTTGGTAAGTTCCTTCTTAGGGTAAAATAAACATCACTGACGATTGATTGATTGACGTCAAATGGAAAATAATTTTCAATGATAAAAACAGATCCTTCAAAACCAGCCATAATAACAACCTGAGATCTCGATCGATCAGCTGGTAATATAGACTCTAGACGTAACGAATGCATAATTATAACGACAAACAGCTGCTGTCTATCGCTCGCTCTACTGACTGCAATCGATGATAGGCAATACTGTTATTATAATCTGTGGTCCGTGTCTAATACCCAAGTACGCAATGTAGCTCCAATATTCAAATTCGTAGGAAAAAGTTGAGGAATTTAACTAAACCGCCTTGTAAAGTTGTAGCTTGAATTTTGTCAGAACATAGCTTGTAGTAAGTTACCAACTTTAAGCTGATATTAACCTTGTCACTAGTTTAAAATGTGTTCATTCCGTTCAGGAAAAACAGGACATAATTCTTTTACAAAACTTTTTTCCATTATACTTCGTGCTTCGTTCTCGAGATTAGTAACCTATGAGATGATAAGCTTGAACACAATGTAGTATCGCATAGTTACACCATTCATTGCACATATGGTTGAAAGCATATATAAAAAAAAACAAAAGTAAGTAATTCCTTTTTTTTTTAGAAGGTAGTCTTTTATTGTCTGCTGCATTCGGATAGTCTCCGCGCGCTTCATTAGTTTAGGGCTCTGTATGCGATATTTGCATAGCGCAGCGCAGCGCAGCGATAGCGCAGGACCGATCGTCGTGGAGATCCTTGGGGGAGGCCTATGCCCAGCAGTGGGCGTCATACGGCTGATGATGATGATGCGATATTTGCAGAAAGGGTATGGGGTCTACGGCGGGCGGGGGTTACTAATATCTTCGAACGAAGCACTCGTATAATTACAATAGAACTTCAATAACAGGTAAGTTCGTTAATAATATACTAAGGTTTTCTGTATCTAGAACATAATGGTGGCGCGACCGTATGCCGTTGTATACACACTACCTAGCCGGGGGCCTTAGCCAAGTTGCAAACGATTATGACACAAACACACAAACAATTTTTTCATTTTTTTTGTGTTAATGGATACAGGGTGGGTTGTAGGTTTAGATTTTATTATCGCTTTCTCCATCTATGCTGCGCGTAGCCACATGCGCAGGCGTTTACAACAAAACAAATCCGTTTGATCACAGTTGATTTGCTTTACACAATATAATCCCTTTCACGGTCCGTGTTGTTCTCCGGTTTAATCCGTCCTTTGTAAGAGATGGCCTTATTTAATTTCATGCTTTCCTTTTCTGACGATTCTTTGATGAAATGTAATATAATGTAAGTTTGTCGAAGGTATATACTTTCCCCCGTGTTTGTTTTATATAAATATCCCACATAGGGGAAGGAGGGGCAAGACGGGGTTTCACAGTTGAAACTGACCAATCACATTCGTTTATCCATCGTATGATGCGTTGCCATGATGCTTGTCAGTCGCGCGGAGGCAAATTTTTCAGAAGTGCACATTGTCCGAAAAAGATAAAAAAGTGTTTTTGTGCAAACAAAGTTACGTTTGTACCGGATAAGAGCCCTAAACGCTCTTCATTTGTCTGGCCAAGTAGTTAATGTCATTGTGGCAAGCCCACAATACATACATAAAACATAAACAGCCTATAAACGTCCCACTGCTGGGCACGGGCCTCCCCTCAATCAACCGCAGGGGGTAAGTCCACAATAACTCACGTAAAAAAAGTTATATAATTAAATAAACCACTATTCATATTGCATTTTGTTGTTACTCATTTTATTTACTTAAATAAAATCACGCTTATTTCCCTATAGGGTAGGCAGCGATCATGAAATTCCACTTACTAAGACCCTGACACACCCCTTTCAATTCTTCTACTCTCATCAAAGTTACAACACTTTGATAAGTGAATTAATTTCTAAGACAACGAACAGAAAACGACGCAACGTTAAGAGGGGCAACGTGGCCAGTATTCTGGGGACTTTGCCTCGATGTGGTGAGCTGGAGGACATTTTTTATTTATAGCTTTTTATCCATTTTTTAAGTTTTGTTTTTAATAATATGTGTGTTGTTACAATTGTAGTTGGATGGAATGTACTTGTTTATGTATTTTTATTTAATAAATAATTAAAATTTCTAAGACGGAAAGTGTCAATGTGAGAGTACTTCACGAGTTAATTGCACCCACTCCATTCCATCTACGGACAACTAGGCGTCGGGAGGAATTTCATCCTTATGTTGTGGATATACCACTAATCCGCACTAAACGTTTCGCCTCTTCCTTTTTGATGCGAACAGCTAAGGACTGGAACTGTGTGCCGTGGTCTCTTTTTCCAACTCGTTATAATCTGAGAGTCTTCAAGGCTAGAGTGAATAGGCATTTGCTAGTTAAGCTTGATCCACGTTAGATGAGATTGTGGTCGAACGCGAGCCTATATTATTTAAAATAAAAATAGAAACTATGAAAGACGACGTCCAAATTACGCTTAGTTACTTAGTTCAGTTAGATTCAACCATTGCACTGCTCTATATAGTAACTTGTAATACATACAGGTTAGATAAGCGACTGGTCTCTCCGCTAGTTCGCCTTGTCCTTTCTGAACGGAATTGTCGAGCCTTTGTGACGCACGCAGCGGTTTTTATATCACTTTAACGCTTGGAGATAAAGTTTAAAGTAAGAGTTGCAGTTGGGATACGATTATAAGTTGATTTATGGAAAGTTATGTGTTTTTTAAACAGATGGAAATAAATTTATGGCGACAGGTCGGGTCATGGGTTGCCACTGCAATTTTATCTAATTCTCTTCGAAGATAGTTTGTTTGCGACCTGGTGTTCACCCCTCCTGACATAAAAGCTGGATCTGCTTCTGTGCCGGTGGTCACCGAAAAAAAATACAGATTCTCGGTATTGTCACTTACAAGTATTCGCCTATAATCACGCAAAAATCTTATGCTTACCGTGTGCCGTTTAATGCATAAGTGCGAACGAGACAGACAATCCGCGCGCGATCTCCCTTACTCCTTAGCAGCTTACGGGCATTTAGACTAAAGTAAGATTCAGAGGGGGTGAGGTAAATCTAGTTCGGTGCTCGAATTAGCACCCGCAGATAAATATGATGAACTGTGGTAGAATTTCTGTCGTTCCTAGGTAGGTAGATATACGGGGGTTTTATTGTTGTTGGATGTCAAGGCTCTGTTACACTACACGGCCTACACCACCATAAATGTTAGACTATTAGATATGTCCCATACATAAGGTACTACATACATAAGGTATCGTTATAAATTGAAATTATAAAGACTTTTCTACTTAAAATCTTTAAAATAATAAATATATTATACCAACAGAGAGAAGTTGTAAGATCCATTTGACGACACGTTGCTGTATTCACCCGGAAGGGATTACAATGTGATCATATTTCAACTATTTGTTATTTTTGTTGCAGGTAATTTCCCGTAACTCTCTACTAAAAGTGGCGAAGTCAACGTGAATTCTCGTTACGGGTAATATACTAAAAAGTAATTTCCTACTTTATACCCATTGCTTCAATGTGTTTTTTTTTTACAATTCTTGCGTGTGACAATGATGTTTGTTAATCAGTTTTATTACTGAAAGTAATTATTTAATAATACGGATACATGCAAAACTAGGAAATGTGTAATTAAAGGTTCTGTTTAGTACACACTACAATTTGTTTTATATTATGGCAACACCGCGTTTAACTTTCCTTCTACCCTTCCAACATGGCGATGGGGTGCTGCCTTTTTCATTTTTGTTAATTTATGGCGCCTTACACTTACAACTAATACACTCCACATCTAAAAGTCAAACATGTGTTTTTTATTATATTTAACACGAGGGACGCATAGGTTCTACGACTACTTAACTTTGTAAATTAGTTTTTTGTATCAAATGTCAGCAAATGACTTATAAAAAGTGTATTTGGATTAAAGATACGATTAGATTGATCGACAGCGATTAAATTGACGTAAATTGTTGCATATAGGTTCCTTTAAAATGTTGTTGTATTAAGAACGTAATTTTGTTTGTTACTGGCTATACATACTGGCAATAAAAATTCTTAATGATTAAGTTTGTAGTATTTACTAACGATCAAACCAGTTCTTGACGCGAAATTTCTGTAAAATCAAATCTAAATATACAGAGACTTGCCTGGATTTCTTGTCTGCTTGACAGATACTGGAAGATAGAGCCAAAACAGATATTCTGACTTGCCAGCCATTTTGCAGCTTGTAGTTCAAATAGTCCGTCTGTTGTAGCCCTAAATTGGGTAGTTTCCTAGGTCAGTGATAAATTATGAAATTCTGATTATTAAATAAAGACAGATCTAAAGGTGACAAAAAAGTTTTCGTTTTTCTTTTTAACTTATTTATGAAAGAAAAATCTAATAATAAGTGCGACGTTTTGTCACGTTTTTCTATGACGTTACAGGTTGCTTTTTCAAACAAATTCCATAGTAAATTAGTGTTTTGGCGTATAGTAAAAAGTAACTGATTTGATTAGTTGAAAACTGATGATGATAATGTTTCGATTAAAACAAAGGACGAGGACAAAATATTAGCTATTAATAATAATGTCGTTTAAAATTCTGAAGTAAAGTCGTCTGGAGTATAATTCATTACTCTTTTACTATTTACTCTACTAATGTCGAAGTAAATTGCTTGATTTATTTATTGACTTGATAGCCTCCAGTACCTATGTTTAGCCATCCATTTGTTGAATTAGAGTGGAACGTTACACATTTGCGATGTGTGAAGAATGAGGAAGTTTAATGCGATTCGCGTTACTTACTTTAGCGGTTGGGTTTTACTTGACGTTTGTTTTTTGTCCAGCTTTTTATCGAATCTGCATGTCTTGTCTATTTTTGTTGTTGGTCATTCAATCAGTTATAGGCACGCTTGACTACTGTATTGCTGTAAACTTTTTATACTTGAAGGACTAGCAGATAAAAGCCTATTGCCTATTGTGCTTATTTTTATTCGTATGTTTATGTCCTTTGTATATGTCGTTGTGCGATAAAGTATTATTGATTGATTGATAAAAGTGAAAATATTTTCATAAATGATCCAGAAACTGTATTAAAACATAACATGGCATAAGCTCACGACTATATCCCAAATAGGGTAGTTTGTTAGACAAACGTGATAGATACTTAAAGGTAGGTGATACTAAAATATTACTTACTCCTATTAGGGCAGTAGGGTAAAGATAAAAAGAAGTTTTTTGTTGTTACATATTCGAAATAACGTTCTCAATTTGGCAGTAAGACTAAATAGGTTAGAAATACAATTGAAATAGACTCAATTAGCAGCTATACGAACACTCCGTTCAACTTAAGCCTAATTACTTTACTCCTACTACTTTATTCCTAGCTGTCTTGGCACTTTGCATGCCGTGGTGCCGCGTGACTTCGCATAGTTTAGTGCCATCGTGTTTCTATAGTCACGTTGATAAATTAAAATAGATAATTTATTCGAAATTTCCAGTGAGCAACGTAAAACGTGTCTATCTGGAAGGGAACGTTATGAAAGAGTTGTAAATTTTAAGCATTTTTTTTATTTAGCAACATGTTTCAATTTCCATGTGCAAGGGCCCTAACCAAGTTGCAAACGATTACGAAAAGCCATAGTGTAATCGAATGAAATATATGAAAAGCATACAGCTTAGTTTATGAATAATTTTCAAAATAATAAAAGCCAAATGTCATTTGTGAATATACCGTAACAACTATAACTTGTAATAACCAATTAATTGATTAATTATTATATTATATTTTGTATGTCTCATGAGCTAGCTAGAGATTCTTGCATACTTTTCATCTTCAAAATTACTTTGTGATGCCTAGTTTGGTTAGGGAAATCGTCGACCACGCCGGCGTGGTCGGTTTCGGGGTTCTGAAGTGTTTGGTGTTGCGAGCTGATTGGCCGCCTCTATGGCTAGAGTAATCGGGTCGTCGAGATCGTATATTACGTCCTTCGAACGCCGATACTTTTCAGTACCGTCCCTGAAGCACCAAGCAATCTACATA
Source organism: Pectinophora gossypiella (assembly GCF_024362695.1). Taxonomy (NCBI): domain Eukaryota; kingdom Metazoa; phylum Arthropoda; class Insecta; order Lepidoptera; family Gelechiidae; genus Pectinophora; species Pectinophora gossypiella. The sequence goes on along the minus strand of NC_065407.1, from coordinate 5,957,846 downwards.
CAAAATCCAATACTGGCAAGCTTTAAAGTTCTTTTGAGTCAAGATGTTCAAATAACGTGAGACACATCAAGGTTAACGAATCAATCTAATTTGTAATAGCTCATTCACTAAACCTTGCCCGGACGTTGCATAAATACCAATAAGAATCTAGATCCATTATATTAGTCTATTTCCTAATGGATCAAGTTCTTCTGAAGGATTTTCTCACGATTTAAACTGGATCAAACCATAAACTACCGAATTCACAAATGTCATCGTTAATCTGTTGTCATTTCGATGTTCTAATGTCAATATTGTTATAAACTGTTACATGACGTAAATTCAAAAATGGTACATTGACCTTTAACAAGTTTATCCATGATAATTACGTTGGATAAATGATTCTGATTTCTGATTTCTGAACTGTCAATTTGGAGAAGAAGAGGACTAAACAGTTAATTTCGATAATCTATCGTGTGGGTTGTGAGGTTGCTTACCAACTCCATCAACCCTGGTGTCAGGGTTATTATTGAGCCGCCATAGGCTCCTGACATGACTTATGTAACGGCTACGTACTTACATCAGTAAGTAATAACCGGGACCAACGACTTAACGTGCCTTCCGAAGCACGGAACATCTTACTTTTGGACAATCTGGTGATCAGCCTGTAACGTTCTAACAAAACTAGGGATCACAAAGTGATTTTTGTGATTTGTCCCTGCCGGGATTCGTACCCGGGACCTCCGGATCGTGAGCACAACGCTCAACCACTGGACCACGGAGGCCGTATTTCGATATTATGCATAACATAATATATCATCACGCCTGTATCCCCGCCTGTATCTCCTCGCCAGCTATGTTTAAGTTCCATGTAATAGGAGGATAATATGTGTACAGAAAAAAATTAATTCGAATAGGATAAAAATCATGTCAATCAGACCTCAATAACCTCCGCTTGTTTGACAATAATTAGTTTTAATGTTATTTTTTCTACACACCTTCATCTAACTAATAATTTGCAACCTAACCAATCCACACAACCTTGTCCGAACGGAACTTATCAATATCTTACTAGCCCCAAGTTGCAGGTAATTTACTGGCATTAACTTAGTGATCTATTTTCGAGTGGTATGAGATAAAAAGACGAGTGGATGTCCTCGGTAAAGATCACTTGTATCGCTTGTACTGGACTTCCCTGTGTGTGTGGACTGCTTTCAATATCTTTTGTTACCTTGTCTGCAGATTGGCTACAGGTTGTTTGTTTCATACAGGAAAGTTCATCGTAATACAATACTACTTCAAAATGATTTTACGATTGGTGAATGTGGAGCAAGCAGTGTGTCCGCAGCACATTGAATTCCATAGTTTCTGCTTACAAAATAGACGTGAGTTTATGTATGTATGAATGTACTTATTAAAGAAATATATCACTGTATTCGACCTTCGGTATCCAGGTATCAGAAGAATTAATCGATTTCAAAAATGATTTTAAAATTGCTCAATTAGTTAACCCAAAGATCTCTGCCAACTCACAGTGAACGTCGGGAGATTGAGAGTAAGCTTTTGTCCAGCGGTGGGACGTAAATTACATTATTACATGAACAGCCTCTATATACAATTATACAGCCTATAACGTAAACAACCTGTATAATATATAGGCTGTTTATATTATATAGGCGTCCCGAGTACACATAATTTAGTCTGTTTATTATTAGGTATGTTTTGCAAGGTAACACTAACAAAAATAGAAGCGTTATTTGATCCAGTAACATTTGCTATAACTACACTGATACAGATCTTATAACAATTAAAATTGCAGTGTTTTTACATACACTGCACGCTTGCAATTAATGCTTCAATAAGGAAGCGAAATGTTAAAACATTTTTATTGTTCTAGTTTTAAAAAAGTGTTAATATCAATGTAAATTAGAATGGAATTTGCATATACCGGGTGTTAGTGACATCGTAACGAATACTGAAAGGGATGATTCAGACCATGATTCTGAGTTAATATCTAGTGGAATTTTCCGTCGCAAAATTCATGAAATTTTGAGTTTTGTTTTTAATTATTTTCAATTCCATATTGTGCTTTTAGCTGCATAGAACCCAAATTTCAATAAAAAAAACAATAATGACAAATTATCGAAAATTTTCGATGTAATGGAGACAACAGCTGCTCGAACGGGTCAACGGCCACACGCACCGCGCCGCGCGCCCCGCTCCGCACGCCCCGCTCCGCGCGCCCCGCGCCGCACGCCGGCGGCGCGGCGGCGGCGCGGCCTACAAAGTAGGCACTACGAACCGATCCTATTTCTTTCTCTGTCTATCGTAAATTATAAATTTATTTTATTCTTATTCTTAAATGGACGGATAATCAACAGGCATAAAATTTATGGAATACACGTCAATTTTAAGCAGAAATCTAAAACAACCGACAGAATTAAGTTACCAGCGAGATACCTTTTTGATTCGACCGGGTTATTCATTCATTTACTCATAGGAATCAGGGCCATTATCTACCTAAAACAGTTGAAACAGTAAATAATTGTATTCTTTGTTGTCATTAGAATAACTAACAACCAACTAACACAACCACCACAGATTAGGTAATTAGTTACCTACTATGTCAACCATCCACCAACTTAGTATGTAAGTACCTACGCAAAACCTCGCTACACAAAAATCGAAAATAAATAAATAAATAAATCTTTTAGATCAATACCCATTATTGTTACAAAGCAAGACCTATCGGTACTATCGCTAGTATCGATCTAAATGTACTATCACTACTTTCGATAGTTTAGACAATTTTCAAGTTCAACAATTGATAATCTACCTATCGATAGTTCGGCAACTCCGCCGCGTAGGCAATGTCGGCATGTTCAAAGAAAAAAATTGTCCGAGTGGAGTGATCTTATTTTTCTTGTTACATGTTGGTACCGTACCGAGGTACTAAGTACTAAGTTATTCGTAGTTTTAAATCTCATTGTTAAATCATCAGTAAAGAACTAATTAAACCTATCCTGTTCTGTGTACAATATTCATGTAACGGCTACGTGCTTACATAAGTACCTAGTAGACGGGAGCAACGACTTAACGTACCTTCCGAAGCACGGATCATTTTACTTTCGGACAATCAGGTGATCAGCCTGTAACGTCCCAACCAAAGGCCTTATAAACAGATTTTTGTGATATGTCCCCACCGGAATACGAACTCGGACCCTCCGCATCCCATCGCTCAACCACTGGACCACATAGGCCAAGAAGGTTCTAAGACATAATTAAAGGATCCTGGGACGCAAGACCTCCGAGTTAGGGCTTGTTTGATCTGTCTTGATGGATACTCGGACGTGAATAGCCTCACGGATCAAGGGCAACGCGCGCCAATAAAGTAGGCATTACGAACAGATACTAGGTATTTCTTTGAGTTGATAAGTATCAAGTGAAGTTTCCTGTCGCCAAATTCATAAAAAAAATAGATTTTTTTCAGTCCCATATTGTGTTTTAAGCTGCATAGAACGCACATTTAAAACAAACAAATAAAAATTACTAATTATTAAATTTTATCAATGTCATCAATAATAATAATAACGTATCTACAACTTCAGCTATGCGCAGGTGAATAGCCGGCGCACGGGTCAAGGGCAACGCTCGCCAATAAAGTAGGCATACGAACAGATACTATTTCTTTCTCTGTCACTTGCACCATAAACATACTCTCTCTCTCTCTCTAGTCGTCGGCTCGACTCGGCCGCGGCCGGTGCGTCGTCGGCGCCCTTAGTCGGCGCCTTTGATGCTTTGCGCTAACGCCGCCGCCGCGCGCTTCCGCTCAGTCGAATACTAAGCTTGACCCGAATCGCGTGATGTTTTTCGAGGATATTTTTTTCGTGTTTGTGAGTGTTTGTTTCATTCTGTAAATGAGTAGTGTCGACTATGATGAGATCATAGACCATTTACTGCGCAAAAGTATGGAAGATTGTTGATGTTTATTAAAGAGCAAGGTGTTGTGTTTGTGAGTGCGTGTGATACCTACCTACCGCGGAGGAAACGCGATGTTGCATACCTACGTGACGTGACATGTTCTAGGGTACCTACCTAGGTACTTCATCCGAAGGAATAACAATTAAGGTAAGGCAAGAGTAGAGTTTTTATTGTTAATAAGTTAGGAACGTTTTAATAACTGGTAGGTAGGTACCGTGCGTGAAAAATCGTGGCAGTAGGTGTTCTACTTCAACAAACAACATTTTTAAACGTTGAACCACTACTAAGCATCTAAATACAAGAGAATGAAAACTCCTACCTAGATATCAACATCGTATCTCACACGCGTAACGTAGCCGCGCGTAAGTTTAGCGTCTGTGTGGCGCGTTGTTCGACTTACATTGCGGCACAGTAAAAATTGAAAATCTTAATTAAACATTTGCGACAAGAAAAACACCCACCATCGTTTTTAGTACAATAAAATAGGCGTTCCATTTTTTTTTTCGTTACGATGTCACTAACACCCTGTATTATGGTCATTATATGGATGTCAGAATTAGGTGTTTATCTTACTAAGTTTTTTTTACTTAAGCCGATTAAGTGTATTGTAACGAAGCATTTCGGACCAACGAGCCTTGTAGCGACATCTTGTGGTTTCTGGCGATATAACATTGTTTTTATATTTTACCCGCAGGAAATCACAGATGGCGCTGCAGGGTTATCGATGGGCCCGAATATTTTTGATTATTTTATTTTCTTCAAAATTTGGTATAGTAAATTATCTGCAACATTTATTTTTGATATATTATAATTATATTGTTTAAATTTTGGGATCAAACAAGTCGATCGATTGTTGTCGTTGATTCGGCGAATTTATGGTTTGGTAGATTTTTTCTAGTTTGGCAACTTTGTTCGTGGTTCTTGTGTCAGACTGACAGCTGGCTGAGCTGAGAGACAGGTTATGGAAAGTGGGGACGTCGCGAGAGCGCCGGAGACTCCACTGCCGTAACAATAATGTGGGCAAATTAAAAGCCACGATTTATCGGCGACATCAAGAGCCGATGTCTCGATTTAAATAAATAGCTTAACCGAGATGGTGAGTCCTCGCAATTCTTCGTGCATATTTTTGCACCAACTTTGTGATAACCTCGAGGTCCTTTGTTTTCAGCAACATCACTGAAATCCCATCGCCTAAGGTCCAGTGGGTGGGATTAGGTTTCATCCGAGCGATGCCCAACTATCCCGGATGAACCTGTAAGTTATTTTCTTTGTTTTACACTCGTGAGTTGCCTTGCCACGCTGTCAGCTGAACCACATGCTAATCATTGCCATTCCTTGTTGCAGATGGGGTTTTTGAGTTTCTAAAGTTTTAACGTTTTAAAGTTTTTAACGTTTTGCAAGTTTTAATGTAAGAAGAAGTTTATGATTGGATCAGATGATTTCAACAATGTTTGGTGAATGAAGATTCCTACTGTTTTCTTCTGCGTTTGCAAGTTATTTCAAGCTTCATTACGGCGGAGCTTGCCTTGGTTGTTTGCACGTCGAAGCTTTCCTTTGTGCGGCGCGCATGTGGATGTGCTGCGCCTCTCCTTTTGTCAACACTCCGGATAAGGCCCGGTGAAGGACTGCGAGGTTGACCGGTGGACGTGCAGCCCGCCAGCTGCGTAACAGTTGGCCCGCTGCGCCGCCATCGTCCAGCACGCCCTGGCCTGAGCCGGCCTCAACTCATCACCTGTACGGTATTCCGGAACGCCTCAGGTAGGCCTGATAGTCGGAGGTCCTCGAGTAAGTGAGGTGCCTACTAGGAGGACGGAAAGATATTTTAAAACCTAGTGCTATCTTATGGTCATGTCACAGAGAGATATTTTACCTAACGGCCCACTTCTCTTTTATTGAAGTCCATTCTATTGGAATAAGCAAAAGATTTCCGTTTCAGTGGCGCCCTTCTTGGTGAAATTGTCGCTCTGTGCAACCATTTAGAATAAGTGGTGTTGGCATAAACTTTGAGAATAAAAATTTAGTGAAAACAGTGTATTTTTTTATTAAAAGTGATGGGATTTTGTGTGAATTGTTTGTGTTTTGTTTGCATCTTAGGTTAAGTTGTGTCTGTTTCTTAGTATAAGTAAGGTTCTAGGCCTCCTAAAGAGACCTAACTTAAATACTTATTTTGTACAATAAGTTTAACCCAATTCTAGGGCTTATTGTCATTTTTAGCACTACATTTGTGTTTACTTTTTTTTAACCTTGTTTATATAAATTACAGGTTAAAACCAATTTTGAACATTTTTTGATACTTACTAGCTATATTTTTTTTATCAGGATTGAGTTGTTTTGGTAAAATTTGGACTAATGATAATAAAAATCAAACAAAATTTCACTCTTTTAAAAATTTATTAAAATTACTTTCTACATCATATCAGGAATAAAGGAAGTTTTTTTTTTTAAACATTTGTAACAGGACATTGATTAGAAATTTATATTTTGTAACTTTGCTTCATCATCATATTGAGAGTTGTGCCGCTGCTTGGCAAACATTTTTCTTATTTGTTTTTTTAGAAAAAATTAAAGATTTGTCTTTCAATATCAACTTTATTGAGTATTCAGTAGAAAACTTGCTTTACCATCTTTACATATTCATAACATAATTACTTACAACAATATATTTACTTGACAATAAACATTGAATATATTTAGAACATAACCTTAAACAAAATTAATTTAAAAACACTGTTGTTTCTTTTATTATTGTGAAAATTAACTACAGGGATATAAAGAATTGATGTTGTGTGATAATTACACTTATTTGGTTTATATTTAATAAAAATTTTGTACATACTTTAGAAAATAAGTATTGGAGGCAGACGGGTACATTTTGAAATATAAATTTACTTCAGTTTACTTCAAACCTCTTTACAATCAAGAAATTATAACTGAAACACAACCATGGATATCCAAACTGTCTATTTACATTCACTGCTCCGTGATGAGTTAATATATGAAGTGAGTATTCGTGCTGAAGCACCGGCTGATACTGTTCTCAATTTGAAGAAACAGCTTAGGGAGTTGATCACTGGTTTCTCTCCGGATGAAATAATGGACGATGAACGAAAACCACAGGCGGAATTCCCAATCATCACCGAAAAGCTGAAGGAGCTGCAGGCAAAACTTGATTTAGCAGTGAAGTCTAGGGAACGTCATCACCTTATGCGTGCTAGGGCTTTATATAATCATCTTCATCACCGTCTTGAGCGTGTGGTATGCACGGAGTCTGTCGATAGGGACATAAAATTGAAGCTGAATAAAAATCTTATAGCTTGCGGTCACTCATTGGAGAAATTGTTGTCAACAAAAAACGTCATCGACCCAGAAGAGGAAAACAGGGGAAAAGGGACAGATGGTTCAGCAATAAATCTCATGAAGTGGAATATTAAGTTCGACGGCCGTATTAGTCCACATACGTTCTTGCAATCGATAGGTGAACGCGCCTCAGCGTTCGGAGTTAGTGACAGTGTACTTTTCAAGTCCGCCTTTTGTTTATTTTCGGACCAAGGTCTTCTATGGTACAGAGGTGTTAAGGAGCAGGTTTCGTCTTGGCAGGAATTGAGTGAGCTTTTAGTCCAAGAATTCGCACCCGTTGATTTTGATTATCGTTTGCTGGGGGAGATTAGAGCTCGCACCCAAGGACAGGATGAACCAACACACATCTATTTTGCAGTTATGAACTGTATGTTTTCACAATTGAAACGACCACTTTCGGAAAATGACAAATTTGAAATTTTAAAACACAATATTAGGCCCGTTTTTAGAGAACAGTTAGCACTGTATGACATAACTACGATAGCTGAACTAAAAGATAAATGCCGTAAAATAGAATCTGCGCGACAAATGACACAGCTGTTTGTCGAACCACCTAAGCAGTCTATTTTAAGTAATGATTTCGTGTACAAATGCAAAACGAAACATGTAATGCCCGTCAGCGAATCCGCCGATGTTAGGGAAACGGAACAGGTCTCGGCAGTTCAGCCACCAATTCAGGCTCAAACTTTTAGGCAGCAACACCCGCCAAGTAATGAAAAGCCTGGTAGTTATAATACAAAATCAACGGCTAACAAATCAGTATTTTGTAAAAGATGTAAGGTGTCTACTCACTCAACCGCAAGGTGTAGGGACAAGACAGTCAAATGTTTTAAATGCGGTCATTTAGGGTTTACGGTAAGGTCGTGCCCAAAATGTAACAACCCAAAAAACTAGGTTGCTCGGACAATAACGCCGATCCTCCATCGAAGGTCGAAGATGGGGATTGGAAACAATGGTTACAGGTAGTAACTAATTATTTTAAGCTTAACAACGTAGCTTCCGTTTTGTTCGAGCCCAATGATGATGACGTTCGACCATATTTAAAACTTAATGTCCTGGATTTGACAATTTATGGATTACTGGACTCAGGTGCAGCAATTTCAATTTTAGGTAATGGAGCACATACGTATTTTGAGTCATTAGGTTTCACAGTACAATCTGGCAAAAACACTAATGTTACTGTTGCGGATGGTTCCCAGTGTACCTCTACAGGATTTTTGATGTTGCCCATTACATTTAATGGTGTAACCAAAATATTGAAATTTTTTATAATACCCAGTATTAAATTAAATGTTATTTTAGGCGTAGACTTTTGGCGGGCATACAATTTAATGCCAGAAATTTTTGAAAGTGTTTCCTACATGAGAGGTCCACAAAAGTTTTTAGAAATGCCAGTCAACTCTATACAAGCTTATGACAGTCTTCCCAACGACCACAAGGAGTTAGCGGAGCTTATGATAACGAAATTTCATGACATTTCTTTTGAGCGCAAGGGTTTAGGTAGGACGCATCTTACTCAGCATGTCATCGACACTGGGGTTGCGCCACCGGTCAAGTGTAGACCTTATCCCATGTCACCGGAAAAGCAGAAGGAACTACATAAGGAATTGGACAAGATGCTGGAGCTCGACGTTGTCGCCCCGAGCGAGAGTCCTTGGAACAATCCAGTCCTTATGGTTCCTAAAGCTGACGGTACATGGCGATTCTGTCTGGACTGCCGGAGGCTCAACTCTGTGACGAAAGGCGATGCTTATGCCATTCCTTACATACCCCAGATATTAGATAGCCTCAAGAATGCCAAATACATCAGTTCTGTGGATTTTAAATCGAGCTTTTGGCAAATTCCACTCGACCCTAGCTCACAGGAGAAGACGAGTTTTACAGTGCCTGGTAGGGGGTTGTTTAAATTTAAAGTTATGCCATTCGGCCTAAGCGGAGCTCCTGCTCGCCAACAACGGCTCATGGACATGTTGTTTGGACACCCTTTCTGCAGTGACGTAACTAAAGGCATGATATTCGTGTACATCGACGACATTATAGTAGTTGCTGAAGATCTAGAAACGCACATACTTCTTTTAAAACGGCTTCACGAAAGAATACAGAGCGCCAATTTAACAATCAACTTTGAGAAGAGCAAATTCTTCCGCAACTCTTTGAAATATCTGGGATATGTAGTGGATGAGTTTGGACTTAGAACGGATCCCGATAAGGTTCGTGCTGTTCTGGAGTTCCCGGTACCCAAAAGTTCGAAGGAACTAAAAACCTTTTTAGGTGTTTGTTCTTGGTACCGTAGATTTATTAGGAATTTCTCCACCATTGCGGCACCCTTACACGCTCTTACCAGCTCAAAAACTAAATTTATCTGGAACCAGGATGCAGAAAACGCTTTTGACACTTTAAAAAACACATTAGTTTCAGCTCCAATTTTAGCCTGCCCTGATTTTAGTAAACCATTTTCAGTTCACTGCGATGCATCGAATTTTGGCGTAGGAGGTGTGTTAGCGCAGAACATTGATGGCCATGACCGCCCTATCGCTTATATCAGCAGATCCCTTAACAAAAACGAACGTAACTATAGTGCTACCGAAAGGGAGGCGTTAGCAGTTGTGTACGCGGTTGAGAAATTTGAACCATATTTAGGTAGTAGACCATTCACCGTCGTAACCGATCACGCTTCACTTAGGTGGTTCATGAATTTAGAGAATCCTACAGGACGCTTAGCTCGTTGGGGTTGTAGGTTATCCCAATTTAATTTTACGATTGAGCACAGAAAAGGGAAGGATAATGTCGTCCCTGATGCCCTCTCACGATTGCTGCATGTGGATGCCATCGATGCTCCAAATGCAGGAACCGGTGATGAGTGGTATGATAAGGTTTTTTCTGGTTGTACGGCTTATCCCAAAAATTATCCCAATTATCGCGTCGAAAATGGTACTCTACTACGATACAGCAAGGGTAAGTATGCCTTGACTCAGGAGTTTGATTGGAAGATTGTTGTGCCAAAGTCAAACCGTCTGCAGGTCATGTCTGAAAACCACGAACCACCGACCTCGGCACACCTCGGAGTGTTTAAAACGCACCGTAGGTTGTGTTTGAGGTATTTCTGGCCAGGAATGTACCGCGATGTGCTTGATTTTGTCAACAAATGCCGTATTTGTTCCGCTTATAAGCACAGGACCAAACTCACTCCTGGGATCATGGGTCAGCCTAAGCAATGCTATAGGCCGTTTCAAGCTGTATCCGTAGATTTGGTAGGACCTCTTCCACGATCACGTTCGGGTTACATGCACCTTTTAGTAGTAACATGCTGTTTTTCAAAGTACACCATGTTATTTCCACTTCGTCGAGCGACTAGTGCTGCAGTAGCTAAAAACTTTGAGAATTATGTGCTTCTAGCTCACGGGATTCCTGAAACCGTAATTACCGACAATGGGGTTCAATTCACGGGATCAGAATTCAGTGGCCTTCTCAAGAAGTACAATATTCCACGAGTTCACTACGGGCCTAGGTATACGCCACAGATTAACATGGTGGAAAGGTACAACAAAACAGTCATGACAGCTGTTTCGTCTTATGTAGCTGACGATCATAGGACATGGGATCTTAATTTATTTAAGGTGCAGTTTGCATTAAATAGTGCGGTGAACGAAACCACTGGGTTTAGTCCATTCTTTTTAGTCCATGGCCGGGAACCAATTATTAACGGTTCTTTTTATAATGATGACAGGGAATATGAGATCTCTATGCCAAGGGACGAGTATGCGGGTGAATTTGGGGTCCTTCGGGATATTTTTAATAAGGTTCGAGTTAATATCGAGAAGGCTCACACGACGAACGCGAAGTACTACAACCTGCGACGCCGTAACGTTAATACTTTGCGCGAAGGTCAAGTAGTGTGGCGGAAAACGTACGTACAGAGTGACGCCGCAAATTTTAAAGCCTCGAAACTTGCCCCGAAGTACGAGCAGTGCGTAGTCAAAAAAGTTTTATCACCCTTGGTGTACGAATTAGTTTCATTTAGTGGCAAGAACTTAGGTTCTTGGCACATAAAGGATATAAAAGTTTAATTTCCGAATTGCCCTGTATTCCCCTAGTTGTATTTTTTTTTAAAAACATTTTACCGGCTTGGATCTTTGTTTTGGCTCAATTTAAATTTACGTTTATAAAGAAAGCTACAGTATTTTTCTTTTTCATAATTAGCTTTCATAACATTTTAATTTAATAAATAAAACTGGTGTGCTTACTTGTGTCGTAATAGACCTAGTAACAACCTACGTATATTTATACAGTCACGTTTTTTTTTGTAGTCTTTTGATTTTTAAAATCACTAGATTTACATATTTTAAATGTTTTATGTTGTTTATGTTTAATGTTTTTTTTTAGTGTGTTTATGTGTGCGCTGATAAGGCCCATACACACTAGCGTTTGCAACGCGCGTTTTTATGAACGCTCAATATAGCGTTTTTATGTTTTTTTTGTATAGGCGATTATAGCCAACTATTTAAAATAGTTTTTACGTTGCTCGTGTCAACATTAATTTTTTTTTTAGGCTTTATAGTAGCCGTTGTAAATTAAGTTTAGATAGGGAACCTTATTAGGTTACTCTTTGTTTTTTTTTTTTTTTTCCTTTTGACGGAGCGGGTAGTGACTCCTTAAATAAGCCACTAACAACTGTTGTTTAGTTTTTTTTTTGTCTTTGTCTTTAGAATTGGGGTATCGAGTGACACTAGGAGAGTCGTCAGCTCATCAGGGTTATGAATGTGGGTGACACCCAGTGAAATGGATACTGGGTGCTAGTATATGAAAGAAGTGAAAGGTGATCAATGAATGGTGATGAATAACAGGTCGGGGTAATTGTTGTGCTTAGGGTTGTGCTGTGTAGATGTTGTTTGTGCTTCGTTACGTCCATAGAATTGTTTTGTCGTCTCGTCTTTGGAGACAGTTTTTTTTTTAAATTTAGACTGGTTGTGCGCTCCAGGCTCTATGGCTGAGGGCAGCCGTGTTTCTCACCCAGTTCGAAACCTCTCGTGGGTAGGGGGGTATTGTAACGAAGCATTTCGGACCAACGAGCCTTGTAGCGACATCTTGTGGTTTCTGGCGATATAACATTGTTTTTATATTTTACCCGCAGGAAATCACAGATGGCGCTGCAGGGTTATCGATGGGCCCGAATATTTTTGATTATTTTATTTTCTTCAAAATTTGGTATAGTAAATTATCTGCAACATTTATTTTTGATATATTATAATTATATTGTTTAAATTTTGGGATCAAACAAGTCGATCGATTGTTGTCGTTGATTCGGCGAATTTATGGTTTGGTAGATTTTTTCTAGTTTGGCAACTTTGTTCGTGGTTCTTGTGTCAGACTGACAGCTGGCTGAGCTGAGAGACAGGTTATGGAAAGTGGGGACGTCGCGAGAGCGCCGGAGACTCCACTGCCGTAACAATAATGTGGGCAAATTAAAAGCCACGATTTATCGGCGACATCAAGAGCCGATGTCTCGATTTAAATAAATAGCTTAACCGAGATGGTGAGTCCTCGCAATTCTTCGTGCATATTTTTGCACCAACTTTGTGATAACCTCGAGGTCCTTTGTTTTCAGCAACATCACTGAAATCCCATCGCCTAAGGTCCAGTGGGTGGGATTAGGTTTCATCCGAGCGATGCCCAACTATCCCGGATGAACCTGTAAGTTATTTTCTTTGTTTTACACTCGTGAGTTGCCTTGCCACGCTGTCAGCTGAACCACATGCTAATCATTGCCATTCCTTGTTGCAGATGGGGTTTTTGAGTTTCTAAAGTTTTAACGTTTTAAAGTTTTTAACGTTTTGCAAGTTTTAATGTAAGAAGAAGTTTATGATTGGATCAGATGATTTCAACAATGTTTGGTGAATGAAGATTCCTACTGTTTTCTTCTGCGTTTGCAAGTTATTTCAAGCTTCATTACGGCGGAGCTTGCCTTGGTTGTTTGCACGTCGAAGCTTTCCTTTGTGCGGCGCGCATGTGGATGTGCTGCGCCTCTCCTTTTGTCAACACTCCGGATAAGGCCCGGTGAAGGACTGCGAGGTTGACCGGTGGACGTGCAGCCCGCCAGCTGCGTAACAGTTGGCCCGCTGCGCCGCCATCGTCCAGCACGCCCTGGCCTGAGCCGGCCTCAACTCATCACCTGTACGGTATTCCGGAACGCCTCAGGTAGGCCTGATAGTCGGAGGTCCTCGAGTAAGTGAGGTGCCTACAGGTGTACGGACAGTGTTTTAAACAGTGATATCCCATGGTTGTAACGGAGTGACAATTAACCTGACGGACCAAAGCGCGACCTGTCTCCCTCCATAGGGTTTTTGACCTACCTATGGTTAACCAAATCTGTATATTGAAAATTATACATTGTACCAATTCAAGGGAGTTTTCTTTGTCTCATGCTCACCGGTCTATAACATCTAGCTGTGCCCTTCAGGTAAACACCATTTTATAAATTTTCTGAAACATATCTGTATTTCCATAACACCATTTTCCATTTACCTACCTTGATTATAAGGTAGCAAAAGATTTACGTTTCAGTATTTACATAATCAATGGATAATTTTGCTAGAGCAGGTCGAAACTTCAAATCTAGCACGGATCTACCAAAGCCAATGATTTTCGAATGTGTTTTCAAATTCATATTTGGATCTTACATGATTATCATGTGCTCAGCACTGAAGGAAAACATCGTAAGGAACTCACGTATAAAACCAGACCTGTTCGTGCAGATAGGTAAAGGGACTCTGTGACCGGGATGGGATAGAGTGATGATGGATAGAATTTGCTGATTAAGAATTTTATAGTTTAACGTTTAAAGGTAACCTTATTTATTCTAAATACTGTCATCTTTTCTTTTTCATTTTCTTCTGTATGCTCCATACTTCTGTGGATGATTGAGGTGAGGCCTGTGCCCAGCAGTGGGACGTATTATACAGGCTTAGTGGCCCCGATTCCTGCAGACACCGCCTAATTTTATTTTAAGTTATATCCATCATTTTCATATCCGTCGAAAAGGAAAGGGACGGATGATTCACAGCTCTTAATTTTAGGAAGAATGAGTAAATGAATGAATAACCCGGGCGAATCAAAAGGTACGTCGGTGGTATGCAATCCGTTTGACGTGATGTCTACTTAACTGTGTCGGGTTATTGACGGATGTAAAATTTTTAGACGGTTGGTTTAGATTTGTGCTTAAAATTGACGTGTGTTCCATAAATTTTATGCTTGTCGATTACCCGTCCCTTTCCTTTTCGGCGGATAAGAAAATGACAGATATAACTTAAAATAAAATTAGATGGTATTTACAGGAATTAGCACCAGTGTCAGTTTATTGACAATACATATATCAATAAAATCGCATAGACAGGAAGAGGACCCGGTGGTGTAATGGTTAATACGCTCGTCCCGGCTTGACAAGAGCTGCAGGTTCAAATCCTGTTCGAGTCAGAAAATAAAATCGATTTATGTTTTGTGTACTGTCGTCTCTATCTTGTTATAAAGTAGGAAGTAACGAATGAGGAACGTTTAAGAAATGCCAAGCGTACTAAAATCACTTAAAACCAGTATCACCTTAAAAGTTATTCAAGGCAACTGCGATATTACACTGTGTGTATCAACTGAGGTAACACGTTAACATTCGTGTCAGGTCATATCGATTATATAAACAGGATAAAATATCAAGAAAGTATTCATCGATTCTCTCCGATGTAACTGTAATGCGAAATATATCAATCTGTGTAATGTAAGACATTACGCCGACTATGTGAATGTTTTTAAATGTAACGCAAAAAAAATATTCGCAAAGGGAAAATTAAATCGAAAAAAAATCTGACTCGGCTGGGAGTTGAATTTTATATAGAATATAGATTACATTATAATGAGTATTTATTAATATATGTACGTATAGTATAGAGTATTTATAATATTAACTTTAGTTTTACTTTTAGGTATTTATTTATTTTTATTTTATTTATTTTTTGTTGTTGCACCATCCCGCATCCAAGTTGTAAATGTTTGTTCCCTTTTGTTGTTTGCCTGGAAGAAATTGCTCTAGAGCAATAAGGCCGCCCAAATTGTACTGTATTCATGTGTTTTGTCTGATTGTTGAAATTTTAGTTCTGTGCAATAAAGTATATTTGATTTGATTTGAGTTGAACCCGCAGCTCTTGTCAAGCAGGGAAAAGCGTGTTAACCATTACACCACCGGACCTCCTGTCCATGCAAAATTCATTAGATCTATGCGTGGTGGAGTATGCTCCATACCCCCTCCGGTTGATTGAGGGGAGGCCTGCGCCCAGCAGTGGGACTTATATAGGCTGTTTATGTTATGTTATTTTCTTCTTATAGTGTGGGTTGTGAGGCAGGCTCATCGACCCTGGTGTCAGGGTTATGATTGAGCCGCCAAAGGCCCTATGTTATGGTATGTATGTAATGTCATTAGCGCTATTAAGCCTAATCACGGTTGAGTGGTATAAAAATAAAAAGCAATTAAATTTTGGCAAGTATTTATTGAATCCGTGATAGTCTTGTTCCGAGAAAGCGTGACTTTACATCGTAGTGTGACGGGTTCGAATCCTGGCTCGATATCTAAACCACTGTGTTCGACTTTTATGAGTTTGAATTCTTTCGAGTCTCGCCCCTATATTATACAATACAATACAATACAAATACACTTTATTGCACCAAAATAAAAAGAAATAATTACAAAAAGTCTCTTAATTAAGTACATGGAAAATGACGGCCCACTGCTGGGCACAGGCCTCCCCTCAATCAACCGGAGGGGGTATGGAGCATACTCCACCACGCATAGATCTAAAGAATTTCGCATGGACAGGAGGTCCGGTTGGTTAACACGCTTTTCCCGGCTTGACAAGAGCTGCGGGTTCAACTCTCAGCCGAGTCAGATTTTTTTTCGATTTAATTTTTAAAGTTATATATTTATTTGCATGTATTCTATTAGTAAAATAGAATACATGCAAATAAATATATAACTTACAAATATATATTACTTACAAATATAATATATTATTCATGGGACTTTGACATAGTTGGTGACTAGTTAGTGTATATACTACACACTTCTGCCGACCCCTTCGAGGGTACAGTTACGTTTATTAATTCGATACCCATGCTGCGAAAGAGTACCAGAAGTAATGCTTTAGGTCAATAATAAGAAACCTTTGGCATCAATAAAATAAGATGCAGGTCTATGCATCTACGCTCACTTTATTTGTTAATAATAATACGCATAATACTTAATAAATAAAGCCAAAAGACAACAAAATTGGTTTGTTCGTAAATGTCAATTATTTATTTATTAAAAATAAGTACAGTACTTAATACATTTTTTTTATTTTTTTTTACTTTACATTTTTTTTTACAATGTTTGTAATAAGTAATATAAGGGCACACTAGTATAATACCAAATAGTTCGTTATTTGTGTGTACATGTGAATCCCCGTGTAGTCTGCAACGGGCCTTACTTATACATACAATCGAGTTAAGATGTCTTGCCCTTCTGTAGAGGAAAAAAGAAATTATATAGAGCTTCATTCAGCCATTACCTTTTAAAGTTCACTTGCAGGTAAGTAGTTGCAAGTCGAGATGTAATTTGGTACAGGGTTTATTTCAATATTTCGAGTTTAAAGACAGGTTTATCAGAATTTTGTTAATGGTGTACTTAACGTGTTGGTAAGATAGTGTTACTGATGATATATTACGAAGCGTCTTCAGTGTTAATTTTATATGCAACGTAATTGGTAAATGATGCTGGTAAGTAAATAGTACTTACAACAAAATAAAATTAAGTGTTTTTTATATTTACAACTTCAACTTGCGAAAGATCTTTTTACTGAATTTCCTTTTAAGCTTTATTTTAACTACCTCGTACATTCGTGATGTATTCGCCTAGTTTATTCAGCGCTTATCGCTATCGACCCGAAAAAAAACGAATAATTCTTTCAAATATTCTTCATCTCATAATAGGACCTTTGTATTGACACTTTTATATTTTAAATTTTATAAATTTTGTATGATTTGTGTAATCTAAATGCACGGTAAACTATATTTTTTTGTAACATCTGTCACACTGCATTTATGGCAAATAAAGAATCTTATCTTATCTCATTTGACGCCCTGACCCGAAGTTGGTGTCCAACTGGGCACCCTCAGGCATGTTGCCTTAAATTTTGTACCGGGTGAGAGCCTCAGCGCTCCCCATTTGTCCGGCCCAGTAGTTAATGCCATCTGCGGCAAATCTACAATAAAATCACGTCAAAAAAAGCCTAATTTATTCGCTGTATGTTTTATTTCTTGACTTAAGTGGTAATTGGAGATTTCCTTAGATAAGGTTTAGTACGATCTAACTACTCTGAAGCGGGGTGCATATATGACACGACAGCTGAATAATGAAAGCAAGAGAAGTGTCAGGATAGAAGAGTCAATGCAAAACCTTATATAAGAAGATAATAATAAGATTGGTCTGATTATTTGCATTATTAAAGGTATGATACCTAAAGACATTCACATCCCTTTCAACCAGGTGTATTCCAGTCTTGATTCTGTAAATGTCAGGACTATTAGCATATAGATCGAAAAATAGGCTTATCCGATAACACACGGGCCTCTATTATTTATTATTATTTGTAGGACCTAGTTTGACATAAATGTCATCGGACGGAACTGTAGCAAATGTCAAACGATTGCCAATTCGACCGTCATATGATGTGATTGATATGTTGTGATAAGACAAAATACAGTTGCATAGAAGTGGTTTATTGTGGCTTAAATATCTGTTGATATATCGACACTGTTGATATGTCGTTTTATTACGTGTGAACTTTGCAAACTGGCTTAAATTACACTAGTAAATTGAAAATATTGACATCGTTTTTACCCGACTTAATGGCGAATCAAAAGAACTTAGACCAATCTATCCAGGAATTTGCTTACCACGGCATACGACCACGACTATCTCCTAAACATCACTATTCGGAAGAATTACATAGAAACATTTTGTTTCATGTTTTTTAGATAGCGATTTTTCCGCAGTCGGGTTTTGTTTTGAAACGTATATTTTACCAACCAGTCATGTCTATTCTATTCTAGATTTCTTCTATTTTGTCCCTCTAGAGCCATTTCAGATACATGACTTTTATTTGCGCATATAAAAGAAAGTGCGTAATGCCGACAAATGTCTAATAGCAATATTGGTTTTTTAGATGAATTGATTCAATGTGGCCTATTTAGGCCCCCTTATTGTATCTAGCAATTGATTTTCTTTTGACGCAATTTAGGGCCCCATTCCGCTTGGACCTGCCAAAATGTATGCAGTTGAATTTCACCTGGTGTCTTGTTGGTTTCCTTTGTTGGTCGCGACCGAGGTTGTGTCCTAGTGAGATATGGCCCTTATTGTAAACTTGTTTCAGACTACGTCTATTAGGTATTTAATCCTGTAATTAATAACCATAACAAACAAGGATAAATTATAATTGTTGTTTACAATGAGGTACATTTGGTTTACCAAACATAAATAAACTATTTTACGCCAATTGTAATGGTGTTTCATAGGAATAAGAACCGTAAAATTAAATGGGCATTTATGAAACGGCCTCACAGTATTTTCCCAATTTTACACGCTCTATCACGCAAAGTTTACTTATAATTGGAAACAAGTTAAGTATAGTTTTACGCCAATTGAATTAGAATTAATAATTGAAACGTTTTTTGAAATCTTTGGCTTATTGGGTACTTACGCTACTTTCTGAAGTATTTTTGTGCAAACTTGAATTTTAAGTTGTTGTTTTCTATTTTTGGTTTCTTATCTAGGCAATGAAGCGTTAAAAAGGACACGTTGAATCAATTCATCTAGAGAACAATATTGCTATTTGACATGTTGACAATGATCTCGATTCCTGCAGACACATCCTAATTTTCTTTTTAGTTATACCCGTCATTTTCTTATCCGCCGAAAAGGAAAGGGACGGATTATCGACAACTTGTAATTTTACAATTAATGAGTGAATGAACGAATATCCCAGATTAATTAAATAGGGGTCTCGCTGATATGCAACCCGTTTGACGTATGCTGTTAACTATATTCTGTCGAGTTATCGACCAATATAAAATTTTGGGAGGGTTTTTTAAATTTCTGCATAAAATAGTCGTGTATTCCATAAATTTTATACCTGTCGATTACCCGTCCCTTTCCTTTTCGGGGGATAAGAAAATGACAGGTATAACTTAAAATAAATTTAGATGTTGTATACTGGAATCAGTATAATTGCGTGCTTATTTTTATATACTGTAATAAATTGCTTCAATGTGGCTTTTTAGAGCCCCTGTGCTGGATATATCTCAGTAGTAAGAGGTATATAATTGAATGGAAAAGAATGAATAGGTAGTAAACAAGAGCAAGTATTTTATTATCACCGAAGTTGAATAAATTGCGTATTGTATAAAATCACGGGAAACTTCTAGAAATCCACAATCATTCTAACAAGAAATTGAACTCTAAAACAAAGCTATTAGCGTTACTATCGCTGTGAGTAGGTACGTTAATCAGTCACGCAGAGAAAACAGGCGATTTTTTAATAACAAATTATTCGGTTATGTCACTTCCTTTTGGTTACGTTTATTAACCTTGAGGCCTTTGGTACGGAAAGTTGACCGTTTGGTTAACTCAATCAACCAACCTTATAGTTAGTCGGTTAATTGAGTCTAAAAAGGGACTGAAAGGCAAACGATTATCGATGAATCAATCTGTAATTTGGTTGATGACAGTGACATTGGTAACCAGAATAAGCTTGAATTTTCTGAGAACTACAATCGCTGTAATTAATGCTGCTCTTTCAATATTACCCGACTACGGCGAACCAAAAAGGAGGGTTATGTGTTTGATTTACTTACAATAAATTCACGCTCACAAATCGTAACTAAACCAACTGCAGCCACTGTTGCTATTTTCGTGTTAAGATTATACAGTGTGTTAGAGACATCGTAACGAAAACTGGGGGAGATGTATTAGCCATAGTTCTGAGTTAATATCAAGTGGAATACTCCGTCGCAAAATTCATGACATTTTTGGTTTTTTTAATTAATTTAAATTTTAATACTTTTGCGATGCAAAATTCTACTTGATATTAACTCAGAATAATGAGGAGAATCATCCCCCTCAGTTATCGTTGCGATGTCACTTACACCCCGTTCTAGTACGTACAGGTAGCCGTTTAGAGACACCGTAACGAAAACATTGAGGGATGATTCAGACCATGATTCTGAGTTGAAAAATTCATTGAAATTTTAGTGTTTTTTTTTCATTCTTTACAGTTTCTTACTTTTCCAATGGAAAATTCTACTTGATTTCAACTCAGAATCATAGTCTGAATCATCTCCCTCAGTATCCGTTACGATGTCACTAACACCCTGTATATGCTAATAGTTAAATATCGTTTAATTATGAATCTATTAAGAAATCCTGTATGTAGCTCCACCCTTCCTGAAATTACTAAAAGAGTATTTACCAGTTACTGTTTGTAGATAGTAAGTACGTACACTAATGCGTTACCGGATTTGCGTAGAAACTAGAAACCGGTAAATCAATCAGTGAAACCATTGTTTTATTAGCGAATTTTCGCTTTCTGTTAATTTGTGCTGTAAAATATGACAGATATATATAATAATAATAATAATTTTTATTGCCAAAAAAGTAGGTACAATTCTTTCCTTAAAATAGCTTAGTCTTGGACACAGGTATAAATAGGTAGGTACCATAGCTGACTAAGTATATGAATACTTGTATTACAGCCTATGATGCCTCTCTCCTGGATATTTATGTTACTTAAGCTAGCTAGTATACGCACTCATGTTACCAAAACAAAGAAATACAAGAGTTTTTAATGACTGGCTTAACAAAATAAAAAGACAAAAAAACAGAAAGAAAGAAAGAAACCGGGATAACTAAAAAAAAGTAAAAAAAGTAAAGTATATTTAATTTGATTCTGATAACTATCAATATATGAGCCATTGTGTCCTGTACTAGGTTCAAGATCAATTATGAAATTCTAATTAATTTATTCTTCTTCTCTCGTGTGGGCTGTAAGGTGGATTACCAACCTCATCAACCCTGGTGTCAGGGTTACTATTGAGCCGCCAAAGGCCACTGACATGACTCATGTAACGACTACTTACTTACATCAGTAAGTATAGTAACCGGGACCAACGGCTTAACGTGCCTTCCGAAAGCACGGATCATCTTACTTACAGACAATCAGGTGATCAGTCGGTAATGTCCTTATCAAACTAGGGATCACAAAGTAATTTTTGTGATATTTCCCCACCGCGATTCGAACCCGGTTAATTTATTAATTTTAATCAAAAACGTAATAATAACTCCGACATTTTATCACGTTTTTCTATGACGTAACAGTGTGCTTTTTTTTACAAATTACATAGTAATGTCGTGTTTTGACGTTTAGTAAAAAGTAACTGATTTGAGTAGTTCAAAACTAGCATATTGTTATCCTAATCGGTCTAACAAATTCAGACGCGAAAATTTGCATTTTTTGTTTACGGAAATCTTGCCGCCACAAAATGTGCGAGCTGCACAATTGAATGAAGGATAAAATTGTTCCATCCTGCTTTTAAAAGGAAAATGTGGTATAAAGCGCCTGCTTTAAACTACATTTTTCCGCCTTTTAATACACCGTTTTATAGTAACCGAACCTCCGATGGCCTTACTCTAAAACCACGCCTTTGAATTTCTTTTCCGACTTTTGTGTTTTGAGGTTTCCCTATATAATAACATAGTTATCTGTCCTTGTACATAGGGTTGCCTATCAACAACCCACGCCCCTCACAGTGCAACAGACTTCACATGTGTACGATGAGAAATACGTTGACACCACCTCCTGAAGATATTGCAGATTCCTTACTTGACTTTTACAACATGTCCGATTTGAGATAAACATCGGGATGTTGAATTTCTATGTTGAAGGGGGCAGAGCCATTAGTTGTCACTAGACAACTTAGAAGCACTCTTTGTTATGAAGTCATATAAGATACATTATAATTATTATGATTTTATAGCGATAGGATAGGACGTAGACACAGAAATAACATAACATAAGCTCGCGACTTCCAAATACGATATTTGGGTAATCAATTGGGGTAATCAGAGAGGTACAGTCATTAGAAATATATTGCACCCACTTTAGGGGCGGTATTAATAAACTAACTTAAGCTTCGAGACTGCTCTCAAGATCGTGTCAATGTGACAATTCTCATACAAAAACAGGGACTTGAGCATGGTCTTGAGGGCAGTCTCAGCTGAGATTAGTTTATTAATACCACCATAGGACTCTGTCGCACTAACATAATTTGACATTTAGTGGTACCAAAGTGTATACATATTAATGCTCGTGACCGTACATCCATCGCAAGATGAACTAAGTACCCACACCTAATTGAGGCGGCTATCAGTAAGTCAGGCGTATCGCCGACTATAATGGAAAAACTGTTAGTGAAAACTGCACTTAAGAAAAATGAATAACTCATTGGTGCAACTCCGGTAACGGAGATTGAGAAGCAAGTAGGTGTACGGTCACGAGTACTAATATGTATACAGGGTGTTAGTGACATCGTAACGAAAACTTTGAGGGATGATTGAGACCATGATTCTGAGATGATATCAAGTGGAATTTTCCGTCGTAAAAGTATGGAACAGAAAATAACTTAAAAAAAATAAAAAATTTCATGAATTTTCCGACTGAAAATTCCACTTGATTTCAACTCAGAATCATGGTCTGAATCATCCCCCTCAGTATTCGTTACGGTGTCACTAACACCCATACCTACTTGTATGGCTACAGTATGTACTTGCGCGGGGTGTAAGTGACATCGTAACGAATACTGAGGGGGATGATTCAGCTGATTATTCTGAGTTAATATCAAGTGGAATTTTTCATCGCAAAAGTATAGAATTGAAAATAATTTAAAAAAACTAAAAAAAAATCATGAATTTTGCGACGGAAAATTCCACTTCATATGAACTCATAATCATGGTCTGAATCATCCCCCTCAGTATTCGTTACGATGTCACTAACACCCTGTATACTTTGACACCATGTCACATTAACTTTCTTGACAAATTAAACAGTAAGTCTCATTAAATGTCAAATATGATAATGCGACAGGGTTCTAAAGTGGGTACATGATATTACTCATGACTGTACCACAGGAGCACAGCAACAGATACATAAATAACTTTAGTAATTTACACAAATTAATACAATACTATCATCAAGTCTGGCACTAATAGGTCAATCGACCTTCGAATCCCATTAGGTGTCATTGAGCAATAAATCTCATTCGAATCAACTTATGAACTTTACTGTGAAAACCCATTACGTATATTAAGGTCAGAGATATTTATAGAAAATTAGAGCGCGATGATTACATTATTATTATAGAAGGCAACGTTGTGTGTCTTCTTCTATCGTGTGGGTTGTGAGGTGGATTACTAACCCCATCAACCCTAGTGTCAGAGTTATTATTGACTCGCCAAAGGCCCCTGAAATGACTTATGTAACGACTACGTTACATCAGTAAGCAGTAACCTGGACCAACGGCTTAACGTCTCTTCCGAAGCACAGATCATCTTAATTTTGGAAAATCAGGTGATCAGCCTGTACAGTCCTAACCAAACTAGGGATCACAAAGTGATGTTTGTGATTTGTCTTCACCGGGATTCGAACCCGGGACCTCCAGATCGTGAGCACGCTCAACCACTGGACCACGGAGGTCACGGTTATAATGTTGTGTGTGTATAGTCATATCTATATTTACATTTCTCTATTGGTCAAAAACTACAATATCAATAATCCAACTTAAAAACAGAAACGACAGGAACAGAACACAAAACTCGGTGACACAAAAAAGTAACACAGAGCTCTAACAGAAACACAAACATAAGATTTAACAGATGAGGAGTAGGTACATAGTTCATCTTGCGATGAATGCAATAGGGATGGAAGCTCTCAACTATATCCCGATTTGGTTAGTCAGAACATCCACCGCAATATGAACTAAGTCCCTACACCTCACCGAACTGTCTGTTTAATTTATACTATTTGTGCAACTTATATTTAATTTTATTGTTTTTGTTTCAGGTATGTCCTGAGGTTCTTAAAATTTAAACAACATATCAAATAAAGGTAAAACAAAATGTCTTAAAACTAAAATCTATATATATAAATACTATAATTGACTTTATTATTACTGTAATAACATTTAAACTCTTTAAATTATTATTATATTAATAAAGAAGCTATTGAAAACGTTTTAAAATTAGTTGCAATATAATAAATGGCCGCCTGAATTGATCGAAGGTTAAAAGGTTAGGATGCGCTTGCGCATAAAAGCAGTTTAGTGAAGTAAAGTCGACATTTTGGTTAAGTTGAAGGTTGGCCTCCTTCACTGGACATTTGGAAGATCTATTATGAGTACATAATTAGGTAATAAATCAGCTCATTGTATTTAAAGTTTATAGACCTTTATCATCTACGATTTACGTTAGTATGAAGTTAGATAAGGTCATATAAGTTCTTGAATTTATATATGAAGTATACTTTTATAGTTTTTCTGGATTTGTTTCCATAACTAAAACAATACAATCTTCTTTCCATTCATCAGAATCTTCTTCTTCTATCGTGTGGGTTGTGACGTGGATTACCAACCTCATCATCCCTAGTGTCAGGGTTATTATTGAGCCGCCATAGGCCCCTGACATGACTCATGTAACGACTACTTGCTTACATCAGTAAGTAATAACCGGGACCAACGGCTTAACGTACCCTCCGAAGCACGGATCATCTTACTTTTGGACAGGTGATCAGCCTGTAATGTCCTAACCAAACTAGGGATCACAAAGTTTTTTGTGATTTGTCTCCACCGGGATGCGAACCCGGGACCTCCGGCACAACGCTCAATCACTAGACCACTGAGGCTGTCAATCTATTCAATTTAATCAAGAATAAGTAAACGAACTCTTAAATTTAAATTAAAACATCCTAACATGATAAAGGTCATCTAATTTCTCATTCATCAAATCGTCAACATAATTGTAAATTATAATCAACCGTACCCAATTAGAACGTGTTAATAAACATCGTTTAATATGAACCCACGACCTTTTAGTTGAAAGGAGATGGTCATCACAAATCGATCGAACGCAAGGCCTGAAATAACTGGCGCGTTATATAACTGCACGTTTGAAGTATGATAGGTTATTTAGTTTATTTTTCATGTTGATGTTTGCGGTTATGTTTATGAAAGGCTACCGCACCAGAGGTACATGGTTCGATTCTCTAAAGGGTTTTACTGTGGGTACACTGGCTGCTTCTTCATCAATCCGTAATGGTATCCGTAGAGGTATCCGTATGGTGGTTACATCGGTAAGTAGTAACTGGGATACACGGCTTAACGTGCCTTCCGAAGCACGTATCATCTTATTTTCGGACAATCAGGTGATCAGCCTGTAAAGTCCTAAGCAAACTAATGATCACAGAGTAATTTTTGTGATATTTCCCGACCAGGATTCGAACCCGGGATCTACGGATCGTGGTGAGTCTAACGCTTAACCGCTGGACCACAGAGGCCGTTAGTATGAAAGTGAAAAAAATAAAGCAATAAAGTTTTCATATTTGTCGATAATTTTCATATTTGTTGTTAAATATCTATGACCAACTCCTTTCTCCAGTAAGTGGGACGTACATACGTATATATTTGTAAGTAGGCATAAGAAAAATTATTTTGAATGAAATATGTACAATCCAATACTTGAACTACTTAATAACCCAATTATTAACCCCACACAGTCTAAACATGATGTGCAACTCACTTTTTGCATACATACAGTGAATCATCTAAAGTCTAGACTACATCGTCATAAATAATAATTCCGTATCAAACTTAGCAATTACTTTCAATAAATCACTAGTAAGAGCTTTTGGTCTTTCAAAGATGACAAAATAATGACTTTGCGATATCGCACTCATTTGATATTTCCTTATGCTGTCTTCTGACAATCACTTGACCAATGTTTCTATAAGTACATGTGCAAAAGTATAGAATTGAAAATAATTTTAAAAATAACTGATGTGTACTCTCTGTGGCCAGTTACATCCATGATTGATCGTGTAATTATTACGAATATGGACAGCGATAAATGCTAGCATAGATTCTTGTAATTATAGCCTTATTGGACATTAGCTTTTTTCTCGTAACTTCGGTAAGAATACTAGAACAGTTTAGTCTCTAAAGAGATTTTTTTTTATTTTATGAAAGATCGGCAAACAATTGACCAGTATCTCATCAGATGGTAAGTGACGATGTGCCCGAGGATGGAACATGCTTACCTAGAAAGTGCCTATTCACTCTTGTTCTAAAGCCCAGACAGAGTACACCAATTTAGTTTCCTTTGGTCGCCTCTGGGTTCCGATTTAGTAGTCTATGGATTTTGCTCTGTATCACATTCAATATGAGTGGCATATTTGAAGGACATAGATATCATAGGGATGGTCGAAAATTGTTACTATTGAGCACAATAAAATAAAATATTCATTACTCGACTTGCGTAAAAATTAAAGATAGAAAAAAGAAGGTGTCTACATATTTCTCGCTAGTCACCCAAATTAATCTTAGAAACATTTCATAACAGACATTTTATTGTTACTGTGGTATTATGCTAAGATGGAAAGATGTAACATGATGGTTCCGGGTATGTAATTAGGTTTCAGATCCGATCATCCGATAACTTAGTAACTTGTTACGACACTTACCCATAATCACATTATGATGTGAAGAATCAAAGATACTATTACTTATAAAAGTAAATGCCAATTGATTTATAATGTCTGTGACCTTATTAAATTGTATTTAAGTAACAATAGATTATAACATTATTTTTGCCGAAATATGATTTTATTTTATTGAAACTTTATTGGACATAAAGTTGAATTATCTTTTATATTTATACTTGTGACTTAACCATTAAAATTATGTTGTATAACTGATGTGTCTTATACATACACTTACTTAGGTATAATAAGGAAGAGGTTGTATGAACTCTGTCTAGATTTATTTTTTTATAGGAGAAGTATTCTGTAACTTGTATACTTGCAAGCAAAGTAAATTTACTTAAAAAAAATATAAACAATAGCATAACATGCAATAGGTATACACTGATAGGGTTATGTTTTAACAAAGAGGAAACTATAGGCAAGCGTACCTATAACAAACAATTATTATTGCAAGTAAGTACTTAGCCGATTTAGCACGAGTTACAACGTAGAGATTTATGTACCAGAATAATAATGAAATCAACTTTATCAACATTTTATGTGCTACAAGAAGATTTACAGTAATACTCTTGAGGTCGTCATATATACAGCGGTTACCATTTCGCAACAGTACTTAAGCTTAGCACTACTCCACAAACTTACGAGATGTGAAAGGATAGATTTCATACATTTCATTTTTGCTATTAAATATCTAATTCAGTTCAAACATTACATCATTTCCTTAATGCTCGTTAATAAACAGGAACAAAATGTATTATTTAAAACTAAGTGCATCCAGTATGCAAGGCTTTTGATAGAGTTGTGTTGAGTAATATTTTACTGTGAATAAATACTTGGTGTAACAGTGTAACCTTTAGCTTATCACAGTTTATTACTAGGTATTCATAAGCTTTTAAGTTGTACCGTCATAAGTTGTGATGTGACACATTTTAACTTGACGTGTTACATACAGTGATTACAAAGTAAATATATTTTTAGTCTTCTTCTGTCGTGTGGGTTGTGAGGCGGATTACCAAACTCATCAACCCTGGTGTCAGGGTTACTATTGAGCCGCCAAAGGCCCCTGATATGACTTATGTAACGACTACTAACTTACATCACTAAGTAGTAACCGGGACCAACTGCTTAACGTGCCTTCCGAAGCACGTATCATCTTACTTTCGGACAATCAGGTGACCAGCCTGTATTTAGTGATACCTAATATAAATAATATTGCTTAATATTTATTTTTACTTTATCGTTCAATGAGTAAAGTGCCTATCGTTAGTGTTAATTAATACCAATACCTCCTTTTTCTTTTTCTTATAAGTAATTTGTTTTTTTTTAGTAAAGTAACGTGCCTGTATTTTAGGATAGCAATAGTACATTTAAGTATTTACGTAGTTATATGATCCAGTCAACTATTTTTTTATTCTCTTAAGGGAATAGGATAATCAACTTATTTAAAAAGGAATGGCATAGCTTGAAACATTATGATCTTATCGCATATAATGTGTAAAATTAAATATAGAAATTCAATATTTTATTTAACGCCATAACATTTTAATACCTGTTACAGTAAAACTATTTCCATTTGTGATATGAACAACTCTAGCTGTGGCGTTCGTGTTACTTCAATTACCGATGCAGTTTGAATAGTGATTGTTATTATGTATCATTGTAGGCGTTCCTGATTTGGTTACTGAACTTGACTAGGTACTAGTTATTGTCTTTTATTTATTAACATAATCCCTAAACTGCTTCAGAGCAGAGGAAGAGTGAATCAAAAGGCACTTGCTGTCTTTGATAAGAAATCTGAAGATGGATGCTATGGACCGTGGGGAGACAACTCATCAGCCTTTTGGCATCGTCTAATGATCTACCATTATTCTGTGGGTTGGTGAATGTCCACATGTCATAGAAGTGAATCTTTTTAATTTCTTATTATATTATCTGTTCACCAACTATCACGTTGGTCTAACAGAAAGCTTGGTGAGGTGTGGGTACTTAGTTCATCTTGCGATGGATATACAACCCAATTCGCATTCGGATAGTCGTGAATTTATGTTATGTGTTGTTGTTAGTAATATTAAACGAATTTTATTTTATCTATGAAAATTGAAATACACAGTATTATACAAAATATGCGATTATATTTTACTTCATATAATTTCCAACTATGTGAGCTAGTATAACTTGTCTAGTGAGATACTTACATCACAAAGTTGACAACCGAAGCACACCTTAGATCGGTAACGGTAAGGTAAAACCAACTTAGTATGATTAACCGGAATATTTCGTTACAGGAAATCACCAATTTTGTAAGAATTCATAAATATATTGACCGAATTTCATTGATAGGATCTATAGCCTTTAAAGTGTAAAAAAAAATAGTCAATTTTATTTTCGTACCTATTCAATAAGACAAAAAACCAAAGAGAAAAAGACGTTTTTTGAAAGATCTCGATTACGATTTCGAATCACAAATCGTAAATCAAAGCATTTCAAATAGCTTAAAATAGTTTTATTATGTTAAATAGATCTTAACATTTCCATTTTGTCACTTCTGACTCACAATCGCCATTTGAACATTCAAATAAACATAGACTTTTATTTTAAGGCGAGGTGATATGTTAATGATGTGAGAGCGTATATGGAAGACAGTGGGTGAACGCGTCTTAAATACCAAAATCCAAGGTCGATTTCAGGTTATTGGGAATTATGGAGTTAGTCACCAAGCAGTGCCCTATTATTTATGAATTTTCCAGTTTCCTATTACAAATAGTATACCATTGAATCCTTGAAAATGTTTAGCAAATCACACAAAGTAAATCTTGATTTGAGAGTTTAAACAAATAGTGTAATACCAGTCTGTGATGTAGGTTTTTTGATCTTAATAGAAGCTCATCATAGATAATCAGTGATCTGACAAAGTTTATTAGTAGTAGTTATAATTTTGAAAGTCAACTCCTTGACATTTCAGAGTTTGTATAAATTAAAATTAATTAATTAAGTATTCAGAATAGCCAACTTGTGAAGATTAAACGACCGTAAATGATGTGATAAATAAAATGGTTTTCTTTTTAATATTTTGTAACTTTTCAAATAGAACTGACTTATTAATCCGTAATTAGTTTATTAATTATAATATTTTGACTGGAAGAAATATCTTCTAGAGATAGGGGTGCTTAAAAAGTAAAAAAATGTTAAATGGCAATATTGCTTTCTTAGATGAATAACGGAACAATTGTTCGAAGTGGCATTTTTAACCCCCAAGTCCATCTTAAGTTATATCTTTTCTATTATTTGTTAATGTGTACAATAAAGAAGAATATAAATAAAGAATAAAATAAATACTTAATAATTAATTTGGTTTAAGTAATATATAACTTAATCAGCCTACGAAGGTTGTTGCTATGTGGGCACGGCTTTATTTGGATAGTTGCTCGAGATCTATTTGAAACATGCCAGTGACATGGGTAAAGAACATGGGTTGTTCGTTCTCCATTCGCACCTTTTCTGTTCACACCATTTCTTTGCTCATGTGACTCCATCATCTCACGAAGTGTACGCCGCGCCACCCAAATCATAGCGCTATATTTCCAACATTATGTAAAAGTAAACGATGCGGTGTACGTGACCTGGGCTTCCTCCTCCTCCTCACGACATGGCAATCATGCCACGAGATTATAGCATCGCTGACGTCTTGCTATCTTCATATTATAACAGAGTATCCATTTTATACTAAAGGATTTTCGAGTAGCTACATTAGTAACACTACATAGATATAAGTACAAACTGTGACGTCAATAAAAATGGACAAGGGGCAAAATCCTGCGCCCGGCCAGTTTATCCCGCTTTCCTAGCTTCGTGAGCAGCAAGTATAAAATAAAAAAAATCCATATACTGATTCTATTTTCTTATTTTCCTCTGGCAATCGTTTTTCCGAATACAAATGAATGCTTACTTACATACTAATCAATTATTAGATTTGTCGTGTATCAGATTTGAATTTAGAATTACTTTATTGTTTCTTTGGTCACGTGGGTATCAGAACCAAACGACAATAAAGTAGTAGTTCTGAATTTAAATTCTGATAACTACATAATAAATTATAATAATTGATATTTTCATTCGAAAACGCGATGATTACCGAAATAGAAAGACTTTACAACGTTATGAAATGTTGGCTCTAATCTTTTACTTTTGATCCTACTTAACAGCTTAACCATAACAAATACTGTATGTTACAAACACTTACTGTTAGATAACTTCTATACCCAAACAAAAAAAATACTACTTCATAAATAAACCACTTTAGAACTAAGTATTTCTTTAGTATAGAAATGCTGGCACTATTTAAAAATATTGAAGCTTTTAACAATAGAAGATCTAGGTCAAAACGAATTGTCTTTTGTATCAGGAGTATTGCAATAGGTTACCATATGAAAGTAAAGTCAGCGCAGAAAATGTGCAATGCGTCCAAAAAGAGAGTTAGTTGACGTAATATTTGAGACTGCTTAGTTTTTTTAGATTTGTCTCGCTCACATGGCATTCTCTAGCGTGATTGGTGTGAGTGTTTAAACTAGCGGCACGCTATGATGGTCGTTTTGACGTTTGTCCCGCTGATCAAGTATCGTATTAATTGATAACTACTTTAAAGGAGTAAATAGCTGTACTTTATTGTGTTTCAAGTTTCGTATAATTTATAGCTATATTGAGGAAGCAAATTACTTTACTTACTTTATGACAAATCGCGGCCATCATGCAGTGCCGCTAGATTAGTTCTAAGCTACCTCTTCATTGTCTTGGTGACTATCATTTGACTAAGACAAGGAGGGAGAGAGAAATAATGAAAAAGTAATAATTATACTAGATTATAGACAGGTTGCAATCGTTTGCAACTGGACTAGACTTTTAATTATTTGTTGCTCTGTACATCCGACGACACGTTATTATCACGAACTTAAAATTAAATAAAAAATATTTTTAGACATGTTAAGAATCGATAAAATGATTGCTATAATGTTCATGAAAAAGAATTACTAAGTAGACTGTACGTCGCATATTTAGTATTCGCGAAGTACTTTACCATCGATATGAAATAACATAATATATTGTTCTGCTATTGAATAGCAGATCAACCTCGAAACTATTTACAGGATTGCGAAATACGAATAATTGAAAAATGAATTATCTTACAAGAACTTTACAATCTAGAACTGTTAACAGATTAACTTTCCATTGATATACATCAATGACCGTAATTGGTAGATTTAGAAATAGGTAATTATGATACAATAAGAATTAATTGTATTACAGTTTACTCTTTTGAGAATCGTGTAGAGCTATGCAACTTATTTCACAACTTATATTTACTTAATCATAATCTCTTGCTAAAGTAAAATGCCTTAGAACAACAATACCAAGGCTTTTTCATTAGATTCTCGGAATAGGTTGAATTAAATAAAAACAATTATTGAAAGCCGCTCGGGCCGTACATTTATTTGAACATATGAATGCTTTAGATAGTGGATTCAGACTTTTGGGGGGTTAGCCAAGTTGCAAAAAAATATGACAATCGACAGTGACAGTGATAAAAATGTATAGGATTCACATAAGGGGCTTTAGGCCTTAGCCTTATAGTATGCTAGCTAGCCTCGTATCAACTAGGCAACAATTGACGCGTAACACATGACTCTCACCATGTACGGCAACGTTGCACAACAGCGCGCGACGTTGCCAGCTGGCGTGCAACAAGTTGTGCGGCTTGTTGTTTGTGTATAGAGTATCGTTAATTGAGCATCAATTGTTGTTGTCGAGTGGAGACGTGACGCGCAACAACACTTGTTCCTCTAGCGACATGTTGTCGACGGTTGACGTAGTAATAGATGCGTAGACAGACAACTTCGTTAAACAAAAGTTCCGTGCTAACTTTCAACATGTTGGCAACATGTCGAGATCCAAATTTTGCCAAGTGCAACGGCTTGAGGGTGACATGCAATCCCATAAATTTTATTACTGTTACGGTCGATTGACATAGGTATGCAACTTGGCCCAATATTTGGAAATCAAAAGAAAATTCCTGACAACTTATATCATAGTTTAACAAAAAGCGTTACAACTCAAGTACTCAATAATGATGCCTTTTTTATAGAAACTTTCTTCTTCTTCTATCGTGTGGGTTGTGAGATGGATTATCAACCTCAACAACCCTGGTGTCAGGGTTATTAGTGAGCCGCCAAAAGCCCCTGACATGACTCATGTAACGACTAGTTACCGGGATCAACGGCTTAACGTGCCTTTCAAAGCATGGTTCATCTTACTTTCAGAAAATCAGGTGCTCAGTCTGTAATGCCCTAAGTAAACTAGGGATCACAAGGTATTTTTTGTTTCAAGGGATTTGAACCCGGGACCTCCGGATCGCGAGCGCAACGCAACCACTGGACCACAGAGGCCTAAAAAACGAAAATCTATTATCGTAGCAGATTACAAAAGCCCTTTGGTTACCCACTAATACGTGACAAAACTCCAGTGACTATACAATAAAACTGTTTGCCAACTTTTACGTCATCACGCATCAAGTATTTGTCCTTGAAACGACAAGTGTTGAAATATACGATTCGCTACT
Source organism: Pectinophora gossypiella (assembly GCF_024362695.1). Classification (NCBI taxonomy): domain Eukaryota; kingdom Metazoa; phylum Arthropoda; class Insecta; order Lepidoptera; family Gelechiidae; genus Pectinophora; species Pectinophora gossypiella. Next base: position 5,924,039 of record NC_065407.1, on the reverse strand, counting down.
ACATAGTATATACTTACATAAATTAATCCATACCCATATTCCCACTGAAATGGTCAAAGCCACAAATAATCGATAAAAACCAGCTACTACTTTTGATATACAATATGTTGACAGATTTTTTTTAGGGGAGTTTACGGCATTGTTTACACAATTCAGTTACAAGTTAATTACCACAAATAAAAGGTGAACATGAACCTTCTACGCTTTTCCCTACATCATTATGCAAGCAGGCGAGCAGGTATAAATAAGTAATTTAATTCTATTCCAGTGCCCAACTTTTCCTAATACTAGCCTCTGATCCGCAATTTTCAATTATCAAGGGGGTTGAAAGTGCTAATGGCACTTTTTTCTATAAAGAAACAACATTGCTATTTGACATTCGTTGACGTTGCGCACTTACTTTTATATGCGCAAATGTCAAATAGCAATATTGCTTTTCCAGACGAATTGCTCCAATGAAGTATTTTTATTTTTATTGTTCTCCTAACCAAACTAGGAACAATCTAGTGAATTGTTTTATTTTTTGTTTTGATACGTCATTATCAGGAATCGGGCTCTGGATCTTCTAAGCACTAAATCACTGAGATCTTTAGTAAGTACCACAAGTACGCCATATCTATGCGTGGGATAGGGTTCATTTGTTCTATTGCAATATCAAATGACTAGTGATGACTATTAGGAGAATGTGATACGCCTACTGGGTATTTTATTCCTTTATGTGATTGTATTAAGGTTGCAGTTAAGAGTTCTACAAAGGTTTCACAATATACCTAGTCTGTACTTGTACCTAGGTACAAATTCATGTGACGCATTTAATGCCATGCATTATATTTTAATAAATCTCTGTGTACATTAAACAGCAAGAAATAACATATATTTTTTATAAACAACCATCGTAGAGCTAAATACATTAATATGTCAATTTCACACAGCAGAGGAATTATTACGTACCTACGTACAGTGAATCTATTTTCTTAGTGTCCGTCGGTAATCATCGCATATCCGAATAAAAACAAATGTTAAATGAATGTTAATTTCCATGTTCATCAATTATTCGATTTATCGTGCATCAGAATTTGAATTTAGAACTTGGAAATTTATGATTGTTTTGATTCCCACGTGAAAAATAAAATACAATTCTGAATTCAATTTGTCATGCACGATAAATCTAATACTGTCGTCGACGTGAAGGCAGACCACGACGACGATAGAAAGATGAGTTCAACGCCTTCTGTAACACCTGGAAGAACCATGCCCAAGACAGAGATGGATAGAAAGAGAAGGAGGAGGCCTTTGCTCAATAGTAGGACATCAATTACGCGACAGAAAAAAGTGCTCTACATGAGGACAGAAGCCTGACATGTCAGATCTGATATGTGTACCGTGACTTCAGATTGCTATCCGCCGTGGCAGTCTTATCTCTGAAGTGATACCACGCTCTACTATGTAATCTCTAGGATGTATTCTAACTGAGTTAGTGGGAACATTTAGCGAGTGAAATGATAGTGCTGTTAATCTGTGCATCATCTGCCAAAGTAACATAACCGTGCGATCTCTATTCTTTAATGAACGACTATCTAACAATTAATAGGACCTACCTATTAATAAGTTATTACTTAAACACATTTATCTACTTAGAACCTATTTAAGTTTGTAAATACATAAGTGTGTTTAAGTTTATGCTAAAATTATGGTTCTGTCATTACATTATATTGATTTTCACAGAAGAATGAGGCGCACTGAAACTCTCTGGTTTTGGCTACATAGTCATTGATCTAAATAAGTACATAGTCACTTCAAAACAAATTCCACGAGACAAAAATATTGATTTTTTAAAATTTTAATAAGATTTCTGAATAAGATTTCAGTAGAATTAACTACTATTTCAATACATCTGGTTGTGCCGAGCAGTGGGATGTATATAGGTTATTTATGTTGTGTGTGCAACTACTACCGTTACACGAGCCATGTCAGGGGAATATGGCGGCTCAAAAGTAACCCTGGCACCCTGTGCTGATAACGTTATCAATGAATCTAAATCCCAATCGCTATCCAAACAAAAGAAGAAGTAGAATTAGAATAGTTAAAATTCAAAACGAAGCTACTTAAAAGAAAAACCAAAGCGCGTAGAATGTAACTGCACTAGGACTTACCTACCCTGTGTTTACCTGTCGACATTCCATCATGACTGTCATTACTAGACGGAAACAGTACATAAATACCATCCTATCGTCAGTTCCGACAAATAGGAAAAGAGACTTTCCGATTTATGCTTTTTCTAATTGAAATATGAGTTTGAAATTCAATAATAATTTCGACGTCAAGTAATTTCCAGTTGAATTTATTTTTTAATTATATCTTTGTTTTCCTGGATTGAAAATATTTATATTTTGTAATTTAAATTGCGATGAAGAAAATCTTTCATCGATTTGACTAGTCACGTTAAAGAAGAATTTAAATATATCGAATATATAATATATTAACCCAGTAGACAATGACTGTTACGTTGCGCCGAGCCTTAGTATATACGTAAGTGTGCTTATGCAATTATTCAGTGATATGGATAATAAAAAGACGGAAATCCTGCTTTTCTGACCTTGCACTTAATATTGTAACGAATTAGAGCACTATTTAGCTAAAATGGTTATTTCGGATGTAATTGATAAAATATAAAAGCATTCCATCGATTTGCATACCAATTTGTAAGTCATTTCCTTTAAATAATTATTGAATATAAGCAGTCTGAATAATAGAAGTAGTTTTGAGTACTGGGGGCCTAAAAAGGCCACTTTTGATGAATCATAATAGGTTCCTATTATGAATTGAATTGAAAATCGTAAAATGGCCACTTATAGATTTTCATATTTCAATTCATATTACGATTCATAATATGAATTGCCCATTTTGACAGTTCTCTATGGAAAGTCGTAAAATGGCCAACTTTAAGATGAATTGCAAACGTCAAATAGCTGAATTCTTAGAAGTTAGTCAAGAGCATCTTTTTTCAATTCATCTTGTAAAACGCGGGAAAGTGTTTGTAAAAAATTCAATAAATAATTTAATTACGGCGGATTTAGGCTTGATATGGCATGTTAATGAGTGAATAAGAACCCTATCTGCCAGTGTCTCGGTGTGATATAACCCCTTTTTCAAAGGTAAGTGAAAAGATTCGATATTAAAATTGTACCTAAGTGCTTACTTATTTATAGGTACCTTAATAGGTACACTTGAGTTTTTATGCATATGGCTTATACTAGAGGCGTATAGGAGCTAGTGCACATGTTTCTATGCATTGGGCCAGTGTGTTAAACTGCATAAGAGTGGTGTGCGTCAAGCTAGCGGCCTCAAAAAAAAAATGGGCACGAAAAAATAATTTGACCATACCAAAAAATAGTACTCTTATTGAAAAAAATAGTACCTGTTGTAAAAAAATTAGTACCATCACGGTTCTGGATTTATAGCCATGTTTTATTGCACTTGCTAGCTTGACGGTGAGCGAAATTTGGCGAGAGTTAACGACAAGGTCTTTCGCTTTGATTTAAACGCCAAAAAATAGTACCGAAATAGTACTCAACCCCCTGCAAAATACCGAAAGTAGTACTTCAACGGTTCCAAAGTTATAAAGGCAGTTCTTTGATCCCGCTAGCTTGACGTTTTGAAAATACCTATTATCTGGGGAATGCTTGCATACTTCAGTTTGTAACTAATGTCAATAAACTCGTATGAAATAGTACTCCCTACCATCATAATTTGGACCTGATTCTCTTTGTAGAAATATGTCAAAAAGTCATTATAACCTATGTCATACATTTATCAAGACAAGTACAGTCGCGAACAAAATTATTACACATGGTCAAGAATGTTGTCAGATTTTAGTATTTTTCCCCATTTTTGGGTAAAAATTGGTGAAGTGCCAGGGTTGTCAGATGAAAGTAATATCATTTTTGAAACTCTGAGTTATTCTACAAATACTGCAAATTGTTTATTAACAAACACTTCGATCCGTAACAAATTCAACATGAAGGTATAAATTATAAAATAAAACAGCAGATTAAAAATGTATTATGATGTATTAAAATCACAGATTGTTTTCGATAAGAACTAGACCCATGCAGCCATTTTCTATTAAAATTAGTGTATATGGGTGTATGCAATAGGATTTTTTTTTAATAGCAGCAGTCTGAAGTGCAAAGAAATGGTAGGGTAGACCTCCAAAATGGCAATACTTACGAATAAATTGTGAGGTTATGTAATTGTCTACGTGACTGTATCAACAACAAATGTATGGCATAGGTTATGATGATTTTTTAACATTTCTACAAAGAGAATCAGGTCCAAATTATGATGGTAGGGAGTACTATTTCATACGAGTTTATTGACATTAGTTACAAACTGAAGTATGCAAGCATTCCCCAGATAATAGGTATTTTCAAAACGTCAAGCTAGCGGGATCAAAGAACTGCCTTTATAACTTTGGAACCGTTGAAGTACTACTTTCGGTATTTTGCAGGGGGTGAGTACTATTTCGGTACTATTTTTTGGCGTTTAAATCAAAGCGAAAGACCTTGTCGTTAACTCTCGCCAAATTTCGCTCACCGTCAAGCTAGCAAGTGCAATAAAACATGGCTATAAATCCAGAACCGTGATGGTACTAATTTTTTTACAACAGGTACTATTTTTTTCAATAAGAGTACTATTTTTTGGTATGGTCAAATTATTTTTTCGTGCCCATTTTTTTTTTGAGGCCGCTAGCTTGACGCACACATAAGAGTGGTGACTCTGGCCTTAAACAACAAGCATACACTGCTACTACTACACTGTTAGTACAAAGTGTTAATAGAAAATGGTAACATTCTATCAACGCAACGCAACGGTTGATTGAGAGGAGGCTTGTGCCCAGCAGTGGGACGTATATAGGCTATTTATGTTTGTTATGTTATGTCTATCAACGCTCCAAAAGTGAGCACATCACTTAATTGTTTTATATCTAAATAGCCATTTCATGCAGAAATAAAACAATGTGTTTATATTAATAGTTTATTTAATTAGTTCATTATTATATAGCTAAATACTAAAACTATTTAATTTCAGGTGTGTGATGCGGAGTACAATCTTTTAAATGTTTTGGCTGGCCATGGTCGGGGAGGTCATGATTCCTTTGTGTGGAACAACCACATACTTCTTCCACATAAGTCTTGAAACCCACTTCAAGCTGCTACACGAAACTGAAACGGAAACAGTGTGGTTATTATCTGTGATGTACTACGACCTACTGTTATAACTCCAATCATAGAAACTGAGCCCGAGTGCCTCCTGCGGTGTTATACGAAGAGAAACGCAAAGGAGAAACCTTTTAACGACTGAATGAGAATTAAATAAATAAACAGCCAGCAAAAATATTAATATTTATTTCCCTAAAATAAATAAATAAAAATTAATAAAAAAGCAAGTCAAGAGATAATAGTTTTTTTTTTCTATGACTGATTATTACCTAGTATATTCTATTGGTCCCGGCTATTAGCCGTAAAAATACCTCCACCAACCCGCATTGGAGCAGCGTGGTGTAGTATGCTCCATACCTCTTCCAGTTGATTGAGGGGAGGCCTGTGCCCAGCAGTGGGATGTATATGGGCTATTTATGTTTTATGTTATGTATGATTATTAGCTATCTCAGCTATCTATATCGAATAATTTTCAATACTGAAACCCAACTTGGACGCGAGTTACGTATACTTTAACGAAAAAATACGTACAATATGCACTCACAACAAATGATTCTCCTATGAAGTATCATAGATATACTGATAGATATTGTTTTACATATTCGTATAGGAAACAGTATGTATAATTAATAGGATACTTACTTTTAAATACAAGTTGAATTCCATCAACTTGTACTATATGGTTTGAATATTGTTTATGTAAACAACATTTGAAATGCCGCCACTCCATGAAATTCTTCTGTGTTCATTTTACAACCGTTACATTTATTCTTGATTTGGTATTAAAACATAGCGCTTAGAACGCAAAAACCTAAAAATTAGGTACATGGAAAGTGAAACATTTTGTTGTTGACATTGACTTGCCGGTGCCGCCATATTTGACAACCATTTTTTTTAAATGTTAAAAAATTATTGCCATTTAAAGAAAAAGAATAAAAATAATGTATTCAGTCTCTTTCGAGTATCCTGTTTTAATCCATAATTACGTTTGTTTTGATTAACATTAGTATCTTTTATTGATAAATTATGTTTTTTTAATGCTTTTTAACACATTTTTTATGTACACCTTGTTCAAATAATCTAAAAAAATAAAATAAAATTTACCGGTAAAATTCCGGTAAAGTTACGGTTTTATTTTATTCGTATGGCAATAAATGCGTGCAATCGAATTCAGCAGATGAATCAAAGATGAAATGAATTGTTGCAGATCCTCTAAAGAATGCGACCATTTTACCAAAAATAGCAGAATTGCTTCAATATTGCTCGCAATTCAGGAAATGATTTGGATTTAGATGAATTGCTAAAGTGGCCATTTTAGCCCCCCTGATTGTCCGAAAAAGTAAGATGATTCCGTGCTACGGAGAGCACGTTAAGTCATTGGAGCCAGCTATTAGCCGTAAAAAACACCTCCACCAACCCGCAGTGGAGTAGCGTGGTGAATTATACTCCATACCCCCTCCGGTTGACTGAGGCTGATTATATTTATAGTGAAAAACCACGCCATTTTGAAAAATAACATTCTTATGTAATTTTATTCAACAAAATCTAGATTTTTTTCAATTAATTTTAATCCAGGTTTTTTTTTTACTTGGATTGAAACTAATTTGTTAATTGACAGGCTTTGTTAACAAACAAATATAATATCCGAATGTTTTTTTTTTTTCAAAAAGCCGCTCATGTGTTTTTCAATTCAGAACACACACAATATATGTATGTAAACGTACCAATAGTGGTATTTACATTTGTACGATAAAGTACAAGTTGTAATTTCATTGAGAATTATCAAAGTGACGTAATAAGAGCAGCTGCTACTAAATGCTTTGAAAGTGTAAATCCGAAACAAAGCGGCAAACAATAGACGGGAGGTGCGCGTGCGACGGTGAAAAGTGTTCCGCACATTTCGGCACTTTTGGAAGCACCCGCTGGAACTAAACGAATATAGGTAGCAAGTTGTTTATGTAATGTTCCCTTTTGTTTTAAAAACAATAATATTTATTGTTATAAACTTGTTTTATCTTATGTGGATTTCGACAAGAACGATTAAATGATAAAGTTGAGAAATCTTAAAGGATGATTGAATGAATGGTTAGGTGTTCTAAGGAGCTAATCCGAGTCCAACCATCCTTTGTTTGGATTTCTGGATGGAATCGAAAAAAAAAGAAAACGGATGAATTAAAGTTTATGGTGTACCTTACCTATTTTACTGGGACATAAGTAATTATAATAAAACTAAGTACTTAGATGATTAAAATTTTAAATGTGACGAAACAGTTCATATACCTAATAGTGTTAACGAAAAAAATGTGTTTGCATCAATAGCATCTGCTTTCTGCATAAGGAAATGAGTAGAAAACATTTATTGCATTTTTAAGATTTCGAGGGGAGAATCGAGCGAAAGTGTACCGGAGATCGCTTTCGTTGCAAACCAGTTGGCTTTCTTCAGTAGATGTATAACATGGGTATTACAGAGGTTCGTATGGTGTGAGATGAAAGCAGGTTGGCTGATAATCAAAGGATCTAAAGTGTTACTGTTTTCTTAATCTCCCTCGACTATCATTGCATTTCCGAATACAAACTATTCGGGAATTATTGCCGAGTGCTTTCGTATGTTTTACGAAACGACGGAATTCAAATGCTATAGAATTTTGAGTCCAGAGTAAAATTCTATCCAGTAATTCCAGAATTAACTACTTTAAATTTGTTTTTTACAAATGGTACTCCTAATTTGAAATTCTCGATTCCATAGGTCATGTGATTTGCGTACACTTATTAATCTAAAAAAAAAACATTTTAATTACCTATTAGGTTTTCTATAGCGTCAATGAAAGCGAAATTTATTTTGGCTACGCTGTACCACACGTTTTGCTTATCATTTTTGTACGCATTTAAGATCATTAGAATTATTACTGTTTCATATCATTTAAATATCGATTTCTATTGAGATAGTAGTTTAGTGATGTTATCAATAATTGTAATTTTCTTAACAACAATCGCATTATAACAGCAACTGTCTAATTTAAAAGCTCACTCCCATTTATTTTTACCTTTGCAACTTTAACTATATGTAAGGTGCAAGATTTATTTACATTTAAAAAATTAAAAAGTTATTACATTATCAGACACAGATTTATTTTTCTGTGTAAGTAAGTATAAGTATAGATTTTTTTTAAACAACGAACTATTTATTTGAATTAAATGGATCATAAATTATTGCATCAGTAAGCACTTAATATTTATCAGAAATCCTACAAATTTCGTAAGAATTAACTGGGTAAAAGTCAGCGGCTATTTATAGGAATCTTAATAGACCGCTAACGGCGCTTCCTTTGGACAGTACAGCAATAAACGCGACATAAAGCGTTCAAGGTTTCTGCGTGCGCCTGCGCCGAAAGTTGAAGCCTTGTCGATGTCAACGCGCAGCCAACAATAAACTTTCCGGGCCGATCGTGCCGGTATAATGTAGAGCCAAGTTTTGATATCATCGTTTTTTATTAGGTATAATTTGTTGTTGTTTTTTCAAATTACTTAATCTTATCTAGAACTTCTTCTTTCATGTGGGTTGTGAGATCAATGACCAACCTCATCAATCCTGCTGTGTGGGTTAGTATTGAGCCGCCAAAGGCCCCTAATATAGCTCGTGTAACGATTACATTTTCATTACTAATTTACGACGGCTCTTGTTGGCGTAGAATTCTCCATGTTACTTTTCTAGGGAAAAATAGAGCAGTGGTTTCCCTCTTGCCTTTCACCCCGCAGTACTCTGTTTGACACGAGAGGGATGGCGCCCAGAGTAGTCTATTTCAAATCCGAAATAGCACTCCAGTCCCCCACCTCTGAATAGTACTGACAGTTACTGCTACCCTCTGTCAGGTTCCAGGTTACAGTCCCTGTGACTTGCCCCTTCCGTCCTTCATTGCCTTACCGATGGCTCCCATGTCCGCCTCTGCAACCGTTAAGGTCTTCACCCGTAAGGCAAGGCAAGGGACTACAACTTACTTATTTAAAATATTGTATAAGGTCTAGTGGTACATCCCAGTGAGATTTCCACTATAAAGTAAGATGTGGAAAGTGGTTATTTCTAAGGCTTGCCCCCTATTACATGGACTTAAACAAAGCTGGCGAGGTAGATGTATATACGATTACACCTCTGCCTACCCGTTCAGGGATACAGGCGTGATGCTATGTTATGTAAGTTAAGGAGGGCACAGGTTATACGCGCTTTCTTAAAGCATGCTATTTCAGTTAATACTTCCGTTTGACAAATAAATGATTATCTACTGAATGTCCAGCTAATCAAAACTGTCTTGTCATAAATCACTAAAAAGCCGTAAAAAGAGACGGAGAAAGTAAGAAAAGAATGGTATCTTAGTTATTTGTTTATTATTCAATCGAGCTAAATGTCTAGACAGATTTTCTCATATTTCAGAATATGAATTAGCGGATATACTTGTCATAATTTCTTACAAAGTTGAAGAAGTGAGAGTGACTATTGCTTTTTAAAAAAAATCTGTGAAGATGTAGTCATGACTGTATAAATTTAATATCGACTTCACACGACTGCAGCCGACCGCGCGAAGTGGATGTCACAACTGAATGAACGTACAAAGGTATGCAGTTGAATATAGCGACTTCGCGCGGTTGCTAATCCGACTACGCGCGGTTGCTGCAGTGAAGTCCGTCTGGAGGCAGCCTTAGGCTTCTGGGTTATGTAAGTACACTTACGTGCTTACGCTAAAATAATAATGTATGACTACATAGATTTAAAAGATGTGTTGCTGTTGCAGTTTCTTGTAATTTTGCCTCCTTTTTGTTATTTTGTACTCAATTGTTTTGTGAACATTTTAAGTGATGTGATTGTTTTGTTTTTGCGTATCGCGTCCTTTTATAATAAAAATGTCTATTCTTTTTTTTTCAAAAATTTTGCATTGACCTTCGACAGGTTTACCTATCCATTATAATTACGTTGAATAAATGGTTCTGCTTCCTCTCACATCAAGTATAAATAATAAAAGTAGATCAAGTTGTGTTTAGCTGTAACCAGCTATCATTAACCGATCGTTAGGCATAATTGTGGACCGCAAGCGCAAGTCACAATCAAGTCAAGGTGGCGCCGAACGCGAATTTAAAGGCCTTGTATAAGTCAATAGCTGTAAGTGCTAAGATATTTCACCCCCGCCCCCCTTCCCCTATCTATCTCCTTAATTAGTAATATGAATCATAAATGTGATATCGCGATGCTAGATCTGACGGTGTATAGATGTCATGGCCAGATCTTAGAATTTATCATTTCATGAAATACAATATCACTCGTTGGCCACATCATGATGTAGTTCGGCCAGATCAATGAACACAAAACTTTTAACGACATGAGCAACTAAATGCATGATTACTTCATGTATGGCCAACGGTCAATTTAAGTTGGCTATTTTGTGAAATAAAATGATCAATTCTAAGATCTGGCCACGTCATATCATCATCAACATCGGCCCATTAACGTCCCTACTGCTGGGGCACGGGTCTTCCTTATGGATGGATAGGGAGATCTGGCCTTAAACCATCACGCGGGCCCAGTGCGGATTGATGGTTTTTAACGACTGCTAATGCAGCCGGGACCAACGGCTTAACGTGCCTTCCGAAGCACGGAGGAGCTCGAGATGAAAACTTTTTTTTTTGTGGTCCCCCATCCTATGACCGGCCTTTGCGAAAGTTGCTTAACTTCAACAATCGCAGACCAAGCGCGTTAACCGCTGCGCCACCGAGCTCCTCCCACGTCATATACACCGTTCCTATCTCTTCTTCTCTTCTTCTAATCCAGGGGTAAAGGGCAGGAATAATAGATTTCCACTCTTCGCGATCTTTTTCAGCCACACTTTTGGTTTTACTCCGTTCTTATAGGCTATAGTAAAAATACCTTGAAGATTATTTTGTCTCAAGTAAAACCTCTTTGTATCTAGTGTATGTATAATCATGTATTTGAATGTATTTTAAGAAGTCGTCATGTGAATTGTTTCTTTTATATATTAGCCAGGTTAAAACAGGCTAAAACTTCATTAATTTATTATGACGAATAGTACTTAAAATGCAAAGTCACTCAAATAAATATTATAGTCAACTGAAATATATTTCTTTTCTTCCTTATTTCTTTAAATATGTATCTATTTATTGCATTTTCTTTCTATTGGTAAAAACATAAATATTTATTAATTTTTCGCTTGATCTAATTTATTTTCGTTAACAAATAAACGATTCATGAAAACATACGCAACGTATCTTGGGCCAGTAACAGTTATATAATTAAAAAGAACTGACGCCATGGACTGCATGGCTTTTAAAACGCGTTGTTTTTGGCACAAGTCAAGAGTAAAGGGAGGTTTTATTTTTATTTGTTTTTATTCAGAGACCTTACAGCTAGGTTTACAAAATTAAACTCTAAATACTTAACGAAAAGCCATTCAAAGCTTCCTCAGATTAAGATTGCTTGTTCTCTCTATTCCTCAAGCCATATTAATTACTTCGTTTTGAATAGAATTTGAATTTATCTTCTTTGTAATCATCTCGTTCATTTATCGCTAAATCTTTTACCTTGCACGGACTATTTTTATCGCTACCAGCACTATTACTTAACACTGTCCTCTCACTCACATACATAACCAGAGCTTACTTGGCTAATTTAAAATGATCTCCACTCGTTAACACTTTCCACTTGATAATAGTTCTAAGATTGTTGGTCAGGTATAGATTGGAGTTATGTAGGTATAAACTGTAATCAGACTCGAGTGGAAATTTATAAATACATATGTCTTGTATTTGTGAAAGAAATCAATTTTCTTAAACTATTGCGTTCTAAGTTACATCGTATAAAATGGTGAGTAAGTATTTGCAAAAGTCTATAGTAGAGCAAGTTTTTAAAGTCGAGAAAGTGGTTTAAGTTTAGGTGGTGGCGATAAGTTGCTAGCGTGTTATATCATCCTACGATGGACTGTAACAAATGAGAGCCATAGCTACGCTAAGGCGTAGTTGGCAGAATGCTTACCTCTCACTTTGAGGTCGCAGATTCGAATCGAAAATAGAATCGAATCAATAATTGTCGAATTTGTTTTCGAATTCATGTTTGGATCATAAACGATCGAAAACATCATCACCCAGATTCCCGATAAATGCATATTCGGAGTTTTGTGACCTAATCTGTATTGGGGTTTTCCCTTCGCGGGTTGGAAGGTCAGACAGGCAGTCGCTCTCGGTTGACTCGGCATGTCATGGGAGCAAGCTACAGAGGCTGCAAACGATTGCGAGAAGCCCTACATCTACATCCCAACAGGGGATAAAAGGATTAGATGAAGAAAAGTTTTTTTTTTGACGTGACTTATTGTAGATTTGCCGCAGATGGCATTAACTACTTGGCCGGACAAATGGGGAGCGCTGAAGGCTCTCACCCGGTACAACGTTTAAGACAACAGGCCTGAGGGTGCCCAGTTGGGCGCGAACCTCGGCTCAGGGCGTCGTCTGAGAGGAAAAATATGTGAAAGAATTAATCGATCCTAGTGGGTCGATAGCGATAAGCGCTGAATGAGGGAAATCGTCGACCACGCCGGCGGGGTCGGTATCGGGGATGAAGAAAAGTCTATGCTCGGGTTCATGAGTAACTAAACCTATTCCATGTTTTGTGTTTGTTCCCATTATGTTAGTATTCTGATCACGTTACTTAGGTTGTATAGAAAATAGTGATAAGGCGAGTGATAGCGACGGATGTCCTCATCATTATAAAGAGATATTAGGGCGGAGTCGTTGGAAATCAAACGAGAAGGCTTGTAAGTGTAATTAATCAGATTGAACGGATGTCGATGGCAATTTATTTGTGTATTTTCATCGTTAGTAGCCTTTCCAATCAACAACAAGAGTTGAGTTGAGTTGTTCACTTTTTGTGCTGTCCTAAGTGCCCTAACACCTGCACTATTAAAGACCTTCACGAAGCCACTGACAATGCCGTAAACGTGGCCAATTATTGGTCAGTTTAGTATCGATCGCCATCGACTCGCAAAGGAGAAGAACAACAAAAGGATATTGTTTGTGAGTCCATATTCTGCTACTTTTTAGGTACTTAAAAAAAACACTTTAATGTCTGTCCAAAAGCTAGGCACAGGTTTCCTCTCAAACCACATAGGGAATACCTATGGAGCATACCCTAACACGCTGCTCTTAAATTAAAACAAACCTATTATGTTGGTTAACGAAAACTTTGAGGGAAAATTCATGAAAGTGTTTGTACTTTTTTAATCATTTTCAGTTTCATACTTTTGTGACGGAAAATTCGACTTGATAAGAATTTAGAATCATGGTCTGAATTATCCCCTTATGTGTCCTCATCTTCCTAGCATTATCCCCTTTTTCGTAGTATCCGTTTACCTAACCTGAAGGTTTGACGGGTCCGGTTTTTTACAGAAGCAACCAACCCGAAGGGCAAACCGGATAGGTTAGGTTACGTGCCTTCAAAACACATTCCTTGGATATGTGGGTTTCCTTTTCACTAAACAAACCTTTTCTATAATGTTGTACAAAGCTAACGATAACCCGATGTGGCTATTTGAAACAATATTTCAGAAACATCAACACAGTTCCGAAGTTCAATTAAGAACCGGAACTCGATCCAGTTCTCCCCCCCATTAGGTCCCCACTTCGACTTACTTTCGTTCCGTACCTTGACCTCGCTCGGTTATCGGCAACGCAACGCGTAAGTGACAAAGCTTGCACTCGCGGCCTCGAGTCGCTTTTGTGCATTTTGTGGGTGTGCGCAAGCGTCATTTAGCAGGTAAAAACCAGGAGAAAGGAGTTATAGATATTGATACGATGTGAATTTCAAAACATTATCTGTCATATTGCAAGGAAAAGGTCTCCCGTTACTGTCAGTTTAGTATATGATTGATTTGGTACCTTTCAATGTAGTTACTTGTTCTAGAATGTAATAGAATAGAATAGAAAAAGTTTATTATAAAAGGACGCCACTCTCAAAAATAAGACAATAACATCATTTGAAGATTTTCACAAACCAATTACAAAAAAGCAAAACGAATGTTCGTCGAAATGATCATAAGGTGGTGGTGTACGTCCTGAGATAAAAAAGCCTCACTCAGCGCAAAGCTTGTTTGGTACCCAAACCATGGAAGTGCCTGCCAGGAAAAATCCGAAATGAACGATTATTGAAAAACAATACTGACCTTTACCATCATAATTTGTCAAACCTTAAGATTTATCGTAGTTCGGGATTTTACAGTAAATAGGTATGTATATAATACATTTGAATAAATTAATAAATCAGGGTTCCATTTTTAAAAAGTTTCTCTCAGATTTTTATTGCGATGGCATTATGTAAGGCTTTGGACACATGGACAGGTTAAATCGCATTCTTGGCCTTACAGGTTTTTTTAAATTAATTATGCCTTCATTTATCTTCTGGAATTAAACTGATGCGGCAAGCTCTCAACGTACTGGTACTTATTTCTATTGAATATTGCAGGTTCCTACTTTCTACCTCCCCTTAAAAGGAAAGTACCTAAACAAAAAACAAACACACATTATTTAATAACGAAAATTGACAGTATGTTTTTACGTTCGTGCTGTATGTAACTAGCACACTAATGTCACCACTTCCCTGTTGCTTACTTGTCATTAGAAAGATCATTTGACCATAACTGTCATACATTTCTGTAGACATAACTATGTAACATCCTCCAGAGCGTGTAGTTAGTGGCAATGTTTCTACTTATATGGCTAAATAATTATAAAGATACTTTCTAAAACCCGCTTGTTGAGAATCGTTTGTTTTTCTTGATGATAATTCAGTTGGGTAGCGGGGTTACGAGAGGTCCACTTGAGAACGGAATACATAAACGCTAAGAAGATGTAAGCAAAAACATAGAATGCGTTTAGCTGGTCATTTTAGGAGTCTTATCAAAGTCAACTAAAGGCAGAACCCGGACACAACATACCGACATCTCCTTCTTGTGCCGCCTAACGCGTATGTGTAAGCGAGACAGGATATAGTCCGCGCCGCTTACGGCCATTTAGACTAAAGCGACAACTGCTCCAATCCCACATGTAACATAGATACTTAAATCATGCTTGTAATCCTTAACGGAATGAAACGCCATCAAACCGACAACAATCCACCAGTTGGAGACTTTTCCTGCAGAGTGTGCGGTAGAGTTTGCCGCTCTAGGATTGGCTTGCACAGCCATGAAAGAAAGTGCATTTCTTCGAGGCAATGACGTCATAAATCGTCTGAAACAGATGTATAAGGCCAATGATGAATCCTTAACGGAGTAGACAGGTTTATTAAAAAGACAACCCGCAGCCACTCCCTGATTATATCATTTAATAGACAGTACATTTGCAATATAAATAAACATAAATAGCCTATATACATTACACTGCTTCACTGCCAGTTGGTGGAGGTAATATTAATCATTTAAACAATTACTTAACAAATATATTACTAGTGAAATTGCTACTACAAATCATTGTAATCACATCAAGCATGGTAGTCAAAATTTTGTCACGATCCGATCAAACTTCGGCGATAAAAATTGCACTACACGTGAGTGATTTATCATTGGACGCGAAGTCGGCGCAAGCGCAGGTAGAGGGGTGAAAGGCAAGGAGGCCGGTTAGGTTTACCAAGCTTTGTAAGAGTTTTTGGATAATACAATTGTGCATAATTCTCAAATATTAATTTACAGGAACGTTAAGAATTGAATGGCATGAGTTCTTATTGAGAAATAATAGTGTCAGTTCCTGTGTTTTTGTCGTGATATTATGTAAATTTGCCTAGGATGACGTTTATTACTTGGCCGGACAAATGGGGAGCGATAATGAATAAAAGTACAATTTAATCTAACACTACAATATTTTACGCTAAACTTAATGCCTGAGTCAAATTTGATGACATTTGTAGTATTTATTCATTTCACCATGAAACTAAATCCTTAATACTATCGAGTTAGGTTACATCTACGTTTGTCTATCTTTTCTTGTTATCATGGTCACCCTACATATTCGCCCCGGTTTTACCCGAGGCTTTTGTCCAACTATTGCGTTATATTCTGTTCATATGTCAATGTACTAAGTGTCTTTACATGACATGTTCTGAACGTGTCTACTGAAGTGGGTCGCTGATTTGTTCTAAATTAAGACAGAGGTTTACATTCGTCGCAACATGAACTAAGTACCCACACCTCACCGAACTTTCTGTTAGACCGACGTGATATGTGGTGAACCGTATCGTAATCTATAATGGTTAAGGCAACTGTTGATAATCGCACTTAAAATAATATAAAACTCATTAGTGCGGGAGCAGTAATCGAACCGGCGGCGGCGCTCTCTGTTTCAAAACCAAGCTGGTCCCCACACAGGACCACTGTCATCATCTTTCTAGCGTTAACCCGTTTTTCATGTGATCCGCTTGCCTAACCTGAAGATATGACTGGTCCAGTTTTTATAGAACGGCTTAGGTCACATACCTCCGAAACGCATTTCTCGGGAATCACGATGTTTTCCTTTACCGCTGAGCACGTGATAATCATTTCTGATCCAATCATGAATTCGAAAATCATTGGTTTTGGCCTGTGCTGGGATTAGAACCAGCGACCTCACACTGAAAGTCACCACACAGGACCACAGTGACTTTGACCGAATTGTATAAAGGTATACATTTTATTAGAGAGTTTTTTTTCTAAAAACATCCGGTATAGGTCTTCCCACATCAATTGGAATGAAAACGACGCATATCTAATTAAAGCATATAATAACGGGTTCTTACCGCGTTTAAATGGGGATATGAGACTCCCGATATTTCGACACTGTTGCAAGTGCCATGATCACGGGATGACTGATGAGAACCCGTTATTATGTGCTTTAATTATGATAATAACCGCGTAAACTTAAAACGACGCATATCTACTTCACAAGGCTGGTAGGTTGGCGACCAAACACCCCAAGATCCGAGCCAACCTAGAAAAGCTAAATCTCTTAATCTCATGTCACTTATATAAAATTGATATAAGTCGATCTAAATGTCCTAAGATTGAAATCATTTAAATCCTACTCAATATCACCTTATGTATATCGGTCGATGTGCTCGTTTATTTGAAAGGGAGTGGCCGATTATATGCCAGCTGTTAGTCGGTTCAATCTAATCTAGCCTACAGAAACCACACGTGCTCTGAACTACATTTCGTATGTGAAATATTACGAATTGTTCAACTCGACTTATTTATCTTCAAGGCTTTGCTAGCTCAGAATAAATTCTAAGTAGATAGAAATGCATTAAATACAGGATATATTACAGGATTACATCATAGGAAATTTCAGGAATTTAGGTATAACCTTCGTAGAAAACTTCAATAAACTCGAGAAAAGTTGCATCCGGTGAATATTTTATTTAAAAAAATGATAGGTTCACCTTTGACATCTCGTGAGAGTGAAGATCGATAAGCTCGCTATAAAATGAGTTTTCATAAAGTTTTATAAGATAGGTACCTACCTCAAATCAGCTGTTAAAAAATATTATTATTTTTTCTTGTATTACGCGAAAATTAATTCTCGACATTTTCGCAATATCGAAAGAGAATTTTCACTCTTTAAATATTTTGCAACATTTTTTTGTTTCTTTTCCCTTATGGCCTTCGTTGGATATAAGTATTGTAGGCTCTACGTACAAAGGCTGTCACGACAAAATATCTGTCATTACTGCACGACCTCAGTGACGACAATGTCGTTCATTTGTACTTGTTAGGTTCGGTCGCTATCGCTTGTTTAACTTATTTGTAAATGGCACGATTATCTATAACACATATTGTACGCCCGGATCGAAACTAGCGTGTCTTTTGCGAGGTTTTGTCAACAAAAATAACAACTGAATGTCATTATTCAAAAAGACTCTTACAAGATTTTCCCTACAGGTAACTACTAAAAACTCAAATCAAGTACGACCTTCAAACGCAAACAAAATTGATCTCTGATTAAAAAGTATACCATTTCATACTTAATATCGACAATGTTTCATAAGTACTTACTTACTTTCTGTTGAGAGTTCGACGGAGACCTTATTGTTTGAAGGTCAGAAATTGTACCGGTGGCTATTGTGACCACTTCAATAGTATTCAAGTGGCCCATACAGTCGAAAAAAAATCTTAATTAAAAAAAAAACTTAAATGAAAACGCAAAAAAAGAAACAACATAACACAACAATGCAGAAAAGAAAATCAAGAAAATAACGGGTGTGGAGGGCGTCCAATATAAAAAGGCCACACTCCCCGCATAATGCCGAGACTCAGGTGACGGCGCATTTATAGACACTAAATATTAGTACAAATATAATTACATTGATATAACGTCCACGCAACGAATTATTAAGGCTGTGTGTACACATGACTGTGAATGTCAAACTGTTTTTGAACAATATTTCTCATGTTTCATCTTTACACGGTTGAGTTCGAACAAAGAGATTCAAAGTCATTCACATCTCAAATTACAATTTTGTCGTCAGATGAACTGGAACAGAGGGTCATGTTACCCAAGCTTATTTAAACGGAGTCGAAGGTTCTGTATAAATAAGAGAAGACCAGCTTGAGCATAACATAAACTGCCCATATACATCTCACTGCGGGGTACAGATCTCCCCTCAATCAACCGGAGGTTGTATGGAGCATATTAGAATACATTTGCCTTATAAGTTTTTCGCGACTACTTATATATTCGTCTAAAGTTTATATTTCATACTAAATGCAAAATTCAATAGTAACTTCATTGGAATCGAATCCGTGACGAATTCTGCATAATGGGAAGAAATACTTAATCTCTATTTCGCTAAAATGTTGTATAAGCTTCGAAAGCTACGTTACTTTGTTGAAATCACTCATGTGTAAAATTGGCGAGCACGATCATATGGCAATTACTATGTTTACAGACAAAATTATATATTGGAACTCATGTTTCGGGTCAGTTTAAGGAAACGATACCTGGTTTTGAAAGTCGCATCTTCTTTGCATTTTTCATTTATTTTGAGACATTCTATTTTCGTAATGTGACTCCAAAGAATTTCATTAGCCTTAATTATTTACTTTTTTATTAGTTTACTTGCTATCTCAACAATGCTACGCCACGTGATCTTGAAGTATGCAGAGTGAATGCCACACAATGCGCGTGTGTTATGTCATGTTAAGTAACAATCATCGCTACAGTAACTGCGTTCTTTACGTTCCTGGCATTGTCTTTACTTAGATTACTGTACCTTGCTTAGCCAAACACTGCACTTTCTTTGTCTATTGCATTGCGGAGATGCAACAGATTTCATCAGAGTGCATTGTTACAATATTGCCTTTACGGCTTTATTGCACTTTCTATCAGTTATGTGCATTGAATTGCACTATATTAATGAGTTGAACTGGAACAGTTGGTCATGATAGTTTTATGATTCGTTATAAAATGTAATATCTACAACACTTTATTTACGTTTCACTTTCGAGAGTTTAAGTAGTCCATTAGGTTCTGTTTCTATTCATATTGGAGTATATTTTAATAGCAATTTTGTCTTTTCAGGTGGAAGGCGCTGCTCGGGTTGGCAGGAGATTGTCATCACCATCAGCTCCCGATGCTAAACTAGAAGCTGAAGATGCATCGCCAGCGCCACACATTTCTAGAAGACGAGAAGAAATTCTAGATAGAAACCGATCAAGGGTTCGAAGCCGACCAACGGCTGAAACTGAAGCTGAGAGCCCACAGTCTCAACGCAACGAACGATTTGACTCAAGAAGAACGTATAGCCGAACGCGGAGTCGGCCGAGCGAAAGCGAGAATAATAAAGAAGCGCCAACGAGCAGAGACAATGTCATAAAAAGTCGAACAAGAACAAGTAGCAGGAGGACAACTCAATCTTCTCAAGCTCCCTTTGAGGTATCATCTCAAAGACCCGAAGTGATCAGACCTCAAGTCTCTAGGACACATTTGGACGCAGCAACTAAAATAACGACAATCAGGCCCTCAACGTTTCAAACAGATGATACATCCACCCAATTCAGACGTCGGGCACCAACATCTCCTACAACAGAGAGTGTGACGACAAGAAGGCGTGGACGAATTAACACTCGCGTAGACGCCAGAGCGCTAGATCTTGCTGTTTCTGGAACTACTAACACAATAACTGTCTCTAACAAAGAACCTACGACCGCAAGAAGCGCTGAAGATCTAAGAAATGCAAGAAAATTGAGATACAAAACACGACTATCGGAAACCGACACTAACTTAACAGGAGAAGGAATGACAGCTGCAAACGAAGTCACGAAATCTAGTCAGATCAAAGAAAATATTACTAGTCAACCAGAAATACAACCTACAACGACAGTTTCGGAAACCACAATTCAGCCGAGTACCGAAGCACCAACAGCTAAACCAGAGCCGATTAAAGCAGATAAAGTACTCAGACGACCCTTAACCCGCGGAAAAGCTAATTTCAGGCCTGCCGTAAAGCTGCCGAAAGTAAAGACTTCGGACGAAATCAGTGAAGACGATAACTACCCAGAAAGTTTTAAGGCATTGCTTCAAGCGAAAAATGCATCGGTAAGTTGTTATTCCCAGCATCTATAAACTCTCTGTAACACAACAAATAATTGGCAGACAATAATTGGCTTAAATTTTCAGACACAAGCAAGCTCTCCAGCCAGTGAGAGTTTGTCAGTGAAAGCATCACAAAGAGTTTACAAAACTTACACATCATCATCACAGTCAACAAACACTGGTCCTGCAAAAAACAAATACTCAAGGGTAATATTCTACACAATACAGTCATGTTTACCGCATTTCACATACTCCTAGACATTTATTTTACTTCACTTTGTTAGGGGAGCTTCCAGAATTTTAGAAGAAATACATTATAATAGCAAATAAAGATCAATTAAAAGCTGCTACACTAGTTGTTAAACATTTATGAACAAAATAAGAAGTAGAAGACATAATTAACATACAAGTGTAATTGAAACATTATGTCATATAAGTAGGTGAAAGAACTCAAAATAGAACTCATAATATATATGTGAGTTGTTTTTACTACTAGTAAGGACGGTTTTCAGAGATATAATTCTACTATAAATTAGATCGTATTCATAGCTACTTATGTCGTTAATAAATAGTTTGAGATAATTATGCTAGACGATAGCTATTACTTTTGTAGTTGCTATCTACATACCTACACGTTGTAACGTACTATTTAATATTTACAACAGTATTGTTTCATATCATAACACATTTTGTATTTCAAAACTAATATCTTATATAACACAAATCTTACAGTTCCGCAGCAAACAAATAAAAGTAAACGAAGAAGTTAAAAATGAAGAACCTAAAAAGGAAGGCGATCAGGAACAAAAGCCAACTGACACTGTGACAGCTACCGAAAAACCAAAATCTCGGATCACTGAATTCAGACCTAGAGCTGCTTATAGCCCAAGACATAGAAAATCAAGTTCCAATACTTCAACGACGCCAACGGTATCATCATCAAATCAGAGTTCAGAAAGGTCGCAGTATAAATTTAACAGAAAATTAAACCTTAGCACAACAGATCCACCCAAAGTTGAAAATCCAAGTAAATTCAAAAGACTTGGAACTAATACTTTATTGAAAAAATCTCTACCACGACCTTCTTATTATTCGCGTAGAAATGCAACAAGACCGACAAGTACTGAAACCCAGGTTTCAACAGAGAAGGAAAAGGTAGAGACTAAAGATACAACTAGAAAGAGTGTGTTGCCCAAAACATCATATTACTCAAGGTTGAGAAATAAAAAGAACGACACCGTTACAACCACTTCTACAGAAAACAGTACAGATGCTATTGTGCAAACTCCAGCTGAAAATAAAATGGAAGACAGTGTCGATATGCCATTAATTTTCAGCTTGTTGAAAAACAATCCTGTAAGTGATAACACAAAAACACTGAAATCAGAGAGTCAAGTAACGAAGGAACCAGAGAGGGAAAAGCAAATGTTTATAATTGCTGTGAGCAGCAAGGAATCTTCTGAGAACAGCACAGAGAATGAAGTGCCTACTAAAGGAGAAGAGTCTGAAAATAAAGTACCCATCAATGTCGTGTCGTCGACTTTGAAATATCACTCAAATTTCAAGGACAATGCAGCAGTAAACGTGTCTGAAAGTAAAGATCAAGTGGCTCATGAGGCGACTCCACCAATAAGAAATATTCAGACGAGAAAATATGGAAGAAAACGTCCTAAACCAGAATACTATGAAGAAGCTACTGAAGTAACACCTAGAACTAAAGACAGGAGTTTGAGAAAATTCAGCGAAGCGTATTCCAAGTCCACTGAACCAACAACAAATGGTGTAAGTACTTTTTAATTGTGTTTTTATAGAAGCAGCATATACATCTCACGAAAAGAGTTACGTGAATGATAACTATTGTGTTACTTTTCCGGTAAAATACTAAATCAAAGTAGATTTTGTTTAGTAAACCGTTCCACACTATCAACAATTAAAACAAAACCTGTATATTATTATTTTGCATACTATTAATACTGGCTAATTTACAGATTCCACCAGAGCCTGAAAAACAAAAGAGCAGGTTTAGCTCTAAGTATCGGGCATCGTATATCGATAAACCGTTTTATAAGGCTACTGTACCCACTGTAACTCCTTCAACTGTAAGTATCTTTGGATATAATAAAAAACGAAAAAATA
Source organism: Pectinophora gossypiella (assembly GCF_024362695.1). NCBI lineage: Eukaryota > Metazoa > Arthropoda > Insecta > Lepidoptera > Gelechiidae > Pectinophora > Pectinophora gossypiella. Next base: position 5,901,075 of record NC_065407.1, on the reverse strand, counting down.
GTAATACTAAACAGCAATTATCTAATAAAAGTGAACCTACTTCATAAAATACGAAAGTTACTCAACAGACAAAGCCCCTTTATAAAATTGGCATTAGGAATCCATCATCAAAATATCTAGTTAGAATCACCAAAATCATCAAACTGTTCATAATCGCTTCAATGTGAATAACATTTCATCACCAGCTCATTTTAAATATTTAATTCCATTATGTGTCAATATCATTAATTAATTTCGGATGTTACTATTATCATTCATAAAATTTTACCGTAGTAGTGCTGCGTGTGCAATTTTATTGGGATAATACTTGCTTTACGGCTATTCCACAATTTGTTCTATTTTCATCTAAAACTTCTACAATTTGCGTGATTAATACACATACTTAGTATGTTTAGTCTATATAAACAAATGAAGAATTAACGCGAACGAAATGAACTATAATAATATTAATGACGTTCATTCTTCATTTGTATTTAAATGTATCAAATTGTAATGAAAAGTTTCTCGTTGCTAAAGGCTTGGCTGAAATTCTTCGTGACTGACCCCCAGTTGGCAAAGTCCGTTGAAGAGCCTAAATGGTTCGAGGTGGAGGACATTTACGTAACCACGGAGATGTCAAGACTGAACGTCACCGCGCCATCAATCTCACACGAATCATCATTAGAACTGGTTAATGGAATCATTTAGTCCATAATGATCCGCTATCACTTAACATGGTCATTTCATCCACACATTCATTATAAATAGTTATATTTTTACGTTTTGAAGAGATGTTGTAGTTTAGTTTTAGTTTCATATTAAGTTTTGTTGTTGTTGTTATATTTTTATTTAGCAGTTAATTTTGAAATTATTATTCCTAGTTTGTTTAAGAATTATTTTTGCTAAGCATCTCTTTAAGACCAAGATATTCATTATCGTGATGGTTGTTGCGTTAATTATCTTAAAAAACACGATTTCTATACTTTAAACATTTAAAAAATCAGTGATGAAGAAGTTAACGCATCAGCTCTACTCAAGAGAATGTACATAGAATAAAGTACTACTAACATGCATTATGAAGACATTAAACTTTAATATTTACTTTAACTTGTTTTAATGTACAAACAGGTTTTCTCTTCTCTATTTCTTTTTTTCTGAGTGATACTAACGCTCTGTGTGTTGTGTATCTATTTTCTTCTTAATTCCAAGAGTAATAAAGAGGCTTTGGTCTTTGCACAAGTTTCCACTTACAGCTCTTTGGGTCTTTACACGTGTTTATTGTTACTTTCTGTACACAACATTACCTATTCTTTTTATATGGGTGAGATTACTTCTTATTTCAGGTAGAGGGCGAAGAAATCGATTTAGGGCCTGACATGAATGCTATCTCCTTTACTAAGACCCGAAGTACATTATCCTCAGCAGACTTGAGGCTTTCAGAGAGCCTCATGAAACCCTCGCACACCATGAACGTGGAGGCCTCACAGCACTCGCCATCAGTTACAGTATCTATTTTTGATGCTTTAGCTGAAATACTTACGTCCACACCCAGAACACCCCGACTATCATCGACTACTGAAGTAACGCAAAAACAAAACATTAACGATATACAGACACTCAACGGCGTGAGTAACAGTATTACTGTAAATAGTGTCAGAGGTTTAGCGAGTCAGGACACGTTCACGACGATCACCGACGTGAACTCTAATACTAAATCTGTACAGACCACTGCGCAGACAACACCAACTGTGATTAACCGGCTGTCGGTTGTGGAAGCCGCTACACCGTCACTAAACACTCAAGATGGGAATTTTACTCCTGTGAATATACCAACTCTTCCTACTTCCTCTCCCACCACTCCCGTATCCGCTAGGAGACCTTTTGCCATCAAAGTATTATACTCCGATACAGAACCGCCATCAGACAAATCGACTGCCACCGAACCCTCTCGTACATCAAATCCGCCGTCAACTGACAACCCAGTAACGGTACTTAACACTGTGTCTGATTTTTTGTTAGCTAATAACAACTTAGTATCCTCCGAACTAACTAGCATGTTGTCAAATAACATTAGAGATATCCTACAAAATATGGATGAAAAAACTAGATCCAAAGTTTCAGTAGATATGGCGAACCTATTACAGACATTAATCCCTCGAGCTTTGAATGGACTTACTGATAATGATGACCCTGACAATATCCTTAATACCACTCCCTACAGCTTGGAAGATATATATGATACAGAGAATATTGATATTGATAATAAAACTAACGACATAAATGTCGATAGTTCAAATGCCTTCCAAACTGTAGTGACTGACAACCTTGTAAATAGAGTTGGTACAACCCTTGGTATTACAGAAAACCCTACCCAAGCTGTAAATAGCAATAATTCACCGAGTACTGTAAGTAGCACAATACCTGCGTCTAGTAGTCAGACGACATCAGCTGATGCAACTTCAAGTTCTGCACTTTTGAGTTCAACAACAACACCTAATAATGTTGTGACAATTACCACTGACACTACACCTACCCCTGGTACAGCTTCATCGTCTGTTTCACTAGATGTAGAAACAATAAGTGTAGGTGGAGAAGTAAATAGAGTCGCTTCTTCTTCAATAGATAACACTAACATGGATGTTCCTCTTCCCTTTTTATCAAATTTCAAAGTCCGAGATTTTACCGTCACTGAAACAGTTGACGTGGACCGTAATACATCAACGACACAAATTAATCCCTCACCTTTAACGACTCCAATTTTGAAATCGGTAGCTTCGTCGCAAGTTATTGAAAACAAAGATAGTAATATACTACAAGATCCAAATCAAGTTTCTCCAATGCAATTGTGGGTTTTATCTAAAAAGGCTCGAGTTTTGCAGATGATTGAAGACCTTATAAGACAGCATAATAATGAAATCGCGACTGCTCCACCATTGACAGAATTACTCAATCAACCAAATAATATTCCTTTGTCCAATCGTTTGACTCAAATTTTGAATACAATGAGCACCACGACTGAATCTACAGACATCACGACTGAAAGCACCTCTACTATGACTACCCCATCCCTTAGTCCTTTCCCACTTTTTACTACACAGTCAGCCCAAACAGATAGCACTGGAAATTCTGCTAATGGCCGAACTGTAATGTCTTCAGCAACAGATACATCTGTTGGTGACATCACTTTTACAACTATTTCTTCCACGGACATATTTTCTCGGTTGGCCCTATCTGAATCAGTTGCAGTCACATCATCCTCTACTGAAAATGCTGACGCCACATTGAGCACTACAACAACGCCAACAGTTCAAGGAACAGATGAAGTGTCTAGTAGAACTCAGGATTCTATGACGACTACACAGGCGAATATTGAAACCACAACAACAGAGTTATTAAACACAGAGACAACTGAGACAAATGTAGACTTCACCACAGTATCAAACTCTGACACCACAACCACACGGGCAGATGTAGAAAACAGCACAGTTTCGTTCATTAGTAACCCAGTAAACGTCGCTAATGAACCGCCGAAAAAAGATTACGTCATATTTGGAATTTTGCCAAACAATACAGTGGTACGTAAAGACCCTAACGATGACATATTGGAAACATTAACAGAAGCGAGCCCTTACATCGTATACAGTTTACTGCCCAATAACACCGTAATTCGTAGATTCCCGAATGGAACTAGAGTGCCACGAGTCATGCAAAAAATTGACGTACTACCAATCAGTCCATGGAGCCTAAGAAACCCATACAGCCCCATCCATAACAATCCGGCCATTGTCAGACCGAATAACCCCATCCGAGTTTCCACTAATATCGTGACATCCACAGACACATCCAATAACGGATCGGAAAACCGATTAACCAACGACACTGTAAATAACCAAGAAATGATGGTATTGTCTTTAAGTTGTTTAGCTTGAACGCTATGCTTGGGGCTTGTTTTATCACTGTCAGCAACATCTGTAGTGCATGAGATAAAGCCAGCGCATGAGAAGGGTTGCATGTGGTTTATCTAGTAAGCTCTGCATGCTATTGCACGACAAAGCTTCCATCGACTAACACCGCAAAGCATAACATTTTATTTCGTAATTGCAGATACCTTCGACACTTAATATAAAAGATAGCAGTTCATTGGGTGTAACTACCGCCACAAATAAGTCGCCTGCTGAAAAAAGCACTGCCTCGCATGTTTTGAGTTTACGCACAACTACAATGCTACCTTCTGTTGATGAGATTCTGCTTAATAGTATATCATCAGCCGTTAAAGAGGAAATGGTCATATCATCAATGACAACTACTCGTGAACCAAGAATATTAACACTGGATATCGATCCGGAGGTATAATTCATTATTTCATTCACCGATCATTTTAATCACATAACTGGTTTATTTATTTATTCACTAATTGTTTATTGCACCAATTTGTCGAAGTCGTCTGCGTAGTATAAAATAATATTTAATGCATGTAAACAATTATTTTTGGAGTAATTTCTATCTTCTTTTTGGTCAAGGTAAGAGTAAGAGGTGTCGGTGTTAGCCTGAATGCTAAAGTTTTAAGTGCATAAGTACAATTAGTTCGCTTACAATATTAAATAAGAATACATTTAAACACAATAATGACAAAGTTTTAAAATTTTACAGACTAAACAAATACGAACGGAAAAGCCTGGTGATGGAAATGAGGGTCCTGTATTTAAATACATACCAATTGACGAAGTGACACCAGCCCCACAAGACACAAACGTGTTAAAATTAGCTTCAACAAGAGCGCCATCTACATATAATACTGGAAGTGAATCAATTGCAACAGTTACTGAAGTAGTTACACAAACGCCTCAAATTCAGTCACGACAGAAAACAGAAGATCCAACGACGACTATACAAATTACAGTTGGTACCCCACTTGTGACAACAGATAATACCTTTACGAATGTTCCTACTACAACCGAAAGTACAACTAACCCACCAATGTTTACTGTGCCACTTACAACTGCCTATACTACGACGGACGTGCCAACAACAACTACAACGGAAGCCACTACCACTACAATGGCACCAACAACAACAACTACTACCACAACAACAACGACGCCTGCTCCTACAACTACTACTACTACGACGACAACAACCCCGGCTCCAACAACAACAACTACTACTACAACGCCAGCGCCAACAACAACAACAACTACTACTACGCCTGCGCCAACAACAACAACGCCTATTATTACGACTAATCCAACAACCATGAGCACAACTAATGTGCCCTATTTAACAGTAACCAGTGTTGAAGAAAACCGCATGTTACAAGAAGACGCGAAGCTATCCCAAAACATTCTTTCAACAGAACGTAGTCCAAAGAGTTTAAATGTATTTAGCAATAATAATCAGATACCATTTGGAGATTTCACCACTACAGTACCTCCAACTACTAAATATGCGTCCAGAACTCAACAAAGTGAGGAGATGAAGTTATTGCAAGCATTATTAGCTGGCAATGCCCAAAGTCCGAGCACAATCTCAATACCAAACTTCGGTGGCAATATAAGAGTGGAAACAAGAGCACAAACAACTACTTCACGGTCTATAGAAGATGATATAAGACAGTTTGAAGAAGACACTAAATTGTTAAAAGCACTGTTAGCTGCTACGGGACAAAATCCAAACAGCTTAAATATACCTTCACTTGATGGTTTAAATATCCCTACAAGAGCAACCACTCCTTTTACGACAACAACACAAAGAGCGACTACCACAACAACAGTACCAACCACAACAACTACACGGGCTACAACAGTCAGAACTCAAACCACAACATCGACTGTCAATGATGATATTAAACAATTAACGGAAGATGCAAAACTTTTACAAGCACTATTACAAGCAACAGGTCAAAATAACAATGCTAACATCCCGATCGTATCAGGTGTTACATCTAATGTAAGGATAGCATCAAATCCTATTACTACTTCTAGAATCTCTAACCCTACCACGCCTTTGAACGTCCACCCAGTATACAAATCTCGAACAACTACACCTATGACGCCGGTTTTTACGACTGTATCGCCTATATTGACTAAATTGCAGCCTCGAGGGCCAAGTACTGGTTCGGATGAATCTGGCATTTCAACAACACTCCCACCCCAGGGAAGAAGAAGAGTGCCCACCTCAACGGTTGCTACTGGCAGACGTGCTCCAGCGTCAAGATTTACGGTGACTACTGAAATTCCTAGTACTTCCACATTCTCTGATGCAGAGGACTTGGTATTCCTTCAGAATTTGGTAAGATATTTTTATAATTCGCAGATATTTTTGATTTACCTATGTGAGCTGTTAATCGATTGCAATAACAATTTTAATTTCAGAAATCGGTATTGAAAACAAATCCTAATAACGAAGATCCTGAAGCAGCGTTAGCCAATCGCATCATTGCACTAGCTGTAGAAAGAAGTTTGAACGAAATAGAGTCTGGCAAGCAAGCGAACGTTGGCAGAACAGGAATAACAGTAGCTACTACCCCAGTTACTAGTCCTCCTACTACAACTACCACTACTACAACAACAACGACCACAACAACAACCACAACAACGACGACAACAACACCTCGACCAATAACAACAACAGTCAAAGACAGCACACCATCATTAGAAGAAGACATTAAACAATTCCAGGAAGACACTAAACTACTTCAGGCGTTACTTAAGGCAACAGGACAAGATCCATCTAAATTTAACATACCAATATTTCCCAGCGTAACCACTGATACAAAAGTGAGTTCAAAGCTACCGGCTGCGAATGATCTAAATTTACTGGCAAATTTACTCGCTTCGCCTTCGCCTCTTAATGAACCTTTCGACTCTCTTACTGAGAAGCCTAAGCCTACTGCTCAGACTACTCCTAGGCCGTTTGGCGCGAAGATAGTGGTTAAGGATCAATTGAAGAATGAAAAAGATGACGCGAAATTGTTACAAACTTTGATAAAATTACAGGGTGTACAGGAGACTACGACCCAGAAAAGCAAACTAGCTATTACAGGTAACGTACACCTGAAAGATTTTTGATCAATTTGTTTCTCACTAATTAAAATGACATTTTTATCAGATTTGACGAATATTTGTCACAAAATTTAATCTTCAAATGGAAATAGAATAATATTCTAGATGATAAATTATTAAAATAAGTAATTTTCTTTGTGATTATTCGTAAAATATACTACCGAACATGCATTGCGAATATGCTTTATCGTATTAATTAGACTAAGAAGAAAAATAAGGTTGTAATGTTGTAATTATAGATTAAATCCAGCTATATATAATATGTTTAATCTTATTTCAAAAATGTTTCAGGCCAATCTTCGGATGAGGCGCTTAAGAAGTTGATTCAGCAGACAAAGACCCCGGGCATGGTGTCCGAGGCTACTAAAGCGCCTGTAGCAATCAGCACAGAGTTTGGCAAAAGCAACGACGCTTTGCTCGCCGCTCTATTGAAGGAGCAAGGATTCGGGCCCACCACGGCAAGTTCTTTGGATGAGCAACTTCGCCTTGCTGTTAGTCTCTAACTTTTCTTTTCTTACTCTAACTTTTATTGAGCATTGGGAGCCAGAAAAAAAAGCAATTTGCAAGCAGAATTTGTCGTAAAGTTTGTTCTTACTTTTGTAATGTTGCTAATTATATACCATTAACCCTTAATTTTGTTTAGCTAGTTTTCTCCCTTCTTTTTTTGACTTCCATTTGCGTCTGAAATGTCTAGAAGGTAAATATTAATCAATCAATTCATCACCCACAGTAACACCTGAATGTGCATGAATCACTCTTGTTCATCACTGATCTCTGACCTCTCGTCTCGCTTGATAATCTGTCTTAATTTTTTAATTTATCATCATAATTATTTATCGCATCCATTATTAGCATAATGTTAGAATTGATAACCTCGTAGGCTTTACTCAACCAAGTGGTAGTGACGCCGAAGGCTAGGCGGACAACGACGCCGCCGCCGCCACCGCCGGCGCCAAGAAGACCGATCCTGGATGGATTGGCGTGGCTCTGGCAGCAATGGAGGGAGACAGGCCCAGGGCCGGCGGCGGCGAGACCCAACCGGAGGCCAGCGATCCCTTCCAGCGCTCCATCATCAGCACCGACCAGCAACAGGGTCCCCTGGTTCGGCTCCGGGCCATTCATTGGCAACGCGCCCGACCAACCTTCGTCCAACAGAGTGGGTTTCGCTTCACTTTTACTTAAACTCTGTGATTGGGGATAAGGTGACGGATCAGTACTTAGATTAAATACTGTGTGTATTTTAAACATAGTTCTGTGTAATATATTGTAAATGGATACCTTCGGAGTACCTAATATTGGGACCGGTTCCTATTTAATCTAAGTCTGATTTTACATTGTACATTAATGGGTTGTGAAGGGTGGAAATTGTATATACCCTTAGTATAAAATGTAGGTGTATCATATAATTAAATAAATTTTATTTTAGGTAGAAAACAATTTAATAATGACAATATTTCTTCTGAATTACTTTGTTTATTCTTTAATTTATTAAAAATTGGCTTCTGTGACTTGTATATAAAGATTGTGCCGTAAAGCTATGCGTTTTTTTTACAATAAAAATGTTTAGTAATTTTGTTGTTTACATTATTTTTACAAAATGAGGCGGTGCACTTTGTGTGGTAAATGTAAAAGATGTATTATAATAGGTACCACCACTTTTGCGAAATTGGAGCTGGATTTTACTTTCCGATATCTCACTCTTCTTTCTTTTATAGAAGATAATATAATAATATTATTGTTTTAATCATAATTACAAAAAAACAACACGACGTCCCAAAGGTTTTACCCGAGTAATTCTTTTTTTTTTTAAATAATTATGTAAGATTCCAATACCAGAGATTTAAGAAAGTAAAATCCAATCTTATTCATATTTCCTATGGTGATGTGTTAACATTCCCATTTATTAAAGATCTCCCCATAAGGTATTCCTTTAATCCCTTCGGAGCGTGGAACCTTGACGAATGAGGTGTGGTTCAATGTTTTATTAATACATTCACAAAACAATAATAAGATCCAATTTACCAAGTTGAATTGAGTAGACGAAGAAAATTGAACTTGAAAATATAATCTTTCCCTTGTATATAATTAATTATTCCCTTGTATATAGTAATTTTACTAATACGTGGATAATGTGGTTGATTGTACATGTACTTATGTGAAAAAATCATACACCTGTTGTTAATATATCATGTATAATTGTTTATTATCCCATGAAAATAAATAAATATAATTAAATAAATTTCATTTTAGGTAGAAAACAAATTAATATTGACAATATTTCTACTGAAATACCTTGTTTATTTTTTAATAAGAGAAAATTAAAAATTAATTCATATCCTACAAAAGGAAAAAAAGGAAGAAAAAGAAAAAAATATATTTTCAGAAAGAGGACCTTAGAAGTATACCTCTTTATTGTGGCATTTTCAGCCATCTCCGGCTGAATATCACGGTTATGATTCATAGGATTTGTCGAGTTAACCCGTTTACTTAGCCGTTTACCATTTAACTAGGTAACATGGAAAACTAAATAAAGTAAATAATGTTTGTTAAGTTGTCGAATAAACAAAATAATTGGTAAAATGGTTCTTAATTTGTGTGTGAAGTATCCAACATTGGTTCTTTGTGGCATTGTACATAAATACCGTGTTTGTGAATATTTTACTGTACACATAAAATTTGGTGAGTAAATGCAAAATTGGTTCCTCAAAAATAACACTGTTTATAATCCTAGTTTGTAAATTGCAATGAGCACTAAACTGCTTAACACTTTTAATCTTCAGGTACCTACTAATTCTGTAAGATAATTTACGATTGGTGCAAAATTAACGTAGTGAAGCACAGATAGATTAATATACTCACATTAACTATGGCAAATAACTTTTGTGGTGTCCGAAGTTCTGGGGGGTTAAAATGGCTACATCTAAGCGAATCACATAAGAAAGCAATATTGCTATTTGACATTTGTTTGCATTGCGCACTTAATTTTATATGCGCAAATATCAAATTGCTTTGATGTGGCCCTTTTTTAACCCCCCTACTTCAATTCACGGACATTGTCAAAATCACTTTATGTGACTGTCCTTTGTTTGATGAAAAGACTGAATCACCTGATTGACCGAAAAATAAGGTGTTTCTGTGCTTCGGAAGGCACGTTATATCCGCCCAAACACATTCCTTTCAATGAAAACAATGGTAGTGCGTACTATTCTGATGTGCTTTCACTTTAATAATACAAAAACTACATTATTGTAACTACGATAAATTGAAGATGTCATTGGAACCCTCTACCTTTGTAAAAATTTACAGCATATCAAATGTAATGTAAAATATTTTTTCCGTTTTGAAATTAATAATAATTATTAATAATAAGGACATGATAAAAGTTACGTTTGATGTGCTAAAGTGTAATTAATCTTATTAATATTATAATTACTTTTATTTTAATTTTTTTATAATTAAAACAGGTACTTACTGACTAAGAAGATGGTAATGTAACTAATGATGTATAATATTTATTATTCTAAAGCGGTGATCCGTCCATACTAACATTCATTTTCCAACTCAACTAATATGCGACATAAAGCATGCCTTTCAATATAATATTCAGTAATATTTTCATAAATATATACTCGTTTATCTTAATTTAAAAATGAAAATGGTTTTTCATTTTTTGTTAATACATAGTAAAGAAGTTTCTCCTCTGTGTAAATACTACCTAAGCTAGAGAGCAATTATGTGCGATTTTTACTATTATCATCTGGATTTCTGGAAAATACAGTGTAACAAATACCTAGGCGAACCCGGGTAAAGTCGGTAGTCTATTTTCAATCTTTGTCAAATTCTTTTTTCTCACACGTAGATTTACATTTATTTTCTCTCAAAGATCTATTTCAGTCTCTAACGAGTTTTATGAGGTACTTATTGGTTGCACAGTAATCTTGCCTTCAAGCTTTTAACGGCTTTAGTCTGATCAGAAATGTGTGTTATTTTATTTATAATAATTTTGAAGCTACTGAATAATAAACAATTGTGTCTCTACACTTTTAACATTCAATACAAAATGATGTCGCATTTATAAAATGACCATAGCACCATCTAGCATAGTACTTGAACGTAGCATAAATCGTTCTATAAAAAAATGATTATTTTTTCAAACATATTTCTGGTCAGGCTACAATCCAAATGATTTTCTGCTGATACTAATTCCTAACCCTTGACTAGGTCCCGTTGGAGCCCCCTAGGGCGGTGACGGCGGAGCAAGGTCCCGGACGAGGGCAGCTGGTCTCGGCAGCCATCAACGTTACCAGAGCGTTCTCCCAGTTCCTTGGAGCTGCCATTGCGGTAAGCATCGTAGGAAGGTCGTCAGGAAGCCCATATTCCTGAAAAATGCATAACATAAGCCACGACCTCTATCCCAATTGGGAGCAGAGGTACATCCCAAAGAGCTTTCATGTTAGACCAACGTCAACGTGATATTGGATCAGCCGTATAGCCTGAAAAATGCGTTTCAGAGGTAAGCGACTGTGATCTAATCTGTATTGGTTGATTGGTTGGTATTCTCTTCGCGGGTTGGAAAGTCAGACTGACAGTCGCTTCTGTAAAACCGGACCTGTAAAATCTGCAGGTTAGGTTAAGTTAGCGGACCCTGGGAAAACGGGATAAAGCTAGGGACGAATAAAATGGATGCAAAATAGATGGAAAACGTCGGAACTTGGATGGATGGGGGGCGCCCCATTCGGTCGGCCAAGTAGTTCATGCCATCTATAAGAGAAAATACTTACAGGAAATCATGTTAAAAAAATATTCATGAACTTTTGTTGCAATCCATGTTAGGTCCAAAATAGGTATTTAAGGATCAGCCAAGTATTGAGTTTCAAATTATTTGGCCGATCTTACTTCACGTGAATCACGATGGTTTTATATAAAAGTGTCTAGTATAATTTTAAAAAGATGTTACTGTTGTGTATGAAATTTATAATTACCTATTTACATATTTTTTCAGGCAATTGCAATTGGTAATTATGAATGAAATTGTAAATTCAACTTGCTAATAATCACGACAATACATGTTTAACGTTCACAAAATTAACTAAGTATCATTGTAACGCATCGTCAGTACCTAATTCATATTAAGCTTGACATTTAAAATTAATAATAAATATGACATTCATAATTATTAATAATAAAATTACAATATAATTACCATTATTATCCTTCCTTTCAATCATAAAATCCTTCAGAAAAAATCTTTATTGGCTTACGTATTTGTATTTTTTTTTTAAATATATAATAATATCTATTATATCTACTTGTAAAACATGTTTACAAAGACTGTAAATATTGATTGATTGTACGTATAATGTATAGAATATAATACAGTAGAAAAGGGGATCCTTATTGAAATATCAAAATAATGATAAGGAATTCAAAATCCTTATACTTATCCAATAAAATATACGGGTAAGAATTGAATCTTAACGGCAGATCCATATAATAATATATTCCAAACAAGATTCAATAGATTTACTATAGGTAGAAATTGACAACAAAGGTCTTCTTCTTACTTCTCCAAATGCATCTCAACGGTACTGTATTATAATTACATTTTGGAATTTGATTTTGTATATGAAATTCCGTTTTGAAAATAGAATTTGATAAATTCTCAACTTGAAAACAATCATAATTAAAATATAAAAAATCGGTCAAAAACCAATTGTAATATAATTCTTTTGTAATTTTCAGGGTGCAGCCCAAACAGTCCAGAGCGTAATACGTGCGGGCCAGAGAGCTGCGACAGACGCGTACTCTACTGGGTCGGGATAAGGTTCATTATTGAAAGCTGGTTGAACTTGAACTTTTAGCCTCAGTGTGTTTCAAAAAATGTTGTGTTACTCGATGTGTTCTAATAGAGAAGTACTACTTTAGGACGAAAGGGTCAAGACTTGGTCTTCGTCGTTTCGATGTCGGATAACACTTAATTTTATTTTACTTTGATAGCTCTAAAATTCCATATCTATCACTTATGAAAATAAAATAAAATTTGTCTACCAGTATCAGCACCAGCGCCTACCTACATATAACAAGCATATTTTTATCACCTACTAGTAGGTATTATATTGTAAAAAATATATACCAACCTAAACTTTAAAACAGATGTACTTACCCAGTCAATTACTATACGTACCACTAAAAGAGAGTCTAAACTCGCATGGATACCCTTTATAGTTGAAATCATAAAAAGTAATAAAAATCTAAGAATATAATAGAGTAGGTAAGTAGGTTCGACTGACAGAGAGGTAGGCGTTTGGAATTCTGCGTACCTACACCTTCAAGCAACCACATGTACCTTACCTTTACCTACCTCTAGTGTTCCAGTACCGATAATTGGGAAGCCCAAAATTTATCAATTCGCACTGAGGACAAATAATGGACTTAGTAGGACATGTTACTTACATGGACTCGAAACTTTTGCGAAAGTGTCATAGTACGCACTATGTGTTGCATGTGCTCAATGTAAATAGCTAGTTGGATATAGGATTAGTTGTAAATTACGGTCTCGGGATGTCCTCATAAAGATAATTTAAGTACATGTCTAAGAAAGTTGTTCGAATATCGTCCTTACATGGAACTAAATAAGGATGACGTGAAAAGTACTGATTAGAAAAATATTATTTCTAATATTCATTTTTATGAAGACAATCTTTTAAAAAATAAAAGGAAATGTTTACGGTTCTACGGAAGATCTTGTTGCTACAAGTTTAAAAATGTTCCTAAAAGCAGAGGTCGTGAACATTTTCTTAAAATATATATTTTTAGTAGGACTTAATTCTATTGTACCTCTCGTTTCAATGAGCGATTCTTGTCGGTCCTGTAAAGAATGTCTGAGCTAGAATTTATGATAAGAATGTGATGTTAGCACTATTTTAGTTGTATTATTTAATTAATATTTTAATATGTAAATAACTACGCTTTTTTATGGAATCTTGCTTTTAAAACTTGTATTTCTTAATAAAATCATTTATTTTAGGAAACCAATGTCGTAAGTAGTTTAAATCGATATTTTGAATATTGTAACTAAAAATTAGCTCAGTTTTTGTTTACTTATTGAAAGCACTTATGTTTTGTATCACAAACGAAAGAAGGAACCGATTTTATTAGTAATAATATTGATATAAACACCATATTAGTTACGAGAGAGATTGTCATCTCAAAAATAGTACGATAAGCAAATTAAATTAGGAATTTTTAATCTTAAGTTTAAATACATGTGCCATCACCGCACGTGCTCTCTCCGTTTGCTTCTCTATCTTCTGTGCTTTTATTTATTTATTTAATTCGGTATATTTTAATTAATTGTGAAAATTTAAAACAGCTGATAATGAACAAAGAACCAGTACAGCCAGTTTAATATTTAAAAATTAAATAAGGTGTATTTTTATATAATTATAAATATTTGCAAATGGTTGCTTACCAATGGAGCTGGCTGTCTTTTCACTGCCTCTAGTTTTATAGTAGTAGAATTAAGTTGTTTATTGGGTAGGTAGCTTAAAGACGAATTTATAAAAATAAAAATAAAGTAATTTATCCTGTCACAACATTTTATACCCATCTAAAACTTGCTAAATTATGCGTCAAAAACCGTAAAGCATTTTATTTTCATATTAGTCATAGAAGACCACTGTGCAATAATTTTTGTATTCCATAAAATAGTACACATCGCATTACGATCTGTGGGTTTTCTGCGTGTCTAATTATAACCATTAAAATATTAATGTGTTATGAAAAATAAATTTATTTATATACTGAAATGTTGATTTTTATTATAAGTACTATTTATTTTTGTCCAACGTGATAAAGTAAAAGTACACGCATATCTATGTAAGGACCTGCTAAGTTACGAAGCATATAAGCGAATCATTGGCCCCGATTCCTGCACACAGCTCTTAAGTAACTTAAAGTAAGATAATGATAGCATTATCTTATCCGCTGGAAAGGAAAGGGACAGAAGATTGACAGCTGTTAATTTTAGGACGAATGAGTAAACGAATGAATAACCCGGGTGAATCAAAAGGTATCTCGCTGGTATGGAAACCGTTTCACGTGTGCTGTCAACTTAATTTTGTCGGGTTATTGGCCAATGTAAAACTTTTATGCACTTGTTTTATTTGAGAGCACAAATAAAAAATATTATTTAGATTTGTGCTTGAAATGGACATGTTTTCCATAAATTGTATGCTTGTCGATTACCCATCCCTTTCTTTTTTGGCGGATAAGAAAATGACAGATATAACTTAAAATAAAATTAGATGGTGTCTACAGAAATTTGTAGGTACCATTATACAAATAAATAACTGCAAATAAAAGTATAATTTCAATTGTAACATTTGCAAGTGCATTCATCATTCGAACATTTGCGAAGAGTAAACATGCTCAGTAAGTACTGTTCTGCAATATTGTTAAAGAGTAACTAAAAGAAAGTGCAGAAATGGAGAAAGATGTGAGTATCGAGAGAAGTTTGCTAAAGGTTTGGCAAATTTTCAGACTCAATTTGAATTATTGTAATAGTTTACTTTGGGTATCTAGAGTCTATAGAATCTGGAGTACGATGAATTGGGAACACGAACAATATAGAAGTTGACGAGTTCAGAACAGAAAATATTGACAATATCATTATTAAGCGCTACTAATCTACATACTCTTTGCGGCAATATAGTGCTTTCAAAAAAGTATCAAGCAAGCAAGTAGTAAGTATATCAGAGTCAATCCCCACAAGAATCAAAAAGGTGTAAACAGCGTTCAGGACGTACTGAACCACAGCAGTCTGGTTAAAATTCAAATTCAAAAGTATCTTTATTCAGTAGGTAGGGTTAGCACAGCAACCGTGCCGTGCACAGCGCGAATTATTATAAGATATCGAAGAGTTCGACCTATAGACGCAGTGAATGTTATCTACTCAGATAAAAATCGTATTATATTATTGTTGCTGTGCAGACCCCTAGGTGATAGCACTATTATAATATAAATATTAAAACATTTTCAGATGGAACTTAATAAACAAATTGAAACAGAAACTACCTCGGGCAACCCTTCTAATATTAACTGTAAAATATTATTTGAATAAGTAGGAAGTTTATTTTACGTATTACTTATTTAAAAGAAAAAATGTTAAAGGCTTATTTATCCTGTCTTTTAGTGTAGTTTATCAATTTGAAGGTGTTTTCAGTGTACATTACTTAAATGTTATTTTTACGTAGGAAAATATTACACGCCTTTCTGTTGCGTGTTGCATATAACGCGTAAATATGTCTTTGCTTGAGCAAGAATCACAGGCACGAGGTGTAAAAATATTTTATTTTTCTTAGTAAAGTAAAAAGTTAGTTTTCATATGAAAATATTCTTTCTTTATCTACTGAGTCTGTGTGCATCATCATCTTTAGTAGCAGTATATAGGAAAAAGAAAAAACTGGTACTTATGAACTCTTTACTTATCGTATGGAGATGATAACTTCTAGTAAATAGGGTAAATCTTATATTAATGTATTGACTTTATTAAGTTTCTTCGTATCATTTCTTTGATACTTTTCTAGGTCAACAAGTAACACGGTTTCAGTATTATTAATCAATAATTATAAATCAAATTAAAATGGAATCTGCGTGTTGTCTAGCACGTATGAATGTCCTGTATATTTTTTTTTTCTACTGTGTCCGCTCCCCCTTCCTCCAGCGATATATTCGACGACCCATCGGTCTTCTGTCCAGCATATGCTTTTGTTTCGCTTCTTTTCGCTTCGCTTCGGTTGTTTTTTTGAATAGAATAAACATACTTATACAAAACAGTCAAAAAAGTTTTTCGTTTTTCGTTTGTTTTCGACTAAGACTTAAGAAGATAGAGAAGTTACAGTAAGAATAGGTAGTGATAAACTACAGCATTGCCTTCTGCATATTTATACATGTAGTATTTAATTGCCTGTCTTGTCTGTATTTAATTGTCTTAGTACGTACATTTTAGCACAAAATTCGTACAATCTCGGTGGTCCAGTCGTTGAGCGCTGGGCTCACGATCAGGGGGCCCGGCTTAGATTCCCGGTGGGGACATATCACAAAAAATATTTTGTGGTCCCTAGTTTGGTTAGGACATTACTGGCTGATCACCAGATTGTCCGAAAGTAAGATGATCCGTGCTTCGGAAGGCACGTTAAGCCGTTGGTCCTGGTTACTTCTTACTGATGTAGGTAAGTAGTCGTTACATGAGCCATGTCAGGGGCCTTTGGGGGCTCAATGGTAAACCTGACACCAGGGTTGATGAGGTTGGTACTCCAACTGACAACCCACGCATGATAGAAAAAGTTCTTAACGTTCACAATATGTCTATCCTCTGTACTCTGTATTTAAGTGTAACATTGGGATTGGTATGGACATGTTTATCGGATGTACCCTGAGCGGTGGGCACGGATCGTCACGCATTGGGTGTCTCATGACGGGTACAGCCGTCGTGGTAGTCCTTGAAAGAGATAGCGTGACTTATACGCTTGCCGGAGGGACTGGCCGGAATACGCACAGGACTGCGAAAAATGGAAAGAGGAAGGGGAGGCCTTTGCCCAACAGTGGGATCTTGTAGGCTAGATTAGAAGTGTAACATTATGACTACTTAGTACTATTACTGACGATTTCAAATTCAAATTCAAAATATTTATTTCGGAAACTAGTCCATATTTAGTTAGTAACAAAAAGCTAGTATTAGTAGCAGATTTGCAATTTGAAATAATTAAGTTCCACATCCGTTTTATATTTAATCGTTTATATAAGACCGGTTAATTGAGGAGAGGCCTAAGTCCAGCAGTGGGAGGTATATAGGCTGTTTATTGTACGTTATAAGACCATAATTTGAATAAAAAATAACATAAAACGTGTATTTTTTTAGAACTCTAACAAGGACTTTTTTATGCACACTGTATGATGCTTTAAAATCGCAACGACGGTAAACATTTTTTTTTTCGCGACCTTGAAGTTCGTCGTAGGCGACAAAGTTTAGATATAAACATTTTTTTGTTACTCCATTGTTACATTTAATTCTAATAATACATAATACTGTTATTAATTCAATCAATCTTACGTCGCAAGTCATGCTGTAACGATATAAGATATAAATAAATATTTATATCTAAAGCATATTCAGGCTAATTCGGATAGAATTGTTTGTTGATTATTTTCTCTTATTTTACGTTTATTTTGAAGAACTTATAAGGTCTACAAAAAAGAACTTGTGATCTCCAATCCGAGAACTTACTCGGAAGATAATTTGCAGTCGCTTTTGAATTTGATACCAATACGCTACTTGAGCCACGAGGGAAACTACTGCTCTATTTTTTCCTAAAAAGTAGCATGGAGGATGCTACACCGACAAGAGCGTGGCTCTTAAATTAGTGATAGGCTGCTTGACAACCTAGTCAAATGAGATACTTTTTACGAATTGTCAAATCAAAAGTTTTCCTTGGAGTTTGGATGGTAATACTGTCCTGTGACGTAGGTCATGTAACCTACACTTTGAATCGTATTTTTTGCGTTATGTTAAAAATGACGATTTTTTACATAACGAACGTCTCATCCGGCTCAACCTACTGCAGCTTCTCACAAACTGTATAGCCGGGGAAAAGAAGCTGCAAGAAAAATCTCGGCACAGGGCTCTAGACGATCTTTAAAAAAAACATAAAATATTGTTATACAATTTAGTAATTTGGCTGCCTAATTTCAGTTCCCAGACAGTTAATCTAGTTAATTAATGAAAGTAGCTACTATGTACACAAAACTTAAACAATATAATATTACAGGTCCCTTTTCTGGGCACAGGAAGCCGACCGACAGGCGACCTGTAGAGCCGGAGATATGGCGCATACTCCACTACGCTACTCCACTACGCTACTCCACTACGCTACTCCACTGCGGTTTGGTGGGTATTGTAATAATGTGCTAAAGTAAAACATTACCTGGTTATAGGTAACGTGTTCCGGCCAAGTAGTTAATGCCATCTGCGGCAAATCTACAATAAGTCACGTCAAAAAAAAGGTATGATGTTTTACCTTAGCCATGATAAGCATGGACTAGTTAAAACCATGTTAAGACTTATGAACCATGATGCAAAATGGCGTGCGTATTTCAAAATCGGAAGTTATCCGTCGTAGTCGTCGCCTCAGGCGCGCAAGCGCATACTAATTTGATTACACACGCGGACAGATTGAAGGGACGCTGAATATTTTTACATATTAAATATTCACAATTACGCATAAGGATAGTGTTATGTCTATTATGAAACTATTAACATTATTGGCAAATGCTTAGCATATTTTTGTGTAAGTACTTACAGACGAATAAATAATAATAATAATATTATATTATAATGTTATTATATTGAAATGGGTTCAGTAAAAGCCGTTTATTAAATAAAACATTTTCTTCAAATCGAGTACACTTTCATAATTCTTTATGCACATTGAAATAATTTATGTGTCGGATTTCGATAATACCCAGTAAAAATAGTTTATTCGAACGATTCTCGCAAACTTTCGATAGCAAACTTGCCAACCTTTAAGACATCTTCTGTGAAAAAAAAAGTAGATCCTAGTGTATTATCGTCAGAAAAAATCGTTAGATGCTTATCAGGAAGTCGCGAAACACTGTCATTGTTTATTTTTTATTGAAGTTAGCCATTTTGATTGCCAATATCGTCACGAAGTTTGTTAGTGCTGCGGAGTCCTATAATTCAGTGTATGAGTGTACTAGAATATTACCCTCAATGAGACGAGACGCACTCATATTGATGCCTCGCGTTATCCACTCTAAACATTATTTATCCCTATACTCTGTCGACATTAACGGAATGAGGACAAAAATTATGTTTTCATGCTCTTTGAGGCTAGTTGTTTATTTTTAACGATCTTTTCTAACTTAGGCATATTTTTTTTCAATTCTATACTTTGCGATAGAAATAATGAGTTGAATCATTCCTCTAAGTATTCGTTACGATGTCACTATAACTCCATACAAGTACATACAGGTAGCCATACAAGTAGGTATGGGTGTTAGTGACACCGTAACGAATACTGAGGGGGATGGTTTAGACCATGATTCTGAGTTGATATCAAGTGGAATTTTCAGTCGGAAAATTCATGAAATTTTTTTTGTTCAGAATCATGGTCTTAATCATCCCTCAAACTTTTCGTTACGATGTCTGACTAACACCCTGTATAGCTATATACCTCCTCGGGGACGTACGCGTGATGCTATAATAATATTATGATACAATTTGCGTATTTTTATCAGAAAATGTAATTGCGCGCAATTTTAAACATATCAGTCGATTACCGTAATCAATCCTAATTAAATATCTTTGTTGTTCTGCAAGTAGTGAGATAAAGCAACTGATTGTGCTGTAATTGCATATTATGTTGTCTTTTCCTGTAAAATTATACTTGCACTTCTCAAGGCTGTAAAGGAGAAGTACAGTTGTCTTGAAAAACTTCTTGTGAACTTAAATACCCACTCGTAATCCACATAAATTTTGGTTGCTTTTAACCGGCTTCAAAACAAGGAGGAGTTTCTCAATCCGTCGGGATCTTTTTTTAAGTTTGTTCCCCGATTGCTCGAAGACGCCTGGACCGATTCCGAAAATTCTTTTTTCAGAGCAATGCGTTGGTTTGTACATACCATTTCTGGGTGAGATCATTTGGCGCTCTCCATTTGTTCGGCCAAGTAAATATCAAGCAAAAAAGAAAACTACCATCGCCACCTTATTAGCCAGAGAAATGGGATTTTTTAGGTAAAAAATGGCTTTTAACTAGGGCTTCGTTCTCGGGACCAGGGGGGTTAAAATGGCCACATCAAGCAATTCATCTAAGAAAGCAATGTTGCTATTTGACATTTGTTTGCATTGCGCACTTCCTTTTATGTGCGCCCAGTTTTCTGATTTATCCTGGTACCTGCCACCTTAATGCTTATCATCTTAAGACGCCAAAGGATCAAGCAAGTTTGACTGCTTCTGATGATTTGTCGATATGTCCACCCCGATTAGGATTATATTCGTGAGTTTTGTGTGCATGTGTTTTAAACATACAAGTTGACTTGTTTCTCGTGTAGATTGTACTCGAGGTGAAATTAAACTGTTTTTTTCTTCTTTTATACTTAAGCAAATAATAATAAAGCAATAATATGGGTTTTTCAGACGTCATAGCGAAAGTTGTACAATTAAAATATTTTATTTTAACTTGTTTCTGTTCCTGAATGCGGGAAGTTTCGTGACAAAGACGATCAGATATTTTTTGTTGAATAATCCTTATTAATTAATTTACATTCAAAACTGAATAACCTTACTCTATAAAAAATTTCCTTGTAGCATAAAATGATAATTACTGTATAAATAATAAGAAATTGTATTATATCTCTTAAAGATTAAAAATGGGTGCGTCGTAATTATAAATCATAATTCTATGTTTTTTATTAAACTATTTTAAACTAAACCAATTGAACACATTTTATAAAACAAAGCATCAGGTCTGTATCTCAGGGGGTAGGCAGAGGTCTATAGTATATACTATACAACCACTCCTCGCCAGCTATGATCAATTCCCATGTTATAGGAGGCGAGCCTATTGCCATAAACCAGGCACAAATCCTGAAAACCATTATTTTATCCCCCTAGCATTATCCCGTTTTTCACAGGGTCCGCTTACCCAAACCTGAAGATAACAGGTCCGGTTTTTAACAGAAGCGACTGCCTGTCTGACCTTCCAACCCACGAAGGGAAAACCACCCCAATACAGGTTAGGTCACATATCTCCGAAAATGCATTCCTCGGTAATGTGGGTTTCTTTACGATATTTTCCTTCTTATGAACATTAATTTAAACTGATAAAGTCGAATTCGGTGGTTTACAGTTTCCGGCCAAGTAGTTAATGCCATCGGAAAATCTACAATAAGACACGTAAAAAAAAGGTGGTTTACGGTGGGCATTCTCCGAACAAGGCTATCACAGAACACATTTAGTGTTTTTCTTTCTTTATTTCCAGAAAAGTGAATAACAGTTCAATTATAGGTACAAGAAAAGAACCTTTTCATAAATTATCTCGGACGAAAATCGTTTCCTATCGCTTGCAAGGTTAGTAAATACCCTCACAACTTACAAAGTAATGTGGTATTATAAAGTACGTAACATAATTCTAAGAAGACCAAAAATGATATTTTCATGTGACCGTATGCGTCAAAACTGATTGATCGAGATAAAATCTACTGTGGCCTCTACTACGGTTTTAGTTTAAGTAATTCAAACTCTTTTAACTTAGATTGTGCTCAAAAAAAATTAAATAACATTACGAAAAAAATAAACTTAATAATTACAATGCATTAAATTAAATGAAGTTACATTACATTAAATCTTCTTCTTCTTATCGTGTGGGTTGTGAGGTGAATTACCAACCTCATCAACCCTGGTGTCAGGGTTACTATTGAGCCGCCAAAGGCCCCTGACATGACTCATGTAACGACTACTTACTTACATCAGTAAGTAGTAACCGGGACCAACGGCTTAACGTGCCTTCCGAAGCACGCATTACATTAAATTATATTATATCAAATTAAATTTAAAAGTAAAATCGATCTTTTGTGGTATTCTACGTGTTATCAATTCAGATAAGTAGTACATAAAATAAGTGACATGAAAAGAAAACGGGTTATCATTATCTAAAAGGGCATGAAGACGGGGCAAAGTCTATTATCAGTATACAGGGTGTAACGGAACGGGGGTATCAACCCGAAGTGTGCCTACTCTGTCACTATCTACAAATCACATGCGAGAGTATTGGCCGCCTAAATTCATATTTGCATTAGTTATGAGCAATTGAATTCCAGGTCTTCATGTAATAAATTCAAATTTGCACAACACTACGTAGCAATCAGCTGTTCAAGGTATTTAACTTTTGAGTGAACAGCTACCACCTCTTTTATTTATGCCTGCCCTAGTAAAGGGTAAACGTGCCAGTGATGGCCATATTAATCAATATTTTTTAAATTGTTTTGTTTCATCCTTGTGAGGCCAAGATTTCCAGACACAATAGTTAAAAAAACAATGGGCATTGGTCCCGGTTACTGCTTACTGATGTAATAAGTAGTCGTTACATGAGCCATGTCAGGGGCATTTGGCGGCTCAATAATAACCCTCGCACCAGGATTGACGAGGTTGGTTATCCACCTCACAACCAATAGGATAGAACAAGATGTGAACATACATAAATCACGGCTTTATCCCTAATGGACCAGACAGAGCTACAAGTAATTACACATATCTAATATCACACTTACTGCGCTACTGAGGTGGGCAGAGTCACTTTGTTGTACAAGTTTTGTCCAAAAATGTAGTCGATTACCTACATTAATAGTTGATAAAGAAATGTACTTTACAATGCATCTCGTCTCCTTGTGTAGTATGCTTTATTTTATGATTACGTAATATCAGGCTCCCTTAACACCGTCATCCAGGTCAAATGGGCATCACACTAGCGGCGAATGCGTTCATGGCTAGCTAGGTACGGGACAGTTTCATTAGAATACTTTCAGAGTTTTGCAGGCCCTAAACAACTACTACTACTCATACACAGTTACCACCAATCACTGACTAAGGTGTGCAAATACTAACACCTCACTTTACAATGGATCAAAGGACACAGTGATTCAAGAGGTAACGACGCGGCGGACGAGTTGGCCAGAAGGGGAACGGGAGGTAACAGCCATCGGTCCGGAACCGATATTGCCGATCTCATTCGGACACGTCCGCTCGCTGCTACGAACGAGAGCAGCCAACAAACACACCTTTTTTTGACGTGACTTATCGAAGTTTTGCCGCAAATGACATTAACTACTTTGCCGGACAAATGGGGAGCGCTGAAGGCTCTCACCCGGTACAACGTTTAAGACAACAGGCCTGAGGGTGCCCAGTTGGGCGCGAACTCAGGGCGTCGTCTGAGAGGAAAAATATTTGAAAGAATTAAACGACCCTAGTAAGTCGATAGCGATAAGCGCTGATTGAGGGAAGTCGTCGACCACGCCGGCGGTGTCGGTATCGGGGTCCTGAAATGTTTGTTGTCGCGAGCTGATTGGCTGATTCTATGGCTAGAGTAATCGGGTCGTCGGGATCGTATTACATACTTCGGACGCCGATGCTATTCAGTACCGTTCCTAAGCGGGATGTATTCGGAAGCCGCAACTACCAGGGGATTTGGTTGGTGCGGAGCAGAATCGAAAAAACTAATTTGAGCCATTGGGCAATGGTTGGCAGACTTAGGTCAATGTGCAGATTTTCATTGCGATGGAACCACGAACGATTTTGTATTTCCTGTAGACGGTGGATTTGAGAGAGACTCGCGTGAGCGAAAACTACCCCTGCATAGGTCATGATCGGACGGATGCAAGTCGTGTAGATTCCAAAGGGATAATTTACTACGCTTGTTAAGGAGACAATGAACACGGCCCATTACAAACGTGGCGCGATCGCGCACACGTTTGATATGGGCCTTGAAAGTAAGACGTCTATCTAAGACTACGCCGAGATATTTGACTTGCTCCTCCCAAGGGATCGGCTTGCCAGACATCTTGATGACTTAAGTTGACAGCGTGACCGTGACGTATTATAATAGCCCTTTGAAAAGTACACCGCTGCACTTTTCTCCGGGTTTACCTTGATTCTCCATTTGCGAAACTACTTGCCCAAGGCATTGGCGCGTTGGAGAATTCCGGTCATCATAACTCGACCACGGCACGAAGAATAGATGGCTGTATCATCCGCAAATAAAGCTAGTTCGGTATTAGGGTATTTGGGAATGAACAAACACACCAGACTATGAACCACCGTAAATAAATGCAGGCAGGCTAAGATGGCACTACCCGACATCAATAGTTGTCTCTCCAAAAGAATTCTAAATGTGAAGAGGTCTCCACTAATACAGGTAACAGCTGCAGGTAGCAGGTGTAGCTGTGTGGTCACGGTGATATCAACAAACATCTGTTTACACTAGGTGTCACCGACAAGCCCCTGTGCAGAACCTGCATGGACGAGACAGCGGCCCATGTGCTACTGGAGTGTGAAGGAGCCGCCAACTACCGGGTCCGGCACCTTGGCCAGACGGGGTGCCTCCCTGAGGCGACCGGCAACGTCAGAGGCTTCTTAGAATCCCTTGGGGATTTACAACATAGTAAAAGCAAAATAAATTTCTCAAGTACCGTTGTGACTGCCTACCCCTTAGTGATACGGGCGTGATATTATGTTAGTATGTTCTGATTACTTATGGCTCTGCCCACCCCATTAGGGATACGAGCAGCTGCAGGTGATTGTGTATCTTATTAACGAGACATTAATGTTACGTTTACAACATAGTAAAGACAAAATCAATTTCTCAAGTAAAGTACCTACCTAACATAACTTTACTTTTACTATGACATGGTAAAAGTAATCTTAAAATAAGTACTTTCGTACAATACAATAATACTTTATTGCGTACAAGGAATTAAAAACACATAACAGTATTTTTTTAAATCTTTCTATCGTGTGGGTTGTGAGGTGGATTACCAACCTCATCAACCCTGGTGTCAGGGTAACTATTGAGCCGCCAGAGGCCCCTGACATGACTCATGTAATAACTACTTTCTTACATGAGTAAGTAGTCACCGGGACCAACCGTGCCTTCCGAAGCACGGAATTGCAAATTGCATTGGGACAGTTAATGGGATTTATACCCTGTACCAGGATGCCAGGGCTCGCGAATAGAAAAAGGCACGCTAGTGTTTCAAACTATCGATAGTTCAGTATCGATTATCGATCATAATCATTTTCAACTACGATTTTGATTGGTAGAAATAAAAAAATAGCTTTTCAAAAAATCTAAATCCATGGACTTTTGAGTTATTGAAATTCAGTTTAGACAATCAGCCCACTCAAAATAACCATACTATCGGAGTGTAGCAATACTACTGACTGAGGGCAAAATTATCGATAGTTTGTTATTAATCCGCAACGATACTATCGATTGTATTGCACTTAGGTAATAAAATCGAAAATGTTCCCACTTTCCGAGTTATCAATAGTCTTGCTATCGATCGACTCTCGGTCGGGATAGATTATCGATAGACATTTTTTGATCGGCAAGCCCTAGTGCACCCGAAATTCAAAATGGCGGTGCTGTTAAGGGGAAGTTATCATTAACCATGATAAAAAATATTTTTTTTTTTTGTATTTTTTTTCCTTCCTAAATTGTAGTCGTGTATTATCCAACAGTGAACAATAACATCACGCCTTTTTCCCATTGGAGTAGGCAGAGACTGCGGAATTTCACTTACCACTACACGCTCGTATCGCTACATGCCCGTACCAAACATACATACATAATATCACGCCTTTATCTCTTATGGGGCAGACAGAGCCACAAGTAATCATAACATAGGTACATAAATAATTATCATGCTCGTACCGCTAATGGGATGTTCTTGTGACTCTGCCCACCCCATTAGGGATACGGGCAGAGTGATAGTATGTCTTATTATTGACAGATTAATTTCGCCTTCTGCTATTGCGCGGGATATTTGCGAAGAAACGTGGCAATTCTGTGTTAGTGCCAGAGTGTGAGCGCGGGTGATCCTTATTAGATAAACGACTTTTTTACTTTTCTAGGTTCAAAGTAAAATACGTACCTACTTTCATAAAATACAATACATTCATTCATTCATTCAAACAATACCATAAAAATATTTTATTGCGCACAAAGAAATAACACACCCTTAAGTACCAGGATACTAGCATTCCAAAAGAGATAGAAACATGCACACGAAAGTAAACTGTCAAATTATTTGTCAGTGCTTGTTTACTATCTGTGGAGTGAAGTTCGAAATTTGGATTTGTTGTGATAACTGTGATCAGTGATAGTTCGAGGTGTCTTTGAGTAATGTAGGTTATTATGAAATGATGATGTGTGTGGGTGCCGGCGATGGCAACTTAAGTGAAGCACGGAACTTGTATCAGCGATTCATAGAAGGTAGACCAGCTGATGAAGCCAGGCAACTGCCTTCACTGCATTGCTTCAGGAAAATGGTCAATCGCCTACTGCATTTAACGGGCTCTTTCCACGCGTCATCCGAGACTGGCCGCTCGGCGACCCGTGATCCGGAGTTTGAAGAAGCCGTACTAGCCGTGCAGCCAACCCAAGGACTACCACGCGAACCTTACCACATGCAACGTACGCCCGAGCTAATTCCTGCTGATTATTTACCTCGTGTGGCATTCTGAGAATGGTACCGAGTTCAAGTGGAAAGCTCACCAGACTTTGCTTCGAAAGTGTTGTGGACAGATGAAGCGGCAGGTCTGTGCATCGAACGGGGATGACGACATTTCGAACCTTTCTTGTAAAACGTAAGTCTAATTATTAATTACCTACCTACTTACCCACACTTTCACACTTTTTTTTCCTATTTACTATTAAATTAAATACCTTACCTAAACAAGTAGGTAATTTTAACTTATTTTACACGTCATAAAATAATGTGAGAATAGTTGTCAAAGCAAAATGACTCCAATTATTAGATGCTTTAGTGTCATTCTTGTTTGTTACAGTCGCCGACGTGCCGCCGACTCGGATTGTTCCAATCGACCGCCGACTCCTTTTGACGTTGCCGCCAAAGCCGCCGACCGCTCGAATTTCGTACCTATCGCGGCCGTGCGAGCGCCGCGAGTACCAGGCGACCAGGACGCGCTAGGAGATTTGTGTAGTGCCAATATTTGAGTGGATTAAGAACAGTGACCTCAATAGTGCTGTGCCGTGTTTTTTACATGCTGGAAATATTAAAATATTTTTTTAACTGAAATTGAAAAAAATATCAAAAGTGTTTTTTTTTAATTGAAATTTTGCAGATAAGATCTACATAAGGTATAGTTTTGTCCCCTTTCGGCTTGATACCCCCCTTCCGTTACACCCTGTATATTGGAATGAATATGCTTTTAGAATAAAACTTTTGCTAAAGTTATGCGTTGGTTTGAAACTGTAAATAATAATAATATAATCATAATATAATGCAACTTTTCATTATATATTTTATGGTTTCAGTACGAAACGTAGCAAAAGAAAGCAGTGGAAAAAGCAAAAGTTTTATTAAAGTTTGTTTAACATAGCTAGCGAGAAGTGCGTGTACTATACATCTCTGCTTATCCCTTCCAGGATAGAGGCATGATGCTATATAATGTTAAGTATATAAAAGTGTTATTCTAAAAGCATAATTCTATATAGACACTGGCTGCTATGAGTTCGATATAAGAATGGTAAATTGACCTAAAATTTAATTAACCTCCGTGTAAACCTAATCGACCTTCGTGGTCCAGTGGTCGAGCGTTGGGCTCACGATCCGGAGGTCCCGGGTTCGCTTCCCGGTGGGGACATATCACAAAAATTACTTTGTGGTCGTTAATTTGGTTAGGATATTACTGGCTGATTACCAGATTGTCCAAAATTAAGATGATCCGTGCTTCGGAAGGCACGTTAAGCCGTTGGTGCCGGTTACTACTTACTGATGCAAATAAGTAGTCGTTACCAGTGATGAGGTTGGTACTCCACACGATAGAAGAGACCTAAAACTTTCGTAACGGTAGTGTATTAGTTACATACTTGGCGTAATATTTAGAACTGTTCACTTGAAAAAAAATCTAATTCTAATTCTGGTCGTTAATCTCACTCTTGTTTCGACTTGAGTTTTGTAGATTTGCATCGAAAGGAGCTACACAATGTGACCTGAGTAAATCTCACATAAAGCTCAATTTTCGAGTTCCCGTAGTATCTACGGGATTTACGTAACCCACCGAAACTCACGACCGCCACAACGTCATATCCTAGTAGTCTATATAGGAACCTTAAAGGAAAAGCCCAACATATTAATTATTTATAACCCAATATTAGTACTGACAATAAACGTATGACGGCACTTTTATTCCCCGCTAATGATCACGTAATGATAATATGTGACATTACGGATCTTGTAATCAAATTAATTATCAAAATGAGATTGTTTTACTAGATGTTACTGGGCATTGCGGTTTTTAATTCCGTCACCGAAAATGTTGAGCATAATTCAGTTAATAGGTTATTTACTATACTTAGAAATTATTATTTATTTCGACCTCCGTGGTCCAGTGGTTGAGCGTTGGGCTCATGATCCGGAGCTCCCGGGATCGATTCCCGGTGGGGACATATCATAAAAAATACTTTGTGGTCCCTAGTTTAGTTAGGACATTACTGGCTGATCACCAGATTATCCAAAAGTTAGATGATCCGTGCTTCGGAACGTTAAGCCGTTGGTCCCGGTTACTACTTACTGATGTAAGTAAGTAATCATTTCATGAGCCATGTCAGGGGCTTTTGGCTGCTCAATAGTAACCCTGTTACCAGGGTTGATGAGATTGGTACTCCACCTCACAACCCACACGATAGAAGAACCTATTTCTATTCGGTATGATCTTAAAGTCAAATGTAGTGATTCTATTTTCATAATATCGAATACTATCGAAATCTATTTAAATGTGTGGCGGCGTGGTCGACGATTTCCGTTATTCAGCGCTTATCGCTATCGACCCGCTAGAGTCGATTAATTTTTTCAAATATTCTTACTCTCAGACGACGCCCTGTGTCGAGGTTCGCGCCCAAATGGGCACCCTTAGGCCTGTTGTCTTAAATTTTGTACCGGGTGAGTGCCCTCAGCGCTCCTCATTTGTCCGGCCAAGCAGTTAATGCCATCTGCGGCAAATCTAAAATAAGTCACGTCAAAATAAAAAAAAAGAAAACAAAATAACGATAAAGATATAATAATTGATAAACATGGAAATTAGCATTCGTTGCATTGGGAAATGATTGACAATACGCAAATAGAAGCACTGTTGGTACTTGGGTGACTTTTAGTGCAAGTTTTGAATAAATTACTTGTATTTATTAGTACAGTTAGTGGCTTGTCATACTACTATTTGTTATAAGATCCGTTTACTAAACTAAGTCGAACATTAAGCTAGTTTATATTGCACGGATAAATCAACATACTATTATTAGTGATACAAAGTTGGTTACGGAAGTAATGGTTAGGATAGAATATAGACACGTGATTTTCAGTACATCATATTCGTTTTAGAATTCATGTTTGAATCGTGAATGAATGAGTCGTGGTAGCCCAGTTGGTAGAACGCTTGCCTCTCACTTTGAGGTCGCAGGTTCGAATCCAGTACGGGCCTAAACCAATGAGTGTCGAATTGTTTGTTTGGATCATAAATGAGAAATGCATATTCGAAGATATGTGACCTAACCTGTATTGGGCTGGTTTTCCCTTCGCGGGTGGGAAGGTTAGACAGGCAGTCGCTTTTGTAAAAAACCGGACCTGTCAAATCTTCAGGTTAGGTACAACAGGATAATGCTAAGGAGATGATGATGATCAGAGACTCAATCCCTTAGACATGTGTTTCGGGGGTATGTCACTTAGCCTGTATGCTGGTTGTGGGGTTGGAATGTCAAAACGCAGTGAACTTTTGTAAAAAAAAATCAAAGAATATTTATCAAATCTACCCTCTTCTCCCAGTAGCCTTACCGAGTAGTCTTACCAGTTGAACTTACACGAATTAAACAAATAAATTACATTTATGATTTGATAATGATGTGACAAGTGTCGTCAGTCAGGCAAATGGTTTATCTTGGGTACGTGGAACCTATAGGTTCAAGTTCATTATGTAAGTTGTCTATTAATTACCTATCTATATATGAGTAGAACTATTGAGATTTTTTTTACTGCTAAGTCTACTGCAAAGGCTGCCCATTGGTCTTACTAGTAAGTATATTGGGAAAGAAATTCCCAATAGTTCAATTGGTAAGACTACTGAGAAAAGGGGAGATCTTCAGGTTAGGTAAGTAGACTCCATGAATACGGAACAAAGTAAGAGAGATCATGAGAACAGTAATGTAGATGGATTATTTGAAGTTTCAAGATTAAAATTAAAATACTTACTGGTGGGAATATTAAGAAATTGGAGATGGAGCTGGAGTCGATTTTCTTAATATTGGTAGCTTGAAGGAAAATAACTCTACAAAAATGATTATATCATGGAATTACGTATACGGAGATATATTGTTTTAAAGGGAAAGGTCTCCATACTTACCTCTTTTTTGACTTTTAGTCAAGCAAAAAAAGATCATTGATTTGAATATCTATACGTGTAATCAATGATTATAATGTTTTACATTATATTATTCATTCCGTATCGTAAACACTGTATTAATTTGAGTATTTATTTATCGTTCAGAGCCCAATACATTGTCAATGAGAAACTGTTTCAGTCCGTTAGGTAGGTACTCCTGAAAGGAGCGCGCTACAATGTAGATCTGTGTTCATGCTCTGAATTTCATTCAAAAGACTTCAACGCGCAACGAATGGGTAATATAAATATTTAAACTCTCATTCCACAAGGGTATACACCAATGTTTCCTTTAAGGACATAACAAAAGTAAAAATCCGGACAAAATTACATGCATAACTACATTTCTTAATATCGGACACAAACAATAAAAACTTATCGACGAAAATAAAATTACAAGAAATTATTTTTGGGTCTTATAAAAAGTAAATAGGAAAACCGCTTATTTAACATTTTTTGCAGCTGCGATCTATAGGTAGGTGGGATTTCATCGGAAAATGTAAGAAAAAACGCGCCTCGACCACTTGGCGTTTCGAAGTAGAACGAAGTAGGTCGACGCGCTCGGCCACCTTCGGCGGAGATCGGTGGGGCTCGTGCACGATCGGCGGCGGCGCCCGCGCACATTACAACGAGACTTCGCCCCGGCTACAGTCGCGTTACGTCTCGGAAAATTCTCCCAAAACAAAACGTCACGGGAACCGCTCTATACTCAAACGCGCGTGCCGAAATGGACTGAAGTCGTTTACACTAACCAAAATAAAAGTTTTCAAGTTTTTCTCACGAACTGCTCAGTGACTTGTGCCGAACTGTTTAGACGAAAACATGTTGTGGGAGTCTGGTTTTCTTGAGGAGTCAGATACGGTATGTTTTTTCTGATATTTTAATATTGGAATTAATCATGTGTTGGTCCGTGTGTTTTTTAGTTATGAAACGCAGCCGGTTGCGCGCACACAATCACAGTTTATCGACTGTGTGTGTATGGGGCTGAGCGTGTGTGTGTCAACTTTCTAGTTTTCGCTCGACGCTCCGCGTATATTTGCATAAAACGTGAACGGTTTTTCATAATATAAAACACATGGAAACGTTTAAAATGTATTTTGCTTTGTAAATATTCATTGCGCATCTTCGCTGATGTGACTGAATTTGGAATCGCTTCGTATTATGCTAAGTATATTTTACTTTGTTTACTTTGACGATCCATCGGCTTGTGAGCTTGGGCAAGGTGCCTAAAATGATCCACGAGGAAAATGTTTAGTCGGCTGCAATGTTTTAGGCACCTTACGTTCAGAGAACATGCTTTTATTTATCTCTTTTAAGCGTACGTGTCGAATAGTTTTAGGTAATGATATAATAAACCAGAATGACGATACCTAATACAGTTTACCATTAAAAAGGAATTGAGCCGACTAATGATCCAATCAACCTGTCTGATAAATAATTAAAGGCTTAATAGCGCTTGGGAAAAAAAAGGACGCAAGCGCAGAGTTATAAAAAGCGATGATGTAAACTTCAACTGGTTGGACTTTTAACTAAATGATTTTAATACGAACAAACAAGTTTGCGATATTCTCATGTTTAAATATATGTATAAAGATTGTTTTTTCTTTATTTCAATCATATATGTAAAAGAGATAGCAGAGTAAAAGTTGTTTTAGAAAGAGTGAGATGGACAACTTTTATACATACCTATGTTTGCTACACTTCTTTGAAAATACTAAAATAATTAGATTTTTGAATGAAAATCACATCATGTTTGAATGAAGACAGTTCCTTGGCTTTAGTCTAGGGTTTTTTTTACACTTTGTTTATAATAATATGACGTAAGTATACAAACTCTTAAACACACGCATTCATGGCTTCAATAAATAAGATGAGATTGAGTCTTATTTGTACCGTTTTAAGGTTTAAGTCCGACGGTATGTTGAAGCAGGTGGTGTAAATGGTACCTACGTTACTACACCTACGGTCGATTTCCATTTGGTCACACCCATGTTCGACGTAGAGATAAAAACGTCTTAAAAATCTAGTTGATATTTAAAAATCTACTTATAGTTTTACAAATATAATCTGCAAAAAGCAATATTGCAATTTGATATTTGCGCATTAATATGCGCACTTACTTTTATAAGTAAGTGTGCAATGTCAAATAGTCTCTCTTCTATCGTGTGGGTTGTGAGGTGGAGTTGGTACCTCATCTACTCTGGTGTCAGGGTTACTATAGAGCCGCCAAAGGCCCCTGACATGGCTTATGTAACGACTACTTACTTACATCAGTAAGTAGTAACCGGGACCAACGGGTTAACGCGCCTTCCGAAACACGGGTCATCTTACCGACTGATCACCAGATTGTCCGAAAGTAAGAAGACAAATAGTAATATTTATTTTTTAGGTGAATTGTTATCATGACCGGCACTTAACCTAATGCGACCGTGTTAGAGTTAGAAGCACCTTCCTTTACACAAATCTTCTCTCTTTGATCGGATAAAGAGCACGGAGCGTGTTTTATTGACTCAACCGCGGGTTATTACACAAACACTTACTGGACACCCAAATTTAGTTGAAAACCTTGTTTCCTATATTGATCTGATTGGGAATCTAACACCCAACTGGGAACCTCTGATTTGGTGCGGTCGAATTTGCTTACGTTCCGTTCAGAATCAGCACATGCGCCGCTTGTGCGCAGCGCGCATTCTAAACACGATACAGTAACAGTTTGGTGCGCAACTTTAGCGCAGCTCGTCATAGAAATCACAAGCGGCCCGCGAACAGGAGCCGTATTTCTGAATCGTTCGTTTTCGATTCGCATGCGAAAGTATATACCCATTTCAGGTATTATATTAGAAGTTGTCACTTGCAACATAAGACAGGTATATATTTTCGCACGAACAAAAATACAGTTTGCGAGCTTTTCGCATGTAGACGCATTTACACAATATAAACCGAAGTGTTCACATCGTAGAAAAGTACTACGCTATAATTAAAAAGCAATGTGACATTGGCGTGTGCGTGGCTACACTTCATTACCCTGGCAGTTATTCTGGCTTTCCAGAGGAAATCATTGAGTTGCAGTAACGTTGAGTGCGCACCCTAATAACTACTCGATGCCGCTTTTATGAATGGCGGTTGATTAGGAGTTTAGGAAGTTAGTTGAACTTATTGAATGTTCAGTTGTAACTGTATATAATATTGAAATAATATTGATAGTAATAAAGATTTTTAATTTTTATTTAGAATCTGTATTGTGCAGGTGTTTCCTACACGGGTTGGAAAGTCAGGGGGAGGAGGGGGTAGAAAGGCCACATCAAAGCAATTCGACATTTGTTAACATTTCGCACTTACATTTATATGCGCAAATGTCAAATTGCAATTTTCTTTATATGAATTGTTTCGATGTGGCCTTTTTAACCCCCAAGACAGGCAGCAGCGTCTGTAAAAAATCGGACCTGTCAAATCTTCAGGATAGATAAGCGGACCTCGTGAAAAACGGGATAACGTTGTGGAGATGATGATGATTCAGAAGATCCCATTGCCAGACAAATGCTATAATAATGAACAAGAGACTTTCGAAGTTATTAACGATAGTATCAATTATAGATTTTTTTTTCATTTTAATTTTATTTGAATTTCTTGTTCATTAATAAATTATTATTATTAAATATTAAATTATTAAATTAATATGAAAAAAATCTATAATTGATACTATCGTTAATAACTTCCGACTTCGATCATGTCAAAGTTAAATCGTGTTTAAAAAACCTACGTGGTTAGTCGGACCTTGACTGGTCTGGTACTTGCATTGTTTTGAAAATAAATCGACAATTGAATCGAATAGAAATAGCTATATAGGTACTTAGTACTTTTTTGTTAACCAGTTGAATTGTAGATTGGCTTCGGTTACTATTTACCTATCTACTACTTGGCGTTGAGTTGTTATTTAAATAGGTTATTGGCTACTTGACAGTTTTCTGATAAGTATTTTAAAAATTACACGCTTATTAAATTTTATACCTCTTAAAATGTTTATTTTCTCGAAAAAGTTTTATATGATAGAAAAAAACGAATTTTTCTTAATTAATTTCAAATTTTGCGCGAAAACGGTGTTCGCGTGACATTTTGCCCAGTGACGTCACATTTCAATAAACAAAGAAACTGTCAAACAGTAAAACATGATGATTAGTTTGTGTGATGTGACGTCACACGAAGCTCAATCATGGCTGCCCGTGTTTCGAGTCCTGTAATACACAGATAAAAACGCATTCTTATTTTATAAAAAAAATATTTAAAAATAGTCAATAAAAAAGAATCTATTGGATAATTATCATTAAATTATAAACTACCATAAGTACACAGGACAAAAGCATAGACTCACAATTTATTACAGATGCTTGTAAATAAGTGCCATAACTCCAGGTCCACATCTCTGTGTAGGCTGAGATAGTAATTGACGTGAACAAAAAAGTAGGTATTACTATTTCAATATTCTCTTGCTATTGATTTTACTTTTTTGAATGTTATATTATTATTTTATCATAACTATTAAACATTGTATCATAACTATTATTTTTAAAATGATCACAGTTGGTGTCATAAATTAAGAGCCAAAAATAAGACGTAATTCGAACGTAGAGCCAGAGCTTGCTAACAAAAAAATCGAAGCTTTGACTCGGAAGCATTCTTCTCAAGGTCTTGTCTGAGGTAATTATTATTTACAGACTTAAACTACTTTACTCTATATGTAAATTACAAAATGAACTTTAGACCAACTGACATAAGAGTACAAGTTCCTTAAGATTTTGTACGGTTTTTGTCACGTTTTGTAGGTGATTGAAATGCACAAATTTGTTCAGTGAACTGCTTTTTTTTACAAATTAATGTCCATTTTGTATTTCGTGTCTGTGTCTAATTTGTTACATACAAGTTTTTTATGAACTGCATGATTTAACACAGTGTTTTTGTCAAATTAGTTATTAACTTGTCATGTTCTATAATTATGTTTTCTATGGTCATTTAGATTTCTATCTTTAGATTTCTATTTTGAGTGAACACCTGGCTTTAAAAGTATTTATTGTACAGAGGTACTTAAATATTTAATTGAATGCAAATCTCCGAAACAAATAAAAATGACAATTACTACCCAAAATCAAATAATGTTGTAAAAAAGATTACCTGATACAAAATATTTATTTCTAAAATAAACTTACAGCGATACAACGTTTAGTAATGAATTTTTGTTTTAAGTACATATAATCATTCGTGCCATAAGAAAATATAAGTATTTCTTCCTATTACTTTCTTTAATACTAGAAGCGTTTAATAAATAAAAAAGTCCATTCATCAAACTATAAATAGATATAAAAATATAGATACAAAATCAAATAGCTCCAATTCTAAAAAACAAAAACGATCCCTTATAATCCCTTACAAGTTTTCCTGCCTTGCGTAACCATTTCTACAAGATTGGTCAAAGTACCGTTATGAAGTCTCGAGTGGTTTTTGACTGCGTATACCTATATAAACACAGGATACAAACTACATAGGTACATTCAATATACCAGTTCAGGTTATATAGTCACGAGAAATGTGCCACAACCCATTTCATAAGAACACCCATGGAAGTAAGTCTTAGCATATTTTTTTTACATATTTTATGGCTTTTTTGATTATTTTTCTCGGAAGCGTTTGTTAATAAATGGCTTTTAAAAAAAATTAAAAGTAAAGATGTAAAATAACTGAGCTTATGTTTCAAATTCTGCGATATTTATTTCTCATTTTGAAAAAGTGTATTTTAGTGTATTTAGTATAGCACCACTTAGTATTTAAATGTGATATTTACATGCATTTAATGTATTTTTTCCCACTTTAAGCCTAAGGGCTGCAAGATGTTTCTCATTAACAAGTATCTCAAATTATCCATTCAAAGCACTGGGAAAGTCGGCATGAATTCCGTCATTAGGATACCAAGCAAAGTGGTAGGAATGTTAGACATGGAGTGGACATAGTTTGTGCCCTTCTAAAATAGTTCTTAGTCAAGTTCTTTTCATAGGTCTACATGAAATTATCTGCTTTATAGTTGATTATCACGTTTTACGCATGCTAAAATATTTTACTAAAACGTATTCATATTAACGAAATGGTCACGAATTCTGAATAAGTATAATGCCTAGCAAACCTTTGACAAACGCAAACATTCTTGGGTAAACTACATTTTTCTAAAACTAAGCATTCTTAGAAATATTTTCCAATTTCACAACATTTTTCAAGAACAAAAATTGTGAATAGCCACTGTTTGCGTACGATTTTCACTTTTGAATTGGGGTCGAGGACGCGGCGAGTTTCTGAACTGTTACGTGAATCAGAAGACCAATTCGCATAATATTTTGACATACATTCACTTAATAACCGACAGGTTTTAAGCTACACTGCTTGCTTGCTTCAAGTATCGCTGTGTTACAATCTTAACAGGGAAATAATGTCATGCCAATACTATAAATAGGACGGTAAAAATGTTACTTACGCGAAAGACAGCATTTTACGCTCATGTTCTACGATTAGGGAATGAATGAATACGTACTAACTGTTTATAAAGCAAATGTTTACAATGTCTACGATATTTTTTTAGTTATACTACGCTAATGATGGTAATAGGCGCACACCCTATTAGATGGGATTTAAACATAGCTGGCGAGGTATAGGTGTATATAATGGGGGATATAAGCGTCATGCTATGTTACGTTTATGTGTTCCTACGATATTGCTAGTCATCATCATCATCATCACCAGCCCATTAACGTCCCCACTGCAGGGGCACGGGCCTTCCCTATGGATGGATAGGGAGATCGGGTCTTAAACCACCACGCGGGCCCAGTGTGGATTGGTGGTTATAAGCACGGAGGAGCTCGAGATGAAAACTTTTTTTTTTGTGGTCACCCATCCTATGACCGGCCTTTGCGAAAGTTGCTTAACTTCAACAATCGCAGACCGAGCGCGTTTACCGCTGCGCCACCGATTTCCTAAGATATTGCTAGTAAATTGTTTAAAGCGAAGGTAAAATCTACATAAGATCAAGTTGAATAACTGTTTTAGAGTCTGCGATTTTTCGAGTAGAGGTTTCTAAGTTTCTAAACTACTTTTAAGCAATAAAACCTAAAACGAATTTGGGTAGCT
Source organism: Pectinophora gossypiella (assembly GCF_024362695.1). Taxonomy (NCBI): domain Eukaryota; kingdom Metazoa; phylum Arthropoda; class Insecta; order Lepidoptera; family Gelechiidae; genus Pectinophora; species Pectinophora gossypiella. The sequence continues at coordinate 5,862,627 of NC_065407.1, read as the reverse complement.
CTTCGTTTTAGATCGAAATAAATCTAGACTTCAATGTTTTGTAAGCCAATGCTGCCATCTTATTAAGTAATTAAAAGATTTCAGAAGGAGGTAAATACCCAATAACTAAACATGTCAGGTATCTATTGTAAGATGTCGAATCTAAACGTAATAATAATAAGAAACCACGTCAACAGTTAAATATTCACTTGGCGTCGTCTGATTCATCAAGTTGCGAAAGCCTTGCCTTAGCTGTAGCAGGAAAATGTGAAAGAAATATTTTTGCTCAACCATTTGGACTGCCCAATTGAGAAACTATGACTCAAAACGTAATTAGACGCGCATTTTGAAAGATTTCGCCATCTTGGGGAAGTTCTTCTATCGTGTGGCTTGTGAAATGGAATGGAAACCTCAGCAACCCTGGTTACTATTGAGCCGTCAAAGGCCTCTGACAAGGCTCTTGTAACGATTACGTACTTACATCAGTAAGCAGTGACCGGGGACCAATGATTTGACGTGCTTTGCCAAGCACGGATCATCTTGCTTTGGGACGTTGCTATGCTGTGACAATCATTCTTGTAATAGCATCAATATAAATTCACGACTATATCCCAATTGGGGTAGTCAGATGTACATTTATCGCAAGATGGACTAAGTACCTACCCACACAGTTTTCTTGTTGGACCAACATGACAGGTGGTGAGCCGTATACAATGATATAGCCAACTGTGTTAGTGAAAACTGCACTTAAGCTAGATTAATAACTCATTGCTGCAAGTTCGGGACCGATGTCAAACACCACTATCTCCCTAGCATTATTCCGTTTTTCACAGGGTCCACTTACCTAACCTGAAGATTCGACAGGTCCGGTTTTTATGTAATATGTAGACATATTTATATCGCGCCTGTATCCCTAATGGGCCGGTTAGAATCACAAGACACCAGTTCGAAGACAACTTCCTGTCGCATTCGGTATTGAAGTCCTAAAATGGTCGTGGTGTGATGACTCTGACCATAGTTTACGAGTATCATATGATATGATAATAATCAAACATTATAATAAGCACTGAGACCGCTTTTTGAAAGCTGTCCTTTATGTCATCTATCTAAATAAGTATCTATAAATAAGTCAAATGCGCATTTATTTATTTATTGTACACTTAGAGTCATTATTTAATCAATTATTATTATCAATAACATGGCTTTGTTTAATATCTCCTATTGTAAAAGTTGATAATGATGATTTATATACCTAGGTATTAAGATTATAGGAATAACAAAGTGGCTGATAAGAGTGTTGCGGTGTGAAAGGTATAGTGACAAGCATTAAGGATGGTGTTAATAAACTAATCTCAGCTTTGATACTGCTCTCAAGATTATGTTAATGTTACGGTTCTTATATAAAAACAGGGACTTGAGCATGGTCTTGAGGGCAGTCTCAGCTGAGATAAGTTTATTAATACCACACTAAGAAAGGGACACTTAGATGTAAGATTACTATATAAAATATCTCTTAGTAAGTAAAAATAGTTAAAGGCGTGAACTCAAATAAAAAAAATACAAATATACTTTATTGCACACAACATATAACACAAGTTTTACACACACATGGACGAAAGATACAGTACCATCTGACGGCCTTATTGCTAAGCAGCAATTTCTTCCAGGCAACCAGTGGAAAAAAAAACATTATTAGCAATTTTAAAAATCTATATTCATTTGAAAGTGTAGCCACTGAATGTAGGTTTTAGGCATGTAAAAAGCCGCACCGATTTACCGTGAAGTGCGAACGAGACATAAACGCTGCCCTCTCTCCTTTCTTAGAGGCTTACGGCCTTTAAAACTGAAGTAAGACCCAGACGCAGTGGGTAGGTAACATTGGTGCGGGGGGTTAGTTTCCGTTCTACACGTATTATTATTTTTTATTCTATGGCCTCGTCAAAAAGGATTGTTTTTGTGCGTCTCTATTTGTCCAAAAATCATATGGTTTTGTTATTGTCAATAACATAAAGAATCTTTTGGTAAAAATTATCGCTTCCACCGAAAAATATGGCACGACCTCGCTAATTTTCTTTATAAATATTGGAAAATTTGTTTTGATTTTATACAAAATGGGTTTTTCTATGAAATGGCTTTTTTGGGTTTTTGGGTTGGGTGCAGTTTGAGCGGTAACTTATGTTTTGCCACTTGTCTGGAAAGTAGTTCTTTCGCCTCATGAACGGGAATAACAAAATGAATGAAACACAAAAAATGCGACGTCTCGCTATAAAGAATAACATCCATTAAATGTTATCTGAAAAAAAAAAATGCTGACCCCATGAGCGGTTACCTTCTTACCTTTTGCCCCGCAGTACTCTGTCTGACGCGAGTGGGACGGTACCCAGAATAGTCTATTTCACAGCTGTACTAGGACTCTTGTCCTGCGCCTCTGAATAGTACTGACAGATATTACTGGTGCCAGGTTTCAGGTTACAGTCCCTGAGAATCATGTGTTTGAAATATGTTTTACAATTTTTTTGTCTCAATTTAGGTTAGGTACTAGTAAAATATTTTGTAATGTGTACTTAATCTACTTATAGACATGAGGTTTGCACTTCACTCCCTCTGATTATAACAGAAAGCATGTTCTCAATAATGGACGTAATACCATATAATAATTATATCCATACTAATCTTATGAATGGGAAAGTGTACGTGTGTGTCCGTTTGTTTGTTTGTCCGTCTTTCACGGCAAAACGGAGCAACGAATTCATATGATTTTTTAAGTGGAGATAGATGAAACTATGGAAACTGACATTGGCTTTTGCCACTTTTTAACCCCCCCCCCACTTCCCTTAAATGGGGAACGGTGGTGTGAATGCGATGTGATTAACGCGATCGAAGGTGCAGGCAAAAGGTAGTACTATTTATTAATCCAATTGTAAAATATAAATTATGCCTATGTGACTAAAATTTTGCTATTGGATAGCATATTTACAAGCGTAACCAAAGTTTACTTACAAACTGTCTACAAGAAACAGTATGAAATCGAAGTTATATGCATGTATTGAAATAAATCGATCGACTATCGATTATGTGCGCAAACGCCGCCCAATCGCGGCGGTGAAAGGGAATCGCTTACGTCACTATAGTTATGTGAACCAACCTAAGAGCCTTGTAAATCATAGTACAATAATTGTTGTAGGTACTTAGCGTAATGGACAATCGCTTTATTTATTTATTTTATTTTCTTCAGGGAGCTAACAGCTTCAATTGCAAATAAATACAAAGATAGTTAGCAGAAGGCCAATTAAAAGCTTCCACATATCAAAAAGAAATAACAAAGAAAGTTCTTACGTCTCAAACTTAGAACAAACCATAATAAAAATAGGCAAAAAAACGCTGCATTGAACATTTAAGTGTACTAAATTATACCTACGTGTAGGTAAAAATAGGCAACCATATTCATTTTTGTGCGCGCTGGCGCTAATTTATATTTATTTTAAACTAGCTCTATCTCATTCTTACGCTTAATATAAGCGAATGACACTATTTTTAGAGTTGGCAATCGAAAATAACATTATTTTTTATAAAGTCCAACCAATAATAATGCCATAAATTTGAAATTCAATTCAAGTTACTAAATTAGAGGTGTTAAAACTAACTTAAGACTTTGCCTATATTTTTTCTTTTTTATTATTTTAAATTAAAAAAATAACAATACAACATATTTATAAACAATTTACACAATAAGACACGACACTGTGCTATTTACTACTAAACTACTAAAACTGTCTAATGCGAGCCCAAAGGTGCCCATTACACTAGACGCATTGTATTGTATTACCTATATTGGGTGTGGGTGGAAGATGTAATTGAGCCTGTGTGTAATAAAAAGATTCATCATTTATACCCAAAAACAAAGATGCATATGTCTGTTATCCATGAAATTAGAAGGTTAAACGAAGGAAAATCTGTACAGCGCCATCTATATTGTTTTTGAGGAACGTAGTCTCGAAAGTCCTTCATTGAGGTAGTCGGAGGTACATCCATAATCAACTTAGTACCCACACCTCACTGAGCTTTCTGTTAGGCGAAGTACAGTTATTATATTTAATAATATCAATTTATCTTTGCAAGCACCTTAATAAAATAGTATGTGTTACTAAAATGATTCCTGAACATAAATAAAGATTGCAAGTTTAAATAAAAAACCTGTCCATCAAAATATACGTAGCGAATTATAAAAAAAAACCTGCCTCCGTAGCCAATCGCATTCATTTAAATAAATATTTAAAATTATGACAACTGTAATCTAAGCATACTTTTTCATGACGCGTTCTTCATTTAAAAACATTTTTTATCACGATGGCAAATTGAAATACCAGTATTCGACCAGTTATAGCGATTTACATTTTTATTTAAATTCCAAATGCGATGGTGTCGTTTTTGCATGGAAAAGTTTTTAATGTTTTTTTTTTTATAATTATCAATTTTTGTCGAAATTTTCCATGGCTTCCAATATTAAAGTTAGGTTTAAGCGTTTCATTCACAACTTTTATTTGCTCACTTGTTAAGCTTTTTTTATGTATTTGTGCTACTTATGTAAGTTACTTTAATGGCTTTTTAATTTCATTAAACAACTAAAATCGCGATAAATGGCTCTGTGTCTTCAGAATATATCCCAAAGCGATATACACAAATTAAAACATAAATTCTAGCGAAATAAATCACACCGCCATAGCAACTTAAATAACAATGAGCAGCCATCTTGGTTTAGTGGCGGGAAAACCGAAGGCCTTGGCAACCGGTTCCGCTACACGAGATCCACGATCGAGCCTTAACGTCGGCTACATGCGCGAGCGCAAGCCTCCACGTAGTTCACGTTTTGAAATGCTTTATACATGGCGAAAAAACGTAATCAAGCCAAATAATTTAAGTATCTAAGGTCATCTTTACTTAATGACGTATAATAATTTTATGAAAACAATGATTTTGTTTCACAATCAATTGATTCAAGCCCACTACCGAAACAAAGGACGTTGAGATAGGGTCCTTAGACTTAAATACCGTGTTGCTGTAAGCTGTCTCCTGGCTTGTAGCCTACACAAATAGGGATCCAAGTATCAGTTGCTTCTGTGTCTGTCTAGGATTATAATTTCAGGTAGCGCAACATAATTCGTAACTACGCATGTGACACTAATTCTTCATCCAAAGTTGATTAAGTCTGCTTAATTACAGCAAAAACCAGATTACATAGATAATTAGCAGAACTTGATTACTGTGATAACTATCGTTTGTTTATGGATTCACCTGTAAGTATATTCGTCGATGACTTAACGACATGGCTATCAAAATCACGCGCATGTGATAAAATTATGACTATCGAGAACATTTTCAAGATAAACAACTAGTCAAAACGCATTTTTTTACTGTATAAGGAAAAGAACAACTCAGCGCCAAGATAATAATTATCGATAAGATAATGATAAACTCGAGAACTTTGCTCTTTGCCGATAACTTCATAGCGATAAGAGCTCTCTATGTAATAAATTACGTTTTGTGCAAAAAAAATGCGTACTAGTGCCTTGGCTTTGTAACTGTGAGCATTTCTGTAGCTTTTTTTTATGAAAGTTGGATTACAGTGAAAGTTACAATGACGCCCCAGTGGGAGTATGAAACTTTCAGCGACGGATACAACTGTGATTTTATGGTAAATAGCTGAAAGTATTTTATATATTTTACCAATAACAGTTTACAGTTTGACCTTTTATAAACTAGACAAAGGGATAAAATAATTATTATTTGCAGCTTCATAATCATACAATATATAAACATAATAATTAAATTATATTTTGTTTCTTTATTTATAGTTGTAGGTATTGTACGTATTTTTCACAAGGAATTGCCGCTAATTCTGAGAATGAAATGGGCGCCATGCGCCATCTAGTAACAATCTTCGGTATACTATTAAAGTACTGATTTTAATTTTAGAACTTCAAGGTAGCCAACCAAAAAATTATGAAAGATTCCAATGAAAGGTCCTTCTAAAGTATGTCCGTAGTGAATTGACATAATAACGAAAACTTTGGCGTTTTAATAAAAAAAAATAAGTAGGTGTAATGAACGTCTTTCTTTCTTTGTTGTTTCTACGCAATCAGTAAGTCGATAAATAGATTATATTTTAGTATAATAATAGTGTCGACAAAAATCCTGCCTAATAGATGTGCGCAGTACTAAAGAAAACACTTTTTTTCTATACAACCAGTCAGTAATCGATTGAGTACAATCGTCCTTTGATTGTTATGTGTCGCCGCGCGTGGGCCGACGGCTTTATGAATGGGTTTTCGTAATGACATAAAGCAGACAATGTGTTAGTCAGCCGGCAATTCCACTTACATAATGTATTGACAATGACTATATATAGATTCATATGCAGATTAGTTCGTTGTTGGCTTATGGACACTAGCGTCGCCGGCGCCGCTGAATTTCAACATAAGTACCACAAAACATAAGCTCACGACGATAACCTCTGACTACCCCAATTGGGATATAGTCGGTGTGGTGGTATAGGAGATGTGAACTAAATACTCATAACTCACTGAGCTTTCTGTTAGACCAACGTGATAGCTGGTGAGAGATGTATCGCCGTCTATAATGGTCGAGCCAATGTGTTAGAATTGAATTTCAAATTATCTTCATTCGTAAATTCAAAAATGCCGGGTTTTATTAATGATTTATACTTTTTAAATAATCACCCCTGGCTGAGTGTCTGATAGCTTACATAGAACTTGTCTGGTAGACAGAAACTAGCACCTACTCGGGTTATCAGACACTTCCAGAAAAAGCTATCAATCTAATTATTAGCAAGCGGTATATCTGACGTGCTCAGCGGTGAAGGAAAACATCGTGAGGAAACCCTCATTGCCGAGAAATTTTCGGAGGTATGTGACCTAACCTATATTGGGCTGGTTTTCCATTCGCGGGTTGGAAGCTCACACAGGCAGTCGCTTCTGTAAAAAAACGGACCTGTCAAATATTCAGGTTAGGTAAGCGGACCCTGTGAAAAACGGGATAATGAGAGGGAGATGATAAAATGAATGTAGATAATTAGAAGCAAGTTTATTTATTTATTTTCAAGTTGCTTTGGTCGTAACTTACCTACCACTGTTTACACGCTGTAGACTGACCCGGCTAAATGTTATCCAAATCTCATGACTTAAAAACACACACGACTTTCCATGTTTTTGTGTCAAAATGTCAATTGATTTTTTTTTAATTTAAAGTGCAAAAAAATCGACCAAATTACCTCTATATCTATGTCATCAAGAACAGGAGGTTAACACGAATAAATTATCGTATTATAAGTAATATAAGTTAAGTCACGAAGTAAATAACTAATCACGTTTTCCCACGCTTATGAAACGTGCGTCAATTGGCAAGCATGTACGCGTACGCCATATGTGGACGCACCTTCCTATGTGATTGCTATTATTAACGTTATGAATAAAGCGGCGCAGACGCAGCCTGGTTACATCACTTATCAATCGACCAATCACAATTCCAAGAAAATGCATGAAAATTCTCAGAAACAAATCCTCGTCCAACATATTCTATTTTGGCAACTGTCTTTGACCTCGTTAAAGAAACTATTTATTGCATTTTAATGACGCCGATAATTTTAAACAGTTCTATGTTTAGGAAGCTTAAACACCTTCCAAAATAAGCGGATATTAATTAATTTCTTATTAGCCCAGCTGAGAGTACGCAATGGAAATATTCAAAATTACAATATATTAATTTTCTATTTATATAGACGTCATAGGTATGTAATTAAGTGCATGTTGACGTGAGTAACACTTGTTCCGAGGTTCTATTGGGTTCTATATTAGTTTAGGAGCGTACTTCCCGTCGTGACGTGCGTTCATTGAGGCAAAGGCTTCGTGCGCGCGCTGCGGGCTCAGTGGCTGAGTGATCTACCGAGCATACGCACGCTAACATGGACCGAAAAAAACAAACGTTTCATTTGAACTCAGAACTGTTCGGATTCTAAACTTAAAGCACTTGCAAAAAGCCTTGGGCGGCCGGCCGGCGAAACATAACCTCAACACTGATATGGACTTAAACACGGTGCAACAAGGCTTTGACATTTGCAGTTGATTGTGTGAGTGAAGTTAAACTTTTGTTATTGTACAGTGACATTTCAGTTCAAATGGATTACTGGCAGTACCAAGTGAGTTGATCTGTTAAGTTAGGTAAGAAGAGTGGATTGGATTGCGCTCGTGGTTGGAATCCAATGATACCATTTCGGGCCGCGAGTTTATTGACCTCAGCATTGTTGCCATTTGAGAAATTTACGTTGTTAACATTGAGGGATTGTCATTCGCCTTGTCAGTCTTTGTAGAAGTGGTCATTACATTGAAGAAGGTTCTAGCATCTTACATCTCACACATGAGTAACAGCAATAGATACGATGTAATATGAAACCTTGTCCCGCACCCTGACTACATGTTTGGTAAATAAGTTACGACTTATAACAACTTCACCTAATTGACAAGTAGACCACCTGAAGCCAAACTAGCAGTAACAGTCTAATCTAAAGTATATAGCAATAAAAATACCCGACAATTTGTGGATTCGTCTCTTTCGACAACAGTTTAATTGACTGTTAATGTCGTGGGAATACCGAAACCTAACAGGTTTTATTTGAAGCTATTAAAGAAGATTACCACTATACAAGTCAACAATGTCACTGATTTAATCATGTTTTTCTATTGAATGATACTAGTTCAGGACTACAACTTGTTTATAACTCCTTAGAAATCAGGTTTCTTGCTAAATCGTTTTTCATTCAATCGTATGTAGATTTTTCAGCGTCATTGGTTTTACCTACAATTAATTCAATGTTTTTGATCACATTGGATTCAACATCAAGCTCAAATTCGTTGAATAACTATATCGGATCGGACCACTTAGCTTAAACATTTCTAGTAGCTATTATTATTTGTGGGGTTGCAGGTACAGTAGTTTCCAAAAATATAACGTGCTTCTGTCAGTTTTGTCGCTAACCCAAACTAATGGGCAATTTAAGTTTATCTGCCGCAGACATCTGTACGAGACTAGTGTTCTTTATAGTTGGTTTATGCAAAATTTTGGCTCGCTATAAGCCTTTTAATGGACCATTTCATGGACCTCGTGTCACGGCTTTGTTGGAAAATAGCTTTATTTATTTTTTGTTCTTTTGTGATCTTTTATGACTATATTGTCTCCAGAAGAACCTTGTTGTAATATAACCCCTGGCTTTCACGACTTTTTTGGGATGATAAACCGCTAAACACGTTTACATGGTTTGTCTTTAGTTTTAGTTGAGCAGCGAGAAACTAAAACCGTTTAAGTATTATGTCGGTGATTGTTCAATAAAAATAGCTCCTTGTATTAGTTATTTCAACACGTCTTAAGTTGCTTGAGAGAACTCGTGAAAACCCCAAGGTCTCACCGAAAATGTAACAGGAGGCTGCAATTTGTGTAGTCACGCTGCCGGTACGCATGCGTCTTACTCCACTATCCAACACAATGAAGTGACGTCAAGCTCTTTTTTTCGGACAATTAAAAACTTCCTTGATCATTGGCCTTTGAATGAATGAGCGTTATCGTGATACCTGTCTTAGTAGCCAAAACCTTACAGCGAAAAGTATCATAGTAAAAAAAATATGACCCAACTGAATTTGTGGATTGTTATTTTCGATTTATCTATTTTCATTAACATCGTTGTTTACAAAACGTTACAAAAAGCTGAGTCTCTGCAAAGATGATGATGTCTATCGGTGGCGTTAGCTTTTCTACTTATCCAAATTGAAGTATGCGTCAGTCCATAAATTCCTAAGGTATTTCCGCATACTAGGCGCCAACCGTTCAAATAATCCGATTCAATTATTCATTTATGCACACGCACAGATCATCGTCTATCAAACACTTGGTTGGATTAAAAAAGGTTTCATAAAAACTTTGGTCATTATTAGTTGGCCGGATGTCATAATGGCCATGTGGTTGTTTGTTCTTTACGATTTGTGTAACAATGTTACTTCAGTTGCGTACTTTTTACATGCTCTGTTCCGAAGTAATTTATTCATTCGTCGTGGTTTCTGCAAAATCATCTTTTACAGTCATTGTTTTACGATGTCGTTTTGTTTACTTAAAATCATTCGTTTTTCAAAAGCCAATATTTTCACACTATATTACTTGTAGATCAAAACCTCCAAATATATGAATAGTTTAGTTTTATTAATTGCTGTCATTTTGCTTGACGATATTATAAATTATAGTAGGTACTTACTCCATGTTCAACTATATTCCACATGACCCATTTGAATATTCCCACGTTACGGAAGAACAATCAATATGAAAACAAAATGTAATTGCTGACGTGGGAAGAAAACAGCTTCGTTTTTCTAGAATCCGAGGAAACACTTGCATTATTACTGAACCGGTCAAACCTGAAACATATTCAATAAGAGAAAAAGATACATTGTTGGCTCAGTAATCATCTAGTAAGACTATGGGGCTGTCACTTCTGCGAGTGAGTGTCAATTCAATACTCATTGTTTTATTTTGCATTTCATATCTCGGTTTTCGTGTTTTTCGGAGTATTGTAAATCCTTTTTTTTTAAAGACACTTTCCAGCGTAAATGTACGTATAACGAGTTCAACGAATTAGTTACATTTACCAAAAACCTGATCTGCAACAGTGAAATAAAATTAGCCGCGCCTAAAACTGGCTCTCTTTGACTTTGGATAAATAAACAAAGATAAACTGAAGTTGTTATGTTAAGCCATCTGGCTGAACGTCAGTAGCGAGCGATGACGTGGACGATGACCTAATATGACTGAACATCCAAAATGCTGGTTAATCAAATATTTGACAGGAGTGACAAGTAATGAGATGTTTTTATTATCATGGTCACTCTAATGCTCTAACTTAACGATAATTTGTCACGTAGCATTTCAAGTTCCAAGAATGAAAAATGTTATTTGTAAAATTTGATCATTTGGGAAATCTATGATTTGAATATTATTGAATACGATGATAAATGTAGAGACTGTTTGATAAATATTTTAGTTCCATTTATTTTTTGTTGAATGTAGCTCATGGTACAATTTTCTTTGTTAACAGATGCCACAAACAGTGCCGCGGTCGGGGTGTAGCCCGCCGTCGGCGTCACAGGGTGAACGAGCCGTGCCCGCCTCTCCCACCGACCTTCAACACTTACTACGTCTGCTGGGCGCCGCTTCGCCCCCCGAGTCCATGCTACACTCGCCCCAGCACAAACCTCCACCACCATACCCAACACAGCCACAAACACAGACTACTGAAGACAACGCCTTCCTTGAACGCCTCTACGATTTCGAAGGCTACCCCACACCTTCCCCATCTTCAGACGAAGGATCCATTCCTACAGTTGCTCTCCAACCGTCTTCCCCCTACAGTTCTATGAACACCGGATATTCTCCCGTCTTCATAAAGGAGGAGCCCAACAGATTAACAGTGCCGGGTTTCTCTTCTCCTTATCCTCTTTCGCCATCTGGATCGTGCGTCTCATACGGCAGTCACAATCAGTACTCCTCTCCTGTTCCACAACACGACGAGTACATCGATATTGAAGAACTTTTGAAAGAGAATCAAATATTGCAGGAGAGCGTGCAACAGAATTACATCACACCAAAAGTAGAAATTGAAGAGCCCAGAGATCACATTTTACTTAGGTCTGCCCTGGAAGACACCACGTTCCAGAAAAGGCTAAATCTCAGACCTATCCCCTTGGAATTGGGGAGTGTGAAAATGGAAGAAAGTAGCGGAGGCGCGAACGGCACAGGGGATGATTCATTAGTGGCGCCAGATATCGACAGAGTGTTATCAATGGCCATTGAACAATCAAAAAGGGATGTGGACAACACGTGCACAGTATTGGGGATCTCACCAGGTAAATTTCTACTACTTTATAGAGAAAAGCTCAATGATGAACTAAAGAATATGGTCACATAACGATGACGAATTATTATCTGCAACTACGCACAAGTTCCTTCACATGAATCATATTTCTTTTACCACAGAGGTATTTAAGAATTCACATAAATAAGAAAATATTACCAACAACTATACCATGACAAGACATAGGAATGTTGTAGTATTCTTGACGTAGTAATAAATAAGCAATTATCAATGACGTCACTGATCTAAAGTCAGTAAAAAACCATGTGTTTCCTCGTACAGATCATGACGGCTACTGCCACAGATTATAATATAAATGGTTTCTTAGAATCACATATAAACGGATGATTACGTAAGATGTGTTGTTGCTACTAATTTAATGTACAAGTACTAATGGCTCATTTTTTTCTTATTAATTGCTTAGACTCAACAAACAAATCAGCAGTTGAACAAATTAATTGAATAAAACTTTTCGCAGATCAACACATCATTATTCTACACAAAGAATATAAGATAACACATTATAGTACTTCTGGTAAAAGCTACCTCTGTTGAACAGGTTTAAGGTTTCTTTCCCTTTGTTCTAGATCCAATGCTGTGGAGCCCTGCAGACGTCAAATCATGGGTCAACTTCACACTACATACTTTCAACTTGCCGATGGTACCAGAAGAATATTTTGCTATGAATGGAACCGCCCTTGTTGCGTTAACAGAGGAAGAATTCATTCAGAGAGCACCACAGGTAAGAACAGTCTGTACAACTTTTTTGTTAATAATAATATTTTTCTAGGTAGCACTTTTTCAGAATAAAATCAAAGACAGTTTCGAAATTCTTCTTTTAAGGTTTTTTAGATTAACAGTTTTTGTTTGTTCTCACTTTATGTGATGATGATGTAACCGCGCCTTATCATTTTTGGTATAACATCTAAGTACTCTTTATAGTAATAATTATGACAAGATCGTTGTTTTCATTTTTATAAATCAGTCCTAGATGCCATTTATCACGATGTCACAGCTTTTGTTATTGTAATATGGAATTTTTCGGTGATAATCTGTTGACCCTGAGAGCGATTGAGGGCGTGTTGGTCGAAGTCCAATAACGCATGCGCCGTTTGCTGATAACTGGACACAAAGCAAGTTATTCTGATTATTACAAATATAATCTACGACCTTCAGTTACCTTGATTGGACGTTTTAGTCATCAGTTTATTTCACTAATGGTTATTTAAAAAATTACATGAATTTCCATATTAATTAACATGACTGCTCGAATCTTCAATCAGGTAAGTATGTCTCATATCTACAAGAATTTTTTTACTCTCTTCTATTGACTGGTTGTTGCGTTAGTCCGTACGTATATTTTTTATTGTTCCATAGTTAAATACAATTAACTAGTTATTAAGATAAGTAGTATGTCTTGTGATCATTATGCATCGTGACGACAATTGGTATCGCGTGAATTCAAAATCACGTGGTTATGAAGGTTAAAGAGTCAGAAATTATCTTCCATGGAGTGGATCATATGTTAATTTATTATACTTAGAGACAAAAACAATGAACAAAAACGATTCAATTTGCTTCCATTTATCGTTGTTTCAAATTGATTTCGACTGGATGTGATTAACGGGTAGTTGAACATTAGAGATCATCGCCGATTATTTCGATAATTGCTTCCTAATTTTTTCTGTTTTTTCTTGCATCATCAACTGATGTTTCTTGTCTATATTCAAAGTCATTAGCTATCTACTAAGAGTGGATTCAACTAGTGCAAGACATAATCGGATGCAGCTCTGTGCCACTTATGACGATTTCTAACAATTTTACTTCATACGTCGACACGCTCGCATTTCGCAATTATAATCCACAAGCTCTAGATTTATCAAATTTTAGTATCTCACTTACTACTTGCATGCTTTTAAATCTTTTTTATTACTTTGTTTGTTCATACAATTACAACGTATGTTATCAACGTCATTTGTGATAACATTGAACTATTGATAAGTATTAGTACATTGTTGTTTAAAGTGATGAAATTATGTTTAAAGTATTTCTCAATAATATAATCACTACTAGATTTTAGGTTATTCGGATCAATTTACGTAATATTAGTACCTCCGGGGTAGGTTACGTTGGTGTCCTCTATGGTTCAGTTGTTGAGGAAATCCGTTTGAAGAAACCAGGTTGCACGTTTTACATAATACATTACGCAGATACTTAACTTGATTGTTGTGCTCTGGCTTCGGTAATCATTAATGGACACTTATATATTACTACACGTAAATTTTAAACACTTGTTCATCGAGATATCTGTTCAACACTTAAGAGTTGTTCAACACGTTTGGTTTGTGGCTGTCTTCGCACGTATGGACATAAACCTACTTAGTTTCTAATGTACCTACATCATCTACTATTTCTGGGTCATCATTTATGTCATTGTTATCCAGAATACAATTATTACTGTAACTAAAACAATAGACACTTGTTGAACTGCTAATTATGTAACCAATTTGTGGAGTTTGAAGCGCTAAAGAGCGTCTAATCGTCGAGGGGGGATAATTGTTGTTATCGTACGCGCTTACGACTTTCACCAAGGCCGATGAAAGTCGCGACGGCGGCACGTTCCGCCAGTACTTGTGTCTGCATACAAATTCTGGTTTGTTAACTAACAGTAAACTCTAAAAAACTACGATAAAACAAATGCCTTAATGGAAATGATACTAATTTGCGTAAAGTTGTATGGAAATATAACCTTTTCTTTTTCGAGTTTCTATGACTATTGAGTTTAGTAGTTACGTATCTATATATTATTTTCCTTTTGATGATTTTTAAATGTATGTGATAAGCCCAGTAGAGATGTAGATAAAAAAGGTATAAGTAAATGCAAAGAATTTTATAAAGATATGTTGTTGCAGGCTGGAAGCACACTGTACGCACAGTTGGAGATCTGGAAAGCGGCACGGCACGAGGCGTGGCGGTCACAGTGGTCAGAACACCAACAACCTTCTCCCAACCCTGCCCCTGCTGGGCTTCCTTCAGCTGATGACATGAGTGATGGTGAGTTTTGTTTTACAATATTAAACATAAATTCTTCGCAAGTAACGTATGAGACAATCGAAGAAATCGAAGATAATTAAAAAGATATTGCTAAGTATTATGAAACAGTGTATTCCCACAGCAACTAAATATTTAGATAAGTACTTTTTTATCATTTTATAAAATGTTATTTGATAAAAGTAATAAAAGTATTAATAGCGTTGGAAGAAGAATAGCTTCTAATAAAGATAATACGAATCAATATTTTAATGAAAGTTATAAATTATAGTGACTTGATAAAGAATATTAAACAAATTATTTAATATAATAATACCTGCAACACACAGTTAATAAATTAAATGAAAAATATAAAATAAAACATGATATAACATGTTCAGTTGAAAATAACATTACACTGGACACAGGTAGGTCGTAAAGCACGGTTTTATAGCCACAAAGTAATTACTAGCTGGCTGCAGGTTGTCAATTTAGGTATTAGCTTTTTAGTAGACAAGTAACGTACGGTCAGCAAAGCGATGTAGCACGGCGATGCATCGGACGCGGCAGATGCATTGTGGTCACCGTTAGAGGCCCACATATACCCAATGGAGACAAACAAGCCCATGATATATGACCACAGACTCATATGACTTGTGAAACCTTTATGTGGATATTAAAAAGATGGACGCGTCAAAAGCAGACTGACAGGCTAATTACTTGTACACATGATGTCAAGTATTGGCTGTTAGTCATAAGTTCAAAGATCATTTACATTACTGCCATATTTTAACACTCATTAGTCATAGATGGATTTAGTTGATACGAAGACTGGACAGTACATACAAGTTGGACGATAATAATGGCGACATAAAAAGACAATCTCTAGATTGGACGTCTCATATGGAAGCTTCACCGCTAGCTAATAAAAACTGGCTAGATAGTAGCACAGGAAATCGCTCTCGACAATTATCTCTTGCGCAGTTGTCACCGACGCATGCGCGTTGACGGGGAGATTTATATCGGAAAGGGCCTCAGGACACAAGACCCGATTGGGGAGAGTGGGTCGCTTGACGAATTCAATTTAAATTCCTCTAGTGATACTTTGAGCACATGAAAATTTAATACTTTCATTGACACTATCTTAGATAATACCCACATTAATCTTGGACATTTAAAGATAGATTATTCAAGTAAGTTTTCAATGTATAATACAGTTATCTAAAATTGATAGATTGGGTATTTGTAAAGCTGACATCATCCATGTACTTATTAACAAATTGTAGTTTTACGCTTTTTGTTCCCTTGAAAAAGCTATCGATAAAAAAATTATTCGTTATAAAAAAAAACATCATTATTAACTTCGGGGAGGATTTTAATCAGTAAAAAGCGCTAACTAACGTAGCTTTATGTAGTTGGGTTGATAAGAAAAACGGGAATGTCGAATTTAATATCAATCCTTTACAAAATTGAAAATTGATATAACTATTCGCCAAAGCTTAGGTTTAATTCTGGAATAGGTATAAGAAGATAAAATTAAAGAATTGGATTAGAGCAATTCTCGTTCTGCCACACCCCGTTAGAGTTGATCCATCAATCAGTGTGTCCTATTGCCATTCTGTCCTATACATGAGGCTCGGACTCTTGATCCCCATATACGTCAAGTCGAGTTTTTGTATGGTTTTCCGACGACCCACTTTGTAAGCTTGCCACTGGACTCACAAGGTCGTCTGTCCGTCAACTGAGACTTGCTGCTTGACGTTAAAAATGTAGAACTGGGACTGGAAGTATTGGTTTTGTTGTGTGATTAAGCCCACGGTTTGCCAACTACGCTGCTATTCAGTTGTGTACAGCTCGGCTGGTATCCTATAAGGTCCAAATATTCATCTTTCTTAAGTTTCCAATGTCAAATAATTATAGCTGCTACAGATTTTGTAATATTTGTTCAATCTAGTTGCATCGTGAACCACAATGATTCTACATTTTCAAAATCATTATTCTAGTTAAGAGTCTTTTTTAGTTATTCCTTTTTATATCGATGCAATTAAATATAACCAATCTAAACAATCTGCATCTTCGAGAGCAGTAAGTAATATGAGATTTTTTGTAAATTAACAAAGACATATTCACTTTCGGATTTTTTCTAGTCCTCGTGTTTACAGTTTTACAATGTGTTAGAAGTTATCTCTACTCTCTTTTTGTAATTTTAAGGGATTCGATATAAATTAATGATCTTACGTAACAATTAATATAACATTTTAAACCTAAATTACTACGTTTGGTTTAAGATAGGTATGGAGAATGCATATAATGTCAAAAGAATTGTTAAATTAAAATATTTAAGTCCTTAAATACTTACTTTAGGAATGTTATTACCTTCTTTGAATGCTTGCACACTAACTGTTTTCACCTAGTACTTCATTCCTTCAATCCGTTTAGCATTCCATTAGAAACGGCTTTCTTTAAATAACTTGTCTACTGTAGCGTTGTTTATCTGAATGTCTGCTTATCAACTTGTTTACGCCTAATCGTTAAGGTTAGAGGTTGAAATTGTAGTTTACGCATGTAGTAAATAAATCGAATAATATGATAAGTAAGTCTAATAATTACTGTATACGTTCTAGTTTTTGTAAATATTTAAAGTACTTATTTTTTACACATACTCAAATCCAAGCAACTCGGCTAAAACGAAAAATGAAAGAGTTTATTTCTATGTTTCTCTCGAGACTCGAGTATATTGCATTCCATCTTTTTCTACAGACGACATTCCGTCGTCTATTACCATTTCAAGAACGTCAATTCCATGAGCCACTTCCAAAATGCATTTTTCCAAGCAGACGACCTAAATGTTAACAGGCTCCGCAAATTTTAATACTTCCACCACTAGACTAGAAAACTGTTTCAAAGAACCCATTTCTCCATACGAGGCCCCTCGTGGAAGTGATGCGACACGTCTGCGTGAGCCACCACATTGTGCCAGTTTCTATCTACATCATTATCCACCCCTTAATGCCTCTAAATCGCTGAAGATAATACTTAACCATAATGTTAATGATAGTAATGACTATTTAGTATGTATTAAGGCCACATATGGCTCGTCTCGATACAGATTTCTATGCACATAATGTTACAATAAATTATTGATTTTTAGAATCGTTTAATCGCGGAAAAATATGGCACTGGTAGCTGTAAAAACTGGTGGCTAATTGGGTCGCCAATTTGATTGAAAAATGTGAACAACACAAGGACTAAGCTAGAAGCTATTGACAACGTGTTTAAAAGATTACTTTTTACGAATATATTTATTAAAGTATAGGATAAAGTAACAAAACATAATGACAACGTCCTTACATTGTTCGTTGAAAAGAACCAAGCTTAAGTTTCAATAACCATCAAATTAATCTTTTAGGGGCCACAAACTGCTTCAATAATATTAATAATAGCTATCTTTATCCACAGATGAAGATTCAGAATCAGCAGGAACTAGCACAGCATCAGTCGGTGGCAAGGCGAAGACTGGCAGCACTCACATACATTTGTGGCAGTTCCTCAAGGAATTGCTAGCGTCTCCTCAGATACATGGCTCCGCTATACGATGGCTCGATAGAAGTAAGTACTTTTTCACGGACATTTGTAAAGCGTTCGATTCGGTAGATCGCCGGTCGCAGTGGTTGTGTATCAGAAAAAACTAATAGCAATGACTAGAGTTATTTGTGTTTACGTATGCGTTTGTTTCGTTAACTTTGTTTTACATAGAATATGCATAAACAAAGAGTAAGGTTTTTTACATAAAAAAGTTATTTTATTTGGTTTATTGTGGCTCCACGGGAATTCCTTATACTATGCCATTTTTCGAATATAAATTCAACTTTATTATGTTATCATAACATTTTTATAGAAAAACTGTAAATATAGCAAAATTTATCATCGCCACGTATCTACATTAATTTATCAAAGCAACATCACTTTGAAAGTCACCTTAATTATCGTTAAACAGATTATTTATCGATATCTTGAACTTATTTACTGCTTGGTGAATACAAAAATTTATACGACCCTACTAGATATAGATACGTTAAACAATACCTACTAGATACGTTTCTACATACTTATACATAAATCAATAAGGATTGGAATTTAAATTACTTGATGGTAAGAATTGATTCGAATGATTTTGTATAAAATTTGTTTAAGTGCTTATTTAAATATTTGGATTCCTATCACGCAATGGAGTCGAGAATAGATTGGATCTTTGGATAGATTCGCATTGCATTCGCAATTAAATAATCACTTACTTACCTACTGAATTATTATCGTTTGTCACCGAGCTGCTTTATGGTAGGTTCAAGGAGATATCTTTAGTACTTAATTTATACAAATAATCAATATTGCGTATCCGTTTGTCTTTAGCTTTGCAATTAATGTGTCCGGTTACATGAAAGCAGGTCTGTATCCTTCAGTAAGTAGATTTAAAAACTAGCCACCAACTAGTTTCAGAAGAAACTGTAGAAAAACCATTACCAGTAAAAGCTGCGATTTCAAGAAACCGAACTGGTTTTCATAAACCTGATGTCCACAATCTGTATCACGCAATGTCTTAAATGCCACAATGCGAACACGTTTCTTTGTTTCAATAGTTGTGTCCGCTAGAATAATTTATCGCTGGATATAATTGGTTCAGCTCACGGAATCTGATCATTGAGTAGGTAACGCCTGCGCAGGCTTTGAATGAGCAAAGTTTTTTTACCCTCTGAGTGCCCATTTCTGCGCAAAACTTACATTGAATACATTACTTATTATTAAGGACGACGTGTTAAATAGGAGTAGTATACAATACATTACGATAGGTAGAAGTAAAGGCGCTCTAGTAAATAACCAGTGATTTACATACTCGTATTTATGTAATGTATAAATACCTACAAAAGGCAATCAAGTCTTAACAGTATCAAGGCACGTTAATGATACAACAACTTCTTGTCTAATGGAAAATTACATCGTATGATTATCGCTATACATGATCTTACACAAACAAACCATTACTTTGATACACTTAATAGCGGCGTTATTATTAAAATTTACATTGTTGGAAAATTCATTGTGGCAGCGACATTCTCGGCTCAAGGTGATCCAGCCGCTTACTTTACAAGCAGGAGTAATTTAATGGAACGAAATACTAAAGGCTTACTAAAGGTTACCTCTTGATCGTGACTGGCCTGTAACGATATAGCACAAGCAACGTACGATTTATACCCCATTTATTATGAGACAAGCCGCGCGTTGGTATTTCCAACGATATATCATGAAACCAGTTCGGTACCTACAATTAGTTCTGTTTTTTTACAATAAATTCAATGATCAATGATGATCTTGCAAAATGTTACTCTAATCTTGTTCAGCTGACGTAAAAGGAAGATTTATTTCTTTAGAGAACCATAGAATAACTACATAATAAGTATATTTGTTTGCGAAAAACAATAAACAAAGTTAGGCTTTAGCAAAAGCGTGTCGCCTCAAATTCAAATACTGATCTGATAAAACTAATTCTAATTCCTGTATTGTTGCAGGTAACGGAGTCTTCAAAATTGAGGATTCAGTGCGCGTTGCCAGGCTTTGGGGCAAGAGAAAGAACCGACCAGCGATGAACTATGACAAGCTGTCGCGGAGCATCAGACAATACTACAAAAAGGGAATCATGAAGAAGACAGAAAGGAGTCAGAGGCTGGTGTACCAGTTCTGCCACCCTTATTGCCTGTAAGAAACACTCCAAACTGGTAGTTTGTAAGTGTAAATAATTTATTTGTAAATAAGTGTGTGCGCGCCGCGGTAATGCGGGCAAAGAACTGCTCAAGTTTTGGGTTTGATCGCAAAACTTGTCGCAGTTGCAGAGTTGTGACAGCCTGGTAGCCTCGTCCGACAAGTGATGTCCGGACTAACCAGGCGTCAGATCCCTCCTTAGAATTCGAGAAAGGTAATTTTCTCCAGAATCCTATAGGACGGGAATCGCTGTATGCGTTACATTAAGTTCTAGTAATTTTACCGGCGACTAGACGACTACGATTAAAGATTAATTATTTTCGATTTTAAAAATCGGTCAAAATCGTTCTCGTCGAAAGCTGGTAATGTTTATCCCATATATCTATGATATATTTCTAGTACGTTCTATGAACTTTTATAATAAGCGTCTTGTAAATAATCGAGTATACAAGAAGGCAATAATTATTTGGAAGTATCTTGTTGCCTGTGTCACAGAATACAGGGTACTTATTAGCTAGTAAGTTTGTAAATCTAGAGATGTATGTTCTCTTTAAACTCACGATATTTTATTACGAGTAGATTTGTTAAAAATCGATTGTGGAAATTGATATTAATCAAGAGATTATTATTTCTATTTTATGTTAAAACTATGACGAGTTACGTCACTTAAACAATGACGAGTTATGTCAATTAAACAATGACGAGTTACGTCAATTAAACTATGACGAGTTACGTCACTTTGAAATGTATAATATATTATTTTGATATTTAAGGGCGGTAATTGGATAAAATTGGGTTTTAAACGAGAATTCTGTGCCAAATAGACTAATCATTTTATTTGGGACAAAATTTGAAAATTGTGATTTTTAGGAGCCCGCCGACGTAAGGACAGATTTATTAAAATCTAAACTAAAGCGGTGTTGGGATATTTTTATACTTAAGTCAACGCAGTTAGCGTTATGTAAAAGTTAATAATAATTTTAAAGGACCAAACTAATGTAGATTTAATGAATCATTGTAATTTTGTAATAAAAATAAATGGCCATTTATAAAATGACGTTTTATTTATTTTATTTTCACTGTGAGTGAAAAGACTTGACTTGAATTCGTCGACGAGAAGCTTTAACTAGTAAGTATTAAGGTTTACTGCATGGTATCGGGATTATTTGCCCCTTGTAATTAAACCTACACGTAACCTACTGAAAGTCCATAAAATAATCATTTAAACTTTATTTACAAGAACACTGGTACTTGCTACTAAGACATACTAGAGGACTCGAATATCATTTTCCTACTTACCTTCGTTCTCTTAAAAAACCGACGTGATTTTCCTGAAAATTTGGTCGATAGATACAAGCGTTTGTGGTAGATGATTGTCATAAAAGTTGTAGTCAGGTTTGAACGCTTAGTTACACCTTTTTTAACATTCTCAAATATCCTATAAGTACTTAAAAGAATAAAGATAGTTATGTACGGGTGTTCAATTTAATTCATCCTTAAAATCTAGTACAGCCTTAAGTAACTACCCACTTATTACATCAATAAACCAAACTCCAGAGCGTGCAAAATTACAAAGATCAACATAAAATTGGTGCAAGTTGTGTCAAGTTGCGCAAAAGTGACGTCATAGCCGAATTCTTCGAGTGAAAGTCCCTTTCGCCATCGCAGAGGAGACTCCGACCTCTAGAGGGGAGGGGGGAGACGTGCTCCTCTCTCCCCCTTTAAAGTTAAAAGGGGGGAGTTAGTTGTATAAGGCAATCAGTCTTGGTGTTCGATTGTGATTGCTTAATTGAACTAATATGGCGTAAGTAGATTTACTTTTCGCTCTATCAAATGTGTTATAATTGGATGCTTACCGATGTTAAATATATTGTTAGAGCAAGTTTATGTCTTGAGGTGGCTTATTGTAGCTTTGCCGCAGATGGTATTAACTACTTAGCCGGACATGTGGGGGGCGTTGAGGGCTCTCACGTGGTACACAATTAAGATAATAGGCGTGAGGGTGCTCAGGTGGGCGTGAACCTCGGCTCAGGGCGTCACGTGAGAGAATTTATGTTGGAGATAATAGTTCGATAGGGAGAAATAAAGCCTCATTAATGTACTATGATAATGAGGGACTTTCCGAGCTACGTTCCCCTAACAAAATATAGATGGCGCTGTACAGAGTTCTCATCGTTTAACATTCTAAGTTCATGTATAATAGACATAATGCATCTTTTACTTTTGTTTTTGGGCATACTTATATTATAATAAGTTGCAATTACACCCAGGCACAGCAGCCTCCGTGGTCTAGTGGTTAGAGCGTTAGGCTCACGATCTGGAGGTCCGGGTTCGATTCCCGATGGGGACATTGTCGAAATCACTTTGTGAGACTGTCCTTTGTTTGGTAAGGACTTTTCAGGCTTGAATCACCTGATTGTCCGAAAAAGTAAGATGATTCCGTGCTTCGGAGGGCACGTTAAGCCGTAAAAACACCTCCACCAACCCGCAGTGGAGCAGCATGGTGGAGTAAGCTCCATACCTCCTCCGGTTGATTGAGGGGAGGCCTGTGCCCAGCAGTGGGACGTATATAGGCTGTTTATGTACACCCAGGCACAACCAATCTTCCACTCATTATTATTATTATGATCAAAAAAAGAGAAGCAATATAGGAGGCAACATAATTAAATATCAAGCAACAATTATTTTAAACAATACAACGCCATCTAAGTATGTTGTTTTTGGGGAACGTTTTGATAAGTAGGTAGATGGTATATAAATGAGGCTTTATATTTTTGTATTTTTTATCATTACGAACAGGGGAAGGAACCTTAATAATTGATGGCACTACCTGCCTACAAAGGTACCTATATAGGTAGGTAATCAAAGTCTAGCCATTTTATGAATATTTTTGTAACATACCTACTTATTTAACAAGAAAAACTTGTATTTTAGGTATTAAGTTACAACTTATAATAATATCATGGCAATGTCTGGCCAGGTGGTGACTTACTAATTAGCTTTGTATTTACATTTAATATGTCAAAGATATTATTTATTCTACTTTTTTAGGTATAAATTAGTACCCAAACTTAGGTTGTAGTGGTAAGTTCTACATTTATGTGGAACTTACCGAGATAACCATAAGCTTTCAATTACTATCTTTAGAATACAACTAGATGTCGCGTGGTTCGCTCGCAGCAAGCTGCTCGCGTGTCTTGATTTCCCGCCATTTTTTACCGCGATAGAATTTGACCAAGACTTGAATAGGTCTCGTGAAATCAAAAAAGTTCTAGGTGCTATAGTTTTGCCAGGCCGTAGGGTGTCTCCCTGATGCGGAGCAGTTTTCCAAGATGACGTTCCGATCACACCCCTATACATCAATTTTACACCCGAGACATTTTCTGGACAAACAAAAATTTGTATGGCGGCCATCTTGTTTTTCGGCCATTTTGTTTTTTTTTTCACCGGCGATAAAATTTGACCAAGACTTTAATAGGCTTCGTGAAAACAAAAAAGTTCCATGTGCGATAGTTTCGCCAGGCCGTAGGGTGTCTCCCTGATGCGGAGCAGCTTTCGAAGATCGAAAAGTATTTCCATACTCAACATGATGTTTCGATCACATTCCTCATACATCATTTTTACCCCCGAGGCATTTTCGGAAAAAACGAAAATTTTGTATGGCGGCCATCTTAATTTTCCGCCATTTTGTTTTTTTTACCGGCGATAAAATTTGACCAAGATTTAAATAGGTTTTGTGAAAAAAATATTGCTCCAGGTTTTATAGTTTTGCCAGGCCGTAGGGTGTCTCCCTGATGCGGAGCAGTTTTTCAAGATCAAGCAGTATTGAAATACTTAACATGACGATCCGATCACATTCCTATACATCATTTTTACCCCCGAGGCATTTTCAGGAAAAACGAAAAATTTGTATGGCGGCCATCTTGAATTTCCGCCATTTTGATTTTTTTTTCACGGGCGATTGAATTTGACCAAGGTTTAAATATGTCTCGTGAAAACCAAAAAGTTCTAGGTGCTATAGTTTTGCCAGGCCATAGGGTGTCTCCCTGATGCGGAGCAGGTTTTCAAGATCAAGCAGTATTGAAATACTTAACATGATGATCCGATCACATTCCTATACATCATTTTTACCCCCGATGCATTTTCAGGAAAAACGAAAAATTTGTATGGCGGCCATCTTGAATTTCCGCCATTTTGATTTTTTTTCACGGGCAATTGAATTTGACCAAAGTTTAAATATGTCTCGTGAAAACCAAAATGTTCTAGGTGCTATAGTTTTGCCAGGCCGTAGGGTGTCTCCCTGATGCGGAGCAGTTTTCGAAGATTGAGAACATTTTCCGAACTCGACAAGCCACTCCGATTACATTCCCATACACAGTTTTTACCCCCGAGACATTTTCTGTAAAAACAATTTTTTGTATGGCGGCCATCTTGTTTTTCCGCCATTTTGATTTTTTTTCACCCACGATAAAATTTGACCAAGATTTAAATAGGTTTTACGAAAAAAGAATCGTTCCAGGTGCGATAGTTGCGCCAGGCCGTAGGGTGTCTCCCTGATGCGGAGCAGTTTTCCAAGATCTGGAAGTTTTCCCATACTCACCGGAAGGTCCTGATCACACCCCCCATACATCATTTTGACCCCCCGACACTCCTTCTGGGAGAACAACCCTGTCAGTGAGTCAGTGAGTCAGTCAGTCAGTCAGTCAGTCAGTCAGTCAGTCAGTGGGTTTGTAGCTTTATATAATATAATAATAATAATACAATAGAAAACTCTTTACTGCAATTAAAACAAATATTACAAATACATTACCTATTATAATTAAATACGTAGTATTTACACATTGTTTTAAGTTTACGCGGTTATTATCATAATTAAAGCACATAATAACGGGTTCTTACCGCGTTTAAATGGGAATATTAGACCTCCGATATTTCGACACTACAACATAGTATTTACAACAGGCGGCATTATTGCTAAGGTAGCATTCCAGGCAACAACAAGCTACGAATACAACCCACGGTCATTCCTCCTTATATTTTGCCTTTTGAGGAGCTCGGTGGCGCAGCGGTAAACGCGCTCGGTCTGCGATTGTTGAAGTTAAGCAACTTTCGTAGAGGCTGGTCATAGGATGGGTGACCACAAAAAAAAGTTTTCATCTTGAGCTCCTCCGTGTTTCGGAAGGCACGTTAAGCCGTTGGTCCCGGCTGCATTAGCAGTCGTTAATAACCATCAATCCGCACTGGGCCCGCGTGGTGGTTTAAGGCCCGATCTCCCTATCCATCCATAAGGCCTGTGTCCCAGCAGTGGGGACGTTAATGGGCTGATGATGACGTACTGTCACGATAATAAGTAATATGTATGTACTCTTTAGTACCATATCACTTGAATTTTTTGACAAATTGTACTGTAAGCGCAGTTATTCTTTATTTTATACTGTACCTATATCTCACTAAATGGTTAATAATGTTAATGCGACAGGGTTCTTCCCGACTATTCGATTACTCTAGCCATAGAGGCGGACAATCAGCTTGAGACAACAAACACTTCAGAACCCCGCCGTAGTGGTCGACGAAAACCCTCATTCAGCACTTCTTGCTATCGACCGGCGAGGGTGGATTAAATCTTTGTCCCTGAGCCGAGGTTCGCGCCCAACTGGGCACTCTCAGGAATGATGTCTTAAATTTTGTACCGGGTAAGAACCCTCAGCGCTACTCATTTATCTGGCCAAGTGGTTAATGCCATTTGCGGCAAAAAAATCTACAATAAGTCACGTCAAAAAAAGTTGTCAGGGTTCTAAATGGTTCGAGGTGGCAATTTTGGCCCATCGCAGTATCAATGTATGTGTAGTGTATATAGTAATCATATTTTTTTTTGACGTGACTTATTGTAGATTTGCCGCAGATGGCGTTAACTACTTGGCCGGACAAATGGGGAGCGCTGAAGGCTCTCACCCGAATAGTAATCATAGGTAAGTATATTAAATACTTATTATACTATAAGTACTTATACTTACACGTGCACGTTATAATAAAAACTATTTTTATGACAAATTTTAATAATATGCAGATCTCTAAACCTTATACCACATTCAAACTATGTTCAAACTGTATAAAGGCGTTGCCCGAAGGTCGTCGGCATTCCAAAATTCGAACCGAGAGCAAGCCGCTGCTGCCGCCAGTCACCAGGTGGTACGGAAAGGCAAGCTCCAACGCTAAATTCAATTTATTATGACTATAATTGTAATATTTAATGCTTTTATAAGACCCTGACCACGCAGAAATTCTTAGGTTTGGGTACCTAGAGGAAAACGTTGGGAAATAACTCTAATAAAAAATATTAGTACTTTTTTATTACTAATACACCGCCGCGCCGCCACCAACCCGCAGTGGAGCAGCGTGGTGGATTATGCTCTATACCCCCTCCGGTTGATTGCGGGGAGGCCTGTGCCTAGCAGTGGGACGTATATTAGGCTGTTTATATTTTTTTATTTACTAATACTTACCTGTGAACGGAGGTACTATTTATATACCTACGTTAATTAAAATTTTAACTATAATTATGTTCAAGAAATTACACTACGCACAATATTTATTTTATGTAAAATGATAATTCAAATAAGTTATTTAAATACCTGGATCCTAACCGAACCTAAGTCCTAACAGGTATGAAAACTACTCACAGTATTTTATGGTAATTTTATTTCTAAATCACAGACATTCCTGTTCCTTTTTATAGTATTACATAAATACATAAAACTCACGCCTATTTCCCACCGGGGTAAGAAGAGACTATAGAATACTATAGTATTACTGTAGTATTATTCCTTATTCTATGGTATTACGGACAGACAGACATTTAGTCTGTGATTTCAGTCTCCCGCGGTCGTCTCCCGAATAAATAAATGGCGAAAATTTAACAAAAAGATTAGTTAATCATTGTAACCTTTTTAGCTGGCCATTTAATGCTAAAAAAATACGTAAACTGCCATAACGTGTATAAAAAATATGTATTTAATCTTTTGCATTATACGGCATTTTCATATTGTTTTTATTGCGATAAATCAGCCAGTTCCGTAAAAATCATAAAAGAAACAAATAAATTGTTGAAATCCAACTGAACTGGAACATTTCATGAAAAATAATGTTTGGGATGTGTTTTTACGATTATTTTATTTTGTTAAAGAGTAACCTTCTATATTTTATGGCGACAAAAGTTTCCTTTGCGAAACTGCGTAAGATGGAACGCTTTCATTCATTCCCGCAGTGACGTCACAACTGACGTCATTCGCCATAACACGACTTTTGACATTTCAGTGGCCTTTGTTTATAGGAAAATAAATAGAAAATAATTCTAAACCAGTAAAAAATGCGTTGAAAAGTGATTTGAGAATGTTTTTAACATTAGTTTTGTTTGTGTTACTGTAGTAGTTTACATATTTTTCCTGTTTGTGGAGCGTGGAATTGGTTTGCGTACATCGCATTTTGCGTAGGTTTAAAGGTTGGTTTATAGGGCGAATATTTTAGATGATGAAGCCGGGGAAGAGCGTGGATGTGAAGGAGGAGATAGCAGAAGTGCATACTAGCGCCCGGTCGCCGTCGCCGAAGCATAAAAATGGCAAAACTAAGTCCCGATCGAGAAGTCGATCTGGGTCGCGAAGACTATCCAACGGTCACTCAGCGGGCGGCGACACGGTCGAAACGTCACAAACTACTGAAGAACTGGCTTCAGACAAGTCTAAGGCTAGAGACAGTTGGATAAAGTCCGAGCATGAGTCATTGGATACAGAACTGCCAATACATGAACAAATTAAGCAGGGTATAATAGGTTTTGTTGAGAAGGAAATTAAGAAATCGGATAAGAATCCGTCGTTTGTTTTCTACTCGCATGACCCAAATGGTTTGGACGAGAAGTACATGAAAACATTGTCCCGGCCGTCAAGTGGGCACAAAGAGAAGCGCAGTCCATCTTATAGGAAGAAGAAGAGACATTCCTCACGACATAGAGACAGAGATTTGCATGATTTTGAAATACCGGGGTCCAGTCTAAGTGCTTTGGAAAAGGTAACATAGTCTATTTTAATATATTATGTTTTGGTTTCACATTTCAATTGAATTTTTATTGCATTTAAAATACTAATTTTGTGAATTATTTCTATTATAGTATACCTAATTCTTGAACCTGCTGCAATAATTTTATTCTTGACTTTAAACACATACATGCATAAACCCACACTCATAATCCCTATTGGGGTGGGCAGAGCTATGGGTAATCAAAGACAACTTGCAGCCACTGTTTATACAAAGACTAATTTTATCATCAGTTTTTTCCATAATTATGCAATATGTTTTATACAACTTTCTTATTACGTTTTTGTTTTTCATTAATAAATAAATAAAAGTATTGCACCATCCCACGCTCCAATGCATAAAACTTCTTTCAACATAAGGTTGCCTGGCAGAAATTTGTCTGTACATGTCCTGTGTAATAATGAATTATTGATTGATTGAACTTTCATATCACTTTTCAGGTTGACGACTATTTAAAAGAGTACAACAAAGATGAAGTTGTCACATTAAGCGGTGAGCTTGAAATTGAGGCCAATGATGTTGAGAATAACAATGGAACCACTAAGGAACTCCGGCATAAGCCACGAAAAACCAGACGGAAAACTAGAGAGGAACGTCAGGATAGCAATGCAAATGGCAGAGATATTAGCCCTAAAGTATTCAAGACTGGTACTAAAAGTAAGACGGGAAATAAACCGGGTAATTATTTTGTCATCATCACTAATTTAAGAGCCACACTCTTGGTAGTGTAGCATTCTCCATGCAACTTTAACTTATGTATTATTTTGTATTATATTAAAATATTTTATCTTTTAATCCTTAATATAAGGCCTTGTTTAATGTTTAAGCTGATCTGAAACAAAATATTTATTGAAACAGAGTATTATGCTGGAGGATTTCTCTAATTTTATTTATTGCAAAAGAAATGTTATTCTGCACATACTTTATCAAGTATAGGTTTCACAAGAAAATAAAAAAAGTGGCTGTGACATATGGACGGACAGACAGACATGACGAATCCATAAAATAAATATATAAAAAGATGTAGAAATTACCATTGAATATTTGATGATTACCTTTTCTCTGTCTGTCTAGTATACTAGTCACATTATTAAACACCAAAAGGCTTTTTGGATTTTGGCATAAAAACAAGTTACGACCTAAATAAATAATTACAAGCCTTTAATTTAGTTGTTTTCCATCGCATGCTTTTATTTAATAGAAAGAATCGCCCTAAGTAAAAAGGAGTGAAATTGTTTAGTAATTTGAAAAGTTGCATCTTTAAGACTCCTCCAAGAAAACCATGTGTTCATTTGTCTTTTACCTGGTCATCCCTATTGTTCACAACTTATCAGAATGTCTTTGACACCCACAGCTCGCCCAACAGACCTAACAGCAATGCTGGAGACCCTAGAATCCAGTATGCCATACCATGACCAGTACATAGACAATCCATTCTCGTCACCATCTCCTCTGACGTCACCAAATGATGAGAGACTGAATCCATTTGGGTCACAAAGACCAGAAAAGATATATCTTCAAGGTGGTGGTACATTCAGGGCTGTGTCCAGGGAGCGAATTCTTGAGTCTCAACAGTCAAGAGATAACGCGGATAAATATCTGAGGTAAGATATTTCGTATTTTGTCTTTGCCACTTCCCATTGAGGTGGGTTTTCTTTCGCTATACGAGTACTTTCGGACCGGATGCGCTAGGCCTAGACAGTGTGATTTTCTTTCCATTTCTACTCATTTTACATAAGTACATACATAAACTCCCGCGTATTATCCATCGAAACACCCCGGACAATTCTTACAATACACCGTGTTTTACACAGACACTAACTCACAGGCTAAACAGCTCAGCCGCTGGTGGTGGGCGGAGAGTTGCCGTTCATACGTAGTATGGAATTCCATTTGCTTCGATCCCAGCACCATATTTACCATACCTTATAAAAAGATCGAGTGGTCGCAAAAGTAGAACAGCACACGAGTCCACCCTGATCCGATGCTGATGCTTGGTTTATATGTTTACATGCTATGAGTAGCGTCCCGAGGAGTTGTCCGAGACAGCCTGTACGCGGGGTCGGCTTTCCCAATCATGCGGCGCTTAGTATCTCGCCGGCAATCATCTTTGAGGCCTAGTGTCTTCATGGATGTCATATTTAAATACATTTTTAACATTATGAAACATCTGTCCTTTTCAGGCTGGGCGACCTAACTCCTCTAGATGTGGCATTGACTCTCCAGAAGGCTTGGAGGTCTTGCGCGCCGGCATGTCACGGGATCCTCGGAGGTTTATCCCTGATGCACCTCCTGCTTATCAGCTATTCCGACAGCTTAGATGCGGGACACCTGTCCTTCCACGCAGTGGTTACTATGCCATACGTGGCTACGTACTATTTCTTCTGTGTGCTGTGTTTGTTATCGGTTTTGGATAGGTGAGTAAAGATAGAATAACATAATACCGTTCTCGAAACGAACATTTATTTATTATTTATTTATTTATATAACAATAGCAACATAACCTTACCATCCCAGGCATGTAATATAAGACGACCAAGGGACATGGGCGATGTGTTTATGGCGTAATATTCTTGGGACTACAACACCAAGCGTGACCAGACTACGCGCCATCTGAGTCGGCTTTTGACTTTGCACGTCCTTTCGAGGATTAACATTTGAAAGACAGTTTAGCGTTGTTGCTTTCACGAAAAATTAAATGAATATTTCCCCAATTAGGGTAGTCTTAATGTAAGGCCATCGCATGACGAACTTAGTATCCGTGTTTTAATAGACCTACGTGGCAGGTGAAGTGTATCGCCGTCCGTAATGGCGATAGACATAATTCATAATCATTTATTCGCAATAAAAATGGTGGACAAAAAATAAAAGAGTTTCTGTATTGTATTATCTAGCAACTGTGTATACAGAGGTCCGTAGATCGCAACTACGCTCTGCTACCATGCCTACCATGTTGCTATTTCGTGTTAATAATCAGTAGGTAACTCTAACTTTGTAGTTTGTAACTCTAACTTAGTCACTCTTAACTCTAACTTTGACGAGAGCGGACGTACTGTTTTTTTCGGCAATTTACCTTGCTTGCTTTGCGATTGTTACTCTAGTCGCGTTATTTGGCATATTATCGGTGCCTCCTTATTTATCTTGAGGAGCTTCCCATTGAAGACGGCGGTATTATTCATTCGTGTCGGACCTCTCACTCGGGCTCGGTGGTTGTACGGCGACTCCGGTATACTCGGTGGCTCCTTGTTCCTCGTGAGATACTTACCATTGAAGCCAGCGGCCATTTTGCAACTTAGTCGGATCTCTCCTTTACACTTGGACTTATCAACAATTGGGTCGTGTACTACGTTCAAGATAAATTATGAAATTCTGATTACTAAATAAAGACAAATCTAAAACTAACGAAAACTATTTTCTTTTTCTATTTAACTTATTTATGAATTTTAATCACGAAAAACGTAATAATAGTAAGTGTGACATTTTGTCACATTTTTCCATGACGTCACAGTGTGTTTTTTCATCCAAATTCGTGTTTTGACGTTTAGAAAAAAGTAACTGATTTGGCTAGTTGAAAACTAGCCTATTGTAGATGACAAATAACTAGTATACTAAAAACACTTATTGCCTTCCAGACTGGACGCAACGAGCATCGATCTGACCCGTGGTCTGCAGCCGTACTTCCAGCCAATAGTCCTGGTGATCCTCTACACCGCTTGTCTTCTCGTCTGTACTGCGGCAAGGATGTATGACGAGCTGATGGTCTACCAATATGCCCCACTAGTGGCTAATATTACTGGGAATGTTACTACTGTGAGTATCAATCATGATATTTATTAATGTTATTATTTTTTAGTATTTATGTCATGTAAAATTCTCTGTTAAGTGAAGAAGAATATCTTCAACTGCTTATCATCCTGAGCAGGTAGGGGTTAGTTTTCACCAAAACTAAGAGAAAAGCTGAGATGTATAGGAATTAACCAATCACCGGGAAGGAGAGAGCGACAAAGCTTCTTCTCTTTCACTCTCTCGCGTGCTGTGATCGGTCGACTCCGCAAGTCTCCGCGCTTCTTTTCTCCTCTCCGTTTTAATACAAAGCCACATTTACGTATATTATATTTTTTCTTAACATAACAAACATCACGCCTGTATCCGTGAAGGGGTAGGCAGATTTGTACTGTATACACCTCTGTACACCGACTCCACATTTTTTCTTCTTTCCAATTTAATCTTTAAAATAAGTGTTTTTATGTTGTTGAATCCTTTTAATCATCTCCACAGCCGACGATCCCGACATTCTACCATACGTGGACGCACTTCTCAATATGGCGGGCGGTCCTCTCAATCCTCGGGTTGGTATACTTCATCATAGCTAACCCGCCGGACCTAGTCTACGCTAACATCAGTAAACTACTGCAGTTCAAACATTCCTTGCAAAGCATCGGATGATAGACGTAAGTTATCTCTTGTCGTAGTACGTATATCTCATTGTAGGCAGTCTTAAATCATGAACGTACTATTATTTTATCTTAAGAATGATAGTAGAGTGTACGTAAGGTCACGAGTACTAATATGTATACACTTTGAAACTATGTCACATTAACTTTGTTGACAAATTGAACCGTAAGTCTCATTAAATGTCAAATATGATACTGCGACAGGGTTCTAAAGTGGGTACATGATACTGTTCATGACTGTACATGACAAACGAGCCCGCGCGCGGCGCGAATTATATCGAGGGTTTCGACTAAGAAACGCAGCAAATGCCATCTACGTCGATAGATGTCCAACAGCTATGGTTGCCGTGCCGCGAGGGCTGGGGACTAAAAAAGCCAAATGAGGCAATTAATCTGTAATAGCAGCAGGTTAGTTTCCAACTAGTCAAATCAGTTACTTTTTACTAAACGTCAAAACACGAAATTACTATGAAATTTGTATGAAAAAGCACACTGTGGCGCCATAGGAAAACGTTACAAAATGTCGCACTTATTACATTTTTCTTTATTAAAATTCATAAATAAGTTAAATAGAAAAAAGAAAACGTTTTTCATAATTTATCTTTGACCTTGAAACTACCCAATTATTGCTATTTGACTTTGGTTGACATCGCTTACTTTTGTATGCGCAAATGTCAAATTACAATATTGCTTTTTAGATAACACTTCTTGCTTTTTTTTTTGCTTTTTTTGCTTTGATGTGGCCTTTTTAGACCCCCTGTTTATGTTATGTAAACTTTAAGATTATGCACCAAATCGAATGGAAAATAATGATTATGCTCTCTCTCTTTTGCATATCTTAAGATGAAATATTATAGTACGTTCAAATTTGTGATTGGCTTACTGTGAAGTGTGAATTATGATTATATGTGTCTATATAAGATAATAATATGTCTTACCATATCTTACTAAAGCATAGAATTTTATTACAAAAATATATTATATTATGCGTAATATGTATAAGCTACAGGAAGTATGATAACTTGGCATAGGTTCTAGGCATTGACTAAATATCACAACTTTTTTAAGTAAAGTCAAGTTGTACGTATAAGAAAGTAGTCTTAAGTTTTTATTTCGATATCATAAAAAAGTAGATTATATTTTGTGAATTGCCTGAAATCTATACTGCGTTATATAAAAGTAGAAGAGAAAGGAAATAATCTTAACTTGTTTCGCTAGTCATCAAATACATAAAATCCGTTCGAGTGAATTTGATACTTTCCGGAAAAGACGTTTTAAACACGCACATGAACCACGTGTTTATCGGAATTATTCGGAACGGAACTCACTACTACAACACGGCTTTTATTTACTTTTGTACTTAAGTAAATGTAGTTGTTACATGAGCCATGTTATGTGCCATTTGTGGCGCAATAGCACACCCCAGACACTTCATACAAACAACCTCGTTTTACACGGACACACATTGACATTATCGTACACGCGCATCTGTGTGTGTGACGTCTGACGCCATACGATTCAAGTCTAAACTATGTTCGAGGGGGTGAGGTAAACCTAGCTCAGACGCTGGTGGGGAGCCGTTCTATTCGTATTATTAGTCCTTATTCTATGTTAATAGTAAACTCTGACACCACGGTCGGTCATTGATCTTACAACCCACACTGCAAAACTTTTTTAAATTTATTTTCCATCGAGGTCTGAAGTTGACTCGAACGGGTTTAGATGCGTTCACGTTAAGGGTGTTTTCGCACTACATCCGAGTCCGTCAAATGACAGATCCGAATAGGACTTAGAACTATTTGTATGGAAGCTTACACACTACATTCGATAACCGTTATCTCTACGTTTTCTATTATCCTTCATTATCGGCCTTTGATCGGATTCGGATCGGGTGCAGTGCGAAAACGCCTTAACGCGGTCCTAGGACAAGGTAACAACTCCCTTTTTCTCTTCATCTTGACAAAAGGCAGCT
The DNA here is from genome assembly GCF_024362695.1 of Pectinophora gossypiella. Classification (NCBI taxonomy): domain Eukaryota; kingdom Metazoa; phylum Arthropoda; class Insecta; order Lepidoptera; family Gelechiidae; genus Pectinophora; species Pectinophora gossypiella. The sequence continues at coordinate 5,827,385 of NC_065407.1, read as the reverse complement.
AAATTAACGCTTTACTACTACACCAACAGATGAGGTGTTTTTTTAGGCCCTCTTTAAGATCTCTTAGCAAGGTTAAGAAGATTTGATGTGTATATAAAATACTTTATGAATAATATTATCCACGATCCGGAGGTCCCGGATTCCTATCACTATCCCTAAGTTGGGGTATTACAGGTTGTCTAAAAGTAAGATGACCCCATGGTATAAGAAAACCAGGGGGGTTAAAATGGCCACATCGAAGCAATTCATCTAAGAAAGCAATATTGCTATTTGACATTTGTTTGCATTGCGCACTTACTTTTATATGCGCAAATGTCAAATTGCAATATTGCTTTCTTAGATGAATTGCTTCGATGTGGCCATTTTAACCCCCCAGATATGCTCAATCCTATGACAAGCCGGAATTGCTTTTTGATGACGTACGTGTTACCATTAAATTGGTATCTCCAACATTCCAAGGACGTAAATTTTATTACTGAAAATTAAGAGAATTACTTGTCACATGTGTAAAAATCATTAAAACTGTAACTCTTTTACTCAATGTTCAAAATTTCCTTGCTAAGTAAATGTAAAACAATGGTCGTGGGTAATTATTTTTTTACGAAATGGCGACGCAGCTGGTGGGATGACGTCAGCTGGGCTAACCTTGAAATGTTAGCTGTCACTTTTGAGCATACCTGGTCTTCTTACACCATGGATGATCCATGCTTCGGAAGGCTCGTTAAGCCGCGGTTACCACTTACTAATGTAAGTACGTAGTCGTTACATGAGCCATGTCAGGCGCCTTTGGTGGCTCAATAATAACCCTCAACCCACACGATAGAAGAGAAGAATACAATTCAGATAATATTCAATCACACGTTCAAATTTCAGCCAGTTAAGTATACAACATAAGATTTAATTTAAATATTCTTCTAGCTTACCACCCATTAAATTCCGAAACTGATTATTGATTCGTCCTGTTACTAATAAACTATCCTAAAGTGTAATAATTTGATTACGGCAAGTTCGCTTTGGTTCAAGCCTCCCTCTGCCGACTCTACCACTTAGATCCGCTTAACAAATCTTTATTGAATTATCTTTATAACAGTAAAATAAAATATTGTCTATTCAATACACATTCTAGTCAAAATGACTTTCCAAAGATATATTTCCAAATAGCTATAAGTACCTAGATATAGTACATATCATAGTCACAAAATAAAATAATAGTATATTTAGTTACTCCATGATAATGGTGATTGGCGAACAAAACTAAACTTTTATCTAGTTTGACCTGTTTTAAAAATAGTGCTTTCCTTTACTTACTATAAGTACAATGAAGAGATAGAGATAGTTTTGGAAATTAAAATTAAGTTTATGTTTGTCAGAATCGGAATCATTAATTAATTTATTGATATTAAGTACCTACGAGATGTTCTACTCGTTAACTCTATAATAATTATTAATTATTATTGTTATCAAAATGTTTGTAATGGCACTGGTAATTATTATGACTATTTTTAGTACCTATTTCATGTATGCAGGTTTGTTACTATTTATTTATAACATAAGCAAACATAAGAAGCACGGAGAATCCAGAAACAAAAGCAAGTTACTTAGCCCTTAGTTATCCATGGTGACTCATAGATTAAAGAGACATGAGATGGGGTGTCTAGTTAATGAGCAGTTTTCCAGTTAGTTCACATCATTACACAGATATGGCGTTCACATCCTTTTAGGATAACTTTGTACGGCACTACGAATAAATAATAACGGCATGATATTTAACGTTCTAATATTCAAGGGAAGTTATCATGTTAAGATCACGTTAGAATCTTGTAAGCACTTTCAAAACTTTAACACTTTTCATAGCATGACACTTGAAAAGAAACTCTAATCTGTATTTTTTATTTATTTATTTATTATTTAAATATTTTTAAATAATAGTATTTTTAATATATATTATTTTAAATTATTATTATTAATATATTTATATATATTATTTTGTATTTTTTCTTAAATAAATGAAAAGTTTTATTTAGTTTTATATGATTTTTTAAATATTTTTTTAAATAATTTAAAATACATAACATATGTAAACATATTAATTATTAGATAAAACTACTGCGGTTTTATAATGCTTAAAATTTTAAAAATAATGTTATTATGTTTAATGTTTTAAATCAACATTTCTGATGCCTTGTTGACTTTCAAAAGTAACTTGCAAAAGTGATTTAAGCGCCATCTTTTATTATTGAAAGAACTAAAATTACCATATCTACTGGAAAACTGCTCAATTTGGTGGATACCGTTGTCGCCACCGGATTGACGTCTATGACGTCTATGCCAATTTTCGACACTATTAAAATTAAGCAAGAACTACAGAATTTAATAGGTTTTTTGTGTTCTCGTTCTCGTATGAAATTCGGCCATTTCTGATCTGTGGTCTGTTTGAATTTTCTATAACTTTTCGATCAAGCGAAATTGGCCCGTAGCTCTACTATAGATATGATCTTTTTTTTTTTTTTGACGTTGGGAAATGCGTTACGCATACCACGCCGCCCGGGGGGGGGACGTGGTTATGTGGGACTCCCCGGGTGTCGCCACCCGGTATACCCACTAAAACCCAACGGTGTTCCTCTTTGCCGCCGTGTGGCGGGGATACGGGAACGCAATTGCACACAACCGCGTCCCCGCCGGCGGATGCCCTTTAAGGCCCAGCGCCCATGGGAGCGCGTCAAGCACCTCCCCCTCCACCGAGGGCTGCCCGGAACACTTGGGGAGCCCTACAGCACGAGACCTATGTTGTGGACGGCGGTCCCCCGACCACCGTCCACAGGTCCCCATCAAGGCGGCGCTCGGTCGATCGCGACCAAGTGCGCCCGTCGCCGCCTTCCTGGTCGCCTGCGGCGAATCGGGAGCGAGTCGACAGAGTCTTCCCGTTCCCTCTCCGCCGCTTCCTTCGCGGACATGACTATGTCCGCGAAGGTGGCAACCACTCTCCATGCCTGCTCGCTGCCGCTCATGGCCCTAACCATGGCCGGCAGCGAGAGGTCCAACTTTTTTTTTTTTATTTGATCTCATTTAACTATATTTAACACTAAACCTAGTCATTTAATATAATCAAACATCTTATAATATAAAATGAAATGTATAGGTATTAGAGCTATATTATGCAGAGTCAAAGCTGGACCATTTACCCTATTACTTTTTAATACAATTTAAAAAAGATAGGTATTTACCATTACAACTTTGCAGTAAAAGTAGCTGATAGTTTGTACTTTATTTTTATATAATAAGTGTCAAAATTCCACTGCAACTAGTAATAGCAAGCCGTTTCATATTAGTATATTATAAAAAAGAATAATACAAAGTCATTGCCAAATTCATTATAATACCTAAGATAGTAAGAAAGCCCAGATAAATGTATTTTTTGAAAGCTTTGTAAGAGAATGTGGAAAGTTTATCCTACTTGTTTGGAAAGGGAGTTTTATGAATTTTCCGATAGTGTCAGTATGAACTAGTTTGAAGCATATTTATGTACATATTTATTTAGTACCCTAAGGATTAAAATCTTCGTTTTGGTTTTATCGTGTCGAATTTTAGATTCACGTCGGACAAAGAAAATTATTGAAAAAGGTGTAAACAATACTCAAAATAAAACATACATACATACATAAACTCACGCCTATTTCTCACCGGGGTAAGCAGAGACTGGAATTCTATTTGCTTCGGTCCTGACATACTTCCATTGCTTCCACATTCATCAACCGTTTCATACACGCACAAAATAAAACTAGTTCGTTAATTTTGAAAAGGCAGCTTACAAGGTGAATTTGTTAGAACCAACCCCAGCCTACGTCATTCGATTAACTAATTACGTATGTAAGGGAAAAAAAATCATCATCATCATTATCAGCCGTACGACGCCCACTGCTGGGCATAGGCCTCCCCCAAGCATCTCCACGACGATTGGTCCTGCGCTGCCCGCATCCAGTGGCTTCCCGCGACCTTCACCAGATCATCGATCCACCTTGTAGCGGGCCTACCCACTGAGCGTCGTCCGACGTAATTCTAAATCCATTTCAAGATTTAGTCTTAATTAGTGTTATTTCTCTATCTTTAGCTCTCTAATCAGCCGGATCCTGTGCGTATTCCGGCCAGTCCCTCCGGCAAGCGTCCAAGTCGTCACGCCATCTCTTTCGAGGTCTGCCACGACGCCTGTACCCGTATGCACGCACACACACGGACACGGACGGAATACGCACTGGACCACGTAAAATGGAAAGAGGAAGGGGAGGCCTTTGCCCAGCACTGGATCTTGTAGGCTAGATTAGATTAGAATCAGCCGAATGGTGTTTATTTTAGCAAAAATGGTATATATTTTAGCAAACTTTTATATAAAAGTAGCCTATTTACCCAAATTGTCGACACTAATTATTATTGCCGTATAGACAAATTAACAAACTGTTATATTATCTATCTTATTGAGCCTGAGTACTCTTAGTACTCTTAAAAAAAAGAAAAGAAAGGAAAACATGAAACAGTAGGACTAGGGCCCTGTGCTGGGAGGTTTACTGGCCACGTCTTTCCCTCAGCGTTACAGATTCCGATGTGGTAGTAGTTTTACATCTAGTTAGATATTATGTAATTTAATTTTTGACGTTCAAAAAGCGCTCTCTCTGACTAAGTAAGCCAATTTTGAAAAATAAATATTTTTGAAAGGGACTAGCAAAACGTCACAATATTAAAATAATACAAACCAGGCAAAGGCATAAACGTCATTCAGCCATTACTTAAAACATCGCTCTTGTTTAACCCAGACAATATCTCATCCAAAACTTCTCTAATTAAATCGATCTCAGGGAAAATTTATAAAAAAATAATGTGCAATATGTGTGTGTAAAATTATATGTGCAATTGCTTAAAAGCTTAACATATAAAATTCAGATAGGTTCAGAGTACAAAAAAGAACATCTGAAAAAAAAAGCAGCCAGTGTCCTTGCTAGTAAGACTTTGAGATCATTCTCGATCACGGCACATCACTGACTTACCATCTTACAACAGGTGCTTGTTATGAAGTGTTTAAGTTTATGTCATAAAATAATTATGTTTTGAAGACTTATATCGAGGGTTTCGGTCAATACGCAGCGAATGCTATCTACGTGGATAGCTAAACGTCGTACTGCCTCTGGTCGAAGCCCTCTATACAGGGTGTTAGCGACATCGTAACGACAACTTTGAAGGATGAGTCTGACCATGATTCTTTGTTGATATCAAATGGAATTTTCCGTCGCAAAAGTATAGAACTGAAAATAATTAAAAAACAAAAACCATGAATTTTGTGACGGAATAATCCACTTGATATTATCTCAAAATGATGGACTGAATCATCCCCCTCAGTGTTTGTTACGATTTCACTAACACCCTGTATAATTCTCGTCGTGCGCGGCGCGGTTGCCGTGCCGCGGGGGTTGGTTCAGTAAATCTAACGCTAGTAGGCATTTCTTACATTAAATTTTTATGATAATTATAGTGTAGAGAAGTTATTTCATGGACACATTAAGACTTTGAGAGAGGTACCTAATACTGTCATTTTGAAAGTTAATTATTGTTTTGGTCTTATTTAAGTTCATAAGATACCGAGAACTACTATTGAAGAAATGAAATATTATTTATTCTTAATAATATATGTACCTATGTTAAACCTTGACATTTGAATTCGCACAAAGCTTTTGTGGTGAACAGAAATACATATTCTCGGATAAGTAACACATACACAAACATATTTTTAAAGTTTAGAAGTGTATGTAGGCTTAAGATTATCTATAGCTTTTAAATATGTAAGAGAAAAATAAATGCTTACGTACCTATTATATGCTAATAGTGGCCCTGATTCCTGCAGACACATATTAATTTTATTTCAAGTTATACCTGTCATTTAGAAAAAGGAATGGGACGGATGACTGACAGCTGTTAAAATGAACGAGTGAATTAATCAATACCAACCCAGGCGATGAAATAGGTATCTCGCTGAGGTGTGCTGTCAACATCATTCTGCAAGGCTATTAGGCAATGTAAAATTCTGAGATGGTTCTTTAAATTTCTGCCCAAAGTTGACGTGTGTTCCATAAATTTTATACCTGTCGATTATGCGTCCCCTTCCTTTTTGTCAGATTAGAAAATGACAGGTGTAACTTAAATAAAATTAGGAAGTGTTTGGTGGAATCGGCACCATTTTATGTTATGCTATTGTTAAACAAAATGTCGATCCACGTTGTTCACTGATTGTTGGAATTGTATCAAATAAAAGATTCGTTTGTGATAATTACAGTTTTTTATTTCCCAAGTCCCAATCCAGCTAAGCTTAATGCTTTCGAAAGTTTTCAGTGTACTTCAGTAACTTGGCTTTTTAGATTTTTCTTTGGGCTTACTCGAGAAAGGATTAAGTCTTTCGACGAAACGATTTTTCATAAAGACCCTTGTCATACGCCAAAGACCACGACTGTGTTTTTAAAAGGCTGGCCATTACACTCTTGGCTCCATTACTCTAATCCAGTCTGGACTGTAATAACCAACATAGATCATTCGTATCATAATGTACTATTATAAAACTCATTCTTAATTAATTGATATCACGTGCATAAAGGTGAAGGAAAACATCGGGAGGAAACCTGCTTACTCGAGAAGATGGCTTGTATTGTAGGTAGATATTCTACCAGGAATTGAGTAGCGTGGTGGAGTAACTATGCTCTATGCTTCATCTAGGGGCCAGTGGAGAGCGGCTGTTATGTCTATGTCGTGAACAGATCTTAGAATTGATCTTATGATGTGCTCGACCATTTCATAAAATAGCCAACTTAAGTTGGCCATATCGTTGAAACCTCGAAGGTTAATGATATTTCAATCAATATTTGGCCATATCATTAATGTAGGCGGTGGCCATGCAATGTGGTGTAATAAAAATGCGAATAGTCGATTAATTTCTTTGGTTCAAAATTATTTACCTAATCAATACTATCGATATGGAAAATTGTACAATTACTTTGATTCATCGATTCTATTATCAATCAATTTTTAATCGACACCAGCACCACTAGCGGTGGATAATGTTACTAATTGATTGAACATGATTGCCAACTTTTGCCATATCATAAAGTAATCATGCATTTAGTTGCTCATGTCTTTAAACGTTTTGTGTTCATTGATCTGGCCAAACTACATCATGACGTGGCTAACGAGTGATATTATCACATCATCAATACTAAGATCTGGCCACGACATCTATACCGATTCATAATAATGATTACCTACTATTACGTGGGGTTTCTTTTTGCCTTCGTCAAATATAGCTACTTACTTAATCTTCTTACCCGTCGAAGTCTGGATCTGTAGCCAGCAGGCCTGTGTCTGCGCTGAGCAATTAACATACTAAGTAACTGAAATTAATGTCATATTTGGCTATTCCAGTTATATTGAGCCCGTTCGCTCAATGTCAATTTCGGAACGTTTTACGCCCACTCAGGTCAGCCAATATAATACCTATCGACGCAACCGTTGAAACTGTTCAAAGCTTGTTTGTTCTAAGCGACCGTTTTAGACAGGTGAGCGAGCGGTTAAATTGCCTTTCAAAAAAAAAATAGCTCCTACGTTTTTAAATTAAAAATACTTATCGTGTGACCTGTTCAAAATTGAATGAGAATCTAATCTTTTACGTTTGATTTTTAAAAAATAAATCTTAAAATTGATCTCCTGTAAAGTTGCCTTTCACCTATTGATTATGATTTAGTATAGGAAATTTGATTTCTTTAATAGGCCTGTCTCTCCTCTGAGGTACATTTTAGACTCTTAAATAAGACCACGCATTTATGGCATACAAAATATATTACTTATATTGATAGCCTAAAAACTACACTTAAATGTAAAATTAATCTAAACATATTATTTACTATTAAAATGGCGCCAATTCCTGAAGACACCTAATTTGATTTTAAGTTATACCCGTTATTCTCTTATCCGCCAAAAAACTGCAAATTTTGCGATTAATGAGTAACCCGGGTGAACAAAATAGGCATCTCGCTGGTATGCAACCCATTTGACGTGTGCTGTCAACTTAATCCTGTTGCGTTTTCGGCCAATAGACATATATTTAGGAAGGGTTTTTTTTTATAATTTCTGCATAAAATTGACGTGTGTTCTATAAATTTTATACCTGGCCGTTCCTTTCCTTTCTAGCGGATAAGAAAAATTACAGGTATAACTTAAAATTAGGTGGTGTGTACTAAAATCAGCACCAGTACCTGCATAAAGGCAAATTATCTAAATTTGGCTATAATCTCACTAATAGCTGAGTAACAGCCTGAAAATAGGACGATTAAGTAGAACACCATCAAAATACCGTTCTTCCATAGAACGTGGGAGAAATCTCCTAGCCCGCGTTCCCACTTGTGGACGGTTTCTATCACGATGGGGATGAAAAGACCAAGGGTTGAGAAGAATATGGCGCCGACCAAACCAATGAGAAGTCCCAGATCTGGTATCGCTACTGCCAGCACCACTGAAAAAGAAAAAAGTTAGATAGGTAACTCCAACCTTCTAATATATGGATAGGCAGAACGCGTTTAGTTGCTTATCTTCCTCTGCATGTGGGATTGTGTGTCTGATCATCCGATTATCTGAAAATAAGATGCTAGGTGTTTCGCAGGGCATGTTAAGCATTCGGTCCCGGCTCCTATTTAATTCAGTAAGTATGTAGGTAGTTGTGACATACACACATACATACATAAACTCACGCCTATTTCCCACCGGGGTAAGCAGAGACTATAGAATTCCATTTGCTTCGATCCTGACACACTTCTCTAGTTGTGACATGCGTGAGGCATATTATGTCAGGGGCCTTTGGTGGCTCAAAAGTAGTAGATAATAGCGCAAACCATACGAGAGGAATGATAGATCATTTTATGTGATTTAAATATCAAGTGGAGATACAAGTTGTCTTCTGGTAACTAATATCTGGAAAACAATCGTGGCAGATCAACTAGTTCTTCGCATAAAACACATATGGCGTTTATCGATGCATGAAACACGCTAACGAAGTTCTCAGCGCGACGCAGAACTATGGAACACCGTCGAATCGTCGATCCATAGTCATTCCAGTCCAAGTTGCAGCTAGGTGGCTAAGCTCAGTGCGGTCCCTCGAAACATGTTTTGGCGACACCACTACCATTGTCACCAAATAACTATTAAAATACTTTTTTAGGGATCACAGGTGTTAGTTATTATGTCTGCGTTCAAACGAATGATCTTTTTAACTTGTAAATGTTCTATTTACCTGTGATAGAAAACGTTCATTCATTCATTTTTCAATGGTATGTTGAACTTGAGAGGTGAACGGTTTTCTACTAATAATGTACCGCAGGATCGTTTTAGAGAAATTGCAGAAAATTCTCATAGAGTTCGCTCGCTTTTAGTTGCTGAAAGGCTAGACGATAAAGTATGCAGACCACAAGAGTAACCAGGGATTCTCCAGGCTACGTTCCTCAAAAACAAAATAAATGACGTTGTTGCTGTTGGACTCACGATGCGGAGGTTTCTTATAATACAGGGTGTTAGTGACATCGTAACGAAAACTTTGAGGGGTGGTTCAGGCCATGATTCTGAGTTGATATCAAGTAGAAATTTCCGTCGCAAAAGTATGGATTGGAAAATAATTAAAAAGAAAAGAAAAATTTTCATGAATTTTTTGACACGAAATTCCACTTGATATCAACTCAGAATCATGGTCTGAACCATCCCTCTCAGTATTCGTTACGGTGTCACTAACACCCATACCTACTTATATGGCTATCGTATGTACTTGTACGGGGTGTTATGTCATCGTAACGAATACTGAGAGGGATGATTCATCTGATTATTCTGAGTTAATATCAAGTGGAATTTTCCATCGCAAAAGTATAGAATTGAAAATAATTTAAATAACTAAAAAAAAATCATGAATTTTGCGACGGAAAATTCCACTTGATTTTAACTCAGAATCATGGTCTGAATCAACCCCCTCAGTATTCGTTACGATGTTACTAACACCCAGTATATAGGAACTTTCTTATAATTCGGGTGTGACACGTGCCAGGCAGCGTGTAGGAGATTTGCTCCGTATTTCTCCGAATGATGAAGGAGTCTGAGTAAGACGCAATATCAGTCTGTCTATGTTATCTGGTCCAGTGGTTGAGCGTTGGGCTCACGATCCGGAGTTTCTGAGTCCTAAGCGACAACCATTAAAGTCATAGAAAAACCGGAATCGAGTCGAAGGAATTGGTGAGGACACGCCTTTGAAATAAACGCTTTCAAAAACCATCCATCGGATATCTCGTAGTAATTTTCACTGTCCGTCATTCTCGAACACGGATCGGATACCTTTAATGTTAGTCGGGATATCATTTTGTCGATATTTTGTATGTCGAGATTACGTGTGTCCAAATGTAGTTTGTCGATATACAAATCAGGTTCCCAGGTTCGAATCCCGGTGGGGACATATCACAAAAATCACTTTGTGATCCCTAGTTTGGTTACGACATAACAGGCTGATCACCAGGAGACAACTTACCTCTACATTATGCTTTTGTTAAGTACTTCTTCTATCGTGTGGGTTGTGAGGTGGATTACCAATTCCATCAACCCTGATGTCAGGGTTATTTATTATTGAGCCGCCATATGCCCCTGACATGACTCATGTAACGACTACGTACTTACATCAGTAAGTAATAACCGGGACCGCTTACCGCGACGGCTTAACTTAAGTACTTACTGTGTACTTTTAGTCAAGCAAAGAAGGATGGACTACATTTGTAATACAATTTTTTATACGTAAATATTTATTACATTCCAAGAAACTGATTGGACTTTTGTACCTTATCGTTGATTTATGTCTAAAAAATTTACTTAGTTTCTTCTTTAAAATGTTGGAAAGAATAGATGGAACGTGTTCCATTTTAAAACCACAGTATTTAACGACCAAAATTACTTTTAAACGAGAAAACGTCAGATCAATTCGTCCACCCATTTGTAGACGTCAGTTTAATAAACGATTTAAAAAAGAAATGAATAAAGGAGGGAATCAATAGAAGCTCTACACTGAAATTCTGCAGGGAACGACAGTTTAAATCCAATATAGATTCTTGTAGCAGACAGTGCTATCTTGCTGGTACAGCTATTTAGAACGTTTGCTTTGTATAGACGTGGCATTTCTTTGAAGGAAAAGAAATAATTATTTTTCAAGAGTTATTTATTTAAGTGCAGTTTGCACTAACACAGTTGGGCGACGACAGACGGCGATACGGTTTCGTACCTATCACGTTGGTTTAAGAGAAAGCTCGGTGAGGTGTGGGTACTAAGTTCATCTTGCGACGGATATACCTCAAATTACCCCAATTGTAATATAGTCGTGAGCTTATGTTTCGTTATGTTGATAATTTCAAGCAAAGATAAAGATAAAAGATAATGATAATTATTTAATTTGTGCATTGAATTGGTTGCCACTGAACATAAACAGCTGCGTCCGTTCTCCGTTTTTTATACCAGTCTAGCATAGAAGCAACGCTATATTAAGTTCCTATATTAAGTTCTTAACTTAAACTAAAAAAAAAAGAACTCACCAGTCAAAGTAACAGCAAGTGTCCTCTGTACTATCTGAGCGATATTATGGTACTTTTCACTAACTCTTCCTCTTAAGCGTGTCCATATTATGTCCATAGGCGCGTACATTTGCAGGCAATAGGTAAAAAAAACTGCAACTACGACCAATACTTTGGCTGATAACGCCAAGCTGAAAAAGAAAATAAAAGTAAATTGAGAATTTCCCGGTATCGGACTTGTACCAATGAGTTCTGTTATTAATTTATCTAAGTGCAGTTTTACTAACATACTTGGCTCGACCATTATAGATAGACGGCGATACGGCTCACCTACCACGTGTACGAAAGCTCAGTGAGGTGTGGGTACTTGGTTCATCTTGCGATGGATGTATCTCTGACTACCCCAATTGGGATATAGTCGTGAGCTTATGTTACGTTATGTTCAGAAATTCAAGCAATTGAGAATTCAATTAAAACCCGACACGCGTAGGTATATTGGCGGTCGTTTACATTAGTCAATAGGGGCTGCAAGTTGTTTACTGATTGCTCGTGATTCTACCCCTATGGGATTATGAGCCAATGTGTCTAGATAAAACATGTTTGTAAAGGAAAATAGAAAACGGTGTTTGAAAGGGAGAGAGCGTTGTCCTCACAAAGGACAGGAAAAGTCTAATTGACTTTTCCTTTTCACCGATTCGCACCGACGCGTTTTGGTGCAAAGGAGAGATAGATACCTCTACAAAGTACACATGTTACAAGTACGAAGGACTTTATGTTAAAGCCCGCATTAGTTTTATTTTCGCATCGCGCGCGACATCGGAATCGTTGCAGACTCCCATATAGCGATATCGAAAGCGATTAGCCATTATATCAGAAAATAGGTTAGCGCTGATCATGAAATTTTCTTTCTATTCGAAATAATCCTATGCTAACAAAATAATTTTCATGTAAAATGATACCAAGACGAGTTAATATCGATCGCAATGTTAAAAAGTTATCAGATCTCATGTAGAGCCAAGCTTCTAACTCCACACGTCATAACTATACAAACACTAAGTTCACAAACTACATTTTAGGCAAAATATGGGGCTTGACCGATTCGTTGCTTCAAGAACTATGTAATAGAATGGCAATGAACAGTCAATTTTGTTGTCTTACGCTCAGGTGACGGAAGCAAAATAGTTTGTTCACCTTATGCTCATGGGACGGATAAGTGTCCTGCCTTGCGCTTCGCTTTGCTCATCTTGGCGGAAAATGCTCTGAGGTTAGCAGCCACCTGGGCTCTTACAAGTATAATATTAGACCTTAGTGACTGATGTGGATCCTAACGTAACAAAAATATTGCAAATACTGTGCGTATATATTTAAGCGACCTTCCTCCTAGGAATAAAATTATTTAATCGTAGCCTTCCACAAAGCGCGATTCGCTATAGAATCGACCTGGAATAAGCAGTGATAAAATTTTGTCACGGTCATTTTATCGATTCTGACGATATAATTATGTAGTTTTGTCGTTTGGCGGACTCGTAATATGTGTACCCAAATGTCGTTCTGTGAAAATACGAACAAAATGCACGCATGTCAGGGAAAAAGCAATCGATAGATTTCGACAAAATTTGTTGAATCGATCGATAATTGTATCACGCTGCAGGTATCAGTTTTTTGTGCAACAAAGTTGCCGACACCCATGTATGGTGTACTAATGCAAAAGGGTCCTTACAAAGATGTTCGATTTTTAATGATGTTGGCAAAACTCACTTATTCATTGTCACGTTTCGTAAAATTGCGATACAGAAAGACCGCTTATTCAACATAACATAAACAGCGTAATACATCGCTGGGCATACCTTATTATTTTACATACATAACATACATAAACTCACGCCTATATCCCACCGGGGCAAGCAGAGACTCCATTTGCTTCGATTCTGACACACTTATCTTGCTTCCTCCGCATTCATCAATCGCTTCATACACGCACGCCGGTTCAGAGTAGATCGTACTATACCTTTTCTAAGGACATCTCCAATTTGGTCAATGTAAGTCCTTCTAGGTTCCTCGGCCAGCCCTACCATCAACTTTCGCTTTATATACCGCTTTCGCAATTCTATTATCCTTCACCTTATTATTTTACTCCTCAAAATAATACGTGGTTTAAAAAATAAACAAATATTTTTTGGTAGCGGTCGTGCAAATGATAGGCCTTATCGTCTACCTAACCTGACTTGAGAGGGCTTTAGAATTTCTCATTGTCTTCCATTTTCTTTGTGTTTATAGAGATAAAATGCAGAATTTTAAATTAAGTACGACATTCCCTTTATAATCTACTTAACAACAAATCGCCATGTTTCTGATGGACAATAATTATGGCTCAGCTGAACCCTTGTCACCGTAAGATTCATCATATCTATCTTAGGACTTCGGCAGTGGCTCTACCCATCCCGTTAGTGATTGTGGGCGTCAGTTTATGAATGTATGTAAGTACTTACATAATTTATGTTTTGCTAAATACGCAATATTTTTAGCTTGTTATTTAATATTAACACAGTCAGTAAATATTTGAATATTTCTATAAAATATTTTACTGAATTATTTTTAAATAATATAATATAATATCTAGATTCTGATAAGGACGCGAAATATATCTGTTTATATGTGGGCGAATATAACAACAGCAACTTCACAACAACAAAAAAAAATCTAATCATAAGTTAGATTAAGGTTCACTTTCGCAAAACTTTCTATTGTATTGCGCGAACTATTTTAATTAGGTACCTATTTAACTTAGGTAAGTAATTATAAGAACATTTTGGTGATTTACGCGGCAATTTCAATAATTAATGCTGTTAGGTTAGGTAATTGCATAATTATTTTTGTAATAACAGTCTCCAGAATTATTTTTGTAATTGATGCCATGTGGTTTTCAGGATTTTATCCAAATTAATGGCAATTACATGGGACTTAAATCATAGAGTTGTCTTTGATTACTTGTGGCTCTGCCCACCCCATTAGGGATTACGGGCGTGAGTTTATGTATGTATGTATGTTAAATCATAGAATAAGAAATAATACTACGTAAAAATAAATAATACTTCTTGAACATAGCTGGCGATGAGTGGGTGTGTATACTATAATACATCTGCCTACTTCTTCAGGGATATAGGCCACAACACGACGGGGTGGCGTTGGTTTCACGGGCCGGTTTCGAATCCCGATAAGGAAATTTTCGAAATCACTTTGTGAGACTATCCTTTGTTTGGTTAGGATATTGCAGGCTTAAATTAGGTACCTTATTAGAAAAGTAATATGATTCCGTGCTTCGGAGAGCATGTTAAGCAGTCGTCCCGGCTATTAGCCGGAAAAAACGCCTCTACCAACCCGCACTGGAGCAGTGTGGTGGAGTATGCTTTGTACATTCCCTCCGGTACATCTTCCGGCTGATTGTGAAGGTCTATGCCTAGCAATGGGGCGTGTAAGTATTGTGGGCTGTTTGTGTTTGTAATTTTCAGAATATTATATTTTTCTAAAAAGTTTAACTTTAGTTTTTATAAAAAGAAGATCTTCATTTACATCAAAAAGGTTAACGATTTGTTGGAGTGACTTCTGTCATACTTACAAACTATGTTATTGACACTCAAAGTAATATTCTAGAAATAACCTAAACTTTATATTTTCTATGAAAGATATCTGAAAATGACTAAGTAATTGTCTCTTTTGCAATGAAATAAAATACATCTAGAAACATAGGCAATAAACTTAATTGCAATATTTTGAAGACACCCTTTAATTATAGCGTTATGGCCATAAAAGTTTAAGCTTCTTTGTTTTAGTGCGGCTATTATTGTTATTGTGAACGCTCAAATCATTTATTTTATCGTGTAATTACAGACAAGCACAGGCTTTATAAAATCATCATCATTTCAGCCAGCATCATCGTCATTATTTCAGTAATTTCCTATATAGGTCGGCGGCGGGGCCACAAGCAAAGAGTCGGCTTGTAGTGACAACCACGTAGGTAAACGCTATTTTGAAAAATCGCATTCTGATGTAATTTTCTTCAACAAAACCTCGATTAAATTCAATTAACTTCATTTCAGGGTAAAACTGAGATCACATTTTTTTACCTGGATCATAGAATAAGGAATAATACTACTGTACGGGACTGTAAACCGCACGCTATGTTCTATGGGATGCTGGTTCTAAATAAAAACAACTATTTAAGATTCATTTCTGTACAGTTGTGTCTGTACCTAAGCTATGTTGTGTAAGGTCCTATTGCGACCTTCCTAAAAATAAACCTCGAGTTGCGAGGTGTGCGAATTGTGTGTGTTTTCGACGCCGTCTCGCCCTAGTCATATACGATTTTACGGTTCGCAACTAGTGGGCCTTGCGCGCATTAAGACGAGACGGCGCCGCGAATGAGGTGAGTGTAATTTATTGGAACAAAAATAATAATATCACATACAATCGTTATCACAATATTTTCTTAACTATACTTATTTAACTATCTATATCTTTATTTCAAAATCTAAGTTATTTACAATAATTTGTTAAACTATGAGATCGTTCTGGGCGTCGTCCGGCACATTCCTCCCGCCGTATGTTGACGGCGCTGGAGTCTACGTCGACATACTCCTTCTTCTGTTGTGCGGGCGGCGTCCCTCTACTCCTTCTTCAAGCTCCCATGTGCATGGAGGGTGGCATTTGCGAGCCTCTGCTCCGAATTTCTTGTGGTAGTAGCAGATTGTCGCGTCGGAAGTGAAGTAGTCCCGAGAATATGGAGAGCCTCGAAGTTGGCTCGCTCTCAGGTAGATGATCTCCCTCTCCAATTGTTCTATTTTCCGTTGGAGATCGCGTAGAAAATTCGTCGATTCTGTTTGCGTCGCGCGGGAGCGGACGCGAGGGCCGAGGTAGCGGCGCGGCGGCGGGGGGGCGGAGCAAATTCGGACGGCCTCTTCTGTTGTTTTCTTGGCCGCTTCGATTGTTTTCCCCAGCGTCTTCATGTTTTGCTCCACCACTCGCGCCGCCTCTTCGAAGGTTGTATCAGGCTCCATGCTGTGATTGGTTGAAGCGGTTACTTGTTGAGCGGAGATGTTACTCGTGCCGTGGCTGAGCGAGTTGTGTGGCGGCTCGGCGCCATTTTTTTCTTATATAGAGAATTATTGGTTCGCGATTGGTGGGGGTTGCGGGGAGTAGAGAACCAATAATTTCTTGACGGGTCTTCTAAGTGTCCCCCCCTTCGTCTTGACATCGACGACTCGTACTATGTTGTCCGTTCCAGGGTAGGTAGCGGTGATTATTCCGCGGGGCCATACGTTTCGTGGTAGCGTGTTGTCGGTAATGAGCACGACGTCACCCATTTTTACTGTTCCTTCGCCGTGTGGCTCCCGCCGGTTTTGGAGCTCGGGGAGGTACTCTCGCATCCAACGAGTCCAGAATAGGTCGGCGAGTCGTTGAGAGGCTCTCCACTGGGTTCTGTTGGATAAGTCGCTGTCATCGAAAGTGCCCGGCGGGCCCTCGCGGGCAGTGCCGCCGAGCAAAAAATGGTTCGGAGTGAGTGCTTCTGGGTCCGCGGGGTCCACGGAGACGTGTGTGAGTGGACGGCTGTTGACCGTGTATTCCACTTCGGCGAGTAAGGTGTGTAGGACCTCTTCGGACGGGCTCGTTCGTTCTAGTACGGTGTATAGAGCCGTTTTCACACTCCGCACGAGACGTTCCCATGCTCCGCCCATGAAGGGGGCGGCGGGGGGTATGAAACGCCAGCTGATTTTTCTGTGTGTGGCTTCTTCTTCTGTCGCTCTGTCTATAGTTTTGCGAAGCTCCTTGTCGGCGCCTTGTAGATTCGTCCCATTGTCGGACCAAATTTCTGTAGGGCACCCACGGCGCGCGATCATGCGTCGTAGTGCCATAATCGCCGAATCTGTCGTTAGTGAGGCGGCGATTTCTAGGTGTACGGCGCGTGTTGTGAGGCACGTGAACAGTGCGACGTACCTCTTTTGTGTCCCTCTGCCCACTGTGACCGTGAGGGGGCCGAAGTAATCAAGCCCAGTGTATGTGAAAGGGCGTTGATGGTGCGCTAGTCGGGTCGGCGGGTGGTTACCCGTCGGTGGTCGCGGTGGTGTCGACCGTCGTATGCGGCAGGGCAGACATCTATGTATGAGCATGCGTGCGATTGGACGCAAGCGTAGGATCCAATAGTACTGGCGGCATTCGTTGATCGTAGCTTCGACGCTCGCGTGATGTAGGCGTCGATGTATGTACTCCACGTATAGTTTTGTTACGTGGTTGTCGCCGTCGATGACCGCCGGCGCTCGTGTCTGTGGTGTTATGTCCGTCGCCGCGTTTATACGTGATTTAAGTTGAATCACGCCGTTGACTAGTTCGACCGCGATAGGACGTAGTCGGCTCGAATGGGGTATGTTGCCCCCTTTCTGCAGAGTGTCTATTTCGCTCTTGAACGACTGTTGTTGACTGGCGCGCACTAGGAGGGCTTCGGCCTCCTTGCTATATCGGGCATCTAGTGGGATGAATTTTCTGTAGCTGTCGTCCCTCTGTTTTGTAGGCCGGGGCGTGGCGGTTCTATATTTTCGCCCCCATGTGCTGTCTGTTTCTCTGACTTTCGCCGTACGTTTGTAGTTGACTTTCTCGTCAGCGCTGCGGCGGCATAGAGCTATAAACTGAAGGACGCGAGCGGTGGCTCGCAGTAGGCGTTCCCATTTCGAAAATCTATTACTGTCCGGGAGCGCTGTTGTTAGTGTCGTTGTGGTGACACTTCTGTGTGTTGTATAGTGCAGTCTCTCTTCGCCGGTGTTTTCTATATGTGGTGGCTTCTCCGCAGGCCACGTAGTTGGGTCGTCACGTAAGAATTCCGGGCCTCTGAACCATCTGTGTTGTACATCGAAGTCACTTGGTACATCGCGGGTCGCGTCGTCGGCGACGTTGAGTTTAGTTGGAACCCAACGCCACTCGTTTAGCTTGCTGACCTCCTCTATTGCCGCGATTCGATGTGCGACATACGGTTTGTACGAGCGAGCGCCCGTTTTTAGCCAGGTGAGTACTGTGCGGCTATCGGACCAATACGTGACTGACGATGGTTTTCGATCGTGTTCTTCTATTACAGTCGCGGCCATACGACTGCCCATGACGGCCGCTTGTAGTTCGAGGCGTGGGATTGACGTGACTTTGAGCGGTGCGACTTTGGCCTTCCCCAAGACCAGTGATGTAGTCACGTGTCCCTCCGGCGACTGTATGCGCCAGTATAACGCGGCGGCGAAGGCTGTTTCACTAGCGTCGACGAAAACATGTAGTTGCATGTTACTAGCGTCGCTGTAATGTAAGTGACATCTGGGTATCGCGACGTGGGTTAGCTTCTTGAGATGTTCTATCCACTCCGTCCATTGTGCGGCGAGGTCAGTGTCGATCGGCTGGTCCCATTCGATGTTTCTTCTCCATACTTCTTGAAGGAGTTGTTTCGCCTTAGATGTGACAGGCGAAGCGAGACCGAGAGGGTCGAACAATGACATGACTATTTTGAGCGCCTCACGCTTGGTGGGTTGTTTTCTGTTTAGCACGTCTTGTGGCAGACGTGCTAGGTCGAGGTTGAAGGCTAACTCGTCGCTGTACGGCTTCCAGATGAGACCTAGTATCCGTTCGGTCTTCGTGTTTTCGTCGAGTGAGACTGACTGAGTTGTCGTCGATGGCTCCGAGAGTGCTGTGAGAACCTCCTGCGAGTTTGAGGTCCATTGTCGTAGCTCGTAGTGTGCTTCGCTGTGTATCTCGCGTACTCTGTTCGACGTAGCTACGGCCTGTTCTATTGTCTCGAAGCTCTGTAGATAGTCATCGACGTAGTGATTGCGGACTATTGCGTCGTACGCGTCCGGGTCTGTGACTTTGTACCGCTCGGCGTTGCTATTCTTTATGTAGATTGCTGTCGCAGGTGATGACTTTGCTCCGAAGATGAGTGATGTCATGCGATACTCTCGGGGAGTCGTGTCGCCTCTATTGTCGCCTCGCCAGAGGTAGCGGAGGGCGTCCCGATCTTGTTCACGTATCTTGACTTGCATGAACATTTCCTTGATGTCGGCGGACACGGCGTACTTGTGCTGGCGGAGGCGCATGAGTACCCCCGGTAGAGACTGTAGTAAGTCGGGACCGGTGAGCAGGTAGTCGTTGAGTGATACACCTTGCGTTTTAGCTGCGGCATCGTGTACGACGCGTACTTTTCCCGGTTTCATTGCGTTGAGAACGGGGAAATGAGGTAAGTACCAAGTTCTATTGGCTGTTTTGGTACTCGGAGCGGGCTCGGCATAGCCCTTTTCTATAAGCGCTTCCATCTGTTCGTTGTATTTCTGTTTAAGTAGTGGATCTTTATCTATCTTTTTTTCTGTAGACAGTAGGCGGTTGTACGCGTTATTGTAGTTGTCGGGCATAGACGCGTTGTCTGTGTGCCACAGTAGCGACGTTATGTAACGACCGTCGTCGCTACGTGTAGTGCGTTCGGCGAGTATGTTGAGCGCACGCTGTTCGGGGTCGCTTTGTGGCCTTTTCTGTTCTATAGCGAGAGACTCGATGGCGAAGTACTGACGAAGTTGTTCGTCCATACTATCTTCGGGTGTGGGTGCGGTAATGTAGTTGATTCGATGTCCTATAGTGCGCGTGTGTGCGCCGTGTAGCACCCAGCCGAGAGGGGTGAGGGAGGCGACCGGTTGATGCCGCGCCCCTCTTCTTGTTTCGGTGGCGAGGAGTAGCTCCCAGTTGTCCTGTCCTATTAGTATCTTCGGTGTCGCCTCGTAGACTAGTTGTAGAGCGATGTCGGACAAGTGGTGGCACTCGGTGAGGTCGTCGTTTTCGATGCGTTGCGGTGAGAGCTGTAGGTTTTCTATCGTCCGGGCATGCGTGTCGAAGGTGTTAGTCGCCCCGTGTAGCGTGAGTGTTACACGCTGTGATTTCCTGACTCCTATGTCGGTTGAGAGGGCTTCTATGCGTAGCGGGTCGCTCGGTCCCTTTATGCCGACTTGGTTGGTGATGTCGGCGTCGACTAGGGTGACTGTGGACCCGTCGTCGAGTAAGGCGAAGGTGTCGACATCGCCTTGTGGACCGGAGACTTTGACAGGGAGGATTTTTAAGAAGGTGTGAGTTCTTCTCGTCGTCCATGCCGTGCTGACTGTTTCTGTTTTCTCTTCGGGGACCTCTCTTTTCAGGAAATGTAGCATAGGGTGATGAGTGCGGTTGCACTGGTTGGTGTTGCATGTTCGGGCTTTGCACTCATGTTTGAGAGTGCGTCGAGTGAGGCATCGAAAACATAGTGACTTGTTTTTTGCCATTTCCCATCGTTTGTCTGTGTTCGCGTCGGTGAATTGTTGACATTTTACCGCCGTGTGTCCCGTCTTGTCGCATACGGGGCACGCTGTCTTATCCTTTTCCGTCGTGGAGTAAGTACGCTGTTGTGTCTGTTTTCGAATTTGGACGGCGCCGGGTGCTGTCCGCTGTGTTTGTGATGAAGCTGTGTCGCGCTCTGGTTGCGCGTACGGTCCACAGCGTTCAGCCTCGCGTTCGAGGAACCTTGCGAGTTTCAGTAGGTCGGCGTCGTCTTCTGATTGCTCAGCCGCGAAGTCGTACCATCTATAGCGTATTGTCGGTGTCAGTTTGTCTATAGTGAGCTTAGTTATCTCGGGGTTATACAGGTACTGTTGTTTTCGGAGGGCGCGTAGTGTGGCCACAATGTTGTTTACCCTCGTCGCAAATACGCATACTTCTTTGGCTGAGTCGCTGAGGCGCGGTAGAGCTCGGAGGCGGTCGAGCTCGGTGTGAGCTATAGCGTCGGGGCGGCCGAATCGAAGCTGTAGTGTCTTCATTACGTCGGTGGGGTTCGCGTTGTACATGAGAAGACTTTCAACCGTTTCTTTCGCCATTCCCTTCAGGCTCTTCCGCAGGCGTACTAAGTTCTCCTGGTCGGAGTAGGATGGAGCTGTCGCTGTGTAGGCTGCGTAGAAAGACAGCCATTCTGTGTGAGATCCACTGTATGTTGGAAGCTCGAAGGTGCTGCGCGGTGTGGGACACGCTGATCGCGCAGCTAACGTGATCGCTTGTGCTAACTGTGTAATTTCTATCGATGGTTGTTTGGCGATCACATGTTCTCCCGCCGTGACGGGAGTTGAGATGCATCCACCTTGTGTAGTGGGTGCCGCTATGCTGTGTTTTGCCCCCTTGTTTATAGGTGTCGCGTGACTGTGTTGAGTTTGCGACGGTTTTTCTTCTACTGTGGTTCTGTATTCACCCGTTATAGTTAAGGGTGCTATGTTGGTGGGCAGCGGGGGGGCCAGCGTTGAGTGCTGGTCCACCCACGTCTTTGTGCGTGTGCGTACGTCGCTCACACTTGCTATCTCTATGTCTGTGTCGTCGTCGGATTCTTCGGCTAACGTAGCGATGCGTGCTGCTGCCAGTTCGACTTCTTTTTTCAGGAGTTCCTCTTTTGCTTTAAGTAAGGCTAGGCGTCGTTTCTTTGAAGCTGTAGAGTGTGGCGCTGATGGGGCTCTGACCACCGATCCAGGTCGTAACGTCTCGTTCTGTACGCTATCTTCTGTGTTGGATTCCCCCGTAGTCCTATCTGTATCGTCTGTTGTGCCCGTCGTCGTCGTTGTGGTGCCCGAGCTGGTCCCAGTGGTAGTAGATGTTTCGGTACTACCACCACCAGGCTGTTCTGTAACCAGCGGGGCTGCTGTATCTATTCTATCTGTGACGGCGGCGGCCGCGACTGCGGGAGTTGCTGTGTTGGTGACCGGTGGGTCTTCTGTTGATGGCCGTTCCATCTCTGTCGACTTCATACTCCTGGTTTTCATACTGTGTCGTGTCTGGCTGTTGTCCAGACACTCCTGTATCCCGGCTGTTACCCGGGATTTAACTATACCCGGCTGTTATCCGAGTTGTACTATAGGTTTTCCGACTGTTGTTCGGAACTATGTTTTCGATATCCGACTGTTATTCGGAATCTTCTATGTTCTATCCGGCTGTTATCCGGCTCGAAGGACCAATGTACGGGACTGTAAACCGCACGCTATGTTCTATGGGATGCTGGTTCTAAATAAAAACAACTATTTAAGATTCATTTCTGTACAGTTGTGTCTGTACCTAAGCTATGTTGTGTAAGGTCCTATTGCGACCTTCCTAAAAATAAACCTCGAGTTGCGAGGTGTGCGAATTGTGTGTGTTTTCGACGCCGTCTCGCCCTAGTCATATACGATTTTACGGTTCGCAACTAGTGGGCCTTGCGCGCATTAAGACGAGACGGCGCCGCGAATGAGGTGAGTGTAATTTATTGGAACAAAAATAATAATATCACATACAATCGTTATCACAATATTTTCTTAACTATACTTATTTAACTATCTATATCTTTATTTCAAAATCTAAGTTATTTACAATAATTTGTTAAACTATGAGATCGTTCTGGGCGTCGTCCGGCACAACTACGTATAGAACGGCAACTCTCCGCTCTCCACCAGCGTCTGAGCTAGGTTTACCTCCCCCCCCTCGAACGTAGTTTAGACTTGAATCGTATGGTGTCAGACGTCACATTCTTACACAATTGCGCGTGTTGATAATGTCAATGTGGAGTGTCCGTATAAAATGAGGTTTTTTGTATGAAGTGTCCGGTGTGTAAAGAAAATCACGCCCGTAGCGTGTCAATAACGTGACATTATGCGTCGATGTTTTCTGATACTTCGTAATGTTTAATTTATGTGAGCAAAGTCGCGGGCGGAAGTACGTTATTCATACCTACTTTCGAAAAGTGTTTCTTTTACGAGCGGAGTCGTAAGAAGATAAGTACCTAATTAAGACTGGTCAACTCTGGTTTATGAAAGACTTTTCTTGGATCCTTCCAAGAACTAACTAACGGCTTAACGTCTTCCGCTTGTGTACATTTCGGGCTCGTGTTTGAGTAACACAATCATTCGAAATGAAAGAGAAACAAATCTAATTATTGTATCCATATTGAATAATATCAGGTGCGTTTCAAAAGGTTATACGTATTTTTCTTTACTTACTTTATTTATGGTAGATTTGCCGCAAATGGAATTAAAGAACTACTTGGTCGTACAAATGGGAAGTGCCGAAAGCTGGTTTTGCGTAAGATAGAGGTATTTAAATGTAATAAAGAATATGTAATATGTATAGAACGGTCATTCACCACACATCAATGACACGCACCAATTCGTATCTCAGATAAATATGTTTATATTCAACAAGTGTCTCTAAACGGCACTACTATGCATTTGACAGCTATGAAAATTGACGTACCGATTCTGTCCGGGAAACTAAATATTACGAGAAAAAGATGGAGCTAGTTTCGGAACTGTCAGAGTTGAAACTTATAAGAAGGACTAAGTAACAAAATGACAAGTCAAACCGCAGCAGAACTGTCAAACTAAAATAAGATTATATTATACTGACACCCGTATTGTAATAAGTTTTTATTTATTTATTTAAGTAGTCCTAATACTAAATATACAATTTGTCAATGCCCTGCAAAACTGTTTAAACAGTTTGTCTGCAGGAAAGAGTCTCTACTAATAATATGAACTTATATCTAATAGTAATTTGTAAGTAGGAGCACATTGAATGTATCACATTATTAAAAAAATATAATAATTTAACTAACTAAGGCTAAAAGATATTGTTTAAGTAGTTTTTTATATTTACTTTTATTTGGTTCTAGACGGATGTTCTCAGGCAAACTATTCAGTAAGTAGGGAAGTCTCTTTTTAGAGTTCTATCGCCATAATAATTATTAACTCTAGGGTACGGTCACGAGCATCAATATGCATTTTGTACCAGTTGGTACCATGATCTTTTTGACAAATTGCACTGTAAATCTCACTAAATGTCAAGTATGTTACTGCAACAGTCCTAAAGTGGGTACATTATATTGCTCATAACTGTACTTCGAATTTACCCGCGCACGCCGCTCTCGTGCCATAACTATGGCTTGCTAAAGGTACCTTATAATAATAATGATAAATTCGAACCTTCCTCGACTCCTCAGTTGAGGTGACGTTAAGGAATAACACCTCGAACGCAGCCCTTGACACTTCATACAAACAACCTCGTTTTACACAGACACTACGCATTAACATTATCGTACACGCCCATCTGTGTGTGACGTCTGAGGGCTGCCAATTACAACGTAATTTAACCGTCATTACTTACTTGAGTACGTAGTACTATTTACGAAAGAAGCTTTTACAATCATGAGGTAATATTTATTTATTTACCACACAAATCACAAACAAAACATTAACAATATTATAAATAAATAGGCTTTACACTTGACTTACAATGCACGGAACTAACTGATTGCATTCACATTATCAGGTTCAATTTTATATAGGCGCCACGCAGGCTCTCGGGCGCGGGGAGCGGAGAGTTGTCGTTCTATATTATGTCGTATTATAAATATATAATATTCTATATGACGCAGCTCAAAATCGGTATTCGGCGGGGCCTCAACCTTGCCTCGAGCTTACTCCAGTGAGTTTGATTGGAGGCATAACGTGACTTCATTATTTTCGTATTATTTTGTTGGCAGTATGATTATGCTCGACTCCAGTGAGTTAAAGTCCTCAAATCGAGGACGTAATAAAAAGCTCGGCTGAGGTCGAGTCGAGTGGGGGAAGTTTTGTTAGAATACGGATGTTAGTCTAATTTCAAGCCAAACCCCTTCTGAAACGAAATCCTGGCTATCTAAACAAATATTATTTACTCAGCAGGGAATTGGAAGCGCTAAGGGAAGATCGTGCATTTAATGAGGTGGTTTGTTGTAAACACATACACGTAGGTATATTTTATATGTAAGTGTTAGGATTTGGTGTGATGTTCCTGATGGCTGTAGAAGGCTGGTTGTCTGAGGATAAGGATGCCAGAAGAAAACGTCTAGAATGCCGTAAAAATCACTGAATTTAATTTAAAGTCGTTTCAGGTTTACAAAACAGTAGTTCAATGGAGCACAAGCGATAAATGTTATCATTGCAATAAAAATATTAATTTAATGTTGGGGTTGCCAACAGTAAGCCCAACCCGTACTGGAGCAGCGTGGTGGAGTATCCATACCTCCTCCGGTTGATTGAGGTCATTTCCCCGGTCAACAAAAGCCGCGGCTTCCTAACTAACTTCTAATTTGGCAGGGACAGGTCCGATTTTGATGATTTTTCTTCAGAAGTTAGAAGTGAAACCCTTCATGGACTCTATAAGGGAAGGCCGCGCCCAGCAGTGAGACTTGTATGGGCTATTTATGTTTCATTATGTAAGTAAGTCTTTCTTTCTTTTGGAGCAACGAGTAGACCGCAGGGGTAGACCTAGAAGAACATTTATGAAACAAATAAAAAAGAAGGTGCAGGTCGTGTCGTATCAGGAGGTGAAGGATTTGGCGGGAAGAAGAGAAGAATGGCGATTACTCCACCGACAAGAGCGCAGCCCTTAAATAGAGAGAGAAATCGTACGAGTACGGACCTCCGATTGTGTAATGCTAAACAAAACATCAAGTTATTTAAGTAGTTAATAATATGTTTTTTTTTGTGGCATACAAATTCTTGCAATTATGACTAATTTTCAAGTTGTTTTATGATTAGGTAGATATAAACTCCAGAACAATTAACTTTAGTTTTTTTTATTTATTTCTAGTTGCACGATCCCGCATTCAAGTTTAACTTTAATGTTTGTTTCCTGGTAGTGGTTGCCTGGAAGAAATTGCTCTACAGCAATACGGCCGCCCAAATTGTACTGTATTCATGTGTTATATCTGGTTATTAAAATTAAGTTCTGTGCAATAAAGTTATTACACCGTGGTAAATTTCGAGACATTTAAAATTTTCTAAGTTGTGTTTTTAGAGTAGATCCTTTAATTGTCAACCCTCAGGTTAACTAATTCTACCCGATTGGTTAACTTTGGGCTAAGTCAGGACTCTTCAAGCAATATTGCAATTTGACATTTACGCACATTAAAGTAAGTGCGCAATGCAAACAAATATCAAATAGCAATATTGCTTTGATATGGCCTTTTTCTAAAAAAATCTCAATTACTTACAGATCATCCTTTGGCAAGCTAACGATTAAGTTGGCGTCAACTCCTTCTCCATACTTCAAGTAGCCAAAAAGACCAACGACTCCATACAAAGCAGCTACCAATGTCATGGTGATGTTCAGAACTCCTGGACAGCCTAAGAAGTCTTCTGGGTTGGCCATTTCGTTCTCTATTGGCATTACCACGTTGATACCTTCCATTGCGAATATTGCCGTGCTGGAAATGATTTAATAAATTAGCTTCGTGCACACCGAGCTAATACTGGGATTATTTAGAAAGAAAGAAAGAAAAAAATAGAGAAAACATTTATTTCCATATTGGACGCGAAATTAACTTTACTTAAAAAAAAAACAAAAAGACAAAAATCATTAAAAATATATCAATCACCTAAAATACACACTGTGAAGGGCGTCCAAAATGAAAAAAGGATCTCTCTAAGCATAATGCAGTGACACGTGCTTAGCACAGGCCGCGGCGCTGGTGTTATGGGAGACATATCCGAGCCACATTTTGAAGGTAGGAATGTCCGGAAGTAATATTATGTGTATGAATTCAACCGTTTTCTCAGACATCCGGGCATGGTGCTCTCTGACCCGGGCTTTTTGGCGGGAACGGAAACGGGACGGTTGCTTTCTTCATTGAATAATCTAAATAATCAATACGAAGAGGTGTTTTGTGGTTAGTGATCGCATTAAATTAGTATATATTCGCGATATTCAATAAACAAAGTGTACCTATCTATTTTCGCTTCGCGCCAACAAGCCGCTTCATAACTCGAAAGTTTATGCGGACTTATGAACTAATTATTTTGGGGTTCGGAGTCACCTTTCATCATGTCATTATTCATCATTAAGAAAAAAATACATAAGATATGGCTGTATGGGCATAGTTCCCTTTGCCTTGCCCTTTATCATCCAATTCATGTTTGGATCATAAATTATTATCACACGCTCAGCGGTGAAGGAAAACATCGTAAGGAAACCTACATTCCCGTATTGGGCTGGTTTTCCCATCGTGGGTTGGAAGGTCAGACAGGCAGTCGCTTCTGTAAAAAACCGGACTTATCAAATGTTCAGGTTAGGTAAGAGGATCCTGTGAAAACGGGATAATGCTAGGGAGGTGATGAGTTCGTGGTGATACACCCCCAGCGTGGCCTGGGATCAAAAGGCCATTATAAAGCAATTCATCTAAAAAACCATAGTGCAATTAGACATTTGAGTATATAAAAGGAAGTGCACAATATCAACAAATGACAAGTACCCGTATTGCTTTTTTAGAGAAATTGCTTCAATGTGGATGTTTTGGACCTCTAACCCGTTAAGTTTTTGAAGGAATGGAATGTGTAGGTCTCGAGGTTTCTCTAGGATGGTAAATTATGGCAAAGGGCAAAGGAGAAATGTATAATGGATGGATGGAGCTACAATTATTGAATAACTACTTTGACGGGATAAGATGGGCAAAACTTTACATTGCGATCTTTAGAGATTGATTGATTGATTGATTGATTGATTTTTGTTTCTTGATTGATTGATTGATTGATTTTTTTGTGATTGATTGATTGAACTGATTTCAGCACACACCATCTAATTTTAGGCAGGACCAAAAGGCAGGGCCAGACAGGGATAAAATTTGAAAAAAAAAAAAATCTCCAAAATTTTATATTTGCTAATAACCCGACAGAATTAAGTTGACAGCACACGTCAAACGGGTTGCATATCAGCGAGATGCCTATTTTATTCGCCCAGCTTATTTGTTCATTTTGAAATTAACCACTCTTTCTTGGAGGATAAAAAAATAACAGGTATAACTTAAAATTAAATTAAGTAGAAGGTGTCTGCAGGAATATAGAAGTCAAAAGAGCGGTATTATATATTATTTTCAGTTAAAAGGTACCGTCTACAGTCCAATCCCCGGGTGGCCTTTGATGCTTCTTCGGAAAACAATAAGTAAGGTGCTTTTAGCTCAACAAAACTTAAAGGACGCAATGCAGAAATGAAAATGCGCTCAGAAAATACTTGACTTGGAGGAAAGCTCTGTAAAACTACTTTACAAATTTAAAATATTTCTATTAAAACTACTCTCATAGTTAATAGATCTGGTAATTTCAGAAGAAATATTTGGAACTGTTTAGTTTTAGTAATTGTTGTGATTCCTTTTACAATATTTATAAACTTGATTTATAATAAGTTTGCATATCCTGAATGGAATTTTTAAACAATAAAATGCAACAGAAATCGTGGTATAATTCCTAAATCCCAAGTGTTAGAGTTATTTTCATACATTAAAAAAAAATAGATTGAAACACGAGCGTGTAATTACGGAATGTTTTTTTTTATCTATTCAGGTATGAAATAAATGTTATCGATCACTTATTGCTGTTTAATTTAACAGTGATGTTGTGTTTACATAAGTACATAAACACATCTTATTGTAGTACACGTAGGTATAACTAAATATATAAATAAATATGTAATATATTATAAAATACTTGAATCGATATAATCAATTCACGTATACAGGGTGTTAGTGACATCGTAACGAATACTTAGAGGGATGATTCAGACCATGATTCTGAGTTAATATCAAGTGGAATTTTCCGTCGCAAAATTCATGTTATTTTTTTTAGTTTTTTTACATTATTTTCAATTCTATACTTTTGCGATGGAAAATTCCACTTGATATTAACTCAGAATAATCAGCTGAATCATCCCTCTCAGTATTCGTTACGATGTCACTTACACCCCATACAAGTACATACAGTAGCCATACAAGTAGGTATGGGTGTTAGTGACACTGTAACGAATACTGAAGGGGATGATTCAGACCATGATTCTGAGTCGATATCAAGTGGAATTTCCTGTCGGAGAAGTCATGAAAATTTTAGAGCTTATTTAAATTATTTTCCGTTCCATACTTTTGCGACGGAAAATTCCACTTGATATCAACTCAGAATTATGGCCTAAATCATCCCTCAAAGTTTTCGTTACGATGTCACTAACACCCTGTATATTCTGTCGTCTCGGGCAATGCTACGCGGTGGCCACAATTAAAAAGTAAACTGTACGGGTATGTAAGGGGTGGAGTGAAGACGTAGTGTTTTTTATTTTATTTTATTCGGGGAGCTTACAGCATTATTTACACAATCAAAACCTTAATAATAAAACAGATAGTGTGTGGCAACGAGCCGGTATTGTATAATTATTTATTTATATAATTATATTGAGGCGAATACACTACAAGTGGCATTCATTTTACAGCATGGTGATTAACTGAGGAATGACTATTCGACTTGTTCGTGGAGATTGAGTACGAATTCATTTGTACTTGCTCGTTTCATAATGGACCTATTATTTTGTCTCCACTTTACGCTGAATTACAAAAGGGAGCAATTAAATATAAATAAATATAAATTGGACTGTAGACGGTACCTTAGCTCAGCAGTGGGATCATACAGGCTAATATTAATAATAATAATAAATAAATATGTAATTAAAATTTTAAATTGGCTATTATCCAATAGTCTTTCGTCTTTTTTTTTTGTGAGATCTGTTTTAAATATATTTTATTTTTACAAAATAAAGAATGCGACTTTTTATCTGTGTATTACATTTACAAGACCCAAAACACGGGCGGCCATGATTGAGCTTCGTGTGACGTCACTATCACAAAATAAACAAAACTATCTGTCAGGTTTCAAGTTATACTGTTTGACAGTTTACTTATTTGTTTATTGAAATGTGATTGATATTGATTGAAATGTGGTTACTAGGCAAAATGTCACGTAACCAATCGTTTTTGCGTGAAATTCGAAATGAATTATGTGTTTTTCTATTATATAAATCTTTTTCAAGAAAATAAATTGTTTTAAAAGGCATAAAATAAGCGTTTCTAATTTTTAAAATAATTATCCGAAAACTGTCAAGTAGCCAATTACTTTTTACTTCTTATTTTATTTTTAAATTCACATTATTCCAGCGGCTTAAATTGCGCTAACAGACGCCCACGTGGATTATAAAAAATAATATAGCTCTATTAAGTGTGTTTTAAAATAACTCACTTTAAAGTGAAAACCTCGAAAGCGCATTTTCTTAAAATCACATTAGGGGCCGTCCATTAATCATGACATGTGATGTTTTTTGAGTGAGGTTCGAGACTACGCCCCCCCCATCCTATATCACGTGTATTTTTTAGTACCTACCAAAATAATTAGCACGAGACGCCGCTTTTCGGTTCAGTATCGCGCGTTTTTGCCGAAAAAATAAATACTCGTGATATTTTACTACACCCCCCCCCCTTATGATATTTCGTGGACCCCTCCCCCCTCTCGAGCCTCGCATGATTAATGGCGGGCCCTCTATGTGCTCGGTGAGGTATAGGTACCTACATAGCTCATCTTGCGATGAATGTACCTCTAACTATATTGGGATATAGTCGTGAGCTTATGTTATGTTATTTCACATTTTGATTCTGATAATAATATGATTTTCTCCTCTCGAAAATACTTGCTAAATACACTAGTTTCCTTCCGGGTAAAAATTGAGAGGATATTTTTTTAGAGTTTATATTTTTTTAAAGAACTTTTAGGGCCCTGTGCCGAGGTTTTTCTTGCAGCTTCTTTTCCCCGGCTATACAGTTGTGAGAAGCTGCAGTAGTTTTAGGCGGATGAGACGTTCGTTATGTAAAAAATGATGATTCAGAGTGTAACCACTACCAGATAGAGTGTACCTACTGAATAAATATATTTTTGAATTTGAATTTTGAGTACTATCTGGTTCTGAGATTCGTGTCATAATTTTAAAAGTAACTTTTAGGCTGATCACCTGATTGTTCAAAAGTAAGATTATCCGCAGGTTAAGCCGTTGGTCCCGGCTATTACTTACTGATGTAAGTACGTAGTCGTTACATGAGTCATGTCAGGGGCCTATGGCGGCTCAATAATAACCCTGACACCAAGGTTGATGGGTTTGGTAATCCATCTCACAACCCACAAGATATAAGAAGAAGAAGAAGAAGTATTTTTTTGTTTTTTTTTTTTACCTATTCATCTATAGAAATTAGCCCAATACTCATAGTAGAGGCAATAAAGGGTTTTACTTCTAACTTGCCAGGAACAGGTCCAAATTAGATTTTTTGTTTGTAGAGATAGTTTTTTATACCATTTAAAATCAGAAACATATTGAGTGGGGCAAATAAATATTTCGATCACATAAAAAAAGTTTGATATTTCCAAGTAGAAAGGTAAAAAGAGAGTAGGTTTTTTAATACTTTAAATCCATTTTTCGTTTGAACAAAAAATCAATATGTTTTTTACATAAGCGACATCTTTATTTGCCCGGCCAAGATGTTTCTGATTTTAAACGATATAAAAACTACCCCTCCAAAAAAAAAACTTCAGAATCGGACCTGTCCATGGCAAATTAAGAAATTTAAAAGAAGCTCCGGTTTTATTGACTCCATTTGTCTACAAACAGAAAATAAACTGTTGCTTTCACTAACAAAATTTGCCCTTTGTAGAAAAGGTTGGGTTTATTTCTTGCTATAAGTATGTCATTTAGTGGTCGTTATGAAGAGTAAATACATTCGGGATCCTGGGATAAGGAAAAATATTACTGGGCGGTCAGAAGTGGCCAGACGTCAGAAATATACACTTCAAATAAAGTTAGATATAAACATGGGAATGTAATTTCAATTGTTTCCTTTATTCATTCGTCGCGCAAACAGAATAACATTATTAATACTTACACAATACGACGGAATACTGAAACGGATAATGAAAACTTTAAGGGATGATTCAGACCAAGATTTTGAGTTGATATCAAGTGGAGTTTTCCGTCACAAAAGTATGGAACTGAAAATAATTAACGAATGAAGAAAGGAAACAATTGGAATTATATTCCCATTTTTATGTCTAACTTTACTTGAAGTGACATTTTGTTACTTAGCAATGAAGTGATTTTTACAATCACTAATTACTTCTGCATTTTTATTAAGCAAATATATTTATACATTATGAAAATTCATGTTCTAATGGTTTTGATGTTTATAAAATATTACGTTTGTCGATCGAATATTAAATTTACTTACTCACCACTTCACTACGCAGAAAATGTACAATAAAAAACTTTAGTTAACTTCCATTACGGGGAATAGGCGCGATTGTATGTATGTATGTAAGACATTAATCGATAAGTACAAGTGGTCTGGTCCCATTAGTGAGTTTCTAGTTCCAGTGTGGTTCACCCTTGAGTTCACCACTTTAAGTGGGTCTTGGAATACTAACATGAAGTACAGTTTCCAACTAGTCAAATCAGTTACTTTTCATAAAACGTCATCATCATCATCATCTCCCTAGTATTATGCCGGATTTCACAGGGTACGCTTACCTAACATGAAGATTTGACAGGTCCGGTTTTTTACCGAAGCTCTGCCTGAGTGACCCGCGAAGGGAAAACTAGCCCAATACATGCTAGGTCACATACCTTCTCCTTACGATCTTTTCCTTCAATGCTGAGCATGTGATAATCATTTATGATCCAAACATGAATTCGAAAACTAAGTCTAAAATAATTGGTTTAGGCCTATATGCTGGTTGCCGGCGGGGACGCGGTTGTGTGCAATTGTGTTCCCGTATCCCCGCCACACGGCGGCAAAGAGGAACACCGTTGGGTTTTAGTGGGTATACCGGGTGGCGACACCTGGAGAGTCCCACATAACCACGTCGTCTCCCCGGGCGGCGTGGCATGCGTAACGCATTTCCCAACGTCAAAAAAAAAAGGCCTATATGCTTGCTGGGATTCGAATCTGCGACCTCGGCAAGCGTTCTACCAACTGGGCTAACACGCCTAATCTATAAGGTGACGATACAAAGATTTCATTTTTAAGGGTTGATTTGAGTTGGTTTGGACACGTAGAGCGGATGAAGGATAATAGAATTATGAAAGCAGTATATAAAGCGAAGCTTGAGTAGGGCTGGCAGAGACCTAGAAGGACGTACATAGACCAAATTGGAGATGTCCTTAGAAGAGGTTCAGTACTACCTACTCTGAACTGGCGTGCGGGTATGAAACGATTGATGAATGTGGAGGAAGCAAAAGAAGTGTGTCGGAATCGAAGCAAATGAAATTCCCTTGTCTCTACTTATCCCTGGTGCAAATAGGCGTGAGTTTATGTATATTATGTATAAAGATTTCGTTTCGTCGTCAAAATGGTCGTGGAATTTCCTTTTAGAGCATCGCGTAGATACAGTAGAAACAACTAGACAGGTATTACATAACCTATTTTATTTACATACATACACAAATATATAGGATCATGCCTATTTCCCGTTGAGGTAGGGAGACACTTTAGGAGTTATATAGGTCCCGGGTAAAACCTAGGCCCCTGTATAACCCCTAAACTGGTGACCCCGACGTGATGATGATGCTCCGACTGAAGGCTGATGATGAACGCCTGTTGAGGGTTGATGCGGGGTGATTGATGCTGGTGGCGGATGATGCAGGTGCGACGCAGTTGACTCCGACTCCCAGAAGGTGTAGGTAGGAAGTATCACGTCGGGGTCACCAGTTTGGCGGCAAGGATGTGCTGCCGCCAAAGGATGTTTTCGGGGTACCGAACTGAGCATAGTACCCCGCTAGCCACAAGTTGATAGTGTGACTAGGGATCGACGATCCGTCAGTGTTGTGTTGGAAGTTGTATATATGCGTCTTGCTGTGTAAACTTCGATACCGCGTTTCACGACCGCTTGAAGACTGCATTATTGAATGTGGCGCCATCTGTTGCATGTGAGCGGAACTAGGTGGCCAACTAGTTGGGTTCGCTACAACACCATGGAATACCACTTATTACGATCCTGACACACCGCCTTCGCTTCTTGCACTCTCATTAAGGACTACATACATACTCGCTGGTTTCGAGTACTCCTGACTTGACCTTTCTTTAAAATATTGGCGATCTTTTTTTTTTAATTTATTTATAAACAAAATTACATACATATACATTTTAATACTATCGCCAAACTACAACCGTAGTTTGTTGGCGTCGCGCTCATTCCCTAATTTTGTTTAAGTACCAGGATTTTATTTACCTTAAAAACAACGGCCACTGCGCGACGCTGTTGACGAGCTTCACCTTAGACAAGTCAGGGAGCCCACTGAAGGTGTAGAAGCAAGTGATGCCGAATGTAACGACGAGGCTCAGATTTGCCAGCAAAGAGAACGGCACAAGGAACTTCAGGTGCCGAAGTTGGGTTATCAGAATCAGTGGAAGGAGAAGGAAGCCGCAGTAAGCTTCTACCGGATACTTGGTGTCTGACGCGTAATTGTCGAAGATCTGGAAACAAATTAAGATAATTATTATGATAAATTATATGACCCACAAGTTCAGTACTATAATTGATTGGTTATACAGAGTGTTAGTGACATCGTAACGAATACTGAGGGGGATGATTGAGATCATGATTCTGAGTTAATATCAAGTTGAATTTCCCATCGCAAAATTTATGTCTTTTTTGTGTTCTTAAAATGATTTTCAATTCTTTACTTTTGTGCTGGAACGAAAATTCCACTTGATATCAACTCAGAATTATGAGCTGAATCATCCATTCACACCCCTAACACAAATAGGTATTTCACTGGTTTACAACCCGTTTGAAGTCTGCTTTCAACACTTAAATACAATGTCAATTTTTTAGAAGGATTAGTTTAGATATCTGCCTAAAACGTGTGTTCTATAAATTTTATGCCTGTCCCGTTCGTTTTCAGCGGATAAGAAAATGACAGGTATAGCTTAAAAATAAACTTACATAGTGTCTACTGAAATCAGCACCATTGTGCTTTGTTATTAACTATAACTTGTTAAAAACCTGGTACTTCAGTATTTTGTGAAACTTTACATTTCGAAAAATCAGAAATAACTGACAGTTCCAGAAAACAAAAACATAAAGTTCTTAGAAGTGGGCTGTTAATCAGCTGCAGTTTAGTCGAGAACTTTAGCTTATTAAGTAGTACGAGTGTTAAATGGTGGATGTCTTTGTCCAGCTGTGGGATGATGTGGCCTGATACAGTTTGAAGATGCCAGGATGGATTTGAGTTCTTAGTTGACCATGGATCTCTACAAATATAAAAAAGTCGATGTCCGTGTCCACAATGACGTGTGTTACGACTTGGCCCGGCCACGGCGCCAAAATAGGCCGTGGTAATGTCTCTAAGCTGTACGAATGCGTACTTTTCTGTACTCAAAAGGGGAAAATATGTACCGCAGTATTTCACCAGTTATAGAATATTTTTTGTGGCCGGGCTACAGCGTATGCGACCCAGCCCGGCCACGCCTCCATCTGAACAAAATGGTAACTTTATGATATTATTTTGGTATTGGGCGCTTGTACGCTTCGTGTACCATCGAAAAGAAGCATTTTTTCTTCGAAAATGGTAGTAGTTAATGCATTTATTTTCGTATCAAATTTTATGACATGAAACGCCTGGTATGAATATTAGAGCAAAAATGTAACTCTGTAAAAGGAGTATGACTCGTTTAATTCTTTCTCGCGAATCATACTCGGTTTTTTTATGTCATAAAGGTGGCAAACGAACATAAGGCGTTGTATAAAACTAGTTGCATGTATAGTATGAAGTCGTAACACACCACAATGACGACCTAATAGCGTTTTACTTTAGGGGTTTGATTACCTTGGGGACGTTTTCACGGCAAAATATGAAGAGTAAAACATTCCTTTATTTTGTCTTTCAATTTTAAAAGGCTTTTTTGTAAGAAAGTTCCTAAAATAATTGGTAGTCTATTATAAAAAATATTTTTCTTTGACATATATTTTTTTTCATACTTAGGTACCTACAAATTGGTCGTTGAAGTTAATGGTTTAACAACCACTGATTAACCCAATATAATTATACTTACGTGAAGCGTCATATAAAACAACTCGTTTTACACAGACACTAATAATCATTGACGTTATCGTACACGTGGATCTACGTGTAACGTCTGACGCCATACGAATGAAGACTAAAATAAGACTGAGGGGGTGAGGTAAACCCAGCTCAGCAGCTGGTGGGGAGCGGAGAGTGGCCGTTTTATTCGCAGTATTTTATTCTACACCTCACCTCATCTTACCAATTGATAATAATGATCAAGAGCTTATAAATGTTATGGTCATTATAACTTTTCACAATGTCTTTTAGGTATTTCTGAATTTCTGATTCTAGCCAGTTTTAGGTTATCAACCTAAAAGTCAGTTTTTAAATCAAGTCCAAAATAACTGTTACTAAACGAGGTTTTAAAATCCTATCGCTATATGGACTCCTCTTTATTTAATATTTAATTATATATTGCATTCCATGTAAGTACTTAGTTGGGTGTTACATACACAGGCATAGGAATTTAAACATGGACCCTGGTGGGCATATCAACGTTGAAGGGAAGAGGGGAAGTGCGTATTAGGATTAAAATTTATCATTTAAAAGTACGTCTACGGTGTAATAGCTCAGGAACGGTACTTACTGAAAAATATTGGCGTCCGAAGGACGTAATATACCATCCCGATGACCCGACTACTCTAGTTATATATGTACCTGTCTGTCTGTGTCTGTGGTGTCCGGAAGTAATAAATGTTTCTTTCTTTCTTTCTTATAGCCAATCAGCTCGCGACACCAATCACTTCAGAACCCCGATACCGACCCCACTGGCGGGGTCGACGATTTCCCTCATTCAGCGCTTATCGCTATCGATCCACTAAGGTCGATTAATTCTATCAAAATATTCTTCCTCTCAGACGACGCCCTGAACCAAACTCGCGCCAAACTGGGCACCCTCAGCGGTACCCATTTGTCCGGCCAAGTAGTTAATGCCATCTGCGGCAAATCTATACGTACAATAAGTCACGTCAAAAATAAAGTGTTATAGCTCTTTTTAATTAGCATTATTTTTTATAAATAAATTAGTTATACCTAATAAGCGATGTTTTTCCATAGGTATTTATTTCGTCTCTTTATTTATAATATTACGTTACCTGCCTTCCGCGTCTTTACACGCATGGAAATTAATACCTACTTGTTGGTTTCAGTTATATGTAAGTACTCATTATCCATAATGATGAGTGAAAGATGATATTCATCATTGCATAACTTGGTAATTTAGTAAAAACTGTCAAGCGTGATCGGCTTTAAGTACAGTTTACATGTATACTTTTTATAAGTAGGTAGGGAAAGTAGGGAAACATTGAACAAAATATTTTGGAAAAAATGTAATCTCTTCTTCCGACGTTCCAATATTTTACAGAATAATAGAAATTGTTAATTATAAAAGGACGCGACTCACAAAAACAAGACAATAACATCATTTAAAATTTTCACAAAACAATTACAAAGAAGCAAATCGGATGTTCCTCGAAATGATCAGAAGGTGGTGAACGTCTTGAGATAAAAGGGCCTCACTCAGAACAAGTCCCAAGTTTTTTCTATTTGTTATATTACAAACTCGGTGAGGAGCTCGGTGGCGCAGCCACTCTCTTCATCTCGAGCTCCTCCGTGCTTCGGAAGGCACGTTAAGCCGTTAGTCCCGGCTGCATTAGCAGTCGTTAATAACCATCAATCCGCGCTGGGCCCGCGTGATGGTTTAAGGTCCGATCTCCCTATCCATCCATAGGGAAGGCCTGTGCCCCAGCAGTTTGGCCGTTAATGGGCTGATGATGATGATATTACAAACTGATGACCTTTACTTTTTAGGTAACCTAATAAAAGGTAGGTAGTGCAGCGTAATTTTGCTGCAGCGCAATCTCTTTGCTTATCAAGTATTCTTTTTCTGGCTATTTGGACGTACCTTTATTTGAAAATTGAAATATGAATTTGTGTTTATGGTTTGATTGTTTGTTTCTTGACATTCAAGAGATATTCTTCGTGGCTGACTGTTTATTTTCTTGTATTTTAGCTGGAAAATCTAATTTAATGTTCTGTGTGTGTTTTTAAATGTGCTGATTTGATCGTGTAACGTAAAACCTAATTTCTGGTGATACAATTATAGTATTTTATTTTGCCTGATTAAGGGAAATCCCCTTGGGTTTTGGTTTTTACCCGGAGCTACATCGTGTGCGAAGCTGCTCCATCCCCACGGATCCTGTATATGGTTCGAGTTACGTGTGCGAAGTCGCTACGATCGCTCCGACTCTGCGGTTCCTGTCACTTGCCGCTACCCGTTTCCTGACCCAAAGCTGCATCGCTACGACGGTTCGACTGAATAATTACGGCTGCGAAGAACGAAATTGTTTTTGTATTTCTTTATTTATTTTGCAGAACGTTTTTTCAAGTATTATTAAGTGTCACTCCGTTATTTGTGAATATTTATTTAGGAAGCTTCTTCAAAATTCTTAAAGCCCCGCGCGGCATCGTTTCAGTGTTTGGTATTCCTTTTTGGCATAACCTTTAAAACTTTCGTTGATCAACGGAGGTAGGTGTGGTTCGATACCGTTTTTTTACCTTCCATAATCAATATTCTTTATTTGATGATGATTAATGTTAAATTATAACAATTTACCTTTTTTAGTATTTTCCCATTAAATTTCTTTTCTTTTTAGCGAGTTCTTTTTTATCGCTACAGTAGGTAACAAAAAACGGTAATAAAATATGGGCGTTTACAAACAAACAGCACACGACTAAGGACGCAGTCAACTTGCTGACGACCACGTCGCGACGCTGACGACAACGTCGTCGGCCGAGTGTTGCTGGTGTGTAAGCGCATTATTAACTAATTATATATCTTATCCTAGTATTTTTTTCCCGTCGCCAAAAATACTATTAACAGTGTATGGTT
Source organism: Pectinophora gossypiella (assembly GCF_024362695.1). NCBI lineage: Eukaryota > Metazoa > Arthropoda > Insecta > Lepidoptera > Gelechiidae > Pectinophora > Pectinophora gossypiella. Next base: position 5,787,884 of record NC_065407.1, on the reverse strand, counting down.
AGAGGGTTAAGCTCACGATCTGGAGATCCGGGTTCGATTCCCGATGGGGACATTGTCGAAATCAGTTTTTGAGACTGCCCTTTGCTTGGTAAGGACTTTGCAGGCTTGGATCACCTGATGGTCCGAAAAAGTAAGATGACTTCGGAGGGCACGTTAAGCCTTTGGTCCCGGCAGTGGAGTGGAGTAGCGTGGTGGATTATGCTCCATACCCCCTCCGTTTGATTGAGGGGAGGCCTGTGCCCAGCAGTGGTATAACAATGAATTTCACGACTATGGTCAAGTCTGTCATATGTCAAATTGGTAATTCGTCAAGTCCTATTTTCGACAAGTTATGATATTTGCCAAACACGCTACTCGTCATCTTAATCAAGTACAGTCATTAGCAATATAAGTAGGTACACTAGTTTATTTTCTTTACATGCGTAATATAATAAATATTTAATATGTAAAGATATTATACCAGTGTAATACTTTCTTCACAACTCATATACGCATAACAAAGTAAAACACACGCATTAATTTCTTGAATTTGTTTCCTGTTTATGGCTGTGTTTCTCGGTTTATTACTGGAAAAACTCTGTACTCACGCTTTTTAGGGAAGATGCGATGAATATAACGTAAACACTGGTACCGCCAAGGCATACGCCCGCCATAGCGTAATCCACAAAATGCCTAAAAACAAAGAAATGGCGACGACTACTTCGCTGAACACCCAAAGTGTGCTCCTGGTGGTAGAACGAGTAAATTCTAATGGTAAAATAAAATGGGTGTTCAGCGGAGCAATCGTCGAAATGGCGACTTTTAAAAGTTCACCCAATTTAACACTATAAATAAGTACCTACTTAATAATAATATTATTGCAAACGGTACGATGCGTAGTAAGAAATCTAAAGTAAAAATACCTTATCATTTTTCCCGAAGATTTGCGCCCGCCATTTTTGCACCTTAGCTTATTTTCCTCACTTTATGTTTGCTTGGAAGAAATCGCTTTAAGCGATAAGGCTGTCATTTGCCACGTACTAGTTAAGTCACTTTTGTAATTATTTGATATTATTTTGATGCAATAAAGTATATTTGAAATTGAATTTGACATTTTAAAAGGATGTTTTTACCTTATTACATTTCATTTCTTATTACCCATGGACCTGTTTGCAATACTAATAATATAAAATACTATAAAGAGAAAGAGAAATAGTCATACAAATACAGGGTGTTAGTGACATCGTAACGAAAACTTTGATCGAGATTATGATTCTGAGCTGGTATCAAGTGAAATTTTCCGTCACAAAGATACCTTTGTGACGGAAATGAAAATAATAAAAAATAACACTAACATTTTCATGAATTTTCCGACAGAATCGTGGTCTGAATCGTCCCCCTCAATATTCGTTACGGTGCGTTGTCACTAATACCCTATTGGTATGGATATCTGTATCTACTTGTTCGGGGTGTAATTGACATCGTAACGAATACTGAGAAGGATAATGAAGCTCATTATTTCGAGTTAACATCAAATGGAATTTTCCATCGCAAAGTATAGACTTGAAAACTAAAAAGAAACGTGAATTTTGCGACAGTTAATTCCACTTGATATTAACTCAGAATCATGGTCTGAATCATTCCTCTTAGTATTCGTTACTATGTCACTAACACCCTGTATGGTATTGTAGGTAAGTATTGTGTTTTAAGCAAAGTGTATTTTTGTATTATTGTATCTTGTATCTTCCTCAACAAGCGAGAAATTCAGAGCCAAGTATGCTCAGGTGGTTAAAAGGCAAATGTAATCGTATCCTCAATCAGGCGGAAGTACGCGTGACGGGGTTCTCGTTACTTCTGTGGAGCTGTATTCGAGTACTATGATTATATAAATAAATAAATTGTCTTTATTGCATAAATATCATAGTTCTATACAGAGTTTCAAATAATTAATAATTCATATAATTATCGTTCTTAATACTATAAGATCATTAATCATCAATATTTATAAAATTAAGTAGCTTTGTCCAATGCGCAATTAACCCCACGCAGTATGTACAAACGGCCGCGACTAACTTGATACAAGACATAAAAATCGCGTTCCTAAATATATTTACTTATTACAAATATATTTATATACTTAGTTTAAAATGATTTATGGATTAATACCTGACTTCTACTACTAAATCGATTTAACACGTTCGCATAGGCATCCTAATTTGTCCCTACTATAATCTAACACAGTTTCTTTATACTAATTAGAGGACGATAATACGTCACATACGTCATCACCGTACCGTCGTGACACGTTATCGTGTATACACGTTGCGCCCACAAATTTAAAGTATCCCTGTATAGTAGAACAACGTAATAACACGTCAGGATGTGTCACGAAATATGGCTGACTATCCTATGCATTACGTAGCAACGCCGACGTGAAATTACGTGGCGCGTGTAAGTGATCTACCTGTTAATGTGTGAGTGACGTGTAATAAAAGTGTAAAAAAATGATAACCAGTGGCAGTAGTCTGAGATTTTAATACGATGTGGCGCAATGACTTAGTTATACTTCGACCTATATTATGATTATGGATTACATTTAATGTTATATGCAAATTTAACGTTCTTAAACGTTCTGCGTTATAACTGACATTTTTAACTGAATGACGTGATGAGCCAATGTTCCATGTCACATAGACTGATTTTCGACGTCTATAAATGTATTTATTAGAGAATTAAGTACCTCTTAAAGATTTTATTTTATTTCTACTCTCCAATCTTATAACCAGTTGAGAACTTGTGTTAGGTATTATAGCTGAGGACAAGAAATTATTTTTTTATTAACGACTAGCTTTTGCCCGCGACTCCGTCCGCGTGGCGTGTTATAAAAGAAAGATCTTTGTGTGTGTGGGAGAAAGGTTAAAAAATGCTTAATTTTATTATTTTTAAATGAGGTTACAGTATAAGTAGCTCAGTTAAATAATGAATTGTTATTAATTTCTAGATTATTAGTTTATGATTTGGTTTGATATTTTAGGAAAATATGATCATTAACGATATAGACGTCGTATCAACAGTGGTTGAAAAGTGTCTTTGACTACAAATTGAATGATTTTATAGGTCAATTGAAATACCCAAAATGAAATTCTATTTCATCTTGGACAATTCAATGCATTGAGCCGAAACGGACGATTTCCGTTGGGGTCAATTTAGGAAATTAACTTAGTAACTCCATTACCATAACCCCTCGAGATGGATAAGGGGTTGTTTTTTTATTGTGACTTATGATTGATTTCCCGCAAAGGCCGGAAGACAAACATACATAAACTCAAGCCCGTAATCCCTTATGAGACGGACAGAGATAACCTGCAGCCACTATTGATACTTGGTTGGAAGATAAGGACAGACAACGCCACACTGCCAGTGGTTGAAAGAGACGAAGGAAAATGCATAACTGACCTTACAAATGTGGAATATGGTCTGGTTCTTTTCGGCCCATTTTTAAATACTCTTTCACACGTGGTAGTGTAACTAAGTGAAGCTACATGGCATTCCTTGCAAATATCTCTTGACGTTGTAACCTGTAAATAAAAAAAAATATTCCAGATACAAACATTGCGAGGCATGTGCTCCACACGCCATGCGACGCACGCTTGACGGCCTGTGTACCTTCGTATTCGTAGCGAAGCGTGTGCTACGCATGTAAAACATATCGTAACGCATGCGGAACGGACTACGGCGTGCGGGTGTGGACCACATGCCTCGCAATGTGTGTATCCGCTTATAGAGATACGATTGTCGATTGTTGTGATTGGTTGTTGTTGTTGTTGATTGTCGTTGTAGTTATTCTATTCTATTCTATTGTTCTGTTACGGATTTCAAGCGGTGAGCTGATGAGTCTCTTTCCTGGACTGAGGGTAAATAAAGAGACATAAAATTCGTTCAGCTAATAAGAATCGTAATTTGTCGTAAGTCGATTAAATTATTATGGCTTCTCCTCTCTATCATGTGGACTTTCTAATGGTTAGGTTAGGTCACATTGTAAAGCGCGGTTGTAAAGCGGTTCTTTTGCAGTTGGCTTGCAGCCGGTTTGAAGTAAGTTATGGCTGCCCACCACACAAATGGTTGATTAGGTAAAAAAAAACGCCCAGTAAAAATAAAAATATCTCTTTCTCGAATCCCAATTACTGTTTCATACATACATACATAATCTCATACATAATCTCATACATAATCTCATACATAATCTGCTTATGCAGAGACTATGGAATTCAATTTATTTCGATCCTGATACACTTCTATTGCTTCCTTCACATTCATCAATCGTTTCATACACGCACGCCGGTTGCAATGTTTCATTGTTTATATATATTTTTTTTTTTTTTTTTTTTTTTTTTTTTTTTTTTTTTTTTTTTTTTTTACTAGTGAGTCAGTCTAAAATACCGCCCCCTCTCGTACCCGGTTCAAAGGTGCCCATTATACTGGCCGCGTTACCGCGCACTATTGCCAAGGAAACCTGTTGAACCAGGAACGAGCTGGCGCGGGGGTCACTACCGCGGTCCCTCAAGCGCCTCCCCAAAACACGAATAAAATCCTTGGCCGCCGAGCACCACACACCCGAAGTCTCGACGGCAAAAGGGACAAAATCGTGGGTCCGCGTTAAGTCCCCGTATTTCGCCAGCTTTTGGCTAGCAGCCCACTCGGCAGCTGCCCCTGCGGTTCGAGTAGTACGGGGCAGGTGCGTTGCTGCAAACGTGCAAGCACAGGTGGCGTCCCACAATAAAGCGCGCCCCCTCTCCCAGGGTATGAGCGTGAGCCCATCAGGCCTCTTACCGTCTGTACGGCTTAGACCCGGCGGTTCCAACTTGCACGGCACGTCGATCGACGCCAGTGCACGGCGGATGACATCATTCAGCGCATGATGCCGGGGGTGTCTTCCCGCGCACTTTAGGCAAGCGAGGCCGTGCCGCCCATCAGAGCCAACCGGCTTACCACAGCGGCATGTATGTGGCTCACACATTCTACACCCCAGCCGAAGGGCAACTCCTATCCTCAGGGTGTTATCGTCCAAGAGCGTGCCCACGTGCGGCGAAGGCAGGGCGTGAAGCCAAGCTCCGGACTCGGGACAGAGGGCCGCACGCAATCTGGCCAAGTCCGCCCCTGACGACAACTCCATAAGGTCCGCAACAGCTGATTTGGCCCAAAGGTCGTCCCAGTTCCTCTGATACTGAGGCTTTTCGGGGGACGTGGTATTAGGGCAAAGCGCATTCCATGCTGATTGGGCTTCGTCCGCAAACGGGATCCTGAAACTGTCACCCTCGAAAAAGATAATATTAGTGACAAGTTCCAGTGAGCCGTTTGCCGAAGCCAAGAAAGCAGACACCCCGATATCCTGCACTCGCCTCACCCCTAAACCTCCATGACGAACCGGAAGACCAGCCTGCCTCCACTCCCGTTCCCCCAGGCTAATGTTAATAATATCTTCCAGAGAGCACCTGAGAACTTCGTCTATGTCGGCAACCTCTTGAGGAAATAACCAAGTAGGACTGGTTCTTATTAAGTAGGTGAGCTTTGGAAGAGAGAGGCTACCCCTGAGAAGAACCAGGGCAACGTGAGCTGACAGGTGCTTTAGCTCCGCGTGTCCCCTGAGCAGCAATTCTTTTTTTTCTCGGAGCGCGGCGGAAACCGCGTCGGGGAAGATTGGCGCTCCTAAAAGCATAAAATTGTCTTTAGTGACGACCCTTAGGCCAGGAATCAGGTCTTTAAAAGTTGCCAAACCAGCCATCGCCTCGGGCCCGCACGGGAAAATCTCGCATTTTGCGGTATTAACCTTGAGACCCATCTCCCCAAGAGCCGGAAACAGGCGATGAATGTCCCGCGCGACTACATCTTGCGGGCCGCCGATAGTACCATCGTCCAAATACCAAATGTTTAAAGGCGACTTCAGGGATTCAACAGCCTTATGAATCGCTAGGCTAAAAATAAGAGGTCCCAACGGGTCACCCTGCTGGGCACCAACCTGCGATTCGATGGAAGAGTCGTCGAAAAAAAGTTTGGACGCCTTTGCATAGCACTGGTACACAAACGGGTACACCGACGGGATCAGGTCTTTCACCTGTGCGAGAACGGTATCCCTCTCAACGCTGTTAAAGGCATTGCAAACATCTAACTTAACAATGACCTTTCCGGAGTTACCCACGTTCATCGCAAAGGCCCGAGTGGCGTGAATAGCCGCCTCACACCCCAGTGCTGTCCCGAAGCCCAATTGATGGGGCCGGAGGAGAGCAGCCATCCGGTCCTTCACTGCACGACAACCGAGTTTGGCTACTAAACGTCTAAAAGTGTTTCCCACAGCTATAGGTCGGATCCCACCATCCTTCTTAGCGAGTGCAAAGAGCGAAGCCCCATAAATATACGGGCACACCTCCGGGTTCACCGCGCCCCGCAACATAAAATTACAAAGGCATGTGATCGACTCCAGGAGACGAAACCCATTGTCGCCGGCTGACGGCGAGATCAACTCCTTTAAGTGCTGCGGCCGCAACCCATCCAAACCGGAAGCGGAACTATTATAAAAAGATCCGATGGGTATAATTTTGTTTATATTATGTCTGTCTGTCTATACTTCGACCTATGTTATGATTATGGATTATATTTCATGTTATATGCTTCAACACGTCTTAACATCAAATAGTATTAGAATAAAGACGTTTTATAGATTAAATTGTTTGACCTCGGTGAAGCCATGGTAGCCCAGTTGGTAGAACGCTTGCCTTTCAATTTGAGGTCGCAGGTTCGAATCAAACACAGGCCTAAACAGATAATTATCGAATTTGTTTTCGAATTCATGTTTGAATCATATGATTATCATGTGGTCAGCGGTGAAGGAAAACATCGTGAGGAAACCCACATTCCCGAGAAATGCATTTACGAAGGTATGTGACCTAACCTGTATTGGGCTAGGTTTCCCGTCGCGTGTTGGAAGGTCAGACAGGCAGTCGCTTCTGTAAAAATCCGGACCTGTCAAATTTTCAGGTTAGGTAAGCGGACCCTGTATTATTATTATTGCGTATGGCAGACAAATATTCTGCTTGGATCAAATATCCAGCTTAAGCTCCCTTAACCAAGTCTCTGCTGCATCCGTCACACAATGCAGCTCGTCTATACCACCTGGGAACCGGTGCAGAGGGCACTCGTTCACTATGTGAGATATGGTTTGGTCCGGGTGACCACATTCACAGTATGGTGACTCCTTCAAGCCCCATTTACATAGGTGATGGTTTGACTTTCCATAGTCGGTCCTACACCGGTTCAGTCGTGTCCAGATTTTTCGCTTGCGAGTCAAAGCCAGGGACCCTCCGCGAGGGATGCGGACCCTGTGAAAAACGGGATAATGCTAGGGGGATGGCCCCGAACTTGCACCTATGAGTTATTAATCTAGCTTAAGTGCAGTTTTCACTAACGCAGTTGGCTATATCATTATATACGGCTCACCATCTATCATGTTGGTCTAACAAGAAAGCTGAGATGTGGGTTCTTAGTCCATCTTGCGATGAGTGTACCTCTGACTACCCCAATTCGGGTATAGTCGTGAGTTTATGTTGTTGTTGGTGTTATATCAAAGTTTCAAATGTCTATAATAACAGAATCGTTAGCGTTTACGATTTGTTTTTCAGGCGTAAATTGGAATCCACGAGTAAACTTTATTACCTTATAAATTATTGTCAGATTTTATAACCATTTAGTGTAGTAATACCCTTGGGTATTACGGGACCTTTAATATCCATTTTGATGTTATAATTTTGTTGAACAGGACAAATGTTTTCGTTCCGACAACGACGTAGTCAATTCAATCAATTTATTTGGAACCGCCTGTACACAATTGTATTATCCTATACGTAGGGAACAGCCTCGGTGGTCTAGTGGTTAGAGCGATGGGCTCACGATCTGGAAGTCCGCGGTTCGATTCCCGATGAGGACATTGTCAAAATCACTTTGTGAGACTGCCCTTTGTTTGGTAAGGACATGTAGGCTTAAATCACCTGATTGTCCGAAAAAGTAAGATGATTCCGTGCTTCGGAAGGCACGCCAAGCCGTTGGTACCAACCCGCAGTGGAGCAGCGTGTTGGAGTATGCTCCATGCCCCCTTCGGTTAATTGAGTGGAGGCCTGTTTTTCTATACGTGAAGTTGCCAAGAAATCGGTATTTTAGCAAAAAGGCCACTTTATATACCTTATATGTGTTTCTTTTGTAAAAAATAAAGAGTTATTGTATTTCAGTTAAGGAATGGAAACGCAATAAGCAAGTATTTGGTTAGAAGGGCGGTAAAGCGATATGACAGACAGAACAGACAGGTCGACTTAATTCACTTCCGGGTTCGAGCGGGTAAATCGGTAGATATTTAGAAAAAAATGGTAGAAGGGAGATGTTTTACATATACCAACAAGGCAACATATCTTTTCCTTGTCGTGTCAACAGCAAATTTCAAACTAAATGGTATGGGCCTAAAATATCGCTACGAATAAACAGGATGTTAGTGACATCGTAACGGATACTTTGTGGAATGAGAGACCATGTTTCTGAGTCGATATCAATATCGGAATTTTCCGTCAAAAAAGTAAAAAATAAAGTACATTTTTGGATATTCAATACATACACACATAAACTCGTACCGGGGTAAGCACAGGTTCTGGGATTCCATTTACTTCGATCCTGACTCAATTCTCTTGCTACCTCAACATTCATCAATCGTTTCATATAAACCGACCGGCAAATGTATGAACACATTCAGTACGTAATAAGTTCATACAAAAAAATATAATAAAAGTATTTCGATAGTGTAGCCATATTGTTAACTTCTTCTTTTATCGTGTGAGTTATGAGGTGGATTACCCACCCCATCAACCCTGGTGTCAGGGTTATTACCTATTGAGCCGCCACAGGCCCTTGACATAGCTCATGTAACGACTACGTACTTACATTGTAACACGTTTTTTTTTACACTTCCCACTTGGCTGTATGGCATACAGGTGTGTGCCTACGCGCCGGGAAAAAGTTATGTTCGTTTGACATTTCGTTTACGCGATGACGATGGCAATTTAGTCCCGTCGCGATTATTTCTTTAAAGTGGTGTATAAGCCACATATATTATGATGGAAGGATGGTGAAGTCTTCTGGTGAGTGTTTAGATGGTTATTATCGTGGAACGTTGGCAATTATGAGCTACATATGTTCATGACAATGACCTAACCTCACGTTCTTTCTTTCAGTATAAAAACAATGGTTTAGTCCATCGACTAGGGGGAATGCTGTTATAATATCGTCCCACGTGATGTGGTGAGTGTTTTTACCTTTAATTCCGCGTCGTAACGGGGTTGACAGAGCTGTAACATGTCATTTTGTTACAGGGGTCAAAGTCCACCGGCCGAGTCCAGTGTTAAAGTTCTACTAGAATGATCAACTGTAAAGACTAACTTCAAAAATCAACTTCAAGGTCTTCCTTCAGGGTCTAGCTCCCCAGCCATGACTACCATTTGTGTTCATTATCTACTTTTACCGTCAGGGTCAGTTCCTGCTGCGGTCATGAATGTACATAATTCCAGTTTGGTGTTAAAATCTCTGGATAACATCTAGATATCTCTTCTTCATGATTAATTTAACTTATTATGGATAGTGCCATTCTCTCAATGCGTTATTCAACTAATACATGGAGTATTTATCCTCAATACATACTCCATGCCTTATGTCAGGACCTGCCGTCCTGACACTTTACTTATCCTCAGAGGGATAAAACCTAGTTGTTTAGGTATAATACTAAGTTAAGATACCATGTTATAGTAATAGATTTATTTCTTAATTTACATTAGGATGGTTTGTAACCGACTGACTTCATATTGTTTTATTGTGAAATTGTTGAATCAATTATACCTTTGTTAAAAGTGAAATCTTTATTATTTCCAACACCTTGGCTTTGTTTGCAATAGGAGGGGATCTTCTACACGGCGCCCAACATTTTAATCTTATTCTCCCCCTCTTCTCTGAGTTCGGTGCCTCATTCCACGCCCTGGGAAACTAATATCTCATTATAAGACAACATCTATAGGGGCAACTCACCCCAACATTAATTGTACTACAGTAAGCGCCCAACGTTTGGCTCAGAAAAGCAAGGTTGGAAATTAGTAGGTATTTCACTTTCTTTGTTCTTTGTAACATAACCTAGTTATAAGCACATGGTGTAACTTTATAGCAAATAGGGTGTGTTTTCTTTTAATAGGTACACATTTATGACTTTTCTTTTCTATTTATAAGTAGGTATGGAAACTTGAAATTTAGCATATCTCCAGTTGTTGTTGCATAGGGACATAGTGATAATTTTATTGACAGGACCATAGTATCTCTCAGATTTCTTTTTCTTATTTTAAGCTGAGTTAGTTTACATAGGGCCATAGTCATATACTTTTAATATCACATAGGACTATAGTGACACAATTCCTTTTTCTAGTAATTTATACAATTATAAACATAGTGACTCAGAGCACATAGAAGTTCTTACATAGACATAGTAATAGACTGTGGGTTTCTAACTTATTTTATTTGTTAGTGGTTACATAGGAACATAGTATTCATAAATTTGATACGTAGGACCATAGTAGCATGTAGATAAGTACCCTATAGGGGTGTTACTTATAATTTTTTTCTTCATTACATTTTGTTAGTACTTAGAGTTCTATAACTGTATTCACATACATTAGTGACATAACCATATTTCTTCTTCACTTATCTGGTATACTGTTCTTACTTTGTTTACTCAGAATGGCAGAATTCAATGCTAATATTAACTTCTTGTTGAAAGATGAACTTATTCATGAACTTTCTATTCGGAATCTAAAGGTTGACCGGGATAATACTGTTGAGCAATTACGAAAATTATTTCGACAAACTTGTAAACAAGCCCGTCGCGGCAGTATAGTTGTACCATCTGAGGGTTTTGAGTGTGATCTTGATGATGAACATAAAACTTTAACATCAAAAATAAATGAAATCATCTCTTGTTTATCGAGTCCTGACAAATCTCCTTCGGCCCATCAGCGTATTCTAGGCCGTGCTCAGTATTTGCTTTTGCGGTTGTCTCGCATAGAACGTCCGGCCGATGACCTTGAAAAATTGAAAACTTCTTTATTGTTATCATTGGCCAATAATGATATCACTTCCGATTCATCTTCAGATTCCGAGCATGAATTAAACCGTCCGTCGTGTATTAACAAATATAAAACTATTATTTCTCATGAAAAGAAATATAACCTCAACTCTTTGAATTTGAAATTTAAGGGTGATTCCTGTGTTCGCGCTTTCCTGGCTCGTTTGGAGGAGCTGTGTTCGGCACGGAACATTCTTGTTGATGATATTTACACTGGTTTTACTGACTTGGTGGATGGTCCCGCTTTATGCTGGTACCGCGCCAATAAATGTCGTTTTTCTAACTATAGTGAACTGGTTTCTGCTTTGAAATCAGATTTTGATTTACCTGACTACGACTTTCGTCTTCTTGAAGAGATTCGTTCGCGAACACAAGCGAAAGATGAATCCATTGTCATATATTTGTCCATCATACTAGGTATGATGTCTCGTTTGAGTAAAGAGCTTTCTGAGAGCGATAAACTCGACATCATCTTGCGGAATATTCGTCCTGAATATAGTAGGGAAATTCGGATGATTGATGTCACTACCATCCAACAATTACAACAGATAGGTAAACGTTTGGAATTGACGAAACATAGGATTGACAACTTTATAGAACCCAATTTCTCTAAAGATTCCGTAGCTCCGGATTTCAACTTTAAATGCAAACCTAAATCCTCTAGGGATTTTTCTAAAAACATTCCTGTCGCTTCTGTTAAACGTTCTTCGACCTGCTTTCGCTGTGGTGGAACAAATCATTCCACAAATCGGTGTAATGCATCTAAGGAAGTAGTTTGTTTTAAGTGTGGTAAGAAAGGGGTAAAGACTCCTCTTTGCCCAAATTGTAATCCTCATTCTAATTCAAAAAACTAGATTGCTTAGTCTCTTTGGGATCTGAATCCTACAGGGAGGCGATATTTAATCCTAATTCTAAAGACTTTCGCCCTTATTTAACTGTTAAAGTCTATGGTATTAAAATTTCTGGTTTACTCGACTGTGGAGCCGCTTGTTCTATTTTAGGAAACAATGCTCATAAATTCTTTAAAAATCTTGGTATCCCATTGCGTAATTTAAAGTTCCCTGTATTTTTGAAAGTGGCGAGTGGTCACGAATACATTTGCCAATTTTACATGGATATTCCTATTGAATATAACAATGAGGTTAAGCTCATTCAATTTTACATTCAACCCGAAATTAAACTTCCATTACATTTCGGAATTAATTTCTGGAAATCATTTAATTTAGCCCCAGAAGTTCTGGCGTGTCTACCTGCAATAGAGCCTGTCGATTTATACAATGTAGCAAGTGTCAAAGAAAATGGCTTGCGCAATTTAGATTCTCTTTCGGATTTTCAAAAACAAGAAATTGATAATGTTAAACAACTTTTCTCTAATATTGATTCAGAGTTAGTCGGCCTTGGTCGTACTCATTTAATAGAGCATGTTATAGAAACAGGTGATGCGAAACCTATCAAACAAAAATATTATCGTATTAGTCCTGAAAAACTTAAACTTCTAGACGGCGAGTTAAACCGAATGCTCCAACATGATATTGTTGAACCATCTTTCTCTCCTTGGAATTCTCCCGTAACCATGGTACCTAAAGCCAATGGTGATATTCGTCTGTGTTTAGATAGTAGAAGGTTAAATTCAGTGTCAAAACCTGATGCCTATCCACTGCCAGATATTAATTATATTATGGACAATCTTCGCGATGCTAAATACTTAACTTCTCTTGACTTGAGTGCTGCGTATCATCAGATTCCTCTCTCTACCTCTTCGAAAGAGAAAACTGCTTTCACGGTTCCTGGCCGTGGGCTATTTCATTACAAGGTCATGTGTTTTGGTCTTGTAGGAGCCTCCGCTACCATGCAAAGGCTAATGGATAATCTTTTCTCCTCTCAATTTGATAACAAAGTGTTTTGTTTCATTGACGACATCATTATCTGTACCAGTTCTTTTGAAGAACACGTGAAAATTCTAAAAGCGGTTTATGAAAAACTAAGATTCGCTAATCTCACTATTAACATGAAAAAGTCATTTTTCTGCCGATCTGAACTTAAATATCTCGGTTTCGTAATTGATCGATATGGTCTTAGGACCGATCCTTCTAAAGTAGATGTTATTGCAAATTTTCCAACGCCAACTGACGCGAAGTCAGTTAAACGTTTCTTGGGAATGGCGGGTTGGTACCGTCGTTTTATCCAAAATTTCTCTCATGTTGCTAGACCTTTGTCTCGACTTACTAGTAAGAAGGTACCTTTCACATGGTCTCCGGAAGCTGAAGAAGCTTTCACCCAACTTAAATCTGCTCTTATCTCGTCACCTATTCTACAATGTCCTGATTTCTCTCAGCCATTTTACATCCATACGGATGCTTCCTCGTTTGCTATTGGTGCTGTTTTAACTCAAAGGGTCGATGGTATTGATCACCCTATCGCTTATAGTAGCAGAACATTAAACGCCCAAGAAATCAATTACTCAGCGACAGAAAGAGAACTGTTAGCTGTGATTTATTCTCTGGAGTTATACCGTCCTTATGTTGAGGGTAGCAAATGTTATATTATAACCGATCATGCCTCGTTGCAGTGGTTTCAGAATCTTAGTAATCCGAGTGGTCGTCTAAATAGATGGGCATGTCGTTTGAGTCAGTTCGATTTTGATATAATTCACAGGAAAGGTAAAGAACATGTGATACCTGATACTTTGTCTAGAATCAAGATTGGCTCAATTGAGATCGATCCCTACACTATTTCTGATCCTTGGTATATTGAAGTCTTTAACGGTTGTACTAAAAATCCTCGTCGTTATCCTAATTTCTCGGTAGTAAATGGTAAACTATGTCGTTTATCTAAAAATAAATATCATCTTATTTCTCAACACGATTGGAAAATCGTTGTTCCCCGTGAAAAATATGTAGAAGTTCTTCGAAAATATCATGATGAGCCTTCTTCCGGTCATTTCGGTGTGGCTAAGACCCACAAGAAAATTTCTTCCATTTATTTCTGGCCTTCTTTATTTAAAGATGTAAAATCATATGTTGACAATTGTGAGGTATGTCGTTCATACAAGCCGGTCAATACTGCTAGGCCTGGTCTGATGGGTAACCCCCGTCAAGTTACTAAACCTTGGGAGGTTATATCATGCGATATATTAGGTCCTTTCCCTTCTTCTTATTCTCGCAATCAATACTTATTCGTGGTCTCTGATTATTTCAGTAAGTATGTCCTTTTATTCCCTTTGCGTAGTGCAACTTCTAAGGCCATTGTGAAATGTCTTGAGAAACATGTTTTTCTAGTCCATGGCGTATGTCGTATCCTGTATACCGACAACGGTCCTCAATTCACTTCTAAAGAATTTAGAGATTCTTTAACTTCATTCGGAGTACCTCATATATTCTATAATCCTCGATACCATCCCCAGTGTAATCAAACTGAACGCGTGAATCGTGATATTGTTCGTGCCATTGCTTCCCTCGTGCGTTCTGATCATCGTAAATGGGATCAGAACATTCAGGAAATCCAGTGTGCGCTCAATACTTCGGTCCACGAAAGTACAAAATATACTGCTTTTTATCTAAATCATGGTAGAGAGATGGTCATCGATGGTGCTACTTATACACAAGATTCTTCACCTTGTGATGGGTCTACCATAGTAGTAGATACCCAAACTTTTGCTTCTCGGTTGCCGCGTATGGCTGAAGTCTTCAAGAAAGTTGAATGTCACCTTAAAAAGGCATATCAACACAATGTAAAATATTATAATCTTAGGAAGCGTCCTTTGGAATTGCGGGAAGGTCAAATTATTTATAAAAGATGTTTTCCTTTGTCCAGCGCTCCCAAGCACTTTTCTGCTAAACTAGCCCCTAAGTTTGAAAAATGTGTAGTGCATAAAAAGCTAGGTAATGTAGTTTATTCATTGAAAACCTTAGAAGGTAAACCTTTGGGTTCCTTCCACATTAAAGATCTTGTTGTTCGAGGTCCTAGTGAGGAAGTTTAGGTCTTCTCTCACTTTCAAAGTTGTGTTCAAGGACATTACCTGTTAAGTGGTCATCCCTATAGGAAGATGATCCATTTGATGAGGTTTCCCTCGTTCGAGTAATATCCGTAGGCCTTGTTTATGCATTTGGTGTGTGTTTGATTGTCACCCAAATGACGCCAAGGATATTCACTCTTATATGTAAAAAAGAAAATAGATTAAGTTTTTTTTAAGTACTTAAATAGTTTTTACTTGGAATAAGTTTAGTGTCATGGCCATGACTAAGTAAAACGTATGCATAAGGTTTAGTCTGTTATTTTAAATTTAAAAGTTAGGTAGGTCTTCCTTTAACTTGACTATGTTCAAGATATTTGTATGTTCATTTAAGGTTAAGCAGTGTTAGATTTAATTCTTTGAGTTGTCGTCTGACACCACCAGGGTGTTTCTTTGATTTGATTCAAACATATGTTGCCTATGTGCAATGTGTTTTCTTGGGAGAATCCCAAATTTTAACTCAGGTAAGCACGAGGCTAGTGCGTAATGTACTCATCCTTTTTCCCTTGGGCTACATGAGATGTGTTTTCAAGATTGATACATGGTGATCATGTTTGTTTCTTTCCATTCTTTTACCTTTGTAAGGTAAATGTACGTTCATAACAAGTTAACTCATCAGGAGTCGCTTGTTATTTCTCTTTCGTTACTAGAGTGTAGCGAAAAATTTTATTTAAAAATTTTAAATTTTTAAATAAAATTTTTCTTCCTCAACTAAAACGGAACTGTAACACGTTTTTTTTTACACTTCCCACTTGGCTGTATGGCATACAGGTGTGTGCCTACGCGCCGGGAAAAAGTTATGTTCGTTTGACATTTCGTTTACGCGATGACGATGGCAATTTAGTCCCGTCGCGATTATTTCTTTAAAGTGGTGTATAAGCCACATATATTATGATGGAAGGATGGTGAAGTCTTCTGGTGAGTGTTTAGATGGTTATTATCGTGGAACGTTGGCAATTATGAGCTACATATGTTCATGACAATGACCTAACCTCACGTTCTTTCTTTCAGTATAAAAACAATGGTTTAGTCCATCGACTAGGGGGAATGCTGTTATAATATCGTCCCACGTGATGTGGTGAGTGTTTTTACCTTTAATTCCGCGTCGTAACGGGGTTGACAGAGCTGTAACATGTCATTTTGTTACAGGGGTCAAAGTCCACCGGCCGAGTCCAGTGTTAAAGTTCTACTAGAATGATCAACTGTAAAGACTAACTTCAAAAATCAACTTCAAGGTCTTCCTTCAGGGTCTAGCTCCCCAGCCATGACTACCATTTGTGTTCATTATCTACTTTTACCGTCAGGGTCAGTTCCTGCTGCGGTCATGAATGTACATAATTCCAGTTTGGTGTTAAAATCTCTGGATAACATCTAGATATCTCTTCTTCATGATTAATTTAACTTATTATGGATAGTGCCATTCTCTCAATGCGTTATTCAACTAATACATGGAGTATTTATCCTCAATACATACTCCATGCCTTATGTCAGGACCTGCCGTCCTGACACTTTACTTATCCTCAGAGGGATAAAACCTAGTTGTTTAGGTATAATACTAAGTTAAGATACCATGTTATAGTAATAGATTTATTTCTTAATTTACATTAGGATGGTTTGTAACCGACTGACTTCATATTGTTTTATTGTGAAATTGTTGAATCAATTATACCTTTGTTAAAAGTGAAATCTTTATTATTTCCAATACCTTGGCTTTGTTTGTAATAGGAGGGGATCTTCTATACGGCGCCCAACATTTTAATCTTATTCTCCCCCTATTCTCTGAGTTCGGTGCCTATTTCCACGCCCTGGGAAACTAATATCTCATTATAAGACAACCTCTATAGGGGCAACTCACACCCCAACATTAACTGTCTTACAACATCAGTAAGTAGTAACCGGGACCAATGAAATGGCTTAACGTGTCTTCCGAAGCACAAATAATCCTACTTTTGGACAGTCAGGTGATCAGCCTGTAATGTTCTAATCAAACTAGGTATCACAAAGTGATTTTTGTGATTTGTCCCCACCGGGATTCGAACCCGGGACCTCCGGATCGTGAGCACAACGCTCAACCACTGGACCACGGAGGACGTCATAGCTTTATTGTTTCTTCAATTCCACATAGCCACTTAACCGGCAATGTATATTTGTGTGATAGGCTGCAATTTATCATTCTTAGGTACTTTTTGTGAAATACTGCATACAAAAATATGATTTTGATAAGTAGCCGATCATACTAAGTCATATCAAGAATTTTATCTTTCCTGTGATTATTGTGTATATGTCTATATAGTGTTGATTATTTGCCTTGAATGCTACAATGCACAAGACAACCTTTTAATATAGCGGAGCTGCATGGGTCGTAAATTTGCGGACAAGTGGAGTGGAAAGTTGAAGTAAGAATTATTACGTTTCGTGCTCACTTGGCTCTTCCAACCTTTTTCTTTTATTCCGTGGTATTAGAGTCCTGCGATAGATATGAGGAGCTCGGTGGCGCAGCGGTAAACGCGCTCGGTCTGCGATTGTTGACGTTAAGCAACTTTCGCAAAGGCCGGTCATAGGATGGGTGACCACAAAAAAAAAAGTTTTCATCTCGAGCTCCTCCGTGCTTCGGAAGGCATGTTAAGCCGTTGGTTCCGGCTGCATTAGCAGTCGTTAATAACCACCAATCCGCACTGGGCCCGCGTGGTGGTTTAAGGCCCGATCTCCTTATCCATCCATAGGGAAGGCCCGTGCCCCAGCAGTGGGGACGTTAATGGGCTGATGATGATGATGATGATGATAGATATGATGAAAAACATAGTGACAGGTTACTAGGACTAGGTATTTGGCCGGAGCTATGACTGATGATAAAGGTCAATGCCCCCTGTTTGTCTGGGGCGTCACAAAATATCTTTACAAAAAATAGTCATTTAAAAAGAGGTCTGGCTCTCCTTCATTTGTACGTACCTACGTTACGGTTGTATTCACCTTTTCTTCTTCAAAAACACTTTTTGTTCGTGTTATTTACCAAGTTATTTTTACTTTGATATTAATAATCTTTGTCTTTTATGTTATTTTGAGTTCAATAACCTCATTGGAATAAAGTACATGTATTTATTTGCAAACTATTTCTGTTTATAAAATAGGTGAAGTTAAAAGAAAATTTAGAGTACGGCTAGGTATACTATAGGGTTTTTCTAAAGAGATAGATAAAATCAGCAATGGCATAACAATAAATGAACAGAATATAATTAGTATCAGACTTGCAGACGATATCGCTGGCCAATAATAGAAGACCTACGAATCCTACCAAATCAATGAACACAGTTTTTCAAAAACAATAAACATTTGTAAAACCAAAATTCTAACAATTTCTAAAACTCCAAAAACAGAAAGCCAAATAATTAGTTACATAATATCTCGATTGAAAATGTAAAGAACTTTAAATATGTATGCACCCAATATTTACTTTAGACGTTAAAACGAGAATAGCAATGGCAAAACAAGCCTTTCATAGCAAGGGGTGCATATCCAAAGCTAAGATAGCCAAAGCAATCAGAAAACGATGCATCAAAACTTTCATAGGGATTACTTATAGCCCTCTATGGATGTGAAACTTAGACATTGACACAGAAAGGCGGAGAGAAACTCGAGGGAATGAAATGTGGCGTTGGAGGAGGATGGAAAGAATAAGTTGGACAGAAAGGGTTACTAATGAGGAAGTGCTAGTAAGAGTAATGGAAAAGAGGAAAATATTTAAAGTTATTGCGGACAGAAGAGGCAAGGTGATTGAGGGGACGACGATGATAAGGGACGCTACAAGGAAAGAGAGGAAGGGAAAGACCAAGAAGAGCTTACATGGAACAGATTAAAGAGGAGGCGTACCGCGTGTCTTATAAAGAAGTGAAATAATTGGCCTTTGATAGACAAAACTGGTGAATACTACACCGACAAGAGCGTGGCTCTTAAATTAGTGATGACGATAATGGCTAATGTTTGAGATAAAACCATGCCTCTGTAGGTTTTTACGATATGCCCGGAAAAATAAGCAGCTGAACGTGATCTATGCTGTTTATACACCCCACTCCATCATAAGGAAAGTGGATCAGACAAACGACAAACAAACCGTGGGAAAAGTAATTTCAAGTTAAATTATTCTGACGTGGACTTTATTTCTAAGCGATAAAAACAAACTGTGAAATCTGGATAACGCGCTGATATTTATCTTCTTGTTGGCAACACAACCAACCTAAAATATTTCATTTTTTATATTAAATGGCAACATTAAATTGGGCTCACGATCCAGGATTCAAATCCCGGTGGGGTCATTATTATCACAATAAATACTTAGTGATCCCTAGTTTAGTATGGACATTACAGGCTGTCACCCAATTGTACGAAAGCAAGATGATCCGTGCTTTGGAACGCACGTCCCGGTTTCTATTAACTGGTGTAAGTACGTTGTGGGTAATGAGCATGAACAATGATATGAGCAATGTTTGGCGGTCCAATAATAACCCAGACACCAGGGTTGCTGAGGTTGGTCTTCCACCTCACAACCCACACGATAGAAGAAGAATATTTTAATAAAAGAATCCAACTCACCAAGATATGCACACAATGTGTCGCTATGAATCCTACTATGACGGTTCCAATACATCCTGGAATGATTCCTGTATGCTTGAACGCTGCTGGCATGGACAGTATACCGGATCCTAACGACGACTTCAGTAGGTGGAAGAATGACCCCAAGGTCCTGTTAAGAAAATAGCAATCGTTATTAATCACACTTGATATTAACTCAGGATCATGGTGAATCATCCATCAAAGGTTTTGTTACGAGCTTACTGACACCTCATGTACACTTTAAGTCAGGATTAAGTAAGTCGACTTGAGTATCGAAAAAAAATACTGATTCCAGAAATTTTACTATTTTGTAAAATAATGCCCATAATATTGTAGACACCACTTTGTTACATCGTATGAAACACGTTGCATTTTAATGAACTTTATTGAAGCAGGAAATACTATAATTATGTACTTAATATCATTGGTAGCAGGTGTCTTAATAGCCTCTTCCACTCCAACAATGTTGTCGAGTTTTGCGACATGCCTGGACGATAAGCATCAAAGTATATTTATTAAATTTTACATTGCATCACCCCGCATCGAGTCGCAAAATTCGCTAAAAGATAGCTTTTGAAACACTTTTATGAACTATAACATCTGACGTAAATAAATAATGCAAGTTAAGTATTCTTACAAACTACTAACGCAGGTATTACGAGTTAACAAAGTTACAAGATGATTAAAATACAACAGATTAGTATCACGAGTTCACAACAAAACAAAAAACCTATCAAGCGTGACTCGTTCTCACGCCTCGAGGGTTAGCGTTAGGCGACATAATATATTATACAGGCTGTTAGTGACATTGTAACGAAAACTTTGAGGGATGATTCAGATCATGATTCTGGGCTAATATCAAGGGAAAAGTTTACGTCGCAAAAGTATGGAAATGAAAACACACACACACTAAAATTTTCATGAATTTTCCAACAGCAAAATTCCACTTGGTATCAACTCAAAATCATGGTCTGAATCATCTCGCTCAGTATTCGTTACGATGTCACTAACACCTTGTATACATAAACACCTGTAAAGGGTAATAAATTGAGCGGCCGGGCATAACCACAAAAAATAATAACATAATAAAAATAAATACAAATATCTATATCGACGTCTTAGGACGCTTACAGACCAACGACAACGTGTATATTATGTAAAATTTTCTTTTCTACTTGCATAATACGAGCGTTATTTTTGACTACACTGCAATGACGCATGACGTAATGAAACGTCATAACTGGGCGTTTGCCGTCGGCATGTCGGCAACGTCGTTGAGACGTTCGCTGGAGCGTGGACGACGTCGTCAACCGTCGTCGCCCCTTGTCGATTAGGTACTTCGTCGCCACGTTTCACTTATAGTGAAAAAAGCACGTAAGTGCCTTTTTCAAAAATCACATTCTAATATGATCTGTTCAACATTAAATTTTACACCTCAAATTTTTACCTGGATTGAAACTAGCGTGTCTATCGCGTGTTTTGTTAACAAAAACCACAACCGAATGTGATTTTTCAAAATAATAAATCATCATCACTAATTTAAGAGCCACGCTCTTGTCGGTGTAGTATTCTCCAAAATAAAAAAATACATAAAAAATATAATAAAAATAATGTACTTAATACAATAATTGGTAAGTATAAGTACATAATAATTATAATATAATAAAGAAATAAAAACCAACTAAACAGGAACCAGGTTAATCAGGAGACAACTGACACTTACGCTTGAGTTTGTTTGACACTTTTGATCGTGATGAACCGTATGGTGGTCTTATACATTATACATAGTTTTTTAAACATTACTTACGATGTAGGATGCTCCACTTGTCGATGCTCCAAAGGGTTGTACTCCTCATCCTTCTTGCTATCCACATCTAAAGTGATGGTGGATCTTGTTTGCGAAGGCAGACAGTCTACGCTGCCCATCTCACTGTTGACAATAAAAATATGTAAGTACCGGGTGAGAGTCCTCAACGGTGCCCATTAGAAATGTTATTTCAGGCAACCCTACAATAAGTCACGTCAAAAAAAAAAATACAATAAAATAAAAACTCAAATATAATCCACTCAGACAACCTGTAGACTATAAACTACCTCGTTTTACACAGACATTACACATTGACATTATCGTACACGCGCTTCTGTGTGTGTGACGTCTGACACCATACGATTCAAGTCTAAAGTATGTTCGAGGGGGTGAGGTAAACTAACTAAGACGCTGGTGGGGAGCGTTGCCGTTCTATACGTAGTATTATTCCTTGAAATTATCTCGCTTACATCGTAAATGAACTACATAGATTAAGTAACTTGGAATCCTTACCGCGGTAACCGAAACCACGGGCGTGGAAGATAAAACTACAATGTCAGTAGGTAGGTATTGTTTTATCTTCCGACAATAAAAAGTATGAGAGGCCCTTTAAAATTTTGGTTGTTTTCCAAGTGTTTCTTTCCTTTTTGCCTGGTATGTTTATTTTTTTATTCAAGTAAATAAGACATCGTACAGATACGAATAAGCAGGTTATCTATATTGTACAATAAAGTTTATAAATACATGATTTCAGTGTGTAATCTAACCCGACATTGGCTAGCTTACATTATAGACATGGCGGCGCCAGTACAAGTAGTTACAGCATTGGTTAACAAAAACAACCTTAACACAACCCACTGCTTCTTCTGTCGTGTGGGTTGTGAGGTGAATTACCAACCCCATCAACCCTGGTGTCAGGGTTATTATTGAGCCGCCAAAGGCCCCTGACATGGCTCATGTAACGACTATTTACTTACATCAGTAAGTAGTAACCGGGACCAACGGCTTAACGTGCCTTCCGAAGTACGGATTATATTACTTTTTAGACAATCAGGCGATCAGCCTATAATGTCCTAACCAAAATAGGGATCACAAAGTGATTTTTGTGATGTTTCCCCACTGGGATTCGAACCCGCGATCTCCGGATCGTGAGCCCAACGCTCAACCACTGGACCACGGAGGCCGTTGACCCACTGCTGGGCGAAGACCTCTCCTCAATCAATCCGAGGGGGTATGGCGCATACTCTACCATGCTTATTAATGTAAAATCTTTCATCCGAAGGTAAGTATTGTAATCGCACTAGAAAGCCTCTTGATCATGTTATAATGTATTCCTAGTAACAAAGCTTATATCAATATTCTTAATGGAAATAAGTATTAAGCAATATATCAATATTACTCAGGATTATTTGAGCCCTGGTAGCCCGGTTGATAGAACGCTTCCTTCTCACTTTGAGGTCACAGGTTCGAAACCAATGTTTGTCTAATGTGTTTTCAATTCATGTTTGGGTCATAAATGATTATCACGTGCTCAGTGGTGAAGGAAAATATCGTGAGGAAACCCACATTCCCGAGAAAATGCATTTTCGGAGGTATATTAGGCTGGTTTTCTTTCGCGGGTTGGAAGGTCAGACGGGTAGTTGGTTCTGTAAAAAACCATACCTTTCAAATCTTCAGGTTAGGTAAGCGGGCCCTGTGAGAAACGGGATTTTTTTTTTTAATTTATTTATAAACAAAATTACATACATATACATTTTAATACCATCATAATAATAATGCTAATGATAATGCTAGGGATATGATGTCGTTGTGAAACGTCACGTTCCCAATACCAATCCCGACTTTTCACGACACCAGCGTTGTCAAATTTACAAAAAAATACTTTCGTATGCAGTATCTCACATAAAATATACATTGCTGGTAACGTGGCTATGGAATTTGAGAAGCAGTAGAGCTATCGTATCCAACCCGCGAAAGGAAAACCAGCCCAATATACGTGTGTAACTTTCTAAATCATCCTGAGTAATCATCATGCCCCTAACATTATCCCGTTTCTCACAGGGTCCGCTTACCTAACCTGATGATTTGACAGGTCCGATTTTTACAGAAGTGACTGCCTGTTCGACCTTCCAATCCGCGAAGGGAAAACCAGCCCTACAGGTTAGATAACATACTTTCGCATTATAACCACCGAGCCCGAGATAATCATTTATAATCCAAACATGGATTTGAAAACAAATGCGATAATGATTGGTTTAGGCTCGTGCTGGGATTCAAACCTGCGAACTCATAGTGAGAGTCAAGCGTTATTCCTACTGGACCACCAGGGCTCGCAACGACGACAATGTGAGTTTTCACCTTACGACATTGTGATGTGAAGATGTGAGCAGACAGGTGACACGTCGCAAGAAATGCTGCAAATGTCAGCTGAATTATTGTGCATGTGTTGCAGCTAACTAACTTAATTCAGAAAGTCATTCAAAAGATATTTCCCGTACGTCCGATTGGTCGAGCGATCTATCGGCCTCTCTCTCTTTATTTAAGAGCTGCGCTCTTGTCGATGGAGTAATCGCCTTCATTACTCCATAGACAGGGCGTGTAGAACGGTGGTTGCCCCAATCGCCTTCTGTTCCGCAGTACTCCGACCAATATCTCAATCGGTGATGTTCTAGCTAGTGCCCTACCAGAATCCATTTCTACGGCCTAAAACCAGTACTGATACCGCTGCTACCCGGCATATATTATATATCGGCTTAATAGGATTTATTTTTCCTTTTAGGCGACAGGTGTTACCTGAGTATGGCGAACAAGAAAAAAAGTCTCACTGGATCGATGAAACGATCGAACGGGGAACCATAAATATTCTACCATTAACTAGCGGTTTTGGAAATCAAATCAAATCAAATCAATTTAATTGCGTGAGCACATAAAATACAAAAAGGTGGTAAAAATAATTTAAATAACAATGTTGTGATGTGTTCGGCCTGCATGCAGGCGTATCAATATTAAACAAAAAATGGTACATTGAATAGAAGATAATTGAAAATTTTACTTATTACAAAATTTAATTATTTTTATGTTCAAAATATTCCTTCAAATAATTATTTTAATATTGTTACGTAACTATTAAACTAATACCCAATCATAGATAGATAATTACTTGTTTCAATTAAATAGGGATTAATATCCAATGAACGTATTGTACCTACACGTGTACCTGATTTCGTTATATTAACAATTGTTAGATAAAATAATAGATATTTTGGTTAGGGGATTTGGTTTATGTTAGTTGAGGAATGTTGTTGAATGTTGTTGTTGTTTAACCCTAAAGGTTGTATTACGCTAGTGAGGAAGTGTCAATGAAGGTTCACAATAATTATAAATAGATAGGCTTTAAAAATTCAACGAATTAAATAATTAATTGCATTCAGTCATTATTTTTACATTCAGTACATAGCCTCAGTTCAATTTTATTGCAAATGATTAGCGTGTTTTGATGAACAATCTGATTTGATTTGATTTGAACAATCATCATGAATAATTAAGTAAGCAAAGGCGCCGCGGTCAAATTACGAACGAGACGAAAGAACGTCGGCGTCTAATTTCAAAATTCGAACATGCAAATATATTCTGATAAAAATTAAAAACAATGGACCGCGCGCAGCTGTCGCTATTCAAGACTAAAGTAAGTCCGACGGGGGTGAGGTAAACCTAGCTCAGACGCTGGTGGGGAGCGGAGAGTTGCCGCTAGTTTTATTTAAAATTCGAAAAGGATGGTCCTTCGAAGGGCATTGGCAAAACATGCGCCTGGATAAGAAACTCTGTAAAAAGAGGAATCATTTGCTCAGCAAGTCAATAGGCTAGGGTATCACCTTCTATCGTGTGAATTACCGGTGTGAATGCCGGTGAATTACCAACCTCATCAACCCCGGTGTCAGGATTATTATTGAGCCGTCAAAGACCCACCGTGATGTGACTCACACATGTTAAAGATCACGTATGTAGGCAATAAAATGTGTATCTAATGTTTAAAACTTTAAAAAAGGCTTTAAAAAAGGCCACATCGAAGCCATTCATATAAAAAAAATAAATTGTAATTTGACATTTGCTCATACAAAGGTAAATGAGCATTGCAAACAAATGTCAAATAGCAATATTACATTTTTAGATAGTTGTTTTGTTGTGGCCTTTTGAACCCCCTAGCTCTCCCTATATGTCCAGACAGAGAGTGAATGTTCGAGGCAAATTGTCAATAAGTTACGAACGTTAAAAATATTTCCAATAACCGATCCAGTTCCGGCAGTTTCATAAAACACTAAACGAAAAACAAAACAAAGTCATTATGAAGTCGTTGTGAAGTCATTATGCTAACTAAATGCATTATACAAGTAGAATGTAATTATTTCAAAGAAACAGAATGGAACACTCACCTGACATTTTTCTCCATTAAAAACGAATTTCCTCACACAGTAAAGTGCACTCTATTGCAACTGAACACTGCACAATTCAACTTGTTCCTTTTTACATTTCACTGAAATCACGAATTCGACTCGACGCAGTTGGTTACAGTCGCTGAATGACTATTGAATCTTTGCGATGTTAGATCTTCATTTGTCTTAGGGTGACTGTTCGTTAAGCCTTTTATGAGACTAAAGTAAGCCGTAGAAAGAGACTAGTAGATGTCAACATTGAACGGCGAATGATTATCTTATGGCACTTCTTGAGACCCTACTTAGCGCTAGGGTGACTATGACTTGGGTTCGAAAATGAATGAATGAATTATACAGGGTGACAGTGTAATCGTAACTAAAACATGGATGGATTATGACTCTGAGTTAATATCAAATAGAATTTTCCAACGTAAAAGTATGTAACTAAAAATAATTAAAAAAACTACAATTAACATGAACTTTTCGACAGGAAATTCCACTTGATATCAACTCAGAATCATAGCCTGCATCACTCAATATTCGGTACGACGGTGTTAGTGACGCTGTACCGAATGTGTTAGAAAGTATTTGTCGAATCGAAATATTATGTTTAACTTTTGTGATATAAGATAATTCTATAAGTAAGGTTTATTTATTAAATAGGTGCATTGTCACTCGCACGATCTTGTTATACAAGATAATAGATGAGTGGTTCTAAAACAATGTATACTTAGTCTTTGTTTGAATTATGAAGTATCAACATGTCATAATAATTATTATTGTGATGTACTACGACTTGACTTTTTAGTAAATAATTGCCTACATATACTTTGAACTATCTACTCTGTACAACGATGTAAATATTTACTTAATTACTAAATATTGTCTCACATTTGAACTACATTGAGATTGCTACTTATCAATAAGGCCGCCTATTGCACTCTATCTATTTCTCTTTTGTTTTGTATTTCCTCATCGTTTCCCAAGCATTATCCCGTTTTTCACGGGGTCCGCTTACCTAACCTCAAGAGTATTATATTTATATACAGGGTGTTAGTGATATCGTAACGAATACTCAGGGGGATGATTCAGACCATGATTCTGAGTTACTAGAAAAGTAGAAAAGTATAGAATTGAAAATAATTTAAAAAAAAACATGAATTTTGCGACGGAAAATTCCACTTGATATTAACTTAGAATAATCAGCTGAATCATCCCCATCAGTATTCGTTACGATGTCACTTACACCCCGTACAAGTCATACAGTAGCCATACAAGTAGGTATGAGTGTTAGTGACACTGTAACGAATACTGAGGGGGATAATTCAGACCATGATTCTGAGTTAATACCAAGTAGAGTTCTGAGTTAATTCCCTATCGGAAAATTCTTGAAAATTTTAGTGTTTTTTTAAATTATTTTCCGTTTCATACTTTTTCGACGGAAAATTCCACTTAATATCAACGCAGAATCATGGTCAGATTCATCCCTAAAAGTTTTTGTTACGATGTCACTAACACGCTGTATGTATTTTTTATTTCATGTGTGTAGAATAAAGTATTTGTTATGTTATGTAATGTTACATTTAAAATTTTCTAAATGAATGCTTTAAAAAACGAAACGTTCCTGCCTTTTATGCAAATATATTAAATTCGCCAAGTAAATAGGGTCGTTTTTAACAATAACAACTTTCCATTTCAAAACCCTATGTTATTTTATAAAAATTACAAAACATATTCTCATTAATTCGGCATGTTTGAGTTGAGTTGAGTATATTAAATAAGTAAATTGAAAACCCTGAATATTATGTTAATAAGTAAATATTATCTTTAGCCTGGGTCTTGGATCCGGCTTTTGGTAACTTCAGTAAATGTCTATTTAGTAATTATATTATCCATGTTCCGAGCTCTTGGTGGCTTAATAATAACTCTGACACCAGGGCTAGTTTGACCTAACCTAACTTAACTCAGTCGACAGTTGGTGTCAGATAATGAGAGCTAGGGCTAGGAGCTAGTCCATTTTGGTCATAGTATTCTTTTGTTACACATAATTCGTTCCAATATTTTATTACGATCCTAAAATATTATTTTAAAGAGTTACTTTAAAGTGTGATAAGAGAGAGAGAGAGAGAGAGAGAGAGAGATGTAATGTATATATAGTGACTAAGATTGAGAAGGAATGTTAAGTTGGTTTGGGCACATAGTTCGGATGAAGGATAATGGGATTACGAAAGCGGTATATAAAGCAAAGGTTGGTGGTAGGGTTGGCAGAGGAAGACCAAGTAGGATGTATATTAACCAAATTGGAAACGTCCTTAGGAAAGGCTCAGTATGATCTACTCTGAACCGGCGTGCGTGTATGAAACGATTGATGAATGTGGAGGAAGCACGAGAAGTGTATCAGGATCGAAGCAAATGGAATTCTATAGTCTCTGCTTATCCCCTTGGAAATAGGAGTTTATATATGTATGTAACTTTAAAAAAATGTGACGAACGGCTACTGTGACTAGAGTGGACTAACTGAGGTTGTTTTTACTCACCTGTCGTCATCCGTTTTCAAAAAAAAATATTTATTTTTCAAAATTGGCTTACAAAGTTAGCACTTATTGAACGTCAAAAAATAAATAAATTACATATATTATGTATGTAACTATTGGTATTGGTATTCGCGGGCCGGTTTCCGCAACTCGAAGTCTGTGCGCCTATTTTGTGTGATTTTTATCACGCAAAATAGGCGAATATTATGTAACTAGCTGTAAAACTACTACCACATCGAAATCTGTAACGCTGAGGGAAAGACGTGGCCAGAAAACCTCCCAGCACAGGGCCCTAGTCCTACTGTTTCATGTTTTTCTTTCTTTCCTTTTTTTTAAATCCAGTTTGTATTACATATTTTATAGAATTATATACAAAGATATTCCAATTATAGTCGGTGGAAGGAAAGTGAAAAATAAAGAGTTTATGTGACATTATGAGCTCCCTGACAGAAGCTTGCCTGTCCACATACGCAGCACCCGATCATCATCTACCTACGTCTTAAACTTCGTATCAATTGTGACTGAAGTTGTCTACTAAATACTTATGTGTGAGTTACTTATGTGTTGTATGTGTGTGTTTGTAAGATGACGAAGATATCATCATAATCATCATAAGATAAGGTGGCTAGAGGTGTTATTGACTGTGAGCAAATTTTAAGTAAATTGGCGCTGAAAGTTCCTCGCTGTATTCCTCGGTTTCCTGTCAATAGAACTTTCGAACTACCATTCTGTAGAACCAACCTCACTTCACATTCGCCAATATTAAGGATCTGTGACGAATACAACCTGTTAAATTCTAAAATAAAGGATATAGACATTTTCCATGATTCCATTCACACACTGAAAGCTAAGATACTGAGGCATGTTACAAACTCTGTATCATCATAAATTCATAACGTACATTTTCCCATTTGTATTTTTAATTTTAATTCATTTGTTTCCAACACTACTTAATTTTGTTGTATACCTATGTATATGTTATAGTTTTAACTCTTATGTTTTCTAAGAAGATTTATGGCTGTTTTAATTTAGAAGTTATTTTTTGTTTAAGTTTTATACATATTTAATTATATATAAATGTATATACACTTAGATATATAAGTTTGTTGTTGTAATTACGAATGTTGTGTGTACCTGTAATTGGAGCACATATACAAAAACTAATTTAAGACTTGTATTGTATAACTTTACAATATGTGTACTGTTGGTATACCTATCTAAATAAATAAAAATAAATAGAAGATCATTAATTCATTCTAGTTATAAACGGTCTGGGAAACTGGGAAACTTCCGTGGATGTCCAAATTGTATTTGCAAACTGCAATTAGTCCCTCAACACAGGGGAATTAAGTTTATTCGTACAACGAGTAAAATGTTAAATGCTTCTCAGAAGTTAGGGACATAAATATAACATTAAAATAATTATCATTTTTATATTAATGTATTTTGTGGATATTATTTTCTAACGTCAACTACTGAAAAAATGCATATTTTTATTCTTATGATATTTTTTCAAGTAATCTCTAAATCAGACCAAAACATAAATTTATTTCTTTTAAGAGTAAGAAGATTTCTCATTGAAATTATTTATCGCTATAATAACCTCGTAATTTTACAATGTGAAAAAGTTTACTGCATGTTATGCAGAAGAATTAAGTACCTAACACTAGTATAATATGTATATTACTTTATTTTAATAAATAAATCTTGTTTCATTCGAATAGAATCAATGCTTCTCCGATTTTTGTTTAAAAGAGCAATTTAAATGTAGGTTAATAGGCACGTCTTTTAGTTTAAAATAGATTACTAAAAGATTACTTTTAATTTTCCCTAATAGATATAAGTAATTGTATGGGTTTAGCTTTCAACTTAAGTTTTAGTTTCGGAAATATATTATTTTCTGTAACTTATTGCAATAAAGAGATAAAAATAAACAGAGTGAAAATCTTCAAAAAAAGAAAGGAAAGCACATCGAAATCATACATAATATAAAATTTTTAACAAAAAAAAACCGACTTCAAACGCAAAACTAAAAAGCAATAAATAAATTTACTTCGCACAAAGTAATTAGTACGTATTTTCAATTAGTTAATTATTTTATAAATCTGAAGCCGGTGCCAAGGAAATGCTACAACGAAGTACCGATTCATATATTTTTCAATACTGATTGTTTTGTAATTTTTTGTTTGACATTGTTTTGTAATTGCTTTGATATAGGTATTAAACAATATTGTGTGTACATAGTAATTTGATATTGTAGTAGGGTTGTTGTAGCATTTACTTGGCACCGACTTCAGAATTATAAAATAATTAACTAATTGAAAATACGTACTAATTACTTTGTGCGAAGTAAATTTATTTATTGCTTTTTAGTTTTGCGTTTGAAGTCGGTTTTTTTTTGTTAAAAATTTTATTTTATTTTACGATTTTAAGTGATGGTTAGACCGAGCAAGGATGCAGACAGACAGATTTTCTGATTTATATTCATACATAATAATCATCATCATCATCATCATCATCAGCCGTATGACGCCCACTGCTGGGCATAGGCCTCCCCCAAGGATCTCCACGACGATCGGTCCTGCGCTGCCCGCATCCAGCGGCTTCCCGCGACCTTCACCAGATCGTCGGTCCACCTTGTAGCGGGCCTACCCACTGAGCGTCGTCCGACACGTGGTCGCCACTCCAGAACCTTTCCGCCCCATCGGCCATCGGTTCTCCTCCAATACATAATAATATAATATATTATTAGTAGTGATCACAATTATTATTGATGAACATGTTTACACACACACACACTAACACACGCGCTAACGCACACGAGCACACGCGCACGTACACACGCACACACACACACACACACACACACACACACACGCGCGCACACACACGCACACACACACACACACATGTGTATGTGTACATACACACATGTGGTTGTCAGTGGAAGCTGCTATCATACACACTCACGCATACATATAGATACAGTAGATTTCGCGTGGTTCGCTCGCTGCTAAAGCAGCTCGCGTGTCCTGTTTATTCGAAACTGTCCCTCTTCGTATGGCGGCCATCTTGTTTTTCCGCCACTTTGTTCTTTTTCACCGGCGACAGAATTTGACCAAGATTAAAATGGGTGTCGTGGAAACAAACAAAATCCAGGTGCAATAGGTTTGCCAGGCCGTAGGATGTCTCCCTGATTGGGAGCAGTTTTCAAAGATGACGTTCCGATCACACGCCTATACATCATTTTTACCCCCAAGACATTTTCTGGAAAAACAAAATTTTGTATGGCGGCCATCTTGTTTTTTCGCCATTTTGTATTTTTTTCACCGGCCATTAAATTCAACCAAGATTTAAATAGGTTTCGTAAAAGAAAAATTGGTTCAGGTGTGATAGTTTCGCCAGGCCGTAGGGTGTCACCCTGATGCGGAGCAGTTTTCGAAAATCGGGAAGTATTTCCATACTTAACATGACGATCCGACCACAACCCCGATATATATTTTATATCCCGAGACATTTTATGAAAAAACAAAATTGTGTATGGCGGCCATCTTGTTTTTCCGCCATTTTGTTTTTTTTTACGCGCTATGGAATTTGACCAAGATTTAAATAAGTGCTCTGAAAGAAATATTGGTTCACGTGCGATAGTTTTGCCAGGCCGTAGAGTATCTCTCTGATGCGGAGCAGTTTTTGGTGATCAGAAAGTATTTCCGTACTCTACATGACGTTTTGAGTAAGCGCCCCATACATTATTTTTACCCAAACGGGCTTCTTCCAAAATCGACAAAATTTTGTATGGCGGCCATCTTTTTTTTCCGCCATTTTGTTTTTTTGCACCGGCAATTGGATTTGATCAAGATTTAAATACGTTTCGTGAAAGAAAAATTGCTCCAGGTTGTATAGTTTTGCCAGGCCATAGGGTATCTCCCTGATGCTGACCAGTTTTCGAAGGCCGGGAAGTTTTCCGAAGCCTAAAGATCGATCCGATCAATATGACTTTACAAACGCACTAGTCGCTCCTACGATTTTTGAAAATTCCCCTCGATTTCTCTGGTCTTCCATCATCAGATCCTGACTTCCTTGACATGGGACCCCCTTGGGTATATCTCCTTTCAAACAAAAAAAGAATTATCAAAATCGGTTCATATACGACGAAGATATGCCCGAACAAACATAAAAAAAAAAAAAAAAAAAAAAAAAAAAAAAAAAAATATACGGTCGAATTGAGAACCTCCTCCTTTTTTGAAGTCGGTAAAAATCCGCACAAGCTTCGTCAAAACACTGTTTTCGCTGTTTTCTGTAACACTAATTTATATTTGTCCTATACGTCCACGAACATGATCTGCCTAGGCAGATCTTGATCGGCCCAATTTTATGATTAGCGTCACGACGCTCACATAACTAACACGGGCCACACATAACTAACATCCCGCCTATCTTATTTAGGCTAAGCAGAGATCACTGAATTCTACTTACCTACTACGATCCTAACATACCACTTTCGCTTTCATACTCTCATCAAAAACTTCACGTTGACTTTGTTTTTTTTTTAAAGTATTCTTCTTCAAACAAAAGTTGGTCATTAATCTCACAAGTTACACAAGAAAAAAAAATTGTATGCATTCCTCTTTAATAAGAAAATGCGCAAAAACATCACAATTTAGAATAAAATAAAATAAATATAAATTATAAAAATATCTAAGAAACTAATGTACCAACTTAAGGCATCTATGTGTTATGTCTGATTGTTGAAATTTTAGTTCTGTGCAATAAAGTATATTTGATTTGATTTGATCTACCTGAAGTAGTAAGTATATAATTCCACGAGTCAGGTAGGTGTATCATGGTCACCCTACGAGAAAAAACAACTGGTAAAACTAGATCTTAACAGCGGAATCCGGTCAGTGTCAAGTAGAGAGTGAAGT
Organism: Pectinophora gossypiella; assembly: GCF_024362695.1. NCBI lineage: Eukaryota > Metazoa > Arthropoda > Insecta > Lepidoptera > Gelechiidae > Pectinophora > Pectinophora gossypiella. The sequence goes on along the minus strand of NC_065407.1, from coordinate 5,754,395 downwards.
TCGCGAAATGAACTCCTTTGATAGGAAATCCGGGATTATCCGGATTATCGGCACCAAAACTGGTAAGGATCATCCTTACAATGTTAACGCATTGTGAGAATTTTTTGCCGTACATTAAGAAGCTAGTTCGTTATAATTTCTATTAAAAGCTTGCTGCACACAGAACAGAGAAAGCGGGAAAAGAAATCGCAAACATACAATATACGTTAAGTCATGCCCTAACAAATCGTTACTAAACATCCATTTAAATCGTTAGAGCGTTTCTCAAAATGAATGTAATGATATCGTGGGATTTCTTAAACTCACAGAACAAAGAATCTGCCAGTGACATTCTTAGCGATCTTCTCCTCGGCATAATTCGTTATCGCATTAAGGATGCCAGTATTAGGCCACAGTATAAAAAAATCTACGTTTTATTATTTTTAGGTCGTCATAACTCATTATATATCATACACGTTTAGACGTTTAAAAAATACTTATAATATTTAGGTACTTAGTTGTCTAATCTATATTCAAATCATCATGCAATTGTCGAAACAATTGCACGATTTGTATCAAGTTATGGGGATGCTAGTTAACCTATCTTCTATCGTGAAGGTGGTGAGGTGGATTACCAACCTCAACAACCCTGGTGTCAGGGTTCCTATTGAGCCGCCAAAGGCCCCTGACATGACTCATGTAACGTTACATCAGTAAGTAGTAACCGGGACCAACGGCTTAACGTGCCTTCCGAAGCACAGATCGTCATATTTTCGGACAATCAGGTGATCAGTCTGTAATGTCCTAACCAAACTGGGGTTTTCAAAATTATTTTTGTGATATATCCCCACCGGGATTCGAAATCGGGACGTCAGGATCGTGAGCCCAACGCTCAACCACTGAACCACGGAGTTTACCTTTGATTTATTTATTTAATGATCGTATTGATGAGACAATTACGCCGTTAGCATTAAGTGACTCTGGGAATGACTTAGAATTTCTTTTGTGGACTGTTCTTTTTTCTTTTGTATGTTTTTACGTACAAATGATCGGAATAAATATATTTCAAACGACCTTGCGGTAGTCGTTATAATGTCCTTGCAACTAATACTTCTATTCGTTGAGGGCAAGTCTGTGTGTAGCAGTGGGACGTATATAGGTGGTTTTTGTATGTAATGTTAGATAGAAAAGAATCGATCGACCTAATATCGACTATGCTAATGAACGTCACAACACTAGCTTACTAATAACGGGTTCTTACCGCGTTTAAAGTAGGGATATGAGACTCCCGATATTTCGACACTGTTGCAAGTGCCATGGTCACGGGATGACTGATGAGATTAGATACCTCTACCCCCTACATATCCCTACTTTAAACGCGGTAAGAACCCGTTATTATGTGTTTAATTATGATAATAACCGCGTAAACTTGAAACTTTCTAACGTATTTACAGATTTTCTTACCGCGCATTGCAGCTATTGTAAAATGTTTCTATATTAAAATGTAATCACTAATTGTGCTGAACTGGTCGTTCTGTTTAAAAGTAGTTCCATATTTATGAACTACATCTCATGGATGTGTATATAAATTACCTAGACACATCATAAGTAACGTTTAGATTGCGTATTTTCAAGTGATATTAATCTTTTTTTGTTTTTCTAAAAAAGTTATCGTATCGTTTGTACGAAAAATATCACCTGATATGTGCAGTCAATTTCGAGGTAGTAAAATATGTAAAATTGATATAATATTTACCCGTAAATACATAAAAGTACACCTTAAATTAATTTATATTAGTTACTAACCATTAAAATGTGATATATTTTATTAAAGCCTACATTTGGGGCATAGCACTAGCATAGGAGGTGAAACGTGGACTATGACACAGAGAGACAAAGACAGGTTGGAAGCGTTTGAGATGTGGTGTTGGTGAAGGATGGAGGATACAAGCTGGACTGAACTGGTGTCAAATGAAAAAGTGCGGTAAAGAGTTGAAGAAAAGAAAGAACATTATAGAGAACCAGAGAGGAAATATGATTGGCCACCTGACACGACACGATTCGTTTATAAAGAAAATCATAGAAGGAAAAAATTAGGGAAAAAGAGGAAGGGGTAGACCTAGGAGAACATTTATAAAACAAAAAACGAAGCGAAGTTGCAGGTCGTCTCGTATCAGAAGGTGAAGGATTTGGCAGAAAGGAGAGAGGAAATAACTCCACCGACAAGGGCGCAGCAGAAATAATGAGAGAGAGAGAGAGAGAGAGAGAGAGCGAAAATGTGATATGTGTTTCCGAATACGGTATATTGTTATAAAGAATAAATAATTGCAAGCATACCTGCACCAGATTTGTTGTTAAGATTTAAACAATGGTCTTAATGGTAGCTTAGTCATTCATACATTGTGTATAATGAATGACCGGCTATTAAATGCTCCATTGAGTTGCACTGTTGTATGGGAATGATAAATTGTCTTAATAAATTACTAGGTATTTGTTGTAGATACCGTGCTGAAAAAAGACGGCGCCTCTGAGGTGCATATACACACTCCCTATGATTATGTCATTATTATTGTCTTTATAATCAATAATAATAAATCAGTCTTATATCGACGTTGTTTCACTCGTCTCGCCACCATACATGGCGACCCTGACAGGATGCAATGTATGGTGGTGAGAATAATCATAGGGAGTGTGTATATGCACCTCACCGCTAGAGTAGGACGGAGTGAGACAGCGCTACTGAAGCGGGACTCTTCAACTCTGTCAAGGGTGCTGCACGATTTGGCGGCGGACCTCAATAAGAGGGATACCACCGTAGCAGTATTCCTGGACATGGAGAAGGTGTTCGACCGCGTATGGCACCCGGGTTTGTAAATAAGCTGTCTACATCTACGACTCCTCATCAAGTCGCCAAGACTGTTGCCACTTTACTAGAGAATAAGCGCTTCCAGGTGGCTGTGGTAGGCACCCGCTCCCAATTCCGTATGATCGCTGCAGTACTTCCTCTGATGACATCCGTGTAGAGGAGGGTCCAAGTTGGCGTTATACGCCGACGACGCTATCTTCTTCTCGACGTCCTTGAATTTCAAGCACGCCGCGAAGAAGATGCGGCATAAACAGGACGCCCTCTCTGCCTGGCTGGCAAAGAAGAGATTGTCAACGTGGGCAAAACCCACGGCAGCATCCCCCAAACTTAACGTCAACCAGTACGTCAAAAATGTGATGGGACAGGCAGGGCCTGGGGCGAATCGAACACCTCGGCAAAGACACGTGTCGCCTTGTTGAAGTCGCTCCCGAGGCCTCCCTCAACAGGGAGGTCTCGGTCGGTCTTTACGATCTGGTGGGCTGACTCGCCCGCGGCACTGTCGGACTCGACAGGGCCCATGACAACTCCACGCCTCGACCGTCTTTGCGCAGTTAGTCAGTTGTTTTTCGATACGACTTAATTCAGTTTGAAATAGATCACGATCCTGAATTTTCTGATCTTACTTGAACGCTACAACATACAGTCCACAACAGTATTTTTCATGTTTCACTCTAAATAGTAGCCAAGCGAGACCAACTGCTTAATAAGCCCTCCGAAACATGGATAATTTTACTTTTGGACAATTGGGTGATCAGCCTGCAATATTCTAGCCAAACTGGGGATAATGAAGTGTTTTTTTGTGATAGCTATGTTCGCACCGGGACTCGCACCCGGGACCTGCGGATCCACCAACGCACAACCACTAGACCACGGGGGCCGTGAATGAAACATTCATAAAAATGCAAATCAAAGGAGCATTTTCGTCGTAGTGAATAAAGAAGTACAGTGTGCCTGCATTTTGTCCATTTCCTCACAAGTTATACACGTCTTCTGGTGTAATAAAACTTTGCCTATAAAATTTTAAAGGCGTGTCTTTGTTCTCTGCTGCCTTAGCCAAGTTGCATGATAACGATAAACGACAGCCTAATCGAATAAAATAGGTACTTTTAAACATAACGACTAGTTCTCTACCATGTCGAACTTTTCAGGCTACGTTCTCCAAAAAAATATAGATAGTGCTCTTCAGAATTGCCTTCGTTTAACCTTCCGAGTTCATGGGTAACGGTATAAATAATGACCATTGTTATTACACCCAGGCACAACATATCTTCCACCCGTTATTATTCTGATCAAACTAAAGAAAAACAATGTAGGTAGGAATATAATTGTAATTAAAACACATAATAACGGGTTCTTACCGCGTTTAAAGCAGGGATATGAGACTCCCGATATTTCGACATTGTTGCCAATGCCACGATCACGGGATGACTGATGAGATTGGAGTGGAGTAGGTAGATCCATAATTTTCTACGGGCAGACATATCTGTCTACCCGTTTTATGATAATAACCGTGTAAACTTAAAACAATGTATAATATAATTATATACCATATTTGATCCAAATATCAAGCAACAATTCTTTTTATATATACGTCTGCTACTACCTACATTTGTTTTTTGAATAATTGTATACCCGAGCAATGATAAAATAGGTAAATCACGTTAAATATGTACAACGCCATCTACTTGAATATATATGTATACTCGTATTGTTTTTGGGACAGCCTCCGTGGTCTAGTGGTTAGAGCGTTAGGCTCACGATCTGGAGGTCCGGGTTCGATTCCCGATGGGGACATTGTCGAAATCACTTTGTGAGACTGTCCTTTGTTTGGTAAGGACTTTTCAGGCTTGAATCACCTGATTGTCCGAAAAAGTAAGATGATTCCGTGCTTCGGAGGGCACGTTAAGCCGTTGGTCCCGGCTATTAGCCGTAAAAACACCTCCACCAACCCGCAGTGGAGCAGCGTGGTGGAGTATGCTCCATACCCCCTCCGGTTGATTGAGGGGAGGCCTGTGCCCAGCAGTGGGACGTATATAGGCAGTTTATGTATTGTTTTTGGGAAACGTAGCCTGGAAAGTCCTTCATTACCGATTATATTTAAATAAATACTTACCTAACATAGCTACAATAGCTGCAATGCGCAGTACGAATTTATCTGTCAAAGTACAGAAACAAGTTTTGTAAGTATCAGTCGAGATTAGGCTGATCGTTTCTGTCGGTACCTATATAAGATTGAAATACCACCTATGTTATGTCAATTGTATACATTTGTTCGATTACACTGTAATTTTTCGTAATCGTTTGCAACTTGGCTGAAGTCCTTGGTCGATTTCACCGCATCTTCTAATAATACTTACTTACCTGAGAAAATTGGCAATCTTCGCAACCGCATCTGCTCTTAGAGTTTTCAATTATCAACTCGAGTCACATCTGCGTAGAGGCGCACAGGGTGTCCATATAAAAGCTTATAGATCCAAAGTATCTTATTGGCATTGAATGCGCGGGCCGTTTTCCGCAACTCGACGTCTAAGCGCCTATTTTGCGTGATACCCTTGATACCTGAAACGGCTGGGTCACTCCAGCCAGCCTAATTCCCCAAGGAAATTTAACAAGCCTTTGATATTTCTGGCCCGTTAGTTGGCACATTCCCGAGAAATGCGTTTCGGAGATATGTGTCCTAAGCTGTATTGGGCTAGTTTCACGAGTTGGAAGGTCAGGCAGTTGCTTCTATAAAAAACCATACTTGTAAAATCTTCAGGTTAGGTAAGTGGACCACACAAACATTGAAGAAAGGTTAATAAAATAAAAACACAAAAGACAATAAAAAACCAGACTTTATTTTTATAACAGTAATAATCTTTATGTTTACTTACTCATTACATTTGAGACATCGTTGTTTATATTTCATTTTACAATTACATACAGCGAGGTACACAATTATAAGCGGTAGCGGTAATATAAACTTTTTACATAGAGACTCTTTTAACAAGGAATCTTATTCGTACTAGTTTGTTTTTGTAAGCAAGTTTTTTTTTTTTCTTTGGCGTCAGCAAGCAAGTTTGTAAACTAGAAGACTCAAATCGTGCGGGACATCTCGATTTTCATATAACCTATTTCGATGACATAAGTTTGTATGACGTAACATATTATAATGCTTCAATAGTTAAACACTCATTTTGAAGTGAACTTTTTAATTCTTCGTAATATTACATAACACCGAAAAATACACACACACACACACACATACCACACACTTGAAATAACATGTGAAACTTTCAATGAACAAAAGTTGACTATCTATTTGTTTTATATTTATCAAATGGTCACGCTATGGTATCCGCTACCGCTTATCATTTGAATATACACACTATAAACATTAGATTCTACAGAAACTATTGAAATGCCTTATTAAAGTCAAACATTCAATATTTCACTTAACCACTTTAAAGATCCGAGGTGAGGATGGTATTCCCGACTTGGTCATATAAATGGAGAGCATCCTCGTAAAATCCATATCCTTACATCACAATATTATATTATGCAGTTACTTCTGGGTTTTTTTATGTGTTATTATCTTTTCTTATTATTGTTGTTAGTTTTAAGTTTATTTTGACATGTGCTCTTTGTCTAATCTGTTCCATATGATGTGAACTTGATAATGTCTAATGACCTGAAGTATATTAATGTGTGTATGTTTTAATGTTGTAAATGTATAGGTGTGTCGTAGGTTTTACCTGAATAAACTTTTTTATTATTATTAAGTATTTGCGAGTGAAAAATAACCCAACCTGTGAAATCGAATTTCTGTGACTTTTTGGCGTAAAACAAAAATCAAATTATTGTTATAATTTAATGGATGGAATAGGAGGATCTGATGATGCGCTGCAGATAGCGCCATACTTGTTGCCAAGTTTTAGGCCGATACTATTTAGTTTGCCATCGACACGATAAGAAGATAGATGGACGATGCAAAGGCCCATCGGAAAATATAACCTTAGGTACAAGTTCTTGAATAATAACTGTATTTTTTCTTTCAAAAAATATTATTTTCCTGTTGCAGCAGGTACACAGGTAATAGGCTTATATTCTATAAAACATTCTAAGCTTCAGTGGACTGAGTTAGTGTCATTGAGGACTAGTTACTCACCAAAGTTGGCAACTGAACAAAATAGACTTAAAAGGTCATTCATTGCCTGACAAGATTTTATTAGCAATGTACACATGGTTAGGTTAGGTATACTCATAATACGTAACTCAATTTGTGGGCATAAGTCGCACCAAATCCTTTCAATACAACTGTAACTGTACCCGTATTCATTAATTGGGTCTTAATTTCGCATGAGATAACTTGAATAAGTCTGCTGAAATCTCATAAATTAGTTCCATAAATATATTCACGAGGAGATTCGCAGACAGCTGTGGAAATCCAGATCAGAACAGCTATATACATTATTTACAATATTTGTAAGTAAGATTACAAAGATACAGAATTATTTTACATAATACATTTTAATATTTCTAATTTTGGTTAGAATACAATTATTCTATTAGCTCTTTTCAACAGGGTGTTTAAATGGGCAATTCTAATTTCAATCACAACCCATACAATAGAAGAAGATTTTCATTAACGTTAAAATATATTATCTACTTATTCGTCGCAGTAATCCATTTGTTATCTCGTCAGTCTATTATTATAATAATCTTGTTTCGTTACCGCGACGAATATTAATACTTACATTCATCTTGGTAGGTATCTAAATAATAAATAAAAATAATAAACGCTTATAAAACATAGGCTTACAACTTCATAATAAAAAATACAGACAACTATAATATGACCAATAGGCTAATTTCCCACTAGTCAAATCAGGTACTTTTTACTAAACGTCAAAACACAAAATTACTATGGAATTTGTATGAAAAAGCAACCTGTGACGTCATAGGAAAACGTGACAAAAAGTCGCACTTATTATTATTTATTTATTTATTAAAATTCATAAATAAGTTTAATCCTCCTCCTTATCGTGTGGGTTGTGAGGTGGAATACCAGCCTCATCAACCCTGGTGTCAGGGTTATGATTGAGCCGCCAAAGGCCCCTGACATGGCTCATAATATGTTTAATAGAAAAAAGAAAACGTTTTTTGTCACCTTTAGATCTGTATTTAGTAATCATAATTTCAAACTTTAATGTATCTTTGACCTAGGAAATTACCCAATTGCTCTAGATATGCGGCGGTCCCAGCACTAAACTCAGCTTGTATTGCAGGGGCCAGATTACGATTTAGTATGTTTATTTACATAATGGACACACGAATAGAATAAGGAAGGATAATCAAACATTGTAATAAAAATATTTAAAATCTGACGTTGCTTAGTTTTTATAAGTACTTACTTCTTTCACATTTTTTCACAAATAACTTGGATGTCATCGTCATTGACATTTCAAAGAGCTCTAACAACCAATCAATTTATTTTTATATTATGAAGAAGAAGCTCATGTAAACATGTGTAGGTATACTATGTTATTTTATCGTAATCTGAATCACACACAAGCTCATAAAATGAATGACTGAATGTTACTTATTATTATCTAATCTTTTTGCACCTCAAATTTAATATAATTAAGTCTATCTACACTCAAATAACGTATTTACATAGTAGTTACTGATGCACACAGACTAATATTAGTCTGTTTACGCAGTCGTTATAAATACTATTCACACACCATTAATGTTGTCACACTATCAAAAGCGATAGTTTTTCATAAATACAAATAAACTGTCAATTGTTTGTTTATTTTTAATACTTACCTACGATTGTGTTGAAAGCCAAACTCAGTACTATCGATGAAAAAAATCGACAATGGATATCAATCTATCGATAGTCGACTGCCTAACGCCATCCACCATGCTTGTTAGCTTGTCACATTCATTATAATCACTCCCGTCTCGTAACGCACCACATTTTCACCAAAGAAAGTTACTCGAAATGCAGTCTGTGGCCAATTCAATCGTTCACAAGGCAGTTTAGTTTTCACTTACTACTCCACGAGATATTCAGATAGATTGATTACTCATATAACGGCTGTGTCGGAGCGACAACTCGCGATTGTCCCGTTCTCGCCCATGTGATTCGATATAGGAATTGGCTGCCTTCTTCCCCTGTCTCGATGACCTGTTAAAAAAATAATTGTTGTTTATATTTTATAATTGTGATGAGGTTATCAGTAGCGTCCCTAGCAAAATATTTAGAGGTGCCTTCAAATAGTTTTTTCGATTACTTTACGACCACTGAAATATACCTAATAAAATATCGTTTACGGCCACCCATGAAATGTATGAGTTGTAGGTGACCGCTAAGTGGTCTAATTCACAGGGCAGGTGTGCCCAATTCAGTTACTCTCCTGTAGATCCAGGGCTGCCAGCTAGAGTGGTCCCGTCTTGGTTGATTTGGCACTGCTGTCACCGCGCTGGGGCCGCCTCATTGGGGATTATGATGAGGTGTGTCCTACAGGCTCTGCACGACAACCGCGCTGAGCACCGAACGCAGCGAATGCTATCTACGTGAATAGATGTTGTATCTATTGGTCAAAGCCCTCGATATAATTCGCGCCGCGCGTGTAGCGGTTGACGTGTCGCGAGTGCTGGTCGCATATGACAAGAGAACGGAACCCAACTTAAATGTGATACGTCATCATCATCAGCCCATTAACGTCCCCACTGTTGGGGCACGGGCCTTCCCTATGGATGGATAGGGAGATCGGGCCTTAAACCATCACGCGGGCCCAGTGCGGATTGGTTATTAACGACTGCTAATGCAGCCGGGACCAACGGCTTAACGTGCCTTCCGAAGCACGGAGGAGCTCGAGATGAAGCTTTTTTTTGTGGTCACCCATCCTATGACCGGCCTCTGCGAAAGTTGCTTAACTTCAGCAATCGCAGACCGAGCGCGTTAACCGCTGCGCGCCACCGAGCTCCTCAAATGTGATACGTAATGAAAGTTAATTGCACAAGAAGGTAATTACACAATAGCAATGTCCCAGTCGTGACGTCACACGCCAGTGACAAAGAGAATAATAATGAGGGCTTTTCCAGGATATGTTTACTTACAACAATAATATAGAGATAGATGGCGTCGTACAGCTTTAACGTGATAATTACCTATTTTCTCATTACTTGAGCACATAATTATTTCAAAATACAATGTAATTGGCAGAAGCTTGAAATAATTGTTGCTTGATATCTGGATCACATTAAGTATGTTGCTACATTATATTTCTTCTTTATTTTGGACAGAATAATAATGAGTGGAAGATGTAATTAAGCCTGAGTGTAATAAAAAGGTTAAAAGGTCAAGGTTAAACGTTAAGGTTTGCTCCATACCCCCTCCGGTTGATTGAGGGGAGGCCTGTGCCCAGCAGTGGGACGTATATAGGCTGTTTATGTGTATGTTATGTAATAAAAAGGGTCATCAATCATCATTTATACCCAAAAACAAAAAAAAGACGCATATGTCTGTTATCTATGAAATTAGATGATTAAACGAAGGATTTTTTTACAGCCATCTCTATATTGCTTTTGACGAACGTAGCCTGGAAAGTCCTTCATTATCACTGTGTGAAGTTGTTCTTTTAAGGTCCTCCGATAGTCACTAAGAGGTAGGCTACTATCTAGAAGCTTTTGTAAGATTTGAAGTACAATAAACAAGATGTATGGGCGCTCAAGTGCGTCAAGTTTACGCTTAGTGCATATAATAGCAATTTTTTGTAATGGTAGGGCAGACCTCCAAAATGGCAATACTGGCGATGGCAATACTTACGAATGAATTGTGAGGTTATGTAATTGTCTACGTGACTGTATCAACAACAAATGTATGACATAGGTTATAATGTTTTTTTTTTAACACATTTCTACAAAGAGAATTGGATCAAAATTATGATGGTAGGGAGTACTATTTCATACAAGGTTAGTTACAAACTGAAGTATGCAAGCGTTCCCCAGATAATAGGTATTTTCAAAACGTCAAGCCAGCGGGATCAAAGAACTTTACTGCCTTTATAACCGTTGAAGTACTAATTTCGGTATTTTGCAGGGGGTGAGTACTATTTCGGTACTAATTTTTGGCGTAAATCAAAGCGAAAGACCTTGTCGTTAACTCTCGCCAAATTTCGCTCACCGTCAAGCTAGCAAGTGCAATAAAACATGGCTATAAATCCAGAACCGTGATGGTACTAATTTTTTTACAACAGGTACTATTTTTTTCAATAAGAGTACTAACTTTTACTATGGTAATTTATTTTTTTTACTGTGTAAAAAGCTACAGAGTGGGTTCCTGCAAATGCTGTCAGACGTCGGGGAAGGCCACGAAAAAGATAGCGCGACGAGTTAGACGGCTTTTTGAAACGGTGGCACGAACAAGCTGGGAATAGGGAGGAGTGGAAGAAAGGAAGAGAGGCCTTTGCTAACATCGATTTAGGACATCGAGGGCTATTAATAATAATATTAACCTTCTTTTTTTGACGTGACTTATTGTAGATTTGCCGCAGATAGCATTATCTACTTGGCCGGACAAATGGGGAGCGCTGAAGGCTCTCACCCGGTACAACGTTTGGTAATAACACTCTATATGTACAAAATCAAATAACCCGTCTTTCTTGAGGAAACGCAACGTTCATAAATGGTTTGTGAGTAAACTGGTCCTTTACATTTCCATTGGGATCTTCGTATGAAGCGTAAATATACCTTGTTTGTTGTTTTGTGTGATGTACATATTTTGTGGCAGTTGTGATGTTGTCAAGTATATTTTAACAAAAGAGGTAGAGAATTTATTCCATTTGAAGGTTATCCCATTAATTTATGGAGAGTGATTCAGAAACAGAATGAGAAAAGCTTAGTGATTCGGGTCCGGTAAGTCGCTGAATAACATTTAGTAGATTCATTTTTATCCTAGCTATTGATATAAGCTATTAGGTGTTAAACCAATTCCCTAAACACATCTGCTAACCCGGTATGGAGCTGCGTGGTGAAGTTTTTTTATTTCTTAAGTTTGTTAACAGACACACTTTTACATGTAACTCAACCTATAGGGTAGTAACCTAATAGGGTAGATTCCAACTAGTTAAATCAGTTACTTTTTTCTAAACGTCAAAACACGAAATTACTGTGGAATTTGTATGAAAAAGCGAACTGGGACGTCATAGAAAAACGTGACAAAATATCGCACTTATTGTTACATTTTTCTTTATTTAAATTAATAAATAAGTTAAATACAAAAAAATACGATTTTAGTCGTACCTTTATTTAGTAATCAGAATTTCATAATTATCTTTGACCTAGGAAACTACCCAATTAAAAGATGGCAATGTAATAAAACAATAAAGAAATAAAACTTAAAACAATAAAACAACACTTAATAAACTTAAATGGTTAAAGATTACTCTGCCAAACGGACATTCACATTTTTTTTTAAATTAGGAAAGGAACAAGATAGACAGGCATATTATGTTCGCTGTATGTTCCACGCGGCTATGAATTGACTTCAATCAACCTGATTGGTGCATACCGCGTTGGATCTTTGGCGGCTCAAAAGTAACCCTGATACCAGGGTTGATGACGTTGGTACTCCACCTCACAATCCACACGATAGAAGAAGAAGACCGCGTTGAAACTTGAACGATCAGCTGTGCGTATCATTGTTCCCTGTCCTAGTAAATACTTCAGTGGCGACAGGCTAATAAAATCGGGTTTTACGCGTGTTACGAACATAATAAAACAATAGACAATGTCAATCGGCAAGCTAAGTGAGTTTGATGTGAGGTCCGGGTCGTGGTCGTCGTACGTAGACAGACTGGAGATGTACTTTAAGGTCAACAAGGTCGACAGAGAATTGAAGCTGCCAACGTTGATTGCAACTATGGGGGAGGAGGCATATGAGTTGCTCGTCAACCTCGCAAGTCCAAAGAAGCCATCGGAATTAACGTACGATGACGTGGTCGACTTGATGCGAAAACATTTACAACCGACACCGTCATTATTAGCGGAGAGATACCGATTTAGACAGAAACGACAGGGGAACGGAGAAGACATTGCAACTTACGTAGCGGAACTAAAAAAGTTGTCTCGCAATTGTAAATTCGCAGCGAACTTAAACGACAATTTGCGGGATCAATTTGTTTGTGGGATCAGAAGTGACGTCATCAGGCAACGGTTGTTCGCGGAAGAAGACTCTTTTACATTCGCACAAGCAGTGAGATTGGCGAGTTCCTTAGAAGCGGCGGAGAGGGATTCGGCCGTGGTGGACAATGGCTGCGGTAATACTTCCACGAGCACGAAATCGATGTGTGAAGTCCATGCCCTGACGGCGGGCAGCCAGCGGGCTGGCGGAGCGGGGGCGGCGCGCGCGGCGGCGCGGCCGGGCGCGCGGCCAGCTGACACGCGGCGGCAGGCGGCCGCTAGGACTAGGAACTGTGGAGCTTGCGGAGCGACTAACCATGACTTTTCTACATGTCGGTTCCGGGATTACGTATGCAGTAAATGCCAAGCTACAGGGCATTTGCGGCGGGTGTGCCCGGAACGGGAGCAGCTGGGACAATCATCGCGGGGAAGGCCTTACCATCGCCGGGGAGGACAGCGCGGAGGGTTTCATTTCGGTGACGTCGGTCGCGGGTCCAGCGAGGAAGACGACGGGGACATCGAGGAGAATATAAACCTGTTATCGTTAAATAATTACAAGGCTGTGAGTATACCGGTCTTTATTGACAATAAAATGATAACAATGGAGATAGATACGGGAACCGCTATTTCGTGTATAAACAAAGATACTTATAATGCCTATTTTTCTCATTTGTGTATAGAAAGTGATAATACAGTGTTGAGATTTTACAATGGGTCTAAAATTAAACCTTTAGGCATAATACGGCCACTAGTTCGATACCAGGACCGAGAAAAAAGATTAGAATTGTTCGTGATAAAGGACGGTACTACTACATTAATAGGGAGGCAATGGTTAGCCGAACTCCAGATTGATGTACCTAAGTTGTACTGCAATTTTGTATCGATTCATAAAGCGGGTCAATTAGATAATCAGATTTGTGATTTACTCGACAGATATAGGGAGATATTCAGCAAGGGACTGGGGCGGTATGCGGGAGGCAAGGCGACGTTGCGTGTGCGAGAGGACGCGGCGCCCGTGTTCCATCGCGCGCGGCCGTTGCCGTATGCGCTGCGCGAGCGAGTCGACGCGGCGTTGGATGAGATGCTGCGAGCTGGTGTCATCGAGCCCGTCGACTGCTCCGACTGGGCCTCGCCGCTCGTGCCCATCAACAAACCTGACGGTACACTTAGAATCTGTGCGGATTATAAGGCGACTTTAAATCCGGTTTTACTGATCGACCGCTACCCGTTGCCAAAGATAGAAGATGTATTAGTGGGGTTAAATGGTTCACGTTATTTTAGCAAGATAGATTTATCTCAAGCTTATAACCAGATAGAATTGGACGAATCAAAAGTATACACGGTGATTAACACACACCGGGGATTATTCCGTTATAATAGGTTAGTCTACGGTCTAGCGTCAAGTGTAGGTATTTTCCAACGCATAATGATGAACTTATTTAGAGGAGTGCCAAATGTTCAAGTATTCTTAGATGATGTCATAATCGGGGGCAAGACGAAAATGGAGCATTTGCAAGCGTTAAGTATGGTTCTACAGAGATTGCATAGTAACGGATTAAAGCTGAAAAGGAGCAAATGCGTATTTTTGGTAGATGAAGTTACATACTTGGGGAATATTGTATCAAGGGAAGGTATAAAAGCAGATACTTCTAAAATAGACGCTATAAAGGAAATCCAAACACCGAAAAATGTTTCGGATTTACGCTCCTTTTTGGGTTTAGTTAACTTCTTTGCAAAGTTTGTTAAAAATTTTAGTTTTGTATTATCGCCGCTATACAATCTATTACGTAAGGGGGTCGAGTGGATGTGGAATAGTAAATGCGAGCAGGCATTCCGCCAGGTAAAAAAATTGTTGTCGAGCGCAGACGTGCTGGCGCACTACGACCCGTCGCGACCCGTGGTGGTGACATGCGACGCCAGCCCGTGCGGGGTGGGCGGCGTGCTGGCGCAGCGCGACCACCGGGGCCGCGAGCGGCCCGTGGCCTATGCTTCGCGCTCGCTTACACCGGCGGAAAAGAATTACTCACAGATCCACCGTGAGGCCCTCGCGATAATATTTTGTATGAAGAAATTCCATCAATACCTGTACGGTCGTCATTTTCTCTTGCGAACAGATCATAAGCCGCTAGTTTCAATACTAAATCCTTGTAAAGGTATTCCCACCATGACAGCCAGCCGCATGCAACGTTGGGCCGTAATTTTGTCAGCGTACGATTACGATATTGAGTATATAAAATCCAATGACAATTGTGCCGACGGACTATCACGACTGCCGATTACGGAACAATTAAATAACAAGGATAATGATAAAATACCCGAGCAAACTTATTTGCATTTTGCGCAGGAGGCTTTACTTTTAAATTACAATGAAATTAAAAAACATACACAGAGTGATCCCATATTAGGCAGGGTACTAAGTTATATTCGCGATGGCTGGCCTACAGACTGCGATATATTAGGGTTGCAACCGTACATTAATAGGAAACAGGAATTGTATGAAGAACTGGGTTGTGTAATGTGGGGTCACAGGGTAGTGATTCCGGAAAAATGTAGGACTAGGGTGCTTGAAATAATTCATGAACCTCATATGGGCATAGTGAAGTCGAAGGCGTTGGCACGCAGTTACGTGTGGTGGCCCGGCGTGGACGAGGCGGTGGAGGCGGCGAGCCGCGCGTGCGGCACGTGCGCCGCTGTGGCCGACGCGCCGCCGCGCCGCGCGCCGCAGCCCTGGCCGTGGCCGCAGCGGCCCTGGGCCAGGCTCCATTTGGATTTCATGGGGCCCATCAATGGTAGAACCTATCTAGTCATCGTAGATGCTATGTCCAAGTGGTTGGAAGTATTTCAAGTGCCCAGTACCGCGGCCGGCGCTACTATAGAACGGTTACGGGAGCTATGGAGTAGGTGGGGACTGCCGAAGCAAATTATAAGTGACAATGGGCCACCTTTCACTAGTAAGGAATTCCAAAATTTTGTTTCGAAAGACGGCATTGAACATATTTTTACCGCACCATATCACCCCTCGTCGAATGGGGCTGCGGAAAATGCCGTAAAAACAATGAAAAGGGTTATTAAGAAAGCAATAGTAGATAATATTAATATCAATCAAGCGTTGCAAACATTTTTGTTATATTATAGGAACACAGAACACACGTCGACGGGCGAAAGTCCTGCTATATTAATGATGAATAGACGATTACGTACTCGGTTAGATATGTTAAAGCCAGATAGGGAAAATAAAGTACGACTAGCTCAAAAACGACAGTTGGACGCGGCCGGAGGAAAAACTGGTAGGAATATACAAGTAGGCGACGACGTATGGTACCGTCAATTTTTAAAAGGGGAGAAGTGGGTGCCAGGTAAGGTAACAGAGGCTTTAGGTACCACTAATTTCAAGGTCTCTGATGGTGATGGTGTACAATCCCATAGACATGTCGATCAGTTAAAACGTAGGTCACGGAGTTCACTCATTTTCCCCACAGATTCTAGGGAAACAGATAGTAGTCAAGAGACCAACAAGTCTGACGTGGTCAGGTCAGTGAGTGACCGGTCGGAGGGGTCGACGGAGCCGGGGACACAGGCGTCGCCTGCCAGGGCGGCTACGACTTCGGACACGGAGTATGAGGAAGCGACGTCGGAACCGGAGTCTGGCAACCAGCCGATCGCAACCGCACCGACGACGCCTAAGCCTATCCCTATATCGCCCCATACCCGTCCTATTCGGAGATGTAGATTAGGAAAAGAAGTTAGATATAAGTTTTAGCTGTAAGTTTGTTGTAAATGATAAGTTGTATAAGAGTAAATTTTTGTGTACCTATAAAAATTGTAATAGAATAGTTTAGTGGTTAAGATTTCTTGTAAGGGTTACTATAAGTTAAGTTGGTGTTGTAGTATGAATTAAGGGTGAAGGGATGTAATGTAGGTAGTATAATAATCATAATTGTATTTCTGTAATGAGGGTAGTGGCAGGTGCAATCAGTCGACAATATACCGTTGAACGATCAGCTGTGCGTATCATTGTTCCCTGTCTTAGTAAATACTTCAGAAACATACACCGAACGTAAGTACACACTTTTTGAGATAAGGCTGTCAATAGGGGACTTTGACCACTTTAGTTTAAGTTTTTCTGCATAACACACAATTTTATATATTCTCAATAGTTCTAGTCTCTCTTCGTACCTCTGACTAGAACAATTGGGAATATATAAAATTGTATGTTATGCAGAAAAACTTAAACTAAACTTACCCTAAACTAACCTAACTTAAACTAAAGCATGGGCTTTGCCGGCGTTATCCTGTAAATGTCTGTGCAATAAAATGTTTGTCCATTTATTCATTTTGAAGATGGACTGACCTGTGTACCGTGTCTTCCGACAACGGTGGTGGGCAGAGCCGAGTGTGTGCCGCTTGCCAGCGTAGTGCTTTGTGAGCCGCTGCTAAACACAATCCTCCCCTTCCAGCCCGTCCAACTCTGCAACAAATAAATTTATTTCTTTAACGGCCTCCATGCTCCAGTGGTTTGACCGTTGGGCTCACGATCCGGAAGTCCCGGGTTCAAATCCCGGTGTGGTAACATCAAAAATCACTTTGTGATCCCTAGTTTGGTTAGGACATTACAGGTTGATCACTTGATTGTCCGAAAGTAAGATGATCCGTGCTTCGGAAGGTACGTTAAGCTGTTGTTCACGGTTACTACTCACTGATGTAAGTAAGTAGTCGTTACATGAGCCATGTCAGGGGCCTTTGGCAGCTCAATAGTAACTTTGATACCAGTGTTGATGGAGTTGGTAATCCACCTCACAACCCGCACGATAGAATAATTTGTTTAACAAATAATATAGGATAACACTTCAATAAAATAGTAGAATCCGGGATAGCCCTGTTTGGAAAACGCGTGACTTAAATCGTAGGGTCACGCTCCACTTGTGCGATAGACCACCAAATTCGAATTTATGAGCTTAAATTCATGTATGGATCATAGATAATATAATTGATATTACGTGATTTCCAGCACTTGTGGCTGGTTCAGGGTAATAGGCTCGCTCTATTACATGGGAATCAAACATAGCTGGCGAGGAGTGGGTAATGGGTATGCATATCAACCTCTGCCTTCCCCTTCCGGGTTACAGGCGTGATGTTATGTTTTTAATTCCCTCAGTTGACTTTATGACATGTCCGAGATGTTTTAAGCAACAGGATGTAATTATACAGATTTTTTGTGTAGGTAGGTAAGCGTGTTTATGTGTAGGAGTCACCTGAGACCACTCGCTCAAGACATTTCCAGGAGCCACTGTTCTATTTTTATTTATTTTTTTAGTATTTATTTGGCTCTAATAATACAGTTATCCCCAGTGACAGCTGAAAACGAAAATTCCTTTCGAAAAGCAAGTTACCTACTTAACTTCTGTCGTGTGGGTTGTGAGATCGACGGCCTAGTTATTAATCATGGAGTCTTATTTTTGAACCGTTCGCCTTCAACTTACGAAAATAGAGGGTGTTAGTGACATCGTAACGAATACTAAGGGGCATCCCCCTTCATTCAGACCATGATTCTGAGTTAATATCAAGTGGAATTTTCCGTCAATAAATTAATGTTTTTTTAAATTATTTTTAATTCTACACTTTTGCGGTGGAAAATTCCACTTGATATTAGCTCTGAATAATAAGCTGCATCATCCCTCTCAATAGGTATTCGTTACGATGTCACTAACACCCCGTGGAAGTACATACAGATCACCATAGAAGTAGGTATGAGAGTTAGTGACACCGGAACTAATACTGAGTTAATATCAAGTGGAATTTTCCATCGCAAAAGTATAGAATAAAAAAAAAACTAAAAATAAATCATGAATTTTGCGACGGAAAATTCCAATTGTTATTAACTCAGAATCATGGTCTGAATCATCCCCCGTATTCGTTACGATGTTACTAACACCCTGTATAGTAATGCACCTGTTCCTCGTCTAAGGCCCATGTACCTAATAGGGGACGAGCCTACTGCCATTAACCGGGCACAAAACCACGTGATATCAATCCAAATTATTTTTTTCTTATAAAAAACAATGTTACAAACATTGGAATACAGACATCGGTAAACCTGCAAAAGTTTGTCTCGATGCCTGCTCCTCGCACAATGGTCGTCTTATATTTAATAGAAAATACTAATAATAATATTAATTCTTACTATTAAAGTCGAATTTTGTGGTTGAAAGCTTAAGCTGGGATTCTCTGAACAGGGTTCATAGCCAAGTTACAAACGGTTATGACATGTCACCTAATGTCAACTCCGTACATTTTTATCACTGTCACTGTCGATGCCAAGTAGTTCATGCGGCAAACTTACAATGAATCACTTGAAAAAACCTGTCGATTGTCATAATCGTTAACAATTTCAGCTAAGCCCCTTGGGCTTTTGACAGCTCCTTTTGGAGCTGTCAAAAGCAAAAGTCATGCCGCGATTCAATTACGATAAGTACGTCTTCTTTGCAACAAATTTAATATAACTATATTTAGCCTTGTCGAACTGTTATGGAAATAAGTTTGTGTCAGCCAAGTTTGGCATTCAAATGGTTATCTTTTTAGGGTTCCGTAGCCTAATGGCAAAAAACGGAACCCTTATAGATTCGTCATGTCTGTCCGTCCGTCCGTCCGTCCGTACGTCACAGCCACTTTTCTCCGAAACTATAATAGCTATGCTGTTGAAACTTAATAAATATGTGTATTCTGTGAACCGCATTAAGATTTTTACGCAATGATAGAAAAAAAAAACAATACATTTTGGGGATCCCCATACATAGAACTGAAACTCAAAAATTTTTTTTTTTCATCAAACCCATACGTGTGGAGTATCTATGGATAGGTCTTCCAAAATAGTACTCGTATTGAGGTTTCTAATATAATTTTTTTCTAAACTGAATAGTTTGCGCGAGAGACACTTCCAAAGTGGTAAAATGTGTGTCCCCCTCCCTGTAACTTCTAAAATAAGAGAGGATAAAACTAAAAAAAAATATATGATGTAGATAAGCATGCAAACTACCAACGAAAATTGGTTTGAACCAGATCTAGTAAGTAATTTTTTTTAATACTTACATCATAAATCGTAATTTACTTTCATAGTTAAAATATCAAAAGTTACTACGAACTAAAAATAACTTTTATATTATGTTACTTGCTGTTACGGAACCCTTCATGGGCGAGTCCGACTCGCACTTGGCCACTTTTTTACTGCGGCGAAGCAAAAAGAAGGGCTATGTGTTTGACGGCTATGCATGTATGTATGTATCTATATACAAATGTTTGTGTGTATGTAAGTCTGTTCCCACGTAACTTCTAAACCACTAATCAGATTTTAACAAATGAGGTGTCTGTCGAGAATTCTCCACCACGCTGCTCCACTGCAGGTTGGCGTAGGTGTTTTTATGGCTAACTAGCTTTTCCCGCGGCTTCGCTCGCGTTAAATTCGGGGTAGCACGGTTCTCCTTTCCTTATGTAGGTACCTATTCTTAGCTTCCTACCTTGAAAACTGCGAAAAGTCCCGTATAAAATTTCACCCCCTCTTTGAAGGGGTTGGAGGCAGATTTAAAAAAAATGATGCAGGATTTTTCATTTTCAAGATGGATCATCCCAAACGAAGTTATAGGTGGCGCTAGTTGACATTTAAAGGATATGGTCAATTAAAGTTGGCTATTTTATGAAATACGACCGTTTCATGAAATTGTCGAACACATCATGAAATAATCTGGCCACACAGGGTGTTAGGGACACCATAACGAAAACTTTGAGCGATGATTCAGACCATAATTCTGAGTCAATCAAGTGGAATTTACCGTCGCTAAAGTATGGAACGGAAAATAATTAAAAAATCTATACTTATAATAAATCTGTAGAGAGGTCAATTCTGTACATTAAATATTTTTTCAAAATAACTATCAGGGGGTGATAAGTGATCGATACTGATGCCAAAAATGCAATCAGTAAAATTTTTGTCTGTCTGTCTGTCTGTCTGTCTGTCTGTCTGTCTGTCTGTCTGTCTGTCTGTCTGTCTGTCTGTCTGTATGTTCCTTATAGAAACAAAAACTACTGGACGGATTTTAATGAAACTTGGTACAATTATTCTTCACACTCCTGGACAGGTCATAGTATACTTTTCATCACGCTACAATCAATAGGAGCAGAGTAGTGAAGGGAAATCCTTTTGTATGAAAAATCTAAACCACTCAAGTTAGACGTTTGAAATTTGGCATGCAGGTACCTTAGATACCGTAGAGGTGCACTAAGAAAGGAATTCCCGAAATTCCTACGGGAACGGGAATTAGCGGGAAAATCCTTTTGTATGAAAAATCTAAACCACTCAAGTTAGACTTTTGAAATTTGGCATGCAGGTACCTTAGATAACGTAGAGGTGCACTAAGAAAGGAATTCCCGAAATTCCCACGGGAACGGGAATTAGCGGAAAAATATTTTTGTATGAAAAATCTAAACCATTCAAGTTAGATGTTTGAAATTTGTCACGCAGGTACCTTAGATACCGTAGAGGTGTACTAAGAAAGGAATTCCCGAAATTCCCACGGGAACGGGAATTAGCGGGAAAATCCTTTTGTATGAAAAATCTAAACCACTCAAGTTAGACGTTTGAAATTTGGCATGCAGGTACCATAGGTACCGTAGAGGTGCACTAAGAAAGGAATTCCCAAAATTCTCACGGGAACGGGAATTAGCGGGAAATACCTTTTGTATGAAAAATCTAAACCACTCAAGTTAGACGTTTGAAATTTGGGATGCAGGTACCTTAGATACCGTAGAGGTGCACTAAGAAAGGAATTCCCGAAATTCTCACGAGAACGGGAATTAGCGGGAAAATCCTTTTGTATGAAAAATCTAAACCATTCAAGTTAGACGTTTGAAATTTGTCATGCAGGTACCTTAGGTACCGTGGAGGTGCATTAAGAAAGGAATTCCCGAAATTCTCACGGGAACGGGAATTAACGGGAAAATCCTTTTGTATGAAAAATCTAAACCATTCAAGTAAGATGTTTAAAATTTGGCACGCAGGTACCTTAGACACCGTAGAGGTGTACTAAGAAAGGAATTCCCGAAATTCCCACGGGAACGGGAATTAGCGGGAAAATCCTTTTGTATGAAAAATCTAAACCACTCAAGTTAGACGTTTGAAATTTGGCATGCAGGTACTTTAGTAAACTTAAAGCTTAGTTGCAACAGGATATTACAAAATTCCCACGGGAACGGTAGTTAGCGGGAAAAAACATTTGTATGAAAAAATCAAATCTAAATAAAAGGAGAAACTGACTGACTCAGTGACTGACATATCAACGCATAGCCTGAACGGCTAAATGTAGGCATTTGAAATTTGGAAGGGACATAGCTTAGGTACCGTAGAGGTGCACTAAGAAAGGAATTCCCGGAATTCCCACGGGAACGGAAATTAGCGGGAAAATCCTTTTGTATGAAAAATCTAAACCGCTTAAGTTAGACGCTTGAAATTTGGCATGCAGGTACCTTAGTTAACTTAAACCTTAGTTGCAACAGGATATTGCAAAATTCCCACGGAAACGGGAGTTAGCGGGAAAAAAACATTTGTATGAAAAAATCGAAACCGCGTAAGATAGATGTTTTCAATTCAATTCAATTAAATTATTTATTGCATTCCATGTAGTACAATGGGGTGTTACATAGGCATAGGAACTAAAACATGGACCCTGTAGGGCACAGCAACGTTGAAGGGAAGAGAGGAAGTGTGTATTAAAATTAAAACTCAATGAACAATCAATTAAAAAAAAATCAATTCAATCAATTGATTCAATCTAGCATGCATGCATACCTTAGTAAATATAAAGTTTATTTTTGGCTGTATTTTGAAAAATGGGAGTTATTGGGAAAAAAATTGTATGAAAAAATCTAAACTGCATAAGTTAGATGCTTGAAATTTGATATGCACTCCCACACACACAAAGATCTCTCTCTTATATAACACGCCACGCGGACGAAGTCGCGGGCAAAAGCTAGTCTCTAATATTTTAATAAACTTCTCGATAGGAAATTCCACTTTATATTAACTCAGGTCTGAATCATCCCCTAGTTATTCGTTAGGATGTCATTAACAACCTGTATATAATAAAATTTAAAGAATAAGTATTTAGTTTACTAAGTATTTTTTCTTTTCTTAGCTTCAGTCAGACAAATTAAGTGGATTTTCCCGCAAGTGATTTTGTGCGGGATTCTTATTCAACGTTTCTTGAGAATAAATATTAAATAGGCTTCAAAAGTTGTGATAAATCGACTGGTTCACTGAACCTTCTACTACATACATACATTTACTAGCCCAGTGGGAATAAATCGCGAGGTTTTGTCACATACATACATAATATAGAATAAGATCAAGTCTATTTCTGGCTCGTCGCGTCGCCTGAGAGGATGATTACATTTAAAATAATTAATCGACTCTAGTGGACCGATGAGGAGCTCGGTGGCACAGCAGTAAACGCGCTGGGTCTGCGATTGTTGAAGTTAAGCAACTTTCGCAAAGGCCGGTCATAGGATGGGTGATCACAAAAAAAGTTTTCATCTCGAGCTCCCCCGTGCTTCGGAAGGCACTTTAAGCCGTTGGTCCCGGCGGAATTAGCAGTCGTTAATAACCACCAATCCGCACCGGGCTCGCGTGATTGTATACGGCCCGATCTCCCATCCATAGGGAAGGCCCGTGCCCCAGCAGTGGGGACGTTAATGGGCTGGTGATGCTGATGATGTGTGGACCGAAAACGGTAGGTAAGTTGCGAGTGAGGGAAATCTTTGCACATGCCGCCGGATGATTGGATACATGGGTTCCAATCAGTTCGCGCCTTTCACTTTGTGTTTTTTTATTTTATTCTGAGAATAAATATATTTTTTATGAATGCGGAGAGAAGGCGAACGTCGTATCTTATAAGGAAGTGAAGGAATTAATCTTTGATATACAAGAATGGAGAATGCTACACCGACAAGAGCGTGTCTCTTAAATTAGTGATGATGAAGTAATTTATGTTGTAAAATTGTGTAGGTTAATGTATATGTGTAGTGTAGTTTTTCCGACAGCAGCAACTGTTGGTACTATTCAGACGCGAAGGACAGGTGTCCTAGTACGGCTTTGAAATAGACTACTCTGGGCGCCATCCCACTTGCGTCAGACAGAAGCGAGGCGGAAGGCAAGAGGGAAACCACTGCTTTATTTTTCCCTATAAAAGTAGCATGGAGAATGCTACACCGACGAGAGCGTGGGTTTTAAATTAGTGATGATGAGTTTTCCCGAAATAAACGTTTTTATTATTACGTAATAGCCTCTGTGGTATAGTGGTTAGAGCGTTGGGCTCACGATCTGGAGGTGCGGGTTCGATTCCCGATGGGGCCATTGTCGAAATCACTTTGTGATACTGTCTTTTGTTTGGTAAGGACATTGCAGGCTTGTATCACTTGATTGTCCGAAAAAGTAAGATGATTCCGTGCTTCGGAGGGTACGATAAGCCGTTGGTCCCGGGCTACTAGCCCAAACACCTCCACCAACCCGCAGTGGAGCCGCGTGGTGGAGTATGCTCCATACCCCCTCCGGTTGATTGAGGGGAGGCCTTTGCCCAGCAGTGGGACGTGTATAGGCTGTTTATGTATTATTACGTATGTCGTTTCCATATCTCGGGCCTATGGAGTCCTGGTCTTTATTATTATTATTGGCCTTATATGACTAGAGATACGGCTGTACGTAGAGCGAGACACATAGTCTAAAAAATAACATAATATGGTGATAGATAACCGTATTGAGAAACCTGTGCGTCCAGTTTGACTACCTCGGATGATGCAGGCACTGACGTCCTGGCTCGAAGGCGGGAGGGTCACTTGCTTGCACTCCAGCTTCTCCGCGAAACATTTTCTGCAACAAAAAAGAGGCTTTTCTTCAGGAGATACCGAGTTAATGCCGGCGCGAATGGGCCACCGACCACAGCCACCAGTGGCCAGCGATAAGCAGCTTCACATTTTGCCTAACGTGTAGGGTTTGTGAAGTTGGGGTTTGTATAGTTAGAGCGTGTAGAGTATTAGTTTGGCTCTACTTTTTGGCATGGCGTCGATGTGATCTCGGAAACATTTTATATCAGAATGTTTTTGGTGTTTTTGGTTGTAAGGTGAATTACCAACCCTGGTGTCAGGGTTATTATTGAGCTGCCAAAAGCCCCTGACATGGCTCATGTAACGAATACTTACTTACATCAGTAAATAACCGGGACCAACGACTTAACGTACCTTCCGAAGCACGGATCTTACTGACAATCAGGTGATCAGCCTGTAATGTTCTAACCAAACTAGGCATCACAAAGGGATTTTTGCGATATGTTCTCATCGGGCGGACCCGGGACCTCCGGATCGTGAGCCCAACACTCAACCACTGGATCACGGAGGCCGTCGATTTTTGGTGGTTGATATGTCCTGTTATTATTTACCTTACGCGAAACCCATACAAGTTTGTACTCGCTTTTCAAAATCGTTTGCGAAGTGGCTAACCCCGTGGTAACGTTTTAACAACCGTCAAACAAAGTTGAGATTGCAAAGGTTTGCCTGTAAAGCTAAATCGTAACATAGTTGTATTTAGTCCATCAGTAGTGGTGACTTTGTCTTACTATACTCGGCATAGTTAAGTGAGTAATTCCAGAACACAAAGTCTTGTAAGTACCTATAAAAACAATTATTTATTTCCCTTTCGTATGTTAGGTTTCGTGTGTTATGAGGGGCCTAAAATAAACGTTAAATGGCGCTGTAAAATTTTTCCTACGTTTAACCTTCTAATTTCATGGATAACATACATAATTATGCACAATTTTCCTTTGTTTTTGGGTATAAATTATGACCCTTTTTGTAACACCCAGGGACTATACATCTTCCACCCATTATTAATCTGTTCAAAATAAAGAGAAGCAATATAGGTGATAACATAATTCTATACATTATCTGGTCCAAATATCAAGCAACAATTATTAGTCTTACTACTATTAACCACTACCTTACATTTGGGATTATTATTAACATATTATACGTAATCATCATCATTAGCCCATTAACGTCCCCACTGCTGGGGCACGGGCCTTCCCTATGGATGGATAGGGAGTTCGGGCCTTAAACCATCACGCGGGCCCAGTGCGGATTGATGGTTATTAACGACTGCTAATGCAGCCGGGTCCAACGGTTTAAAGTGCCTTCCGAAGCACGGAGGAGCTCGAGATGAAAACTTCTCTGTACTATTCTAAATATGGACAGCGCCATTTATATTATTTTTGGGGAACGTAGCCTGGAAAGTCATTGGTTTTAATTATTTATTTAATTTATTTTTAATTAATTAATATTATTCGAGAATTCAATGGTAATGGAATTGGAGAAGTGATTAAATTCAATGGTAATATTGAAATATATTGATTGAATACATCATTTAAAATTAATAAGTTCGATTGATGTTATTAAGTCAATGGATGGGGCCAAAGAAAATAGATTAAATTAATTTAGATACCTACGTTCATATAGGTTCAATAATTGCTTAGATGCAATTCAAAACTAAGTAAGTACTGTCTGCATTGATGAAGTTTTGTTAATTGATGTTTGTTATCCTATAGTACCACTGTTTAGTACTTAATAAATCATAACAATCACTGGCGTTCCGTGCTTCGAAAGGCACGTTACGCCGTTAGTCTCGGTTACTACTTATTGATGTAAGTAAGTAGATGTTACATGAGTCATGTTAGGGGCTTTTGGCGGCTCAATAGTAATTTTGACACTAGGGTTGATGAGGTTGGTAATCCACCTCTCAACCCACACGAGAGAAGAAGAAAAGAAGACTGTCGTTCTCTATTGTACACCGGCTTGCTTCTCAAACGGATAGCGCCCGTTCTAACCCCGGTAATGGACTTGCACTAATGAGTTATAAATTTTTCTTAAGTGCAGTTTTCACTAACACAGTTGGCTCGACCATTATTACTCTATTTAAAGCATACTGTACGTCACTGTACTCGAGCAGCTTGTGGGCCAAATATACTCATTGCTATTGCAGCGCCAGTAGCAATGGAATCCTGGCTGCAATTGCTAATAGGTGTGACAGCCCTCTGATATTGGACCTCATAAAGCGTGTCAAAGCCCCTCTAGTTATAAGGTACTAACATAAGTTAAGTGAATTGTACTAACAAATAAATGGATCGGTGTTGTCTTTAAAAAATAAATAAATTATTATTATTATAAACGGCGATACGGCTTACAACCTACCACGTTGGTCTAACAGAAAACTCGGTGAGGTGTGGATACTTAGATCATCTTGCGATGGATGTTCGCCTGATTACCCCATTGGAATACAGTCGTGAGCTTGTATAATGTATGTACGAAATCATCAACACTACTAAATTATCAGTCTTATTCTTGGCTTGTGTGGGTTGTGAAGTCAATGACCTCTACCCTGGCAACAGTTATTTCAACTTTTAGAGATTTTTATTTTATTTTATTTAATTATTTTCTACAAATAGACGTTTCTTAGAAAAAGTAAGTAGGTACCTAGAGGTATTTATATACGCGGTTACTTATAAATGACTATAAATTTACATTCAGCTTATAAATGAATCATTATTAATGCTGTAAGGTACCCGTAGAAAAGAGATAAATAATATAGATGTAGGTATCTCGAGAAAACATGAAAGATTTGACTATAAATGAGTACTTATGGAGAAAAAGGAAGTAGACTGATAGCATACCCCGGACACTTCATACAAACAACCTCGTTTTGCACAGACACTACACATTAACATTATCGACACGCGCAACTGTGTGTCTGACGTCTGAGGGCTGCCAATTACAATACCTAATTTAACCGTCTTTACTTACTTAGGTAGGTAAAACTACTAACGAAAGAAGCTTTTATTTATTTACCACACAAATGACAAACAAGAAATTTTGAACAATTCATATTCACAATATAAATAGGAAAATAGGCTTTACACTTGACTTAAAAAAAAAAAACAACTTGAACTGATTAATTGAATTCAAATCATTTTTACTTTAAGCACTTAGCTCAATGCAAATTATTAGCATGTTTTTATGAACAATCACCGTGAAAAATAAATATACAGGAATAATCGCCGGTTGGTGTCACACAACATTTAGATGAACTTGTCTTAAGGGGCCTCTACGTGTTGGCTTCAACATCCTTTGGCAGCTGCACACCCTCGCCGCCAAAGTACGAATGTGAATAGGAGTTGGTAGAAATTTAGGAGTAATGATAAGGGACCGTTGTAACATTAATTATAACTGTGAAGCTAAACCAATTTAAATATATCTGAGTTGTGATTTGTTCAGATACGGTTATAGAAATAATTCCAATTTAAAGTTAGAAAGTTTGTCTCACCTTTGTTACATGATTAATTGAATTCCAAATAAAATTGTTGCGTGAATTTACTTTGTTTTATATGATTAAACAAACGGTTATCCCAAGTGAGATGGGGTAGAGCCACAATTAAATACGAGAACACAACTTGCAGCCGCTTTTGATACGAAGTCCTGTACCATTGAAACAAAGAAAAAAAATCGTCATTCATAATTAGGATAAAAATAGAAGCTCAAATGTAGGTGGCAACACTGTTGAGTGTTCCTAAATTTTGGATAGTGGTATGGAGGTCCTCCATGGTAAGGAGGACTATCAAAATAAGAACACCCGGTACGTTCAACCCTATGATAAGCCGCCATCGCTGGCTAGCAATGGGCTCATTGATGGAACTGTTACCATTAAATTGGTATCTCCAACATTCCAAGGACGTAAATTTTATTAATGAAAATTAATAACTTTGGCAGGAATCGGGGCCACTGACGAATGTATTTAATTACTATTATTTGTCACATATAAAAAAAATATTATAATTGTGAGTGAATCTTTAACTAAAAGTTCAAAATTTCTTTGCAAAGTAAATATAAAAACATTGGTCGTGGGTAATTTCTTTATTACGAAAAGGCAAAACAGGGCGGGATGACGTCAGCTGGGCTAAAACGAAATGTTAGTCAGTTTTGAGCGTACTTTGGGGGTTAAAATGGCCACATCGAAGCAATTAATCTAAAAAAGCGACATTGCGCACTTACTTTTATATGCGCAAATATAAAATTGCAATTTTGCTTTCTTAGATGAATTGCTTCGATGTGGCCATTTTAACACCCCTGGTCTTCTTATACCATACTCCATACTGTCCAGCTAAAATAACAGTAGCCACTTGATGGGAGGAAATAGCCAGTTTTATCCTCAATTTGACATGTGATTGTCATAGCCAAACTTTTTGAGGAAATGGCGAACACATAAGGATAATTACTGACGATTATGTTAGAACACGTGCACACACTCTCTCATTCACACACACACACACACACACACACACACACACACACACACACACGTTGCGATGACTAAATTTATCTGACAGTTGATAATGAAGATTGAATGTAACATAATTGATTTTTCGACACGAGGAAAACGAGACCAACTTCGCAATACGACATAAGTAATATACCTACGTTCCATTGTTTTCCGGCCAAGTAGTTAATGTCAAAAAAGTTCAAACTCAGGAATATTTCAGGAAGAAAGAAAAAAGTAAAGTTCCCTAAGCGTAGCCTGGACACCACAGATCATATAATAAGATCTGCCTGACATTCTCCATAAAAAAAAAAATGTTTTTATCTTGGGCAACCTTACCCCATGCGTGCTAGCTAGACAGTTCGTGCGCGTTCCCTTATTTTTTAACGGGTTACGGCTTAAATAGACTTAAGGAGCTCCGTGGGGGATGAGGTAAAATCAAGGCCGCTTCAAGCTCGTGCTGAATGAGGGAAATCGTCGATCACGCCGGCGGGGTCGGTATCGGTATCGGTACGAGATGGATTGTCCTCTCTTGACGTAATTTATTTTGTTCATTCTATTCCCTAAGCATAAATTAATTATTAGGAAAAACATGACATGAGAAATACAAAAGTTAATTATGTTTATGATTACTTAAGTAACATTTAGATTTGTCTTTTTGTTTCTCGGAATTCCTTTTAACTTTTAATTATATTTCGTCGCTTCATTCTACAGATATAATATAAATCAATACAAGGTAGTCCCTTTACCCTACAACAGGCAACATCGCACGAAAAAATATTGATTTATATTATATCTTCGAATGAAGCGACTCATATAATAATGATCGAACTTCACTTAGAAGTTCGTTTGATCATTTAAAAATACGGATGAGAGTGTCTAAAAGTTCTTTGAAAATACTCAGCTCGTTCGAGCATTTCAATCAATCAATAATTCTTTATTTCATAAATAATATAGGTATAGAACAGGAAAACCATATTAAGTAGTCAATAAAAGTTAAAGTTTTTAAACAAATTTGTCTATTGCGTGGTTTTGTTAACAAAATCACTCCGAATGCGAAAACGTGTTTACGAGGCGACGACGGTAAGCGAATCAAATACCCACCTAATATTTCGTTGACTGTGGTCCTGTGGTATACCGGCTTGTGCCGATAATACCGGACCCCGGATACCGGACTTGCGCCAATGAGTTATTAAGTTATCTTAAGTGCTGTTTTCACTAACACCAGCTCTACCATTATAGACGGCGATACGACTCACCACCTATCACGTTGTTTTAACAGAAAGCTCGGTGAGATGCGGGTACTTAGTTCATTTTACGATCAATGTACCTCTGATTACCGCATGGGATATAATCGTGAACCTATGTTAGTAATGTTGGGTATCAAATGATTTGCACATTTCAAATACACATATTACTAGCTTTTACTTACTGGTCTTCTTGTATTTACTCGATAATTACGTTGAATTGATAACATGTCTGCTTAAATATGTTTCGGATAGGTTTTATCCCCAAATCTTGCATAACACGTATCGGAAGCAAGTAATCTTTACAAATAAGACCCCAAAATAGTATAAATAAAAATATAGTAAGTAAGTTTAAAAACTAAAACGCGACTCCAAAAAATGTATGCTCTAAAAAGTATGAAACAAGAAAATAGGTATATTTTTCTGATTTTTTCCGAGTAGTGATGTTTAGAAGATATCCGTGGTCGAATGCCAATCTGCCCTAAGACTTTACTTACCACGGCATACGACCACGGCTATCACCTAAACATCACTATTCGGATGAATTTCACATATAAATACGCCTATTTTCTTGCTTCATACTTTTTAGAGCGTGAATTTTCCGTAGTTGGGTTTTAGTTTTTGAACCTATATTTTTTGATATAGAGTGGACATGCATTTAGAAAGTAAGCGTGTACCATCTTAGACTACATCTTCACTTACCATAAGGTGAAATTGTTGTGACACGCAGATTTCTTATAATCACAAAAAGCACGATAGGAATGTTTTGACAATATTTTAAATGTAAAGATCGCGAAGAGTCAACATTTGTTGTTCCTGTATATCCCTAAAAATAACATGATAAAAAGAAGAGAAGAAGAAGAATTTAAATGTATTACCTGAACAGTCTACAGGACTTGATGAGCGTGATGAACGCTTGCCTGAACTTGCGGTTCATGAAGCAATAGGTGATGGGATTGCAGCACGAAGAGCAGTAAGCTAACAGTTGCAGGGATATGATGCCCTTTGGTCCCACGTACTGATACAGCTCCTCCGGGTAGAATAGGTATATCTGTTGAAGAGATACAATAACATTAGCTGAGACTCGTGGTTAACGGTTAACACGCTCGTCCTGGGGCCTGTTTCATAAAACTTACAATTGTAAATTACAATGACAATTTGATGTACATTGCGGAGTGTGTGATCACACGAATATTTTGCAGTTTCATATTAGCTACGTAATGAACACCAAACTGTCATTGTAATTTACAATTGTAAATTTTATTAAACAGGCCCCTGGTTTGACAAGAGCTGCGGGTTTCAGTCCTGTCCGAGTCAGAGTTTATATTGTGAGTTTCCGTCTTCTATCGTGTGGGTTGTGAGTTGTATTACCAACCCCATCAACTCTGGTTTCAGGGTTATTACTAAGCCGCCATAGGCCCCTGACATGACTCATGTAACGACTACGTACTTACATCAGCAATTACTGGCATCAACGGCTTAACACGCCTTCCGAAGCACGGATCATCTTACTTTTCGGACAATCAGGTGATCAGCCTGTAATGTCATAACCAAACTAGGGATCACAAAGTGATTTTTATGATTTGTCCCCACCGGGATTCGAACCCGGGACCTCCGCGTCAGCACAACACTCAACCACTGGACCACGGAGGCCGTTAGTTGAGTTTCCCTAAGCACGGGTAAGTGCTGTAAAAACAAAAATCGTTTAAAAACTTAGCGCCCTATCTCACTAGGACGCCAGGAAGGCTTGTCTGCAGATGTTGCTGCGCGGTGCTAGGCTATGTCATAGAATAAATAATAATATAGAACGGTAACCTCCCCGCCCCGCAATAATTCGTATCGGTCGCCGACCTCTGCTCTGGGTCTTTCTTTAGCCTTAAAAGGCCGTAAGCCGTTAAGGAGTAAGAAGAGTGTCTCTTGCTCTCACTTACCCGTTAAGCGGCATACGTTAAAAATAAGTTTTTTGGTATGAAGTGTCTGGGGTGGGGTAGTGTACTGATTAATCAATAGATTTTCGTTATTGACACGTGATTTTTCTTCTCGTTCCAGCAACGAAATGGTTATTTATTCACAGCTAAGTACAGCTCTGCTGGTGTAGTCTTCGCTTTAAAAGGGCAAGTGAAAGGTAAAAATAAAAATGTATATAACCTATAGAATAGAATATGTTTAGCTAATAAAAAATCTAATCATGTATACAATAATGGCGGACCCCGCACTAGGGAAACCCTGTAAGGGTAAAAAATTACACTTATTTTAGAGGCTCTTTAGCCTTATGTAGCCATAATTTTCAAAAGGGAACCCTAGTAATTTCGCTTTGTTATAACTATTGTCTGTCTGACTATACGTGACAGCTTTGTAATTTTGCCGTTCTAGAACGTATACGACTAGAATAGAAATGTGAAAGAGTAAAACGTTATATGCCAGGAATGATAAATTATGTAGCTGAACACTTTCAAAATTCAAAAATATCTTTATTCAGTAGGTTACATAGTTACACTTTGAATCGTCAATTTTTACATAACGATCGTCTCATCCGCCTAAAACTACTGCAGCTTCGCACAACCTGTATAGCAGGAGAAAAGAAGCTGCAAGAAAAACCTCGGAACAGGGCCCTAGACGTTCTTTAAAAAAAAAAACATAAAATTTTGTTATACAATTAATTGAGTAATTTAGCTGCCTAATATAAGTTCTCAGACAGTTAATCCCATGCATTCATATCTTCTCAATAATCACTAACCTTATAATAACCTTTTTTTGCAAAGTTTCTGTTTAACTACTGCCTTAAAACAGTTGAAAGGCAAATTCTGAATGTCAATGGGAATCTTATTGTATCTTTTAAAGCCAGATACAAACATTGCGAGGCTTGTGCCCCGCTCTCGCATGCCTTAGTGATTTTATTTCATTGTTATCCTTAACAAAATAAAATGTTCTTTTTTCATTCTTTAATTTTTTTAAGGCTCCGGGCCAAAAATGATCCCTGTGGTGCACTGTCCTTCTCTGTGTCAGTAGCACCATGAGACATCAGAAAAAGCAACAATTTTTTCTGAAGAAAACACAAACTGGAAAGAAATCTGCAACTGGACTTTCCTTTGAAAATGAAGCAAAAACCATGAAAACAATAAGTTGGTTCAAAAGACACGAGAAAACTGAATCAAATAGACGTCATATGCCAGTTCGTTAGTACGAAAACATGCAGATTTTGCAACATACAAAAGTGGCTGTAGACATGATAACTTTTCAACATAAAGTTAATTTACTAGAAAACAATATTGTTACAGAATGTTCTTCATTTACATTGTTCCGAGTTTTCGCAAAATACGAACTTTACAAACTACTGAGAATGTACCCTTTTGAATAAGATATTTCAATAACTCACAATCAGTGTGAATCGAAGCTGCATACGTAACGTAAAAAGAAAATTAAAATAGCAAAATCACATAACTGAAATATTTGCTTTTTAATTAAAAGATATTTACTTGGAAATAAATTATTCAACCAATGCTAATGTTTCTACAAAACATAAACGCATGTCGCTACGGCTTTGCACTCAAAGTCACCTGAACCTAATTGAGGAAATGGCGTGATAGCAAAGTAAAATAACTCACATCATCCTCCTGCCTTTATTTCACTCTAGGTAGAGTAAGCACAACATTATTTCCTCTATCATTAATGTCAGTCGTCATCTCAATACTCATACCTTTCACACACAGTTTTGCAGTTCCGTTATTAAAGCTTGCTCTCGATTCGGGCTCTAAACTACTGAATTCGACTTTATGACTATGAATTCATGTTTGGATTATGATCCAATTATCTATGGATTATTGATATACACTATAATGAAAACTTTGGGGGATGATTCTAAGTTGATATCAAGTGGAGTATTCTATCGGAAATTCCACTTGGATTTTGGTGCTTGGAATTTTGGTGCTCGGCTTGGAATTTTGGTGCTCGTTTTAATTATTTTCAGTACCATACTTTTGCGATGGAAAATCTGAATCACAGTCTGAATCATCCATCAAAGTTTTCATTACTGTTTCACTAATACCTGTACACTGTATACCTCATGCAGTAATATGTGAAAAAATTTTAACTCCGAATTAAATTGCACAAAGTAGACCAAGTAAATGAAACGTCAATTACCGTGTTGCACATGACTGACGTGTCTAGGTAGCAATAATTATATAACTCATTAACTCCCTAGCATTATCGCGTATTTCACAGTCCGAGTTTTTTACAGACGCGACTGCCCGTCTGACCCGCGAAGGGAAAACCAGCCCAATAAGTTAGGTCACATACCACCGAAAATGCTTTCTCGGGAATGTGGGTTTCCTCACGATGTTTTCCTTCACCGGTAAGCACAACTAACGAGGTAGCAATATAACTGCCTACATTAAAGACTATATCGACTAGATATAATTTTGCCTGGATTTTATATTGACCTCATAGTTAAATGATTTGATCGCAAAATGGCTTGTTTGTTTACATGGGATAATGACAATACAGTCAAGTACAAAATGCTTTTAACAAAATTTGAAATTATAAGGAGGGTGGTAAGGTTAGTGTGGGAAATGTGGTAAGTGTGGTTCTGTGTGTAGTCCACTTTAGTTTAGAATAAGGTTGGTAGAGAGCCGTGATAGCCCAGTTGGTAGAACGTTTCCCTCTCACTTTGAGGTCGCAGGTTCGAATCCAGCACAGGCCTAAACCAATGATTGTCGTATTTGTTTTCGAATTCATGTTTGGATCATAAATGATTATCACGTGCTCATTTCACCACCGCGAGGAAACCCACCTACCCAACAAATGCATTTTCGAAGGTATGTGACCTGACCTGTATTGGGCCGGTTTTCCCTTCGCGTGTTGGAAGGTGAGACAAGCAGTCGCTTCTGTGAAAACAGGACCTGTCAAATCTTCAGGTTAGGTAAGCAGACTCCGTAAAACGGGATAATGCTAGGGAGATGATGAGGGAGTAAGGAAACGCGCATAGACTGTCTGTCTCGCTTATACTGTCGGGGTAAAGTGGCACACATTAAGAGCGGGATTTTTTATGGAGTGTCCAGGCTGTACTATTACCATAGAATAAGGAATAATACTACGTATATAACGGCAACTCTCCGCTCCCCACCAGCTGCTGAGCTAGGTTTACACTCAGACGTCACACACACACACACATACACACACACACACACACACACACGCGCGCGCGTGTACGATAACGTCAATGTGTAATGTCTGTGTAAAACGAGGTTTTTCCGTGTCCGTATCCGGGGTGTGCCATTACCACACCTGGCTACATTCCAAGAGCAATGCAGTAAATTGGAGTCAATAAATTGTATAAAAAATCCATGTATTGTGTACTGAACGACAAAAAAAAATTGAGGAAGTATGTTGCAGTATGTAGTGTGTACTTTCTATTTTTTGCCCTAAAGCTTGGAAATGAAATACAGCTCAGTTTCTGAGACATTTCTGCGGGTTTGGTACAAGCTTTGTAGCCGCCACCTAACCTAATTTTCAGTCATTTTGACTCAAAGACCAAAGCGAGCTAAACTGCGGGCTCCACATTAGGGGAAGTATTACGTATGTGTACGAACTAATTAGTTTCTGAGTTCACAATGTTGTTCTTAATAAAGATAATGTTCTATCCTAAGCTGCATTTGAAAAATAAATAGTACTTATAGCAAATGTAATTGTTACTGGCAATAAATTTATTTTATTCTTATTCTTACTCTTAAAAAATATATTGGTGTAAGTAAATGAATGTTGCGGCGAAGCAAAAAGCTATGTACGAAAGCTATGTGTATGCACGTCTGTTCCAACTTAACTTCTGAACTACCTGCCAAAATATAACAAATGAAGGTGTCGCTAGAAGCGTCTTGATTGTCCGGTGGTTATAGCCCTAAATTTAAAGTGGAGCCCTCTAGAGGACAAAGCGGGACGAAAAAAAAAATTGTTCGTTGGTAGTGTGTTGGGTTTGGGTAGCAAATGAAAGGACTTAATTTGCACATTCCAAATATTTACATTACTATCTTTTACTTGCGGGTTTTCTTGTATTTACTCGATAATTACGTTGAATTAATAACATTACCGCTCAGACATGCTCCGGATAGGTTTTACCTCTAAATATTGTATAAATAATGTGAGTGTGAATATGACCCCGAAATAATATAAAAATAAAATATAAGTTTGAAAACTAAAACCCCGACTAAACTTATATTTTGATTCAAATACTTACAATTTATAATATTTTACGTACCTAACCAGAATAAAAAAATACCTTCGAAAAGTGTGTCTTTCGAATAAATTATTTATGAAAACATTCATCTTACAACGATAAACCATCTTATAGTCATCAACTTTATTGACCGTTATTGGGACTTCCTACATAAAAGTCTCTTTAAATCTTATTTGTCATGGTTGTACATAATGTTTGGTGAATTTTATAAATTTATTTGTTTGCGTATGCATTATTATTTTAAAAACATCATACAACATAACATAGCATCATGGCTTGTATCCCTGGTGTCTAGTATACCCACTCCTCGCCAGCTATGTGCCTATAAGTCCCATTGCCATTAACCGGGCACAAACCCTGAAAACCACGTGATATCAAAACACAAAACATCATACAAATAGGTTTTATTTTTGCAGGCATATAGAGATACGTTACTGGACACGTTAAGCCGTTGGGCCCGGCTGTTAGCCGTAAAAACACCTCCACCAACCCGCATTGGAGCAGCGTGGTGGAGTATGCTCCATACCCCCTCCGGTTGATTGAGGGGAGGTCTGTGCCCAACAGTGGGACGTATATAGGCTGTTTATGTTTGTTATGTACAGTCATGAGCAATATAATGTACCCACTTAAGGACTCTGTCGCACTAACATATTTGACATTTAGTGAGACTTACAGTTCAATTTGTTAAAAAAGTTAATGTGACATGGTACCAAAGTGTATACATATTAATGCTCGTGACCGTATGTATAGAGATACGTACCGTATTTATAACATGAAGGGGAGTCCAACAGACGAAGAATTCCAATATGATGACGAACAGCATTCTTATGACCTGTAGAAGACAAGATAATGTTTATAAAAATGACACAGGTAAGCAGCAGCGAGGAGGAGGTAGAGGTGTGGGGAAGACCAAGAAAAGCAAAGAAGAGAAGGCAGGTTTGGAAGAGGAAAAAGAGCTGGAAGAGGTTGAAGAGAAGCATAAAACGCAACGCACTAGATTAAGTTGAATTCTCTCGTGTCCTTAGGCCATTGAATGAGGAATCAGGTGCAGATTAAGTACATTAAAATACTATAGTAGGTAGGTTGGTCTTCGATTGTTGAAGTTAAGCAACTTTCGCAAAGGCCGGTCATAGGATGGGTGACCACAAAAAAAAAGTTTTCATCTCGAGCTCCTCCGTGCTTCGGAAGGCACGTCAAGCCGTTGGTCCCGGCTGCATTAGCAGTCGTTAATAACCATCAATCCGCACTGGGCCCGCGTGATGGTTTAAGGCCCGATCTCCCTATCCATCCATAGGGAAGGCCCGTGCTCCAGCAGTGGGGACGTTAATTGGCTGATGATGATGATGATGATGACTATAGTAGGGTCATTTTAATTGATTACATTAGACGTTTCTTTAACTTCATAGTTATAAGGTTTAGTTTTCTATGCTGGCTCCCATTTATTATGTGATCGGCTCTGCTATAAGATACCTTAAGTTATTTTTGTTTGAAACCCTGGCTGTTGAGTGAGAACCAATCTAAAACCATGCTGTGAAGTGACAGCTATAAAGTTGAGTCTTTCGATTAAAAATTAGATAGAAAATATATTTTTAATATCAATACCTCGGAAAAGATTTGTCTATAGGTTCTAGTAACTTCGAAAAGAAGAACAAATTGGGTACCTACCTAATTTCCTAGGTCAAAGATAAATTATGAAATTCCGATGACTAAATAAAGACAAATCTAAAAAGGTGACAAAAAACTTTTCTCTTTTTACTTATTTATGAATTTTAATACTTACAGAAAAATGTAATTCAAAATGTCGCACTCATTTTTCATTTTGTCACGTTTTGCTATCACGTCACAGGTTGCTATTTCATACAAATTCCATAGTAATTTCGTGTTTTGACGTTTAGTAGAAAGTGACTCATTTGAGTAGTTGGAAACTTCCTTATTGCGATATTTTTTTTTTTGGCAAACATAATCTATAGAAAATAGTTTTTTCATACACAATCATGTTTTTTTTTTTTGATAGAACTGAAAGGTCAGTTAATCAGTTTATTGTAGGCTCTATTTGACTTTATATTCTAGCTATTGAATATTACCTACTTCATGAAAACTTAAAAATGTTTTATTCTAGTCATGTAATGGACTGCAAAAAGTCGCTTGATGGAAATCTGTTGTTGGGATCACTAACAGAATTAAAAAGAAGTGAAAATCGTTTTTAAAATTCTCCTAGAAATATAATAAATGTATGAACATTAGGAACCTCTTCAAAACCTTTGTCAATTTTACAATTTTACTTGGATGAAGAGCCGTGGTTGCCCAGTTAGTAGAACGCTTGACTCTCACTTTGAGATCACAGGTTCAAATTCCAGCATAGGCCTTAACCAATGATTTTTGAATTTGTTTTCGAATTCATGTTCAGAGTTTGCCGTTCTAGGATTGGCTTGCACAGCCATGAAAGAAAGTGCAATTCTTCGAGGCAATGACGTCATAAATCGCCTAAAACAGACGTATAAGGTGATGATGTTTAGATCATAAATTATTATCACGTGCTCAGCGGTGAAGGAAAACATTGTGAGGAAACCCACATACCCGAGAAATGCATTTTGCAGGTTTGTGGCCTGACCTATATTGAGCTGGTTTTTCCTTCGCGGGTTGGAATTTCAGACAGGCAGTAGCTTGTGTGAAAAACCGTGTCAAATCTTCAGATTAGGTAAGCGGACCCTGTGAAAAAACTGGATAACGCTAGTAGGAGACGACAATAGAAAAAAAATATAAGGAGTACCTGCGTAATACTTTTATTGAGAAAGATGATGAGTTTAAAATTTTACAAAGGTTCTTAAGTACGCCATTATAGTCTATGCAGTAAGCCTTCTAAAGTAAAAGTTTTTATTATAGGGCTTTTTAAGGACGTATCAATAACTTCACTTTATACTATCACGCTCCGGCTTGGCCGTTTCGCTTTCGTCACCTGCGCGTAAGGTAACAAATTTATTGACTGCTCATAGCCATTATGTTATACCGGGTTGCAGTTCTGGGAGCAAAGAAACGGACAAGCCCCATATTTTGCCTAACGTGTAAAGTTTGTGAACTTAGAGTTTGTATATTCAGGGCATATGGAGTAAGAAGCTTGGCTATGAGATCTGATAACTTTTTGAAATTGCGTTCGATATGATTTCGTTTTGGCATCATTAATCATAATCAATCATTTATATACAAGAACACAAAGTTAAAGATCTTATTCTAAATAAATAAAGTATAAGTAAAAGTAAAGTATTCACGTAGTCAACCAGGAAGCAGGTGAGCAAATATTTATATAATTTATATAGACTCATTTCGCATGTTTTGTTAGGTCAATAAAAAAACATTTTCGTTATTTTCTGTTAACCTACGATACGATTCACTCCTTAAATCGTTATTCGAGCAACAAGAAAACCTTCACCATCTAAAATTTCTTGAAGATTACAGTAAGTAGACATCTAACAGATGTATATCATCTGATCGATATTGTTCGGAAGCAGTAAGTACATTCAAAGGCAAAAGGAGATTTACGCAAAACCAACAATGTCGAATAAGAAAAAGTACTCGGTTCAATAAATACTTAAGTACAAAAACCAAGATTTAGGCATCTTCGTAAAATGTTACATTGGATAAATCAAACAGCCTATTTTCAACAGCCTATTTTCAAAATACAAAACTGATAAAAACCTTATTTCACTTTGTGCTTACAAATTTATTCTCAGTCATAATTGGATTTAGTCATAATGGGATTCCAATGAATAAAGCTACTTATGAAGATATAAAGCCAAAAAATTGTAAATACCTATTTGGAATAATATCATACCCAACGAAATTAACTTCGTTAAAGGAATGACAAAAGTTGCGTTGTTACAAAAACAAAATAATCGAAAAGAAAACGAGTTAATTAATGCTTTTTTACGTAATTCCCTTGTAAAGAATGAACAAAGAACCCACATTATACTATAAATACATTATCATGTTTCCTGTGACAAAAACATTACTATTTTATGTGAATGTTATGAGTTTACGAATTGAATCCGACAGGGGGATTATGTTAATTTCTAAAATGATGGAAAATTGTTATGGGCGATATGCTGATTAGCGATTTTTGTCTTGGTTGTTTGTGGCTCTGCCCATCCTATTGGGGATTACGGGCGTGAGTTATGTATGTATGTATGTACGAATTGAAGACAGCTGCTTTTCTCTAGAGAATAATGGGTATTGATTCTGCTGGACACAAAATGAATTGTATTTCAATTTTACAGATCTAAAAGTAGTTCTATCTCTTTTTTAATCTATCGTAGGTAAAGGAGGGTAAGTAAAATACGATTATAGTAGGTACGGTATGAAGGTACTGACGAATTTACAGAAACTACCTCCTGAGAGTATTGTAGAGCAAAATTTTCTGAGTGAATTATTGCTAAGACGAAAGGGTGAGGTATAAGAGCAGACTGCTCTGGAAATTGGTAGTTTAAAGTGAAGTACCACTCTTCGTAAACAAAACTAATACAGGATAAACAACTGTACGGAACATTTAATAATTCACTGGAACTTTCTAGAAAGTTATTGATGTTTCGTAGTATTATTTAGTAAGTAAATTATAGATGAGTGCGTTGTTTATTTTCAATACTTAATGCAGAGTTAAATAATTTCGAGAAATGTTAACTATATCTATGCTGTTCTCGTCACAATTTAAACCGGATCGGAATACTATTATTTAACCCCAATGCAGCGAAGCAAAAAGGAGAGTTATGTGTTTGATCGTATTGATCGACATAAAAAAGTAACGACGAAAAAAAAATTAGGTAGTGTGTCGGATATCAAATGAAAGTGCTTAATTTGCACATTTCAAATATGTACATATTACAAGCTAATGATGCATTGATAACTTAAATGCTCAGACATATTCCGGATAGGTTTTATCTCCAAATCTTGCATAAAACACGTATCGGAAGCACGTTGTCATAATAAATAAGAACCCAAAATAATATAAAAATATATAGGTTTAAAAACCAAAACCCGACTATAGAAAAATTACGCTTTAAAAAGTATGAAACAAGAAAATAGGTATTTTTATTAAATAATTAGTACTTTCCAGTTGTTTAGAATCACTCTAGAAACACTACTGTTACAACCTTTAGGGGTTAAATTTATTACAACTACGTCCCATACTAAATTTGAGACTCTTAGCACTTGTACCTAGTTTCTGAGATTGACTGTGATAAGTGAGTCAGTCAGTAAGTGTCCTTTCATAGATAAAAGAGCAATTGTGTATATGCTTTCATGTGTAAAAGAAAGGGTAAAAAAGGTTAATGGCTAAACAATAGTCAATAAATCGTAACACATGAATATATTAAGTACAAAGAGTTTGCACATAAATAGGGTAAGTATATAATACTTGATGGTAGGTAGGGTTGGTTAATGGTAGAACTGGTAGAGGAAGACC
Organism: Pectinophora gossypiella; assembly: GCF_024362695.1. Lineage (NCBI taxonomy): Eukaryota > Metazoa > Arthropoda > Insecta > Lepidoptera > Gelechiidae > Pectinophora > Pectinophora gossypiella. The sequence goes on along the minus strand of NC_065407.1, from coordinate 5,712,050 downwards.
TAGAAGGAGGTAAATTGACCAAATTGGAGATGTCCTTAGAAAAGGTTTAGTACGATCTACTCTGAACCGATCTAAGCTGAAACTATTGATGAATGTCAACAAAGCAATTGGAATTCTATAGTCTCTGCTTACCCCGGTGGGAAATAGGCATGAGTTTATGTATGTTGTATGTAAGTATATTATATCCGCGCCACGAGCAACTGTGAAACAATTAGTAGGACGAAAACTAGATCCAACAGTTCTACAAAAAGTTTACCCGTCTTCATAGAATACAAAATACCTCTGCGCTTGAAGGCTTATAACCGTGAGTTCTGTAGGAATAATGAATTATGGAATGGTCTTGGAAACATTGTTGTATTTCAAAATACACTTATACCTTTATTTTAAATATAAATATATAGGACATTTGTTCGTAACCTGTTTGTATGGATAGTTTTCTTTTGACGTCACTTATTGTAACCTCGGATTGCATTAATTGCTCGTGCTGACAAATGGGGATGACAATGGGCTGACAATGGGCGCATATGGTTCTCACCCAGTGCAAAATTTGACACAAGTTTGAAAGTGCCTGGCCCAGGGCGTCTGAGCTGAGATGGTTATTATTTGAAAGAATTACTCGACCCTTATGGGCGGATTGCGATAAGTGGTATTGCGGGGTTCTGAAGTGTTTGTTGTCGCGAGCTGATAGCCACCTCTATGGTAAATGTAATAGGGTCGTCTGGATCGTCCGGCAGGCTTTAATTTCGATAAAAATTTGCTCAAATATAGAGCAATCCCTACAGACAGACAAAGGGTACCCTTCTTACTTTCCAAGAACGGACTTAAAATACTTTCCGAAAACGAAGTTGGATTACTTGCCACGATAGATAGATAAAATCTTAGGTACTTACATATATATTGATTTTTTTTATCCATCTTGCTTTTTTTGTAATTGTTTAATGGAAATTTGATATGATGTGATTGTCTTTTTTGTGTCTGGCGCCCTTTTATAATAAACTATTTTTATTATACAGGGTGTTAGTGACATCGTAACGAATACTCAGGGGGATGATTCAGACCATGATTCTGAGTTAATATCAAGTGTAATTTTTCGTCGCAAAATTCATGATTTTTTTAGTTTTTTTAATTATTTTCAATACTATACTTTTGCGATGGAAAATTCCACTTGATATTAACTCAGAATAATCAGCTGAATCATCCCCCTCAGTATTCGTTACGATGTCACTTACACCCCACACAAGTACGTAGCCATACAAGTAGGTAATGGTGTTAGTGACACCGTAACGAATACTGAGGGGGATGATTCAGACCATGATTCTATGTTGATATCAAGTGGAATTTTCTGTCGGAAAATTCATGAAAATTTTAGTGTTTTTTTAATTATTTTCAGTTTCATAATTTTACGACGGAAATTCCACTTGATATCAAATCGGAATCATGATCTGAATCATCCTTCAAAGTTTTTGTTACATGTCACTATTACTAGTTTACTGTATAAATAAATACTCACTTTTCTTTTCGCTTCTATGCTTTTGTCGATGTGGGTAGAACGGACAACATGGCGAAACTCCAGGTCCGTGTGCATGCAGCAGCTCTGAGGGCTTCTGTCTGGGTCGAGTCTTGGCTCTATATCAGTCTGAAAGTAAACAATTTAGTTAACCAAATATACATAAAACTAAACAGCCTAATCCTCCGCTTGTTGGCAAAACCTGAGGTCTTTCCAAATAAGCAGAACCTCTTTACTTTCGATTTAGTTTTTATTATAATTTTAAAATCTACCACCTCCAGATGATCGAGGGGAGGCCTGTGCCCAATAGCGGAACGTCTATATAACTAAAACCAAAAATGTCAAGGGACATTTTGGAAGTGGTTTTCTTATTCTCCTTATATGTATTATATTGTATAGGCTACTTATATGTATGTTTATGTATGCATGTATATATGTATGTGTTTATATATAATATTTATATATATTTTGCGTATATTTTTTATATTATTTCTTTAGATAAGTATATATTATTTATTATTCCTTTTTTTTGTTATGTTGGTATCATTATTATGTTTATTGCACCAGCCCGTGCTCCAATAAATAATCTTCTTTCACCCTAAGGTTGCCTGGCAGAAATTGCTGTTTAGCAATAAGGCCGCCTATTGTGCTTATGTTTTATTCGTATGTTTATGTCCTTTGTTTTTTTGTTGTGCAATAAAGTATTATTGATTGATTGATTTTTTCTGTTTCATACTTTGCAGAGCGCGATTTTCCATAGTCGGGGTATTAGTTTATATCTTCTTTATTTTTATTTATATAATTTTAGGGTCTTGTTTATTATGATAACGTGCTTTAAGCAAGATTATAATACGCTTCACGGATCATTTATGCTCATACAAGCACGAGTAGACATCAATAAAACGTAATTATCGCAAAAATACAAGCAAACACGCCAGTAAAAGCTATAAAATATGTATTTGAAGTTTGCAAATTATGCTCTTTCAATTGATACTCAACATAATACTCAAGTTAAAAGTCTTAAGTTTTTCGTTATCAGTTTTTGTCTTCTAGAGGGCGCCATGTTGTTTTTTTACGCTTCATCACATAGCTTATAACCACCGGACGATCAAGATGCTTCTAGTGACCCCTCATTTTTTAAATTCTAACAGGTGGTTTATAAGTTAGGTGATAATGCATACATATATAGCGGTCAATATATATATATCTTCATATATCACCTGCTCTTGTTATTATTATAGTCAGTGTTGTGTGCAGTAATAGGTAATACCTGAAATTGTGTGTGTTTTCATGTACTGGGGGGTAAAAAGACCGCGTCGAAACAATGCATCTAAAGAAGCAATATTGCAATTAGACATTTGCGCATATAAAAGTAGGTAAGTGCACAATGCAAACAAATGTCAAATAGCAATATTGCTGTTTTAGATGAATTGCTTTGATGTCGCCATTTTAACCGCCTTGTTCTTACTACACCATAATAAATAAAGTAATAAATATCCCCAAGTCCAATGACTTAGCCTGATGGCTTTCTGCTCTGACAGCAGAATAATAGCCCAGATTTGGTGAGAGTGGTCGGTTATCAACCTCACAACTCCATAATGAATAGGTGAAAAATGCCAAACGTCCATTGATCGAAGCCCGTGATAATGTCACCGTCGTCGTTCAAGATATACCCAGTGATGTGTCGTTCCTGAGAATGTTCCCAAACTGGGAAAATTCTTATTCTTAACAACTCTTTTACAATAAGGGCACTGGCTGTTTTTTTCAAATTGTTATTTCTTGTACTCTGGTACTATCTGCACAAAGACTAGACAATAAAGAAAGAAAGAAAGAAAATCATTTATTTTAGAAATAAGTAAGTAGGTACACAGAATAGAGTAGTTTAAAGGGACGTCAGCTCAGCAAGACGTTGTGACACTCCGACATTGAGGGAATGCCACAACGCTGATTTTCAGTTTATACATAACTCTAGCGCATTTTGGAATGTCTAAAAAAACATCACTGGTTAGACACCGATAGGGCAGGATACTACAGGAAACATGTCATTTTACGGACACTTCTCACTTTTCTAGAAGTATCTAAATAACCCAACGACAGCCCTCCAGGCCATTGTGATTTATTCTAGCTTTTGAGGTATCGTTTTCACAAGCTAATTAGACAATTTCAGCCTCAGTAGAGTTTCAAATTCAGGACTTTGTTTTGTCTATACCGAAAGTTTGTAAAACCAAAACGGTCACGTTCCCAGTTTTAGGTTATTATAAACTAACTTGGTTCTCAATTATAAACTTCAAACAAACCATCCCTATTCCCAATTCCCAATAGTGTTTTATTAGTGACTCGTGTATTTTACCCGAATAGTGGATGCTGTCATAGAATAAGGAATAATTCTACGTATGGAACGGCGATTCTCCACTTCCCACCAGCGTCTGAGCTAGGTTTACATCACCCCCTTGGTCTTTCTTCAGTCTTCAATTGTATGAGCATCAGACGTCTCACACACAGATGCGCGTGTACGATAAAGTCAATATGTAGTGTCTGTGTTAAACGAGTTGTTGTGTATGAAGTGCCCGAGGTGTGGCTGTGTGTAAGACTGTTTTGAAAAATATAAATTATAGGAAAGAAAGAAAACCTATATTTAACATACATACAGACACAAATTCACACCTATTTCCCACCGGGGTAAGAAGAGACTATGGAATTCTATTTGCTTTGATCCTGACATACTTGTCTTGCTTACACCACGCACACTAGCAGAGTAGATCGTACTCGTACTAAACCTTTTCTAAGGATATCTCTTTTCTATCTATATCTATCCTTCTAGGTCATCTTCTGCCAGCCATACCACCAAGTTTCGCTTTATATATTAATTTCGTAATTCTATTGTCCTTCATCCGCTCTATGTGTCCAAACCAACTTACCATTCCCTTCTCAATTTTAGTCACTATATCGTCTTTTACACCACATCTCTCTGTTATCTTGCAGATGCTACGCAACGACCTTATTTCAACGGCATTAATCCTACTTCATACTTCTTCTGGCATACCCAATGTTAACTACCGTACATCATAGCGTAGGGACAAGTACTGCATGGTGAACAGCTATCCTCGAATCTTGCGAGATACATTGGCTACTGCATGCATTGCCCGATTCACTGAATTACCCAATTTTACTCTTCTTTCCATAAAAAATATATTTTAAGTAAATATTAAGCAGCTTTTAAGGAATTTGTTGACCGAACTAAACGTAATCCTACTTAGAGAGCGTGCTCCAAATCCTTTTCATTTGATGAGGGTAGGCCTCTGCCCACACACCTCTGCCTTTAAAATACAATATGCCAATGCGTATTTCTAATCGATATATAATTTACAATTACGCGGAACCTACAATTATCTTGGTTTACTATAGTGATGCGAAACGTTAGGGACCTAACCGCATATTCGGCAAACGGATCGAGGGCCTTGAAATCCCGGTGGTGGCCATATCACAAAAAATACTTTGTAATCTTTGCTCCTGACTACCCCAATTGGGATATAGTCGGCAGCTTGTCACTCCAAATGAAGGTTAAATATTTATTTTTATTATTTGATGGTAATGAAAAAGACATTTTCAGACTCCGTGGTCTAGTGGTTAGAGCGTTGGGCTCACGATTTTAAGGTTCGGGTTCCATTCCCAATGGGGACCTTGTCCAAATCACTTTGTGAGACTGTCCTTTGTTTGGTAAAGGACATTGCAGGCTTGAATCACTTGATTGTCCGAAAAAGTAATATGATTCCGTGTTTCGGAAGGCACGTTAAGCCGTTGGTCTCGGGCTACTAGCCCAAACATCTTCACCAACCCGCAGAGGAGCAGCGTGGTGGAGTATGCTCCATATCCCAGCAGTGGGACGTATATAGGCTGTATATGTACACACACACCTACATATAACATACACGTGTTATGTCTTTTTCATATCTCGGGCCTATAGAGTCCCGACTTTTGAAACGCGTGCGTGGGGCCGAAGCCAGTCGTAAAACCGAAGGTCCTTATAACATCCAAACCCCATTATTTAACTATTTACGACAATTTAATCTAAATGTGATGGAGACACCATCCGGTGTAATCACCGGATCGGTCGGTAATCCGCCTGTATGCAATATGGGAGTGCACCCATACAATTCCCGGATAAAATATTAAAGGAACAAAGGAAGCTGAGATATTCGGTTGGGGGTTAATAGACCGACTTCGGGATACTGGGGTTATGGGGCCTGCTCGACCGAAGTTAATAAACAATGTTGTTATTATCAAGGCATAACAACGGCATTCTTGTGTCCGTACAAGATTTCACAAGAAATAAACGTTCCTTTAATAATAGCTTAGTAAGATACTCAAGACCCTATTATGTAGAGATTTATGTCAATAACAGGCTATTACTGCTTATGTGCTTATGACCTTCTGAACCCGTATTAATTATAGGGTTTTACTGGAGATAATAACTTATTTATCATCGTATTGAGACCGACAGCAACACAAGAGCCTTTAATTATATATAATATTAAATTATTAATATTTATTATTAATTATTTATCATTTTTATTGTATTGATATCACGTGGTTATTAATATTTGTGCCCGCCTCTACTATATATCTCTGCCTATCCGTTCGGGGATACAGGGTTGAAGTAATGTTATAAATTATAGACTTTATACATTATGGAAACTGTACAAACAACACGTCAGCAAACCCTAAAGGGGAGAGCAGAAGATATCTTGCCGCTACTTTTAATATGACGTCCTAAAATTGATATATTGAGAATTATTATAACCAATCGCCTGTATTAAAAATCGAATCATTTATTCAACGTAATTATCATGGATAAACTTGTTGAAGGTCAATTTAACTTTTTTGAATTAACGTAATTTCGCAGTACAGTAATTTACATTAATAGCAACACATCTTATAAATCAATGTAGGTATAGATTATAAATTATTTAATAATTAGAGGAATACATTTAATATCAGGTGTTTTATCGTCCATCTGTATGGCCCATCGCAGGTCCAGTGCTCTTAAAGACCAGGTATGATGATGTGGACGACGTCGTTCGGACCTTCGTCGTTGGTCTGTAAGTGCCCTTAGAAAAGACACAATCGTTTATATAAGCTGAAAATCTTACCTCTGCCCTGTCTCTAATCTTGAAAGTCAGTTGTTTTGTAAAATTTAACCAAAAATTGTTTAAAAAAGCAGGAGAGCGGACGACCAGGCATTTAAAACATCCAAATAGGCTAGTTTTGGAAACAGTACCAAGAACGACACGTTTTAAAAAAAAATGTTACGCAATGTGCATAATGCATAAATACATAAAACAGCTACCTTTCATTCAGTTAAAAAAGAAAGTACAAAATTGGCTGCTCGAAAATATTATGTTTTATTCAGTTGAAGAATTCATTTAATCCAAAAAAATAACACTTAAGTCACATAATTAATTATAGGAAATAAATAATGAATCTTCTTCTATCGTGTGGGTTGTGAGGTGTATTTCCAACCTCATCAACCCTGATGTTATCCATTAATGAATGAATTTGATAATATTAATCAAAATGTATTAGAATTAGAACTATTATTTTTACATTCTATAGATTATAAGCGACTTAATTAATAACATAACATCTGTAAAACCCTCACACATCACAAATTTATCCATGCTACTTTTAGGGAAAAATACGGCAGTAGTTTCCCTCTTGCCTTCCGCCTATTTAATACGAATAAAAATATTTGAATTTGAAAAAAGAACTGAATATGTTAATTAGATTTTTACGACATTCTAACGTATCGTTCTGGAAAGTGACAAGCATCTAGAAAGTACACCCCCTATTGTATTGTAGTTTTAAACCATATGGTTTGATTGAAATGTTTTAGTACTTATATCCTGTATCAATATTTCACTCACACATCACATCCGACAAAAGGACGAAATAAATCACACAGTCGGTAATGTTATACTCATTGGAATTCTTGAAACTTTCTGTACAAATTGTTCGGCGAATAACATTCCCTGTCGCATGATCGGTATTCCGGAGAAGATTTTTTCAATATTGTAAATATCACAATATTCACAATATTGAAAATGTGGTGTAAGTATCTGGGTATTTTCGTTGTTTTCTTTTTCTACATCACATAGATTACTGTTCAAGTTCAGCTTTAGCTTCCAGTGTTTGTATGGTTAAGTTAATGTACAGTGCTTCTTTTTCTTACTTCCCTTCGGCAATTATCATATTTCCGAATCAAAACAAAACACAGTAACAATACGTAGTTCTAAATTCAAATTTTAATTAACGTTAAAATAAATCTAGTAATCGATGAACATGGAAAATAAAATACGATGATTGCCGAAAATGATTGATTGACGCACTGTACCTACTTATCTATACGTATAACAACCAATCAGTTTTGTTTAACACATACGTGATTGAAATGTATATATTGTATATATATTATATTTATAAATGTTTGTATGTTGTGTGTAATAAAAGACATTCTGATTTGATGATTGATTACCTAACTAGTAAACGACCAGAATTGAAGGCTAGTAGTTTTGTAAGGTACTGTGTACAACGGAGATAACATGTCAATATTAGAATGTAATGAAACAGAAAAATTCGCTCGCTGCGAAAAATCGGCAGATATTGCAGTGCCGTTATTGGGTTCAGTTATGAAATATTGTTATGAAAAATTTCGAGGACGTAAGTAAGACGTACAAAAAATTCGTTTACGATCCTTTTTGATTACAGTTGAGCACACTACATACAAATTCCTAAAATATACTAAGATAGTTTCTTTCGATACAACAAGTGAAATTAAATACTTACTTATCTTAATTGACTGTCAGAATTACTAAGAGCTACAGAAAGGATGACTGCATAAAAAAAAAATAGAAATATGTAATCTCGCGATATCAAAATTTTGACACAGCGGCTTTTTTTTCATACATACTATATACTTACATACTTACACAAGCTCATGACTATGATCTAATTGGGGTGGTCAGAGGTACATCCGTTGCAAGATTATCCAAGTATCCACACATTACCTATTATTCTGTTAAACCAACGTAACAGGTGGTGAGCCCTATCTTTTTTTTTTGACGTGACTTATTGTAGATTTGCCGCAGATGGCATTAACTACTTGGCCGGACAAATGGGGAGCGCTGAATCGCTGCCTATAATAGTCGAGCCAAACACGAAACGAAACCATAGCAAACGCGAAATTGTCATTCCGGGTAAAAATTTTGACCTATTCGTATTTTAAGGTGTGCGTTGCGAGGTTTAGTCTTGGAAAACATGCTTTAACAATAAAGTATAATTGGGTTTTACCAAAAGTGTTACTCAAGAGATTTTCATTTTAAGACAACGAACGATACGCGCCTTGCAACGCTAACGAACCCCAAAGTGCCCGTTAAAAGGATGGTAATAACCACACAAAATTGAAGCACTTTGTCAGTCAAAGAGCAACGTTCAATTACTCTGTAATAGGCGATAATGTTCACGACTACGCTGTAGGTAAAGAAAATCATCTATAACCATTTCCAATACCAATAGATATATACAGGATGTTAGTGACATCGTAACGAATACTGAGGAGGATGATTCAGACCATGATTCTGAGTTGATATCAAGGGGAATTTTCCGTCGCAAAAGTATGAAACGGAAAATAATTAAAAAAAACACTAACATTTTCATGAATTTTCCGACAGGAAAATCCTGTAGGTACTCGTATGGGGTGTAAGTGACATCGTAACGAATACTGAGAGGGATGATTCAGCTCATTATTCTGAGTTAATATCAAGTGGAATTTTCCATCGCAAAAGTATATAATTGAAAATAATTCAAAAAAAAACAAACATAAATTTTGCAAGGGAAATATCCACTTTATGTGAACTTAGAATCATGGTCTGAAACATCCCCCTCAGTATTCGTTACGAATGTCATAAATACCCTGTATAATGTGTACCTACTAAACGAGTGTATATGAAATGGCCATAATCAATGAAATAGAATATTATTCGTTGGCCACGTCATTGTTTGTTTTGCCAGATCAATGAACACAAAACGTTTAACGATATGAGCAACTAAATGCAATATTACTTCATGATATGGCCAAACGTTCATTAATCATAAAATTAGTATCATTATCCACCGGTAGTGGCGCTGGTGTCGATTGTATTCAAAACTTGATAGATTTTATAATCGATGAATCAATGTAATTGTACAATTTTCCCTATCGATTTTATCGATTAGATAAATAATTTTCAACCTAAGAAATGAATCGACTATTCGCATTTTTATTACACCACAGAACGTGGACACTGTCTACGTTAGCAATATGGCCAAAACGTTGATTGAAATATATGACCATTTCATGTTATGGTCGGACACATCATGAGATGATCAATTTTAAGATCTGGCCACGACATATACACTACACATTAGCATCGCATCGCATAGCATCACGTCTGGAGGTGTCTAATATGTACAGTCATGAGCAATATCATGTACCCACTCTGTCGCACTAACATATTTGACATTTATTGAGACTTACAGTTCAATTTTTCAACAAAGTAATGTGACATGGTACTAAAGTGTATACATATTAATACTCGTGACCGTACGCCCACTCCGCGCGAGCTATGTTTATAATAAATCAAGAACATATTCATCTTAATCTACAATGGAGAAGATGGAAAATTAAGGAGCCGTTTTCACTGAATTAGGCAAAGAATCTCATTACTGGGGTATCATCGCAATTTAATTATTTACCTAAGTGGATGAAAACGGCACCTTATTCTTTTTCCACCTAAAGTGATTTCGCTTGAATGCCATTTTCATACGATATTTCAAATAAATTCCGTCGTTGAAGTTTATTTCAAATCCCGGGAATTTCACAATACAATGAAGTGAAATCCAATATTCACGGTGCGTAAGAGTGATTTTCCGGGAAAGTTCCGCTTTTTCCATATCGATGGTTTTTATTGAACTCGTCATGAAGACCGATTTACATTGCACCTTTCACGCCAGTAATACGCCCCGAACGCTCATAGAAGATTCTTAAACACATCGCGTAAGTGCGAACGAGACAGAGAGTCCGCGTGTCCCCCTTACTCTTTAGCTGCTTACGGCGACCAGAGGGGTTGAGGTCGGCGTTCGATACGCATTAGTGCGAGGCGAAGAGTTTTCTATACGTAGTACCTAATATTCTTTATCGTAACAGTACCGGGTCGGCACGGTAGACTCAATGTACGTAGCTAAATCGGAACACGGGTAATAATGGATGTTGAGATTTCCCGGCTAGTAGTTACAAGGCAACATCACATTGAGGATTTCGTAACTGTTATGAAGCTTCTTTTTATGAAATTTTGCTACCTCTGGCCGGCCATTTTATACAAGTTTCTTGTTGTTTCGTGTTGTTGTTTTGTTGTAATGGAGAAATAAGACTTTACGAAAACGAGCGCGAAACCATATCAAACTGCGGGGATTTATTTTATTTTGCCGTTGAAACTTTTAAGATTGTTATAGCGATTCTGAACAACATTAAAAGAAACTGTAGTAAAATTCTATTCCTTTTTTAAATTATACCTCTATTATTCCTAAAATTATATTACCTACTGACATAGTGTGTACTCATTTATCATGGCCGTCAAAATGTAAAAAATACGAGTAGTTAATATTCTAATTACAATTATTGTCGGCTAGATAGGTGGCCCATCTAGTGGGTGGTGATTCACCGCCTGCTCATTGTATCCATGTTTACCAAGATTGATCAAGCAGGCGATATAGTCCCCCATAGCCCCAGTATCCTGATTCACTGCCCTCAACCCAATAGCCCAGTTCTCTTTGATCCCATAATCTGTTATAGTTCTTCATGAACCGGGAATTATCTTCGGGTGCACTCCCATAGTGCACAAAGGGATAATCGCCGGTTGGTGTCACACCACATTTAGATTAAATTGTCTTAGGGACCTCTACGTGTTAGCTTCGGCCTCATGCACGTTTTCCAAAAGTCCGGGAGTCCATAGGCTCGAGATATGGAAACAACATAATATGTAATACTATATCGTTCAAGTAACCTAGGCATAAACAGTCCTCAGTTACCCTTATCTGGCTTTATCCCATTAGGATGCATTTCCACCAAAGATATGTGAAGATAAAGACCAATAGACTAGCTTATTTTTATATGGCTTCATATCTTTGGTAGAAGCGCTACATAAAGGTGCTTTTCGTACAGAGATATGCAGTGCTGCGTTGCTATGGATGCGTTTGATATCCACCAAAAATATTTATTGGTTCATATAGCATAGCACTAGTGGAAACGGATTCAAGTAAGCTATGTTTTTTGTATGGAAGGCTGCGTGCTGTAAATGGTCGCAATTTCAAGAGCAGAGCACCTACAGTAGATCCACGTTCATAGCATAACTAACTCAGCTTAGCAACATTGGAAACGGTCACAGAGTTACGTAGCTTAGCTTCCATGTCCCCGCTGCGTAACTAGAAAATCACCCTTATTCTGGAGTTTGCTTAGCTTATTTGAAGTTATTAACAGGTCAATCTATACGCAATTATCCTGTGATGTCTGACAATTTCGTACCGAAGCGCGCGCAATTATATGCTTCAAACTAGTGTTGTTAGCTCTTTGTAAACTACCTAATAGCATCATAACATAAAGTCCATCCATCCATCGTAAGATAAACTAATTACCCACCCTCAACGAGCTTTCTGTTAGACCCACGTGATAGGTGGTGAGCCGTATCGCCGTCAATAATGGTCGAGTCAAATGTGTTGTGTTGTGTTGTGTAGATAAATTAATCATTGGTGTAAGTCCGGTAATGGGGTTCGAACTGACGCTTCCCGATTGACAAGCAAGCTGGTGTACCACAGGACTACAGTGACTATCCAATTGGATTTAAATATACCTACATAAGTTTAGATTGCAACTTACCTTTAATAATTTCTTGGTCGTCCAATTGTTTTTGCAGCAAAGTTCGGTGGAGTTTGACTGGAGTATCGGCGTAGTAGGTATCATGTGGTTACTTTTACAGCTCGCTTGTCTTGTTACTGCAACAAAGTGATGTAATTAGTGCAAAATACAAATATCGTCACCTTATAGTAAAAACCACATAAGCGCCTTTCACATTCTTACAGGAGGGGGTATGGGGCATACTCCGCTATGCTGCTCTACTGTGGTTGGTGGAGGTGTTTTTATGGCTGATAGAGCGGACCGACTGCAAAGCACGGAACCATCTTACTTCTTCGTACAATCAGATGATCCAAGCCTGCAATGTCCTTCGCAAAACAAAAGAGAGTCTCACAAAGTAATTACGACGATGTCTCCATCGGGAATCGTATCCGGACCTCCAGATCGTGAGCCTAACTCTCTAACCACTGGATCACAGAGCCTCTTAAAAAAACAAAGTAAAAAAATACTAACGTAATGACTGCGTCCCTAATTATATCAGCCCAAGCACTTGTAGTCTGGATTTCAAAATTTGATATTTCAGGAGCCCAATAGTTTTTTATAATATAATGTATAAAGTTCTAGATAAAAGGTTTCAAAAACGAGATAAGAATAAAAAAATATTGCATTGCGAATAACCGATGCGGTGTAGCAACAAAATGCTACATTGAAGGGTCTTCGAATATCAAAGTCTTTAAAAGTTAAATTCTCTTACTGCAAAACAAATTGAGGCTTATACCCTTTGTAAAAGGTTAGCTTTTAATCCTAGTTTTAGTTTAGTAGTTAGTACGGTAACAAACCCGGACTAACCAGTTCGAGTTTAAAGACTAAAGTATTTTTTTTTTAATAAGACATTTAGTGATCCAAGCAAAGTACCATTGAAAACAGATATTGTACAAAAAATGCTATTTCATTTATTTGTAATGAGATGGCTTCTGAAAACAATGCAACAAAGTATAAAATACAATATTCGGTTTTGGATAATTAAATAAATAAAATAAAAAATAAAAAAGTGTTTATTTTTTGTTTTCAAGCAACATAAAGTTATGAGGCAACCCCAGGAAGCAAAGTTAATGCTTGAGTTGGGGATGTCTCGCTCTTACCCTAGTTGTTAACACTAAATAGTTGACATGCAAAGCAAAAATAAATAAAGAATAAAAAAAAACCAAAAAGAAAAAGGTATCAATTAAAATTAACTATAACATGTCTTAAAGCCAATAACAAGACTACCAACCAATGTCTAAAACCCTAACTTATTAACCATGAATGTTTGTTTCTGTGCTTATTCGTATGTGATTGTTCGTATTTGGATGTGGTAGGTATGTAGGGTGTTGTAGGTATGTGGATGAAAGCAAGACACATGAATAATCTATTACTGTCAGGTCCCCATTAAACGACTACGAAAATATGTCCAATATCGATCGTATTGTAAATATCCCCTATTTGGAGTGGATGGTGTTATTCCGAATTTTAAAGGACTGCAATTATTAATTACCTTCGAAAATGTACGAAGTATTTTAAAATCATGATAAATAACCACATAGCACCTTTATATTTGCCCAATACTGGGCACATGCCTCCTCTGGCATTCGGGAGCATGGAGAATACTCTACTACCCTCGCCAAAGATTTTTAACACGAAAGACCTCCGGTAACTGTAGTAACCGGGACCAACGGCTTAACGTGCTTTCCGAAGCATCATCTTACTTTCGGACGATCAGATGATCAGCCTGTAATGTTTTAACCAAACTAGGGTTCACAAAGTGATTTTTGTGATATGTCCCCACCGGGATTCGAACCCGGGACCTCCGGATCGTGAGCCCAACGCTTAACCACTGGACCGCAGAGACCGTCTCTATTGATCGGTAACTTATTGTTCCATTTAGCAACAAAAATGTTGTAAAATAAATAGCACTTACATTGCTGCCTGTTGTAATTATGCTGGATCTCATGCCGCATGCCTCTCCAGAGCTTGGTGACGATTAGAGAGTAAGCAAAGGACATGATGAAGAATGGGATGAGGAGCAACGCGCCATCCAGACCCAAGTTGAAGGTCCGCTCCAGCTCTAAACTCGACCAGACTTCTCTGCACTTGAAGGCTGTGGACAAACAGAAGGATTGTTGAAGTATAAATAAAGATATAAGTACTTACACAAGAAACTTAGTGTGTTTTTTTAACAAAGAACAAGCAGGCGAAAGAATTTCACAATAATTCAAATTATTATATATAAATTATCATTGGTATTTTTACCGGAGCATATAATAGATTATCTTACTTGATTTTATACATTTCATACAACATTTAAAGAATTATGAGAGACAAATATGGTCTAAAAGATGATGGAAATATGGTGTAAGAGATGATGAAGATAATATATTATGTAATGGAAGATTAGGGGTATTAAAATGGTTTGGAACAGGAAGCGGATGTCGAATTGGATTACGAAAACGGCGAGGCGAAGGGTGTAAGTAGGGCTGGCAGAGGCAGACTTAGAAGGACGTACCACCGCCCACAACATAGGTCCAGTGCCGTAGGGCTCCCCAGTGTTCCGGGCAGCCCTCGGCGGAGGGGGAGGCGCTTGACGCGCTCCCATGGGCGCAAGGGCATCCGCCGGCGGGGACGCGGTTGTGTGCAATTGCGTTCCCGTATCCCCGCCACACGGCGGCAAGGAGGAACACCGTTGGGTTTTAGTGGGTATACCGGGTGGCGACACCCGGGGAGTTCCACATAACCACGCCCCCTCCCCCCCACCCGGGCAGCGTGGTATGCGTAACGCATTTCCCAACGTTAAAGAAAAAGAAGGACGTGAGAGAAAAGGAATGATTGGTGATAAAGGAACATAAAATAGTTTGATAAAGGAACATTAAATACTTTATTAATAACACTTATTAAGCACGGCATTGACGGTCAGAACGAAAGACCAGTATGTGCAGAGTTTGTACTCTGCTACAGGTTTACTACGATCTACACCGAACTGGCGTGCGCATGTGTAACAATTGATGAATTTAGAGGAAGCAAAAGACGAAATATGCCAAGATCAAGTATGTACGTAAACTCTCGCCTTTTTTTCCACCGAAGCAAGCAGACACTATGGAATTTCATTTGCTTCGATCGTGGAATACTTCTCTTGCTTCCTCCAAATTCATCAATCATTTCATTTGTCACTTATATGCACATGTATATAATGAAATAATGAATACCATAAGTTATCTTTTATCATTCAGTACCGTTATATAGATTACAGGTTACTTACATAATATGTAATCAGAAATGTACCTATATGTTTAAAGACGCAATTCATACACAACTCAATGCATATTTGAAATTGGAATACTTACATAATATTCACCGTTCTATTGCTTTGATGTATACTGGCATAAGCTCTACAGCTTCATTTGTTTTCACCGAGTAAATTATGTGACGCCTAGGTAGAATACATGAGTCGTTTTGATTGATATATAATAAGTTCTTTCAGGCCAACCTTTACACGCGTGGAAATTTCGAGTTGAAAGGGCAATGCATCAAAAAGGACTTAAAATCTGGAATTTTTGTTTTGCATGGAATAATAATTACTGTCACAGAATTTCGCAAAGAAAGAAAACAAAAGAAAATCGTCCTTGTCTGTTCTGTGATCTTCTTCTATCGTGTGGGTTGTGAGGTGGATTCATCAACCTCAGCAACCCTGGTGTCAGGGTTATTAGTGAGCCGCCAAAGGTCCCTGACATGGCTTATGTAACGATTACTCACTTACATCAGTAAGTAGTTCTGTGATAGTAAGTATTCCATCATCATCATCAACCCATTAACGTCCCCACTGCTGGGGCACGGGCCTTCCCTATCACCTACATAACATTATAGGATGCAATAACTCGTTCAAACAATAAAATACCTTTTCTCTTAGCCACAGGTTTAACTTTACACGGAAATGTTTTAAACGAAGTTCTCTTAAATGGCTGGGAAGGGCATTGTACGTCCTCACACATACTGAGTAACAATTCTTATAAAACACAGCCGTACTAAATAGCTACTCAAAATTAATACACCTAAGGAAAATAAAGAGTCACATTAATAAATTAATTACTAGTGCTGATTAATGTATAAATTCTATTAACGGAATAGCAAATTCAATGAAATCAGTTTCAATAGATTTGGCATAATGATTTGTATTAATTTTACCTCTTGATCTAATTTCGGAGTTAGCTAAATAATAGATCGCGACTATACGAAATGAAACCTGGAGATTGAACAGAACTTCGTATAAAAACTCATTTAAAACAAAACCTCATAACGGCGAAACAGCAATTTCGAGTGTTATTAAAATAACAAGTTTCGCTATAAAACGTATTATAAATGCGAAAGTGTAAAAAAGTGTTTGTTTGTTCGTCTTTCACGGCAAAACACACCAACGAATTGAGGGTTTTTTTTTAAGTGGTGATAGTTGAAGTAGTGGAGAGCGACATAGGCTATTTTGATCTCTTTCTAACCCCGCACCTCCCTAAAATGGGGGGTGGAAGGTTGTATGGAGAATTCCGCAATTTTCGAGGGAGTAAGCTAAAAATTGGTATGCGAATTACTTGTGACTAACAACAAAATCGTGCACCTTTTTTATTGGAAATCTGCTCCCAACTCTTTCAAAGAGGGGGTGAAATTTTATATAGAACTTTTCGCAGTTTTCAAAGTAGAAAGCTAAAATTGGTATATTTGGAAAGGGGAACCATGTTACCCTAAATTTAACGAGCAATTTAATGAGCGAAGTCGCGAGCAAAAGCTAGTAACTTCCGAAATATAGCTACAAATATATTGCAAAGTAGAGCACACAATTTACAATAAATGGCATATTTTGATTACGCTCAGCGAAATCAAAAAGTACTCCAATAATATTGCAATTTATTCACTTTGTCTCTTTTCGACCAAAAATAATTTTCTCATCATTCATTTCGGTCTTTTGTTGATACAGATAGTGACTGTCGGTCACAGCTCACGCTTATATTTTTCGATCCGGTTGAGCAGACGTATGTGGTAGCGATCTAAGAGTTTTCCGTATGAGCAACGAAGAGACATGCAATCTATGAGCTGATCGCCAACCTCCATTAAAAGAAAGGCACGCCAAGAAGAAGAAGGTTGAGCAGAGTAGTCTGCCATAAGACGGCAACACCACAGTTGGTATTGGAGTCCTAAGATCCTAAAGCCTGCTGTCGGTTCGAATACCAGCTCGGATGTCAGCTACCAACCCATCGTCCATAGTTTTTATTTTATACTTCAGCATAGAATAAGGAATAATAATAATAATGGTATTAATTACGTATAGGATGGCAACTCTTCGCTCCCCACCAGCGGCTGAGCTAGGTTTACCTCACCTCGCCTCGGTCTTACTTTAGTCTTCAAATATATGGGTGTCAGACGTCACACACACAGATGCGCGTGTATGATAACGTCAATGTGTAGTAGGTATGTG
This sequence comes from Pectinophora gossypiella, assembly GCF_024362695.1. Taxonomy (NCBI): domain Eukaryota; kingdom Metazoa; phylum Arthropoda; class Insecta; order Lepidoptera; family Gelechiidae; genus Pectinophora; species Pectinophora gossypiella. The sequence goes on along the minus strand of NC_065407.1, from coordinate 5,694,107 downwards.
TTAAACGGTGTGTTTTGTATGAAGTGTCCGAGGGTGTGAATACAGGTCGTCATGATTGAGTGGACACGATCCCGAATTTTACGACATGACCGGGATGAGAAACAGCTGAACTCATTCATGACTTATTCAACTATAGTAACATTATACATCAATAGATTTATCCCAGTACTTTTGAGCTATGAAATGGACAGGACGAAGAAGAAGAGTTATGTTGATAGAACTGTTAAACCGAACTACCTACTGACAGCCAAAACTAATGCCACAAAAAACCCACAGCATCAGGCCTATATCTCCCAAGCGATAGGCAGAGGTTTATAGTATACCCACACCTCGCCAGCTATTTTTATTTCCCATGTAATAGGGGCCGAGCCAATTGCCATCAAATGGCACAAATTCTGGAAACCACGTTATATCAATTATTTATGATTGAAACATGAATTTCAATTCAAATTCAGTCGGAATTTGACTCTACGCTGTAAAGCACACGTTTTCCGAACAGAGTTATCTGAGTTTCTCAGGAAAATGCAGTAGTTCTGTTAATAGAACTATACAATAGAGCAAGGGAGTTAAGGGGATTTCTCTTCGCATTCCAGCAGAGCTGAATGCAGCTTTACGTTCTCCTTTCAACGTAACCCATAATTTGAGCTCAATCTTCAATTTTTTCTAGGAGCATAAAGGTTTGTACTCCACATTTAAGGAAAGGAAAGAAGTAGGCACTTCCTTATAAATATAATGTCAACATCCCACCTGTATTTGATTATCCGTGTCACTGTATGCTCAGATGTAATAAGCATTCCTGCTGTGTCGACATCACTATCTATTACACATTTCTCAGTAAGGACATATACGGAACACGAACCTTTTTTTTGACGTGTCTTATTGTAGATTTGCCGCAGATGGCAACTACTTGGCCGGACAAATGGGGAGCGCTGAAGGCTCTCACCCGGTACAACGTTTAAGACATCAGGCCTGAGGGTGCCCAGTTGGGCGCGAACCTCGGCTCAGGGCGTCGTCTGAGAGGAAAAATATTTGAAAGAATCAATTATGCTCTTAAAGCTGAAAAATATGCCTGTGCCTGGAGATCCCGCTCTTCTATATGAAGGTGGAAAATTATATAAATAGGTGCTAATCTAATTTACATATCCGATAATAAGTAAACATAACTAAAGAAAAAACAAAAGAAATTGTGTAGATTTTTGAGTAGATTTATGACATGTGTAAATGTAAGTATGTGTGTGTGTGTGTGTGTGTGTGTGTGGGTGCGTGCGTGCGTGCGTGCGTGCGTGCATGCGTGCGTGTGTGCGTGCGTGTGTGTGTGTGTGTATGTCAAGTGGAGTAGTATGTGTAATACTAGTGATTTTGTAGTATGTGTAGTTATAATTTAATATAAAATTAGTAATTCTGTGCTGGAGTCAGCACCATTATCTCCCAAACTAAAGTATGCATTAATGTAACTACGCACAACAGTAGTATTTCATATTTCCGTACGATCTGTGACCACTACATTTCACGATAGAATGTCTGATTCAAAAAAATAAAATAAAAAGCATTTATTTCAGGCGATGCCCATAAAAAAGTTACTCACAGACAGCACAATTACATTACACACAGACACATAGACGCACAGCACAAGAAATTAAAAGGTCACGTGGATAGCATTACAGTGCCTCCAAATGGAATTTGTATGTAAAATGTTTGTTTTTGTTATACGTCTCATCCGCTTGAAACTACGTCAGGTTCTCAATCTGTATAGCCGAGGAAAAGGAGCTGCAAGAATAATCTCGGATCTATAGGTACTTATACGCTGCTGTGTTTTATGTGGGTGAGCACGAATTAATTACATTAGACAGAGTGAATAACGAATAATCCATAATGTATGGAGAATAATACAATTAGTTGCTGTGGAGTAAGTACCTACCTAAGCGTGATTCAGTACGGAATAGGTCAACCCTCTGCTGTTAGGTGATTCTTCAAGATAAGATTCGTTGGTGTAATGAATTTGTAGATGAGTTCTGTACCAATATAATATATGCACTGTGTGCATGTCTAAAACAAATGTTAATGTGCCTCGGAGGGGGAATTACAGATACTAGTTCGGAAAAAAATTATGTGGGGAAATCAAAGAGATATGGCTTGAAAACAACTTCTTTTTTCCAATTCAACAATAAAAAAAAAGCATGACGTTTTTCTGGTAGAAAATCTGAATGACATTCGTCGAAAGTGTTGCCATTTTCATAAAAAACAAACTACTATACTAAGGAACAATCTAACGTTACAAAAAAATACTTTTTTATTGAATTTAAATATTTAAATAATTACACGGCCATCCTGTTTATCTGGCGCAGAAATCTTGCATAGTCTCTCGTTTGATAAATTATTCAATGTAAGTTATGTAGTGATTAATGTAGTATGTAGTAAGTAATGGATTCCCCGCGACGTAATCGCTTAATTGATGAAAATTAAGGGAAGGTCTATGCCCTGAAAACGCTTAAAAAGTTAAAGAATTTAATAAGTGAATCAATTTAATTATAATACTAATGTATTTTTAATGTGATTCAAGTGCAATAAAGAGTTTTTGTATTGTATTGTAAGTGGTTACTCATTTTTCCTTTAGGTTCAAAAGGATACCCAGCAATTTATTGTCTTAATTGGTAGAAAGGAATGATTATAAATAATTATCATCCTTCAGCCCTTATCCTACTCTAGGTGCAACATGTATTCCTCATCCATTCATCTCTTACAGTCATCATCTCGGTAATCACACCTTTACACACATATCCTTATTTACACAATATCCATCCATTCGTACTCATAGCTTTCCTCGTCATATGCCTTTCATCCCTCCTTATTATACCATACCAGGCCAACCTGTTGCTCCTCAATTTCTCAGTGACCGGCGCTACTAACGTTTATAAATAATAAGTTTAGTAAAAATAAACTCACACCTATTTTCCACCGGGGTAAGCAGAGACTATGGAATTCCATTCGCTTCGATCCTGATATACTTCTCTTGCTTCGTCTACATTGATCAATCGATACACTCACGCCGGTGGTAGATCGTACCGAACCTTTCCTAAGGTCATCTCCAATTTGGTAAATGTCGCCCTTTTCGATCTTCTTCTGCCAGCCTTACCAGCAAAATTCGTTTTGTATACTGCTTTCGTAATCCTGCTATCCTTCATCCGCTCTAAGCGTCTAAACCAACTCAACATGCTCTTCTCAATCTTAGTCACTATATCGTATTGTACACTGCATCTCTCTCTCTCTTATCTCACGGTTGCTCTGCTAGGCAATTACATATACGCACCACTGCTTTCATACTCTTCTTCAAAATGAGAATGAATAGGTATCTACTAGATAGACGTGCACCAATTTAGGTCAAATTTTCACTTAACATCAAGTATTTATTTATCTAATAATTACAACTATAGTGTATAAGACAATTAAATATAAACTTAAATTATTTATGACCATTTTTTACATTAGGTACTTACTAAGCTTATTAAATATCCGTCATCATCATTATACTAACTTATTATCACAAAACTATAGCCTCTGCGTAAGATTTGATGAAAAGCAAACCAATTTTTAATATAAACAAAAAGGTTCAAATCCTTCTGCGCACAAATTGTTGTTGCCTGTATTAAGCTTATTTTCCTTTCAATAATGGAGTTCTACTTTTGAATATAATATAAGTAAGTATTTAAGTATTATCTGTGGTGGTCAAAACGCGCGACATCAATCTCGGAAGTTGCAAATGTTAGCATTTTGGTTGTGACATTGGCAGCACTAGTTGCCAATAAAAAAAAATACTCAAAAAGAAAAATATAGAGATCGGCGGGATTTTCAACTGTCACGGTGGCTCTTGTATTATTTTTCATCTTGGTTAACATTGTGTAATGCTTTTAGAGCTCTAAATACATGTTTAAAAATAGTAAACAGATACTTCTATTATTTAAAACGCCCCTTCTAGACTTTTACAAAATTGTTGTTCGAGTTAGACTAAATATTTTACGGTACTCAAACACAGACTCGAAATTAGTTTTGGAATTTGTTTATCTTATCATCAACTTTTAAGTTACACTCTATTTTTGAATATTCAAGCTCAATTCTTTGACATTTAACGACGTTCGCCTTGTCTTTCGATTTCGTTTACACATCACGTGCTGAATGATGCGAGTAAAATAACGAGACAAATTATTGTTTGAGAACGTTTCAAAGATTTTCAACGGAATGAACTGAACCTACATATAAGTACATCAACCCGTAGTGCATCGTGGTGTTGTATGTTCCAATAATAAGAAGATAAAAACGGAGACAACCGTTTTCAATCGGCTTTACTATTATTACTTTATTGTTGTGAATTATTTTCGACGGCTGGAAAGGAATGAAATATCAAAGAACAATCAAGAAGGTAAATAGAATCTAGTGTCTCACTTGATATCAAATAAGTTAATTAGACACCGTACTAAAGTGAATACAATGTTAAAGCTTGTGGCCGTACGTAAAAGCTTTACGAGTTACATTTTGTAATGTCATGAATCTTTATGAACCGTTTCGTCTAGTCCAAAGTAGCAGAGGGACTAATAATTAAAGTAGACTATTTTAATTCATTGAAAGGATTCGAAGGACGTAGAGGCGGCAAATCAGCTCGCGACAGTGACATTTCAGGACCTCGATACCGAGCCTAGTCGGTGCGGTGTGGTCGAAGATTTTCCTCAGTCAGCAAGGGTCGATTAATGCTTTCAAATGTAATCCTCTCAGACGACGCCTTGAGTGAAGGCCGCCCAACTAGGCACTCTTAGGCCTGTTGTCTTTTTTTTTAATCGGATGAGAGCCGTCAGCGCTTCACTATTAGTAAATATTTTTTTTAGTAATTTTTAATTTCTTTATTTACAGTAACTTATTACCTGTTGTAAACGCCGCCACCAACCCGCAGTGAAGCAGCTTAGTGAAGTATGATCCATAAACCCTTCGGTTGATTGAGAGAAAGTCTGTTCCTAGCATTGGGTCAAGAGCATTAATATGTATACACTTTGGTACCAGAACACATTAACTTTTTTGACAAATTGAACTGTAAGTCTCACTAATTGTCAAATATGTTAGTGCGAGAGTCCTAAAGTGGGTACATTATATTGCTCATGACTGTAAGTATGTGATCTTATTACATGTTGACATTATTTTTGTAATTTCTAATTATTCGATCCGGCTTCTCTGCGCAAAATATTTACATAATACTTTTTAATCCTTCAATTGGCTGATTGCTATTTAATAATAAGGATTGTACTTTGTTATTTTGTAATTGTCCTTTGTGTTGTATTTATGTACATTAAAGTTTCTTGTATTGTATTGTTTTAGTACCATTTCTACAAAGTCAAGGTCAAAGATAAAAGCCTGTTTCCATCAATCGTTTGTTTCATTTGTTACTTCAACGGGGTGTGTTTTCCCTTACCACTAGATTTTGGGACTATTTCAGGTTGATTGAATGGGGTTTTGTCTAGACAAATGTGGTCTGTCCCTGGCTTTATTGTTTACTCTCCATCTGATGAAATAGCGGTTGAAAGTCTACCTTTTATCCGTCACGCAATACCTATATGGGTCGTTCTTCCTTTTTATCGACAATAAAAAGTCATTTTCTCGATATATCGGATTTAACATCTTTAACATTATAACGGCAATAAATATTTTAAAACATCATAAATAAAGATGGGTCTGCAGAGGACTATTTAGTGTTTCTCTTTATCTTGGTAACATACTTTTCTTTGCAGGCGCATTCCAAAAAATATTGTTTCAGAGTGGCCCTTTTCATAAGAGACAGCATTTCGATTTACCACTCTGTCACAGAATTTTGTGAAAAACAACCAAGCTCCGTTAATCACTTATCGAGGAACCGATTAGTATTTCGCTAGTATTTTGATGACAATGAAAAGATTAAATAAAATTCTAAAACATATAACATATCAGAGCGAAGGACAGATCATTGTCGATAAAGAAGAAGACGACCCATATAACACACGGGTGTTATATGGTCGTTCTTCTTTCGAGAAGTCCGAGAGATTCCAGTGTACTTAGAATACGGATTCTAAGTACACTCGAACCTCTCTCGACCCCGTCTTCAGTTGAGGCGACTTCAAGTTCTTCCTCCAACTCATCTCAAAATCAAAATTTTTCGACGGCGCCTCAACTTTAACTCGAGTTAAATCCAGTGATGCATAACGCCATTAATGTGAGCAGTATATTTTGCTCGCCTCCAGTGAGTAAAGTCCCCAACTCGAGGACGTAACTGTTAACTTCATCATCATCACCAGCCCATTAACGTACCTACTGTTGCGGCACGGGCCTTCCCCATGGATGGATAGGGAGATCGGGCCTTAAACCATCACGCGGGCCCAGTGCGGATTGGTGGTTATTAACAACTGCTAATGCAGCTGGGACCAGCAGTTTAACGTGCCTTCCGAAGCACGGAGGAGCTCGAGATGATAACTTTTTTATGTGGTCACCCATCCTATGACCGGTCTTTGCGAATGTTGTTTAAACTGTTAACTTACAATGCCGAAATTCTCAGCTGTTGCCGAGTCGAGTGGAGGAAGAGCAACTTATACGAATATGGATGTAAATCCTCAAATACACGTTGGTATATTTTATGTGAATGTGTAGAGAAATTGTGGATCGTTTTTTGTGATCCACATTATTTGCGCTGTTTACTCTCCTGTTCGCGTAGGTAGAGTCGCAAATTGTCAAAAGGCTACCACAATGGCAATTGACATCCAGTCTATCATCCATAATACATAAGTGATAAAATAGCTTCTTATTTGTAAATCTTTTTCAAATAAATAAGCATTTAGTTACATAAGTATTATACATAAGTAGAGTCTTCCTTGTAAGTAGCCGTAGTAGGAAATTTATATTGGGAATGACTCGTAACTTCCTGAACGAAAGTAAATATAGAAAAATAAAATATTTTTATAAATAACAAAAAAAAAACCGACTTCTGACGCAAAACTAAAAAGCAATAAATAAATGCGAACAAACATAAAAAAATATACGGTCGAATTGAACCTCCGCCTTTTTTGAAGTCGGTAAAAAGAGTATGCTAGATCTTTACGACATGCTCACGACAATAAGCGCCTGTTTTTCTTTGTTCCCTGTTTTTAATATAAAATATTTGTAATAAAAATCAAGCGATTTTCTAAGGAGCCATAGTTACAAAGAGTTTCAAAAAACTAATTATATTATGTATTCATTCTATGTAATATGAGGATAGATATAATTGGTATCCGATTGTAGTTGTATATTACTAGCAACCACTTTATGTAAACAATAGACTAAGACTGTAACGTTCCCAAATAAAATAAAATAAATAAACATTTTATTTACTCAAAGAATAAAGTCACCAGAGCTGAACGAATTTAATTCTGGGCACTATTTTGAATCATTACTTTTCGTTAATTGTCAATAAAGGCGTCCAGTCTGTTATAGCCGTCCGTGTCTGTGTGTTGTGTGTTGTTGTTGTGTGATGTTATTGTGTGTGTTGTATTGATGTGTGTTACTTTATTCAGATCGACGAATCCACAGGCGCTATCTTATACCCAAAAACTTCTTTTACAATAAGTACATGCAGAAACCATTAACTTGATACTTTCAACTTGGATCGCAGTGGTGTTCCCAATTAAAACTTTTCGCTTAAAAAGCGATTTTTGGATTCAATCGGGTTTTTTGTTGGATGGAATTCCGTTATTTAATACTCTTACTTGTGTGTAACACAAAAATACCTCTAGATACTTTTATTCGCGATAATGCACTTTGTGTGTCGTTGTATGTGATTCATTTACGATTTTCTGTTTTTAATGCGACAAATGGGTATCGAGGAAAACCTCTGTGTTTTAACCGCATCATTCAAACCATCCATGATAGCCCTGAGAACGCGCGATCTAAGTAATAATAATAATAAACGCACTCCATAGGCCTGAGATATGGAAAGGACACAAATAATAATAATAACAAAATTGGTGTCACATCACATTTAGATTAAATTGTCTTAAGGGGCCTCTACGTGTTGGCTTCGGCCCCACGCACGCCTTCCAAAAGTCCGGGACTCCATAGGCCCGAGATATGGAAATGACATACAAATAATAATAATAACAAAATTGGTGTCACATCACATTTAGATTAAATTGTCTTAAGGGGCCTCTACGTGTTGGCTTCGGCCCCACGCACGCCTTCCTTCCGCAACACAGAATTTCAACCCACGCCGATCGATAAGTGTTACGTGTTCGATTCCCGGATCAGGTTCTCAATCACTGAACTCGACTTTGTGAGTTTGAACTCATGTTTGGATCAAAGGTGATTGATATCACTTGGTTTACAGGATTTGTGCCAAGTCGCAAACACAGCTGACGAGGAGTGTATATACAGGGTGTTAGTGACATCGTAACGAAAACTTTGAGGGATGATTCAGGCCATGATTCTTAGTTGATATCAAGTGGAATTTTCCGTCGCAAAAGTATGAAACGGAAAATAATTTAAAAAAACAAATTTTCCGACAGGAAATTCCACTTAATATCAACTCAGAATCATGGTCTGAATCATCCCCCTCAGTATTTGTTACGGTGTCACTAACAACCATACCTACTTGTATGGCTACCTGTATCAATCAATCAATCAATCAATAATACTTTATTGCACAAAAGGACATAAACATACGAATAAAACATAAGCACAATAGGCTGTATGTACTGGTAAGGAGTGTAAGTGACATCGTAACGAATACTGAGGGGGCTGATTTAGCTCATTATTCTGAGTTAATATCAAGTGGAATTTTCAATCGCAAAAGTATAGAATTGAAAATAATTACAAAAAACTAAAAAAAAAATCATGAATTTTGCGACGGAAAATTCCACTTGATATTAACTCAGAATCATGGTCTGAATCATCCCCCTCAGTATTCGTTACGATGTCACTAACACCCTGTATACTATACACTGCCTACTCTATCGGGATACAGGCATGATGCAACGTTTTATGTTTGTTTGATTATGTTTATTTAAACCATGTACTAGAAAAAGATTTTAATTTATAAATAAATAATAAGAAAATTATTCGTTGTATAAAATTGCACATCGTCTGGCGTGCCTTGGGAAATCAACGACAGCATCCCTCGCAGATTGGGCAGTCCTTTTAATACTACAACGAATCTTTGCCAAATATAATAGCTTCCACGCATAATAAATTGTTTATCTATTGCTTTTATTCTATGCTTTAATGTGATAAATGCGAAAGTAATTACTACTCGGTTATTATATCATAATTAAAACACATAATAACGGGTTCTTACCGCGTTTAAAATAGAGATATGAGACTCCCGATATTTCGACACTGTTTCAAGTGCCATGATCACGGGATGACTGATAAGATTGGAGTGGAGTAGGTAGATCCATAATTTTCTACGGGCAGACATATCTGTCTACCGGCGGCTAACGACTTAACGTGCCTTCCGAGGCACGGATCATCGGAATGAAACTAATGAGGATAAAAACTGTACTTACCGTTCCCCCTCATCGGTTGTAGCGTAGACACAATCAGGATAGGCGAGTTGAGGACTATGGAGATCAGCCATACGGTCGCTATCATCTTGTAGGCGTGGCATTGCGTCTGCCATTTTCTGGACTTCAAAGGTCTGCAGATCGCAAAGTAGCGCTCCAGGGAAATAGCTACCAGGGTCCACACGTCCACTGATACTGAGACGGCTGGAACAAAAGAAACACTATAGTATATAAATATATTACAATAAACTCCCAAATAATCAAAAACAACTTGCAGCTACTGTTGATACGACATCCTAACATAGATATGATGAACCTATCGCCCATAACAATAGTCCATCATGTTAGAAAGGGCACAATCCTGAGCATGTCGTAAAATCCGACAGACGAATTGTGCCCTTTCTAACATCACCATCATCATAATCATCTCCCTATTGTTATCCCGTTTTCACAGAGTCCGGTTTTTTAAACCGGACCTGTCAAACTTGAAAATTTGACAGGTCGGTTTTGATTTAATTTAATTTTAGCATTTACCTCAGGAACTCAGGACCATAAAATATTGGATATCACAATAAGTCTCAGAGCTTCGTTAGAAATTGGGTTTTAAAATAGTACAATATCGTTAAAAATTGTGTTTTCAGAGGCATTTGTACGACTTGTAATAACCTCTTCCCCTTTAAGTTATAAAAGAAGGTCAGATGTCAAGGGTTTCTCTAAAAACTAGTCCTTTGGTTGGTAATTGAATCCCGAGAAAACGGAACATTTTTTTCGGAGATTATGATAAACATAGATTTATCTTTAGGTCAGAATATTGTCTGAAGGTCAGAAGGTAATTTGTAATAGCAACTTCAATTGTGTCCTAAGCACACCCTGGACACTTCTACTAAAAAAAAAACATTCTTACCTCACCAAGTAGTGCGAACGAGACAGACTGTCTTCAACGCACGCAGGGGGTGAGGTAAGTACGGTACTAAGCAGATACGAATTGGTGCGGGGGAGTTACTGTTCTATAATAGTATCATTCACTACTCTACTCTACGTCCTAATTAATGAATAGGATGAAGCGACAACCTGACAAGTCAAGAGCCGATCGCCTGCAAGTACATCCTGTATGACGTAATAGAGAACGTAATACCTTTGTCGACTATTACGCACAATATACGGATCCTTCTTATTTTTATTTCCGTTCCTGGCCCGGTAATCATAATAAAATATATTATCTTAGTTAAGTGGGAACGCATAAAATGTTATAGTTAATCCGTCGTAACAAATTAAGGTAAACAAATCTTTGTTAATAATAATATATGGGAAAATGGTTTACGGAAAGTTGGGAATATTCTCGTACTTAAATAATTTACAATTTGTTGTGTTTCACGAAGGTTGCACCGCCGTTCTTATTACATCATCATCTTCCTAGCAGTATCCCGTTTTCCACAGGATCTTCTTACCTAAGCTGAAGATTTGACAGGTCCGGTTTATTACAGAAGCAACTGCCTGTCTGACCTTCCAACCCGCGAAGGGAAAGCCCAATACATGTTTGGTCACATACCTCCGAAAACGCATTTCTCGGGAATGTGGGTTTCCTCACGATGTTGTCCTTCACAGCTGAGCACAATTATGATACAAACATGAATTCGAAAATAAATTCGACAATCATTCGTTTTCAGGGCTGTGATGGATTCGAACCTGCGACCTCAAAGTGAGAGGCAAGCGTTCTACCAACTGGGCTACCTCGGCTCCATACCCGTCGGCCGTCGGTATTACATATAAATGTGAAAATTATCAGTTACCTGTTCGACCCTTAATCGCTTGAATGATTTTAAACGAAATCCAGAGACGGTTTTAGGATATTTTCCAGAGACGAGCTAAGAGTAGGAACCATCCAGAGACGTCCGTCTCTATAAATAAAATAAAACAAAATATAAAATAAAATAATAAATAAAACTCAATTTTGCAATCGGAATTATACTTACTTAGCTTAGAAAAAAACTACTTACCTACTTATTAGGTAAATTTTAATTAAGTGGAAAAGCTTTTTTTCTTCGTATTGAAAAATCTCACTTTAGTCCTAAAGTGTATTTTCTACAAAAACCGACAGAAGTGGGCGAGATATACCTAGCGAGAAAGCAGTTAGATTTTTCAATACGAAGAAAAAAAGCTTTTCCACTTAATTAAAATTTACCTAAAAAGTAGGTAAGTAGTTTTTTTTTAAGCTAAGTAAGTATAATTCCGATTGCAAAATTGAGTTTTATTTATATACATACATCCATAAACTCACGCCTGTTTCCCACCGTGGTAAGCAGAGACTATAGAATTCCAATTTAACAAGAACTTAAAAAAATATTCTTTTTTTTTAATTTTGTTTAACATGTAATTTACTTGATATTGGTCTATAAGTATATGTGTACATAAATTGACGACCTCTGAGGTTCAATGTCAATCAAGACACTTTAACCACTAATCCAAAGGTCCCTGGTTTGATTACCGGTCGGGGCAATTTGGGAGACGAAATTGTGTAGACTGCAATTGGGTAGTTTCCTAGGTCAAAGGTAAATTATGAAATTCTGATCACTAAATAAAGACAGATCTAAAAGTAACAAAAAACGTTTTATTTTTTATATTTAACTTGTTTATGAAAATTAATAAAGAAAAATGGAATAATAAGAGCGACATTTTGTCACTTTTTTCTATGACGTCACAGGTTGCTATTTAATAAGAATTCCATAGCAAATGTTTGTTTTGACTTTTAGTAAAGAGTAACTGATTTGACTAGTTGGAAACTATCCTATTGTCACGAGCTGTTTGCTTTTGTATATGAGGAATTCAGATAAAAACAGTAACACACAACTAGACAATTTGCCGCACTTGTTACTGGAGTCCAAAAACGTAAGTAAAATACCCATAATCCACAGGAATTCATCTTTCTGATCGTTTCATTTTCATTATCACTCCAATTTTATAGCTCTTCAATCACATTATTCAGGTTATAGCGACTAGGATAATAAAATTTAACGTCTTCATGAAACTACACTTTCATTTTCCCACAGTTGAGTTAAAGGGTCATTAACCAACACTCCATGGCCAGGTCGCCGTCGATGGTCGCCAAACAATGATTATATAAATGTATGATAGGTAATTCGTTTCGCGACGTTCATTTCAATGTGAATTGTTTGGCGACATTCCTGGCAGCTTGGGCTTGGTTTCTCGGTGATTTACGGATCATTATACATACCATTGAGCGTTACGTGCCGGGAAGCGGGAATTTATATGAATTTTCAGTAAAAATCCGATCACCTACCAATCTAGAACGTTCCCAGTCGCTAATATATTTACGTATCTCTTTGTATACTGTGATTTAAGCATTTTTCTTTTGATTTTAACAACAAAAATACATACATACATAAACTCACGCCTATTTCACCGGGGTAAGCAGAGACTATAGAATTATATTTGCTTCGATTCTGACACACTTCTCTTGCTTCCTCCACATTCATCAATCGCTTCATACACGCACGCCGGTTCAGAGTAGATCGTACTAAACCTTTTCTAAGGACATAACGACGATGATGATGATGTTAATAACGAGGGACACGAATATTACAGCGATGTTGGCCGTGTCTGGTATGTACCTCTCTTGATTGTGACGCCTATTTCCCACCGGGGTAAGCAGAGACTACAGAATTCTATTTGCTTCGATCCTGACACACTTGATTGCATAATGTTTCTCTTACGCTAACGGCAAAGCTACGCCAATCTTTAGTAACATTAAAATATTGATTTTACCTCCGCCTCAATCAACTGATTTAAGTATGATTATGATTATAATTTTCAATCTGCAAACATGAATACGAAAATATTTTTCGTTTCTAGGTTTCTAGGTTTCGAACCTGCAACCTCACAGTACGAGTCAAGCGATTTTCCCAACTGAGCTACTACGGTCCGGTAATAATTTTCCACTTACCCTGTACAAATGGTATAAGTTTACATAACGCTGCACCAAACAGGAATCTTCTGTAAACTTGTCCAACAATTGTGAAGGGTAGACAAAACACCCCCAAGAGGAAATCTGATATTGCCTGAAACAAAGAAAGAAATAGTGTTAAAACAACCCTAATAATACTTTGAGCGAAGAAATGCTTTCTATCTATGATATCTGAATCTAGAAGTAGGTAATATTGTAACATAATATATTATAAGCTTACTACTACGTATATTCCAATATATCCCTATAGCCAAAGGTACATCCAACGCAAGATGTACAATAATAAAATAGTAATAAAAGGTTCGGGAGCTTAAAGTCCCGAGATATGGAAAGAATATTACACATTATAATAAATATAATATTAAATTACTTATTATAATAATATGTATAATATAACATGTGATGTGTGTGACTTTGTGAATTTATTGAGATATTACATGACATTTCAAAATATTTGTACACTGAAAATGTAATACCTAATAAATAATTATTTTTTTATTGTTAAATTATTAAAATATGTTTATAAAAGAGGTTGGTATCTATTACTTAATAAAATTATTTAATAACAGAATCATTTTATTACACAATATTTTATTTTCAATTTAGCGATTTATAAAGTATTTTATCTATCTATCTATCTATCTATCTATCTATCTATCTATCTATCTATCTATTGTTAAAGTAATAAATTAATAGCAAAACACCTTGAGAAAATGATTTACTCTGAGAATGTCAGTCCAAGGAACTTCAAGATTAAAGTAATGGACATTTCCCTTTACCGTTACCAGCCTCTGACCTTGTCGGACAGATGGGCTTTAAACGGCTAATACTTTTAAGACAACATGCCTGATAGGGCCCAGGTGGGTGTGATCCTCCATTATGTTAGTCGAAGAGGATTAGGCTATGTCTGAAAGAAGGCCTGAAGGGATACGACAGCATGACAGCGATAAGCGCTTTTACATCTGTCGTGTGGGACGTAAGATCAATGAATTAACAACCTTGGCATCAAAGTTGTCATAGAGTCTGTAGAAGCCAAGCTTGTGGCTTATACAGGGCGTTAGTGACACCGTAACGAAAACGGAAGGGGCTAATGAAATATGATCAAGTGGAATGCCATAAAATGTTACACCAATCTCCCGAGTGGTGTATTTTTTTATATTTTGTAATGACTTTCCCCCCGATTCCTGCAGACACCTCCTAATTTTATTTTAAGTTATGCCTGACGTTTTCTAATCCGCCGAAAAGAAAGGGGACGGATGATTGACAGCTTAATTTTAAAATTAATTAGTGAATGAATGAATAACCCGGGCGAATAAAAAAGGCATCTGCAACCAAAACTTGTGTTGACAACTTAATTATGTCGGGTTATTGACCAATGAGAAAAGCTAGAGTACGGCAAGGTGTAAGACAGGGCTGTTCCTTATCTCCACTAATATTTAACATTTCCATAGAGGGTGCCATGAAGGAAATAGCTAAAATCAGTAACGGAATAACAATAAATGGACAGAATATAATTAGTATCAGATTTGCAGACGATATTGCGGCACTGGCCAGTAATAAAGAAGACCTAGAAACCCTACTTAACACAATGAACACAGTTTTTGAAAAATACGACCTTAAAATTAATATAAGTAAAACCAAAATTCTAACAATTTCCAAAACTCCAAAAATAGACAGCCAAATAATTAAGTTAAATAATATCCCGATTGAAAATGTAAAGAACTTTAAGTATCTAGGCAGCATAATAACGAATGACTCAAGATGTACTTTAGACATTAAAACCAGAATAGCAATGGCAAAACAAGCTTTCCATAACAAAGGGTGCATATTCAAGGCTAGGATTGCCAAATCTATCAGAAAAAGATGTGTCAAAACCTTCGTATGGAGTATAGCCCTCTATGGATGTGAAACTTGGACACTGACACAGAAGGACAGAGAGAGACTCGAGGCCTTTGAAATGTGGTGTTGGAGGAGGATGGAAAGAATAAGTTGGACAGAAAGGGTTACAAATGAGGAAGTGCTAGTAAGAGTAAGGGAAAAGAGACAAATACTGAGAATTATTGAGGACAGAAGAGGCAAGATGATTGGACACCTAATAAGACACGACGAATTCATTAAAAACATCATAGAAGGAAAGCTAGAAGGAAAGAGAGGAAGGGGAAGACCAAGAAGAGCTTACATGGAACAGATTAAAGAAAAGGTTAACGTCGTGTCTTATAGGGAAGTCAAGGAATTGGCCTTTGATAGACTGGAATGGAAAATGCTACACCGACAAGAGCGTGGCTCTTAAATTGATGATGATGATTGACCAATGTAAAATTTTATAAGGGTTGTTTAAAATTCCACCTAAAATAATTGACGTGTGTTCCATAATTTTTATGGCTGTCGATTACTCGTCCCTTTCCTTTTTGGCGGATAAGAATATGACAGAGTTACCTAACTTAAAATAAAATTATACGGTGTGTACTGATATCAGCACCATTATATTCGTCGCATCAAGGTATTGAACTAAGTGGGGTCGTTTGTCAAATATCTTGACAATGATTTTGAAAATAAAAGGTTTTAGTTAAAAAGGTTTTAGGTAAAATCCCCCCGGGTGCTTATTCTTAATTACTGTGATGCCATTATCCCCTCCGGACTCGTGGTCACACCAGGTTGTCACACCAGTATGACAAACAGGAATTTTATTCTTGTTTGTCACACCGCTAACAATACAACACCTTTTATCACACCATTGTTAGTGCGGAAAATATCCCTATGATAAAAAATATATCGACATTTGCCATAAGGCATTATATTTGTGCAAAGAGATTAATTATGTTTAATAGCGCATTCTTTTTGTTTATTCCTATCTTCTATCACTGGCGAACTAATGGATTTTTCCATAATTACCAGTTTTTTTTTTATTTGATAATAAGTCATATTATCGCATTAACTACTTGGCCGGACGAATGGGGAGCGCTGAAGGCTCTAACCCGGTACAACATTTAAGACAACAGGCCTGAGGGTGCCCAATTGGGCGCGAACCTCGGCTCAAGGCGTCGTCTGAGAGGAAAAATGTTTGAAAGAATTAATCGATAGTGATAAGTTTCTGTTAAATAAAGTATAAGTTCGTAAATAAAATCAATTTTAATTTATACGCCGATAAACACAGCACTACTTATAATGACAAGTCAGGATAAAAGGTGTAGTATTGTTAGCGGTGTGACAAACAAGAAAAAAATTCCTGTTTGTCATACTGGTGTGACAGCCTGGTGTGACCACGAGTCCGGAACGCCATTATCTTAGGTCAAGGGGAAATACCCTGTAGTGTGAATGATCTGTTTGCAAATATTAAAAATAAAAGTTTACATAAACAGCCTATTACGTCCCACTGCTAGGCACAGGCCTCCCCTCAATCAACCGGAGGGGGTATGGAGCATACTCCACCACGCTGCTCCAATGCGGGTTGGTGGAGGTGTTTTCACGGCTAATAGCCGGGACCAACGGCTTAACGTGCCCTCCGAACACGGCACGGAATCATCTCTCTTTTTCGGACAATCAGGTGTTTCAAGCCTGAAAAGTCCTTATTAAACAAAGGACTGTCTCACAAAGTGATATCGACAATGTCCCCATCGGGAATCCCGGACCTTCCGATCGTGAGCCTAACGCTCTAACCGCTAGACCACGGAGACTGCCTCACTTTATGTCCTCTAGAGGGAGCCACTTTGAATTTAGAGTGACGTCAGCTATAACCACCGGACAATCAAGACGCATCTTGTGACACTTCATTTGTTAAATTCTGTCGGTTGGTTTAGAAGTTAGGTTGGAACAGACGTGCAAACAAACATACATGCATACATAGCGGTCAAGCACATAACCCTCCTTTTTGCGTTGCCCAAGTCGGGTAAAAATACAGTTTTTTTTTGCCTCGATCATGGATAATTGATATCACGTGATTTCCAGGATTTGTTGACCCCCTATTACATAGAACTTAAAACATTGCTGGCGGAGAATGGGTAGGTACACTATACACCTCTGCCTGCTCCTTTGGGGATACAGGCGTGATGCTGTTTATGTTATCTTATTACCCTTAACGGACTCCGTGGTAGAGTGGTTGAGCGTTGGGCTTGCGTATGGAGCGTACTCCACCGAGCTAATCAACTGCGGATTGGTGGATGTGTTTTAGCTAGTAGCCCGGGACCGTTAGTTTAACGTGCCAGCCGAAGCACGGAATCATCAGGTGTTTGGGTTAGTAGCCCGGGATCAGCAGCTTAACGTGCTTTCCGAAGCACGGAATCATCTTAACTAAGACACAAAAATATACCTCTATATATATATATATATATATATACCTCTATAGAAATGAAGTGGGTTTCCTTATTTTATTGTCAATTTGTTTTGAGTGAACAATATATATATATATACAAATAAAATAAGAAAAATAAAATAAGGAAACCCACTTCATTTCTCCTTTGCATCAAGTATGCAAAGAAGAAACAGACAGAATATGCAAAACGAATGGAGCAATTAGACTCGACGTCTTTGAGTTGTTGATCAATCTTTCTTGCCTACGCGCAGATTTCTTATTATAATATTCCTTTAGAATCTCATCTCTGCTATGATTGGAGTAATTACTTATCTCCGGGGTAAAGGAAACAATAATTGAACTCTTTCTACTGGTAATCATTACGAGTGGGCAGAAGTATGCTTCGTGAAGTACGCTCCCCTCCAATTATCGGGAGGAGGTTTTGATGTGACTTGTTGTAAATTTGCCGCAAAAGGGATTAATCACTTGGCCGGGCAAATAGGGAGCGCTAAGGGCTCTCTCATCCGGTATACAATTTAAGACAAGTTGCGTGAGGTTGCCAAGTAGAGCGCGAACTACGGCTCAGGGCATCGTCTGAGGGGATTATATTTGAAAGGAGTCAATTAAGAATTTTGTGTTTCGACTAAACCAATAGAGAGAGGTTATTTAATATTATAAGTATCATAACTAACGGTTTGAGTGTAAATTAAAGAACATTGGAAAACGGTCGAGACGTACTTGAGGAGGTCGGTGGCGCAGCGGTAAACGCGCTCGGTCTGCGATTGTTGAAGTTGAGCAACTTTCGCAAAGGCCGGTCATAGGATGGGTAACCACAAAAAAAAAAAGTTTTCATCTCGAGCTCCTCCGTTCTTCGGAAGGCACGTTAAGCCGTTGTTCCCGGCTGCATTAGCAGTCGTTAATAACCATCAATCCGCACTGGGCCCGCGCGTGATGGCTTAAGGCCCGATCTCCCTATCCATCCATAGGGAAGTCCCGTGCCCCAGCAGTGGGGACATTAATGGGCTGATGATGATGATAGAAAACGGTCAAGGGTGAATCAGAATTTATATTTTATTGGTTTCATAACGTAGGTTATCTGGTTACTGGCTTAAGATTTTTAGTGATACTTATTCGAGTTTAATTAGAAAAAACATAATAAAAAGTAATTTGAATAATTAAAGCAACTTCAAGATTTTAACATTGTATTAGAAAAAAAATATTTCTTACTTTTTATTTGACAGACTTTTAAGCGGTTTTATTGTTTTTTAATTTTACTTTTCATTGAATTTCTTAAATTCGTTCAAATTTCTTTCCCTGATTTTTAAAAGCGTTTAATGAATTTTATTTATGTCGTTGTTTAAAAGCGTTCAAACCGCGGTAGCCCAGTCGGTAGAACGCTTGCCTCTCGCTTTGAAGTCGCTGGTTCAAATCCCAGCAGAGGCCTAAACCAATGTCGAACTTGTTTTCGAATTCATATTTGGATTAAAAATCTTTATCACGTGTTCAGCGGTGAAGGAAAACATCGTGAATAAAAACCGACACAAATAAAAAAACAACCATTTTTACAGTTTCAAGGGGGCGCAAACATAAGTATGATATTATTTTCAGCTTGGTATGTCCGGTCACGAGTACTAATATGTACATACACTTTGAAACCATGTCACATTAACTTTTTTGAGAAATTCAACCGTAAATCTCATTAAATGTCAAATATTATAGTGTGACAGGGTTCTAAAGTGGGTACATGATAATGCTCATGACTGTCCACGCGTTCCCAAAAAATGGGGTCTTGATTGAATACAGTTCATTCAATTGTTTGTGTGGGGTTTTATTACAATTTACCAGCGCTCCCTACAGTGAGACTGTCCTTTGTTTGGTAAGAACTTTGCAGGCTTGAATCACCTGACTGTCCAAAAAAGTAAGATGATTCCGTGCTTTGGAAGGCACGTTAAGTAAAAACACCTCCACCAACCCGCAGTGGATCAGATCCGTCTAGATAAGACACCCTAAGTTATTAAAATTTATCACAGTGCGTTGACTTTTAATAATTTGAAATTAAGTTAAGGTCAAACTTATTAAATTTAATGAATGAAAATCTAAATTTCTTGCATACATTTTCATAAAAGTTTCAGTAAGTACGTACAATTAATGAGGTCATTCATTAGATAAATCTTGAAAGAAAGTTCTTGATAGTACTTTTTATGAGTGGTTTCTTTTTGTTTTAGGTGTAGTAGTTTTTTACTCTACAGATTTTTAAAGTAAAATATTGTTGTTAAAATAAATAAATAAAAATAAAATTAAAATTGTTTATTTCAGGCAATAATATTAATTATACAACACAATTAATACACCCACCCAAAATATCATTATTATTACATAATTTGTCCACTTAAATAATTAATGAATTAAATTGAAATTATTATTAATTGAAATTGTAATAATAATAATAAATAAGTACATGTCAATATCCGGCACAATCAGGCATTCTTTAAATATGTAGTTATATACATAAAGGGGGATTTAATCACAAAGACCTTATGTTCTTGTTATTGTATAAGTATATTGTAAATCAATATCACTTTGATAGAGTATTCTCTCCCGTGATCATAATAGAGAAAACAATATTTTACTGACTTTAATGGTTGCTACGCAAAGGCCTGATCAAAGACTAAGTAATTAGTTTTGTTAATGATTTAGGACGAGAACACATGATGCGTCCTGGCGCCACAAAGTAGAAGTTGGCACCATATAGGGATCCAAGACCTCAACTTAAAGTGTATAGTCATGAGCAATATCATGTACTAACTTTAGAACCATGTCGCATGTCAAACCATGTCGCAATATCATAAATTTGACATTTATTGAGACATACGGTTTAATGTGTAACTCTAGCCATAGAGGCAGCCAATCAGCTCGCGACACCAAACACTTCAGGACCCCGATACCGACCCCGCCGGCGTGGTCGACGATTTCCCTCATTCAGCGCTTATCGCTATCGGCCCACTAGGGTCGATTAATTCTTTCAAATATTTTTCCTCTCAGACGACGCCCTGAGCCGAGGTTTGCGCCCAACCGGGCACCCTCAGGCCTGTTGTCTTAAACGTTGTACCGGGTGAGAGCCTTCAGCGCTCCCCATTTGTCCGGCCAAGTAGTTAATGCCATCTGCGGCAAATCTACAATAAGTCACGTCAAAAAAAAAAAAAGGTTTAATTTGTCAAAAAAGTTAATGTGACATGGTTTCAAAGTGTTTACATATTAGTACTCGTGACCTATTACAATGTGAATTCAAAATGTGATTCTACGCACGCCTTGATGGTGGGCGTGAATAAGTCTGTGACACATAGAAGATTGGATCGTTACATGTGCCAAGTCAGGGGCCTTTGGTGGCTCAATAATAACCCTGACACCAGAGTGATAAGATAGAAAAAGAAAACAGAGAAGATAAAATAAAAAAATATGAAAACTTACCAAATTCAATAAATAAACGTTAGTGACTGTTCTCATTCTTCTGTTGCTAGCTAGGGTTGCGATCACCATGCAGTTTCCTGATATCGACAGTAAGAATATTAGGAAGTAGGGCGGGAGTATGAATCGCCACTCGTACGCGGTACTGGTACTCGCGACGCTAGTATTTCTAACTGCTATCACAGCTGAGACTGTAGTAGCCACATCCCTCATTCGGAGCAAGGAACTGATATTGAACAGGTCTGTCGTGTTTTCATCCATTGTTGCTTCAAGTGTTACCTGTAACAGATTTTTATCATTAGTAATGAAGTCAAACAGCCTGCGTGGTATGTAAGGCTACGCAACGTGTTAAAATTATCGATCGATTCAGTAAAATTTTGTCGAAATCGATAAAAAAAATGTTTCCCTTACATGCTTGGCACGTGATTTTATTCGTATTTTTAAAAAACGACATGACTTATTTGGGTTCGGACAAAATTTTATCACGGTGGGCATGTTAGCCTTACTGGTGGTTATAGCGTTGGGGCACACGATTTGGAGGTCCGGGTTCATTTTCGAAATCACTCTCTGAGGCTGTCATTTATTTAGTAAGGATATTGCACGCTTGAATCATCTGATTTTCCAAAAAAAGTAACATGATTCCGGCCTTAGAAAGGCACATTAAGCCATTGGTCCCGTCTATTAGCCGTAAAAAGCACCTTCATCAATCCGTAGTGTAGCAGCGTTGTGGAGTATGCTCCATATCCCTTCGGTTGATAGGGGGGAGGCCTGTGCCCAACAGGACGTATAAAAGCTGTCTATGTTATGTTTAAGTAATCAAATATATCTAATGTCTTTTATGTACCCCCATGCCATCATCGTCATCATCTGTCTAGCTTTATCCAGTCAGGATTATTGTAACTCGCCAAAAGCCTCTGATATAGTATATTAGCCACTATGTTCTAACTTCGAAAAGTAAGAAAATACTATTTAGGGTTAACGAAAATAGGTACCTTTGTGTGAAGACTAAAATGGAACTACCACTCTCCGTCACATAACCTTGTAAGTATCTCAGAAATAGCAAAGAATAAAAATAAAGTGTCGTGTAGTATGCTGCTGGGGGCAAGTGCCTGTTCATGTAAGGGTTTCTTATAACAATACATTAAAACACTCTGGGCCTTCTAACGCTCTCCAGTTTGTCAAGATGAGTACCTCGTAAATGCTGTACATCAACAACAATAAACAATGGGTTTCGAAAGGAAGCTAAGGCCCGTTGACTGTGGCGACTTTTTGCAGTGATTTGGGGATTTATTTATAAATCGCTCACCTTCGAAAATATATACCCATTTCACGTAGCTCATTAGAACCTGTCATTTGCAAGATGAGACAAGAGTCATTGACAAGTATAGGTACAGTTTCGTACGTGAGTTTTTTTTTAGTTCATTTTCGCTTCGAGGCTGCATCGATGCTAACGCGCGACCGTGTCGGATGACACAGGTTTGACGTTATTTAATCGCGTTTGTATCGCGACTGTATCGGTGCAAACGCGCGACTGCATTGCTACGAGTAGTGTAGTCGCCTAAGTAGCCGTGGACGAGGGGCCAAAGCGATGGCAATGCAAATCAAACTTATTGTATTCCAGCAAGAAGCCCGAATTCACTGGGCCCTGTTTGATAAACATTAAATTTGTAAAATACAATTACATTTTGGCCTAAATTGCTTGCAGTGTGAGCAGTTTAAACAGAAATATTGTGTTGCTTTATCGTGGTGAGGCAATACAAGAGTAAAATTTAATGTATTTTAAATAGGCTCTATTACCTTAGGCTGCATCATCAAAGTTTAAAACCTTCTAGCATAAACATGCTTAAAGATCTTTTTACGTATAAGAACTTTGTTACAATGAGTAAGATGTTTGACCACGTTTATTGGTGACGTAACGTTTTGTATTCTTAAACGCTATACAAATGAACCGTTTTGACGATTCGGTAAATTATAGGTTGTTAGGTTGCCTATTATTGTAAGTTACTATGACAAAACTACCTAATTCTAAATCACTATAATAATTGGGTGCTGCTACTTTGTAACGTAAGTAAAGTGTGTTGTCACACAACACACACTCCATTATTATTGTGATTTACATTTGGTAAGGTTTCTAGGTCAAAGATAAATTATGAAAGATCTGATTACTAATTATAAATACAGATCTAAAGGTGACAAAAAACGTTTCCTTTTTCTATTTACTTAACTTATTTATGAGTTTTAATAAAAATAATGTAACCTGTAAATAAATGTGACCTGACAAATCTTCAGGTTAGGTAAGCGGACCCTGTGAAAAACGGGATAATGCTAGAGAGATGACGATGAATAAAGAAAAATGTTTTTCTATGGCTTCACAGGTTACTTTTTCATACAAATTCCATAGTATTTTGTGTTTTGACATTTAGTAAAAAGTAGTTGATTTGACTAGTTGGAAACTACCTCTATCTCTCTCTCTCTCTCTCTATTTAAGAGCTGCGCTCTTGTCGGTGGAGTAACCGCCATTCCTCTCTTCTTCCCGCCAAAACCTTCACCTCCCGATACGACACGACCTGCACCTTCTCTTTTATTTGTTTCATAAATGTTATCCTAGGTCTACCCCTTCCTCTCTTCCCTTCAATTTTTCCTTCTATAATGTTTGTTATAAATGAATCGTGTCGTATCAGGTGGCCAATCATATTTCCTCTCCGGTTCTCTATAGTCTTCAATATGGTTCTCTTTTCTTCAACTCTTTCCAGCACTTTTTCATTTGACACCATTTCAGTCCAGCTTATACCCTCCATCCTTCGCCAACACCACATCTCAAACGCTTCCAACCTCTCTCTGTGTCATAGTCCACGTTTCACTTCCATAGAGTGCAATGCTCCAAATATATGATTTAATAAACCGTTTCCTTATTTTTAATGATATGTTTTTGGTTTTCAAAATGTATTTTTTCCTGTTAAATGCTTGTTTGGCTATTGCAATTCTGGCAATTGCAATTATTGTGTGCATCTAGAGTCACTATTTACTATACTTCCAAGATATTTGAAACTATCAACTCTTTCTAATATGTTACTATTTCATCCATTTAAACTGAAATGTCAATTAATCAGTTTATTGTAGGCACTATTTGGTAATCCAGCTATTGCACTTTTCCAGACTTCATTAAAACTTCAAAATCTTTTATTCTGGTCACTAGTTGGAAACTACGCTATTCTAAACTGATGCCTTGTTTAAGGTCTACGTCTAATAGCTACTATTATTTGGGTAGCCCTTTGGCTGATTATATATTTATTATTAGCTAGCCATAATTATCAGTATCAATATAATAATAGTATCAAAAGTATCAATCAAAGCGTTTCAGTACCAGTTTCAAGGCAGAATTTATATATAATAGCCTTTCTAAACAAGTTCGTATCTTACACATAGAAAATAAAACCTCTCTTGTCAGCGGGGAAAAAAGTACATGAAGATAAATCGGCAGGAAGATAGATAAAACGGCCTTGGTACAGTCCAATCCATAAGGCCCAATACTCGTGTGTAGGTAAAAAAAAAAATATAGCGGAAATGTGTCACCCGAATCTCGATGTTCTACATTGAATGATACACTGTTCGAGCGGAGACCCCAGCACATCGGGCGCGATTAATCTTAAATGCGTTGCAAAATGCGCGGTGGCAAAATAAATATTGTGTAGCTGCGTAGTTCTTTCCTCGAAGGTCTCATACATTACATCGATTAGATTGTGTCAACACTAGACCACTTAGCCATTACGTCATCTTAACTTACCACGTATCTAACGTACACTCTCAGCAAAATTAAAACTCTTACGCTTGGCTGGAGCAAGCAAGAAGTATTCATTTAATACCACCGCACGGTTAAGAGAGATTAAAACAACTTACGAGTAAAACGCGTCATGCTTATGGGCTCTACCTATCTCATTAGTACGGGCGTGCAACCAACAAAATGTATAAAGTTGTATAAAAGGTACTTCACCTGTAGAGCTAACATGCGCAAGTTGATAAAATGTTGTCACGGTCATTTTAACAGTTCTGATGATATAATTATGTCATTTTGTGGATTGGTGCTAATATGTGAACCTAATAAGTCATTGTTGCGAACTCTTCGTAGGTTTTGTAATCTTTTTATATTATTATGTTTTTTATATTTATTCTTTTTTGACGTTTTGTATATTGATTTTGTTTTACTTCTTGTCGTTTGCTTTTTGGTGACTGGTGAAAATATATTAAATAATTCTCAAAGCTAAGTATCTGTTGTTCCTTCATTTCATTTAGTTATACAGTCCACTTCGTATTCATCAGCTACCACCGTAGCTCACAGTCATGTCGTTCTGTCAAAATACTAACAAAATCACGCATGTTAGGGAAGAAAACAAACTTTCGATTTCGACAAAATTTATTGAATCGATCGATAATTTTGATCACGTGCCACATGTTAGCCCTCCTAGTTGTGCAACCATCATTATTGCCAGCAACCAAATCCCGAATAATTCAAGATGGTGGCGCCACCATGGTGTCCTACTGAGAACGAATCAAAAACATATTTTAAAAACTAACACCTGACTACCGAAAAGTCGCTACAAGAAATTTTTTCTCCTCCGTTTGAATTCAATAAGAACTTTTTAGATAAAATGATGTTCAGGGGGAATAAAAAGAAAAGATTAAGAAAAAATGAAAATTAAAAATGCAATATTGCTCTTTGACATTTTATTTGCATTGCGCACTTATATTCCTATGCACAAAATATGTCAAATTGCAATATTGCTTTTTTAGATGAATTGCTATTGCTAGCCGTGGTCCTATGTCGTAGTAACGGAAATCATAGGACAGAGATCTTCTGAACACTATTTTATGTATTCCAACACTTATCTACTGAATTTAAATGGATAAGAAATATTTTACTATTTTACGAGGGTAAGTACATCCATCGCAAGATGAATTAAGTACCCATACTTCACCAAACTTGCCGTTAGACCTATATGAAATATAGTGAGCCGTATCGCCATTTATAGAGGTCGAGTCAACGGCCTCCGTGATTCAGTGGTTGAGCGTTGGGCTCACGATCCGGAGGTCCCGGGTTCGAATCCCGGTGGGAACATAATCACAAAAATCCCTTTGTGACCCCTAGTTTAGTTAGGACATTACAGACTGATCACCTGATTGTCCAAAAAGTAAGATGTTGCTTGCTTCGGAAGGCAAGTTAAACCATTGGTCGGGACCAACGGTTTAACTACGTACTGATGTAAGTAAGTGACGACTTGATTAATTAACGACTGTTACATGAGCCATGTCAGGGGCCTTCGGCGGCTCAATAATAACCCTGACACCAGAGTTAATGAGGTTGGTAATTCACCTCACAACCCACACGATAGAAGAAAAAGATGGTCGGGTCAACTGTGTTAGTGGAAATTGCAATTAAGATATTTTAATAATTGATTGGTGCACGTCCCTTATTGGGTATCGAACCGGTGTTCCCGTTTGAGAACACACAGGATAATAGTGATGTCTTACTTAGTCATTGTGTTCCAGTGTTTTTAAAGTCTCACCTCGTTGCTTTCAATCTGTTAACAAGCTTACTCACTATTATTTTCAATTATTCTTGCGTAAGTACCTTAACATTATATTTTAAATGGAGGAGGCAAGCGTAAAGCAAAGCTAGTCTTCCTTTGAGTCGATTAAAACTCATTAGAAAAGGCCTATACTTTGTTACGCTCGTACTTTTTTTCTTACGTTCGTTAGTGTTCTATATGATGTGTGCCAAAACTAAAAGGCTACCTCATTATCCTTATAAAGCCTGTGAAATGGCTCACGTACGTATAAAGTATATTTTGGTACAGTGAACACGGTTTCAGTGTAATAATACCTTTGTTTTGATACGCGACCTCGGTGAAGCTTGTTTTTTTAAATCACTATCGTCCCTCATAGCATTATAGGTAGGTTAAAGGTATCATAAGTTGAAGGTACGCCTACCGCAACTATAATTTATCATAATAAATCTATTTATAATGACCGCTACATGATTTATATGAGCGTTAAAGTATATTTCGTGTTATATATAAAAGCGCTGACGTTATTTGTGGGGTCTTCAGTCGTTTCGAACCGCAAGCGGTTCGGACTGCGGTCCGAATCGACGTATTCCAAAAAAATTGTAGGGCGATTCCTACCGCAGTGCGAAACGACCCATTTAAAAGGAGCTCTTAGTTGATTCACAATGTGGTCCGAACCGCTTGCGGTCCGTAATGATGAAATACCCCTTGCGCATAGAGCAACACGGACCTTTGTAGAAAAACATCAGTTCAGTCTTTTCACATAGACAAGACTTCATCCAGGAACACACGTTAATAAACCTTGTATACGTAAACAACGTAGACCACGATATCAAGTTGAATAACAAATTCAGGAACAGCATTTGTCAAGTCTAGAAATAATTATATTTGGGACTGGACGATCAGAAATGGTACCATGAATAAATCTGCTCACGTAGTTACTCGTCAACTAGATCTCCTAGTAAAACGGGCACGAGCTTGATTTACCTCAAGAATATAATGGCCCCGATCAAAAATAAGCTTTAAAATATTAATAATAATAAGTTAATATAAGTGGTATAAATCAAATAAGAGAAATGTCTAACGTAATTATTCCATTCTAAAAAAAAACCTTAAACAGTTGTTCTTTGACGAAGCCTGTGGTGGATGCCTAGTCTTCTTTTGTTTTATTTTTTATTGTAAATTAAAGCAACTTTTTAAAACGGTTATATAAAAATATCCTTCGTGCAAAAATACCAAAGTGATTTTAAAATGAGAACGAAACAAATAAGTATTTATTTTTAAATGTTCCCGAACATTGGTATTGGAAATATTCCCCGAAGCGAATGTGAGGTACTTACTGGGAATAGAAACCCCCGGCATAATATGTCTGGTCGAAATAATGTGTTTAATCGTAGTTCAATCACTGTTTAATCCTCGTGTAATCTGTTACCCGCGTGATGTGGCATAACACTGGCATGCGTCTGATAATTTGTGTGTTGTTGATTTTACGAATAGTTTATAATTAGGGATCAGGGAGATCGGTCGGAGGCTCAAAGTCAGAGGGGGTGATCCTAGGTCCTGGGAACCTGGTCCAACGCCTATCGTCTTAGATTTGCCGCAGGTGGCATTAACCACTTGGCCGGACATATGGGGATCGCTGAAGGCTCACACCCGGTACAACGTTTAAGACAACAGGCCTGAGGGTGTCCAGTTGGGCGCGAACCTCAGCTAAGGGCGTCGTTTGAAAGGAAAAATATTTGAAAGAATTAATCGACCTTAATAAGTCACAAAACAAAAAATTACTAAGGAAATTGTATGAAAAAAGCACACTGTGACGTCATAGAAAAACTTGATAAAATATCGGGCTTATTATTACGTTTATCTTGATTAAAAGTTAAATAGAAAAAAGAAAATGTTTTTTGTTACTTTTCGATCTGTCTTTATTTAGTAATCAAAGCTCCATTCTATTCTATTCTATTCTATTCCATAATTTACCTTGAACCTAGTACAATTTATCGTCTATCAAAATTTAAATTTAGAACTACTTACTTTATTGTTGTTGTTTACACATGTACATAAATACATCTGTAATCACTACACGGTGGACAAATTTATGTCATTAAAACACAATTTATCACGAGACTTGGCATTGGAGTACTCCGATGGATATAAATATTATGCTGATAGATTAGGTACTAGCTCATCGTCTAGAGGCCATCAGTTTCGCGTGACCTTAGAGCCCTGTTTCACCCAAGATAAAAATAAAGTTTAAAAACTTAAACCCGACTACGGAGAAATCTCGATCTAAAAAGTAAGGAACAATAAAATAGGTAGGTATATTTCTCTGAAATTCTTCTGAATTGTAGCATTTAGTAGATAACCGTGAACTCTTACGTTGTTATTAATACAACGTAATCATCGAGTAAATACAAGGTAATCCGCAAAGAAAAGTTAGTAATATGTCATCTCTCTAGCATTATCCCGTTTTTCACAGGGTCCGCTTACCTAACCTGAAAATCTGACGTTCCAACCCGCAAAGGGAATACCAGCCGAATATAGGATAGGTCACATACCTTCGAAAATTTATTTCTCGGGAATGTGGGTTTCCTCACGATGTTTTCCTTCACCGCTGAGCACGCGATAACCATTTATGATCCAAACATAAATTCGAAAACAAATTCGACAATCATTAGTTCAGGTCGGTGCTGGATTTGAACCTGCGACCTCAAAGTGAGAGGAAAGCGTTCTACCAACTAGGCTACCACCGCTCACAAACAGTTAATTATAATGTGCATTATATTAAAAATATGCAAATTAAGCCCTTTCATTTGATACCTAACACAAAAAGAATTCTTCCTTCGTTTATGTCCTTTGAAGGGCGTCACATTGAATTTAGCCTGACGTCACATTGTTTATAGCCATCGGACAATGAAGACGCTTCTAGTGACACCTCATTTGTCAACATCTGACAGGTGGTTTATAAGCTATATTTGAACAGACGTGCATACACACATACATACATAGCGGTCAACCATATAACCCTTCTTTTTCCTTCGCCGCAGTCAAGTAAAAATGTATGCATAAAGAGTACCTACCTCATCTGGAAATTATTATTTCTTGCTGACAACTGAATCCCGAATAAATTTCTGCTGGTCGCGCAAACGGAATCGGGTCCTCGGGGTCAAAAACCAAGTTAGTTTCCAAGACAGATAGTTCATTTTTATTTCCTACCCCGATCCCACCGCAATTTCTAGATTTAAAACCGACTCTGTAACTTAGTTCGGCCGGCTTTTTCCTTTTTTCTTCGGCTAGAGGATACAAATGATCCAATTACTCTGTAAAGGCAGCCAATCAACAGCGTCAGCACAAAGGTCAGTTGTGATATCTACTATATATCACATATACATAGGTATAAACTTCTCTTCTATCGTGTGAGGTGGAGTACCAACCTCATCAACCATGGTGTCAGGGTTACTATTGAGCCGCTAAAGGCCCCTGACATGGCTCATGTAACGACTACTTACTTACATCAGTAAGTAGTAACCGGGACCAACGGCTTAACGTGCCTTCCAAAGCACGGATCATCTTACTTTTTTGGACAATCAGGTGATCAGCCTGTAATGTCCTAACCAAACTAGCGATCACAAAGTGACTTTTGTGATATGTCCCCACCGGGATTCGAACCCGGGACCTCCGGATCGTGAGCCCAACGCTCAACCACTAGACCACGGAGGCCGCTAGGTATAATGAAAGGTAATAAAAAAGCACATATCGACGCCTTACTGAAAACCGCCTGCGACACTTTCCATCAACATTTATAGATTATATATATTATATTTAGTTAGTATTTAGAATAAGTTTTTTATTTATTAAACTATCGATCACATTTTATATTGTTAAATGGTATTCCATAGCTTAATATTCTTGTGGGTGGTGTTTTCCTCTTTTTAGTGTGCAGTCGGTTATTTTTTTTTATAATAATTATATTTTGATTGCGATAGGAACAAAAAATACACCCTGAGAATATTATTATAAATTATTTTATCGGTTGAGAACCCTCTCCCCCACACACACAATAATCAATCTTAAACAGACCATAAGAAATCTAACATTTTATGAATCAAAAGCTTTGAGCTTCGTTTGTGAAAAAAGTAATATGAGGCTGTTGTCGTACGAAGAAGTCGTACAATGATTTGGCTTACGCGGTCTTTGACTTCGATTTCGAGACATACTGAGAATCAAACAAAGGCAGAGGTTAAACGTAACAATATTACCCTTGTTTCCAATCTCCTTGTGTGAATATGTAGTTCGTACCTATCTGATTTTTATTCAATAAGACCCCTAATAAAAGCGAACCGACACTTTGCCAAGTTTGTGATAAACGCAATTAAGTTCGTGTCCCGACTACGATTGCCGTAACTCTTACGGTAGGCGTATACATAATGTTAGTGACAACGTAACGAAAACTTTGTAGGT
The DNA here is from genome assembly GCF_024362695.1 of Pectinophora gossypiella. Classification (NCBI taxonomy): domain Eukaryota; kingdom Metazoa; phylum Arthropoda; class Insecta; order Lepidoptera; family Gelechiidae; genus Pectinophora; species Pectinophora gossypiella. The sequence goes on along the minus strand of NC_065407.1, from coordinate 5,662,811 downwards.
AGAATTCAAATTCAAAAATAACATAGTAATAGGTAACATAGTTACACTTTGAATCGTCAATTTTTACATAACGAACGTCTCATCCGCCTAAATCTACTGCATTTCAGACGTTCATTCACCGTAACGAATACTGAGGGTGATGACGATTCATACCATGATTCTAAGTTGATATCAAGTTAAATTTTGCATCACAAAAGTAAAATAATTAAAAAAAAAAGAATGAAACATGACTTTGCGACGGATAATTCCGCTTGATATTAACTCAGAATCAGGGGCTGAACCACCCCCTTCCATATTCGTCACGATGTTATTAACACCCTATATAACCAAAACGTGCACAGAATTGAATAAGATCCGGCAGGGAACCTTATTTTTGGAAAGTACAATACAATACAATACAATACAAATACACTTTATTGCACCAAAATAAAAAGAAATAATAGTAGTAATAGTACCTACACCACGGCCGTAAAATTATCCATACAAAATGACTCATTAGCAGGGCTCATTACGGCCTCCGTGGTCCAGCGGTTGTGCGTTGGCTCACGATCCGGAGGTCCTGGGCTCGAATCCCGGTGGGGACATATCACAAAAGTCACTTTGTGATCGCTAGTTTGGTTAGGACATTACAGGCTGATCACCTGATTGTCCAAAAAAGTAACATGATCCGTGCTTCGGAGGGCACGTTAAGCCGTTGGTCCCCGGTTACTACTTACTGATGTATGTACGTAGTCGTTACATGTGTCATGTCAGGGGAATATAGCGGCTCAATATTAACCCTGACACCAAGGTTGATGAGGTTGTTAATCCACCTCACAACCCACACGATAGAAGAAGATTAGCAGGGCTAACATACGCAGCGTGATAAATTTATCGATCGATTCAATAAATTTTGTCGAGATCGATAAGGTTTTTTTTTCCCTAACATGAGTGCCATGTGATTTTATTCGTGTTTCAACACAACGACATGACTTATTTGGGGTGTGACAAAATTTTATCACGCTACGCATGTTAGTCCTACTGGCATGCCTACACTTGAATAGCTTAGTTTTTGAATAGGTTAGTTTTTCAACTAGTCTAATTAGACACTTTTTACTGAACGTCAAAGCATGAAATAACTATGGAATTTGTTTGAAAAGCACACTGTGACGTAATAGAAGAACATGATAAAATGTTAGACTTCTTATTACGTTTTCTTGATCAAAATTCATAATATAAAAAGAAAATATTTTTCGTTAGATTTAGATCTGTCTTTATTTAGTAATAAGCATTTCATAATTTATCTTGAACCTAGTACACGACGCAATTGATTTGGCACTATGATGTGACAGTAGTGGTAATAAACGTAGCTATCTATCTGATTTTCTCCTGGTCGTTATTTCTGAAGAGAGCCAGGGTTTTTTTCTGGCAGGTGGGATTGAGTTCCGTGCAATTACCTCACACTACAGCCGTCTTAAGAAGAAAAGTCGTATAAGAAGAAGACTACAGTTGTCTGTCTGCCAACAGGCAGACAGGCAGGCAGGCATAGGCAGGTTATGACCACGGTCACGCCTCCAACAAAATTTCCACCCTAAAGTGAAAGCAGTCCCCGACCAAACAGCGACAGGATTAGCAGAACCTGGTACTCACTGGTCGGGCTAACCTATAAAATGCTACTTAGGTTCTATCACGATCTTGTGACATAGCGAGTAGGCATCGCTACTTCAAAAGCGCACCCCAGATGCCCCTGATGCCGGGCAGCAGCGGTATCAGTACTGGTTGGAGGCCGAGGAAATGGATTCTGGTAGGGCTCTAGCTAGAACATCACCGATTGAGAAATTGGTCGGTGTACTGCGGAACGGAAGGCGATTGAGGCAACCACCGTTCTACATGCCCTACCTATGGAGTAATGAAGACGATTACTCCACCGACAAGAGCGCAGCTCTTAAATAAAGAGAGAGAAAGTGAAAACTATAACCAGAAACATGAAACATGAAACTCAGAATCATGGTCTGAACCATCCCCCTCAGTATTCGTTACGGTGTCACTAACACCCATACCTACTTGTATGGGTACAGTATGTACTTGTGCGGGGTGTAAGTGACATCGTAACGAATACTGAGGGGGATGAAACAGCTGATTATTCATCGCAACAGTATAGAATTGAAAATAATTTAAAAACACTAAAAAAAAACATGAATTTTGCGACGGAAAATTCCACTTGATTTTAACTCAGAATCATGGTCTGAATCAACCCCCTCAGTATTCGTTACGATGTCACTTACACCCAGTATATTACCTAACATGTAGAGTTTGTCACTTAGGGTTTGTATAGTTAGAAGTTTGGTTCTACATGAGATCTGATAACTTTTTAACAAAATAAAATTTTGGCAAAATTTTACACGAAAATGTTTTTGGTGTTTACGTCCATTTGAGAATTGTCAAAATTAAATGACACATTTTAGCAATATCATCAAATCATAACTTTCTAAGGACTGAAATTCTATTATAGGAAATTAAATAATTAACTAACTTTACTATTAATCATCAAATATCACATAATTTGTATCATTAAACTGTAAGTACGTACGTAAACAGCCTATATACGTCCCACTGCTGGGCACAGGCCTCCCCTCAATCAACCGGAGGGGGTATGGAGCATACTCCACCACGCTGCTCCAATGCGGGTTGGTGGAGACTGTAAGTAATTAGGTTTAATTAATTAATCAAAATTGCACCGTAAAATAAATTAAAAACGTGAGCCGTGGGTACTTGTTAACCGAAGTAGTAACAACGTAATATACTGCTTTTCTAACGAAAGTTTTCAAGCTACCAATAAAGAGAATACCAGGAATAGGAGAACTTAGTATGTTATTATACCATTTAAGCGAGGGTCGAGAAAAACCCTGAGATTTATAAAGCTTTGGTGCGCATATTCAATAAAATCTAAGAAGACAAGGGTTCATTCGCTATTAGCGATTCAAAGGTTCAGTTCTCACTATGCGTGCCGAATATAAAACGTCTGGACTCTTATACATACCGCATACGTGGGTCTATTTTATGTCGTGATCTATTGAAGATTTGCCTCGGACCGCATGTGCACATGGCCGAAAAGAGCGCTTCTTGTTTTATTATATGAATTACATACATACATAAACTGCCTATATACGTCCCACTGCTGGGCACAGGCCTCCCCTCAATCAACCGGAGGGGATATGGAGCATACTCCACCACGTTGCTCCACTGCGGGTTGGTGGAGGTGTTTTTACGGCTAATAGCCGGGACCAACGGCTTAACGTGCCCTCCGAAGCATGGAATCATCTTACTTTTTCGGATAATCAGGTGATTCAAGCCTGAAAAGTCCTTACCAAACAAAGGACAGTCGCACAAAGTGATTTCGACAATGTCCCCATCGGGAATCGAACCCGGACCTCCAGATCGTGAGCCTAACGCTCTAACCACTAGACCATGGAGGCTGTTAAATGAATTATTTTCAGTGAAATGCGACAATTTTTCATTCAGTTAGCCATAAAAAAAAAACAATCGAACAAATACTTACATGAAACACTGTTTAATAATATCCACTTTTATTTTTCAAAACGTTTATCAAACGCCATTGAAAATTACTTCAAACTTTACACTTAATATAAACTTCCCAAGTAGCAACCGATTGTCTTAAAAGAGAATTGTAGATATCTTGAAGGCAAGTAGACTAAATCAAGCCCTTGTCTTGGATAAGTCTTATATGTCTCCAAGATATCCCTCAAGATATCTTGAAGACACAGTTTAGTAAAAGTGGGCACATACTTTAACTCTTATACAAGACAGACTTAAGACAACGCTAAGTCAGACTTAAACCCTACTTTAGACAATGTTCTTGCGTATTCTAAACTTAGAATTCTTGTAGTATCACTTAATACCAAGAATGTATACTTGAAGATATCTACAATACTTAGTTAAGACTATAGGATTGAATTGCACTGAGTCAATTGTAACTTAACGAAGTAAAACTTCAGGTCATACTTAAAACGATTTTTACTTCACGCGTCTTTATTTTAGAATATAATGGCGAACATTTACATTAACACAAGAAATGAAGTCTGTAAGAAAATGGCGACTAAAATACTAGTTGTTATTTTAACAAAAGGTTATTCCGCCGTTTCACATACAGGAAATTATAAACGCATGATTGTTTCTCGTGTAAAATCGATAGAAAGTGTTAAAAAACAGAAGGGCCTTGAATATACCAGAAAAATAATAATAAAATTTGTATTGATTATTCAGCAAATAAAAAAAATGGTGACATATGATACAGATAAATTCATTTTCTATTAATATGTGACAGCTGAACGCAGTAATTGTTACTACAACAGAAATATTATATTAATTTACTTCAGTTTTTGACGATAATATTGTCAAAAAAATTACTTGTTTTCGTCCCGTAAGTGCAAAATGGCGTTAAGTAATATTTTTCTAAATGAAGTAAGACTTTAGAAACAATTGATTTCGTAAGAATCAGTTTAGAAAAGTAAAGTCAAGTTGCACTTCATCAAGTACTAGTTAAGATAAATTTTACTTCAATTGTCTAGGAGTATACCCACTTAAGACAAAAAGTATTTAGTGAATTCCTACTTAAAACTCTTATATCTAAAGTTATCCTCTATTTTGATTTAGTGAAGTAATGTCGTAAAATCATGTTTGTTTATTTTGTGCCAGAATTAGCTATGTAACAAGTAACAATTAAAATCGAACGAGCTTTTAAAACGTATGGAAAGTATGTTTGTTTAAGAGGTAAGTTTTTCGACTCGTGGAAGATAAACAATATTGTTATGCTAAGTTCTTACTTGGATAGGAATGTGATTTACTTAATTGTTTAATATTTATCAGAAATGGAACTAACAAACATAAACTCAATTTGCTAATGAGTCTCCGCGCATACATTCTCATAGGTTACCTACATGGTTCGCTGACGCAAAGTAGGTACGATCACCGCGCTTCTAATTGCCAACGGAAACAATGTGATTATTGTAAAAATTTACGAGTGTCCGTTGAATATTGTATATACGAAGAACCCTTGCAATTTGATTAACGTCGTGTGTGTGCGCGGTAGTTTCTAATCCCACCAAAAACATTATTGTTAATAAAGGCGGCCAAATTCCCGATGACTTTTATCAAGCTAAAAACATATTGGAATCGAATCTAATGCTCACTTTAAATGCATTTAACCATACACAAAACTTAAAATATATTTATGATTGTGAATAAAGCTTAGTTAAAAATAGGTACATTTTTAAAATTATTAAAAGAAATAATGAAATGAAAGAAGAAAGAAAAGTATCTAGACACGCGGTAGCGTGTCAAGCCAAGTTCAAGAAATAGAACTGGCGAGCCGCACCGTGTGTAATATTACACGAACCATCTGGAGCCACTTTTGACCCCCTCATAAATCAAAAACTATATCACATAAACGTATCAAATTTGGCTCATATATTGAGACTTGCAACATACATATGTGTTCTAAATTTCATAAGCTTATCTCAAACGGTTACTTAGATATTAATATCCAAAAATCCTCATTTTTATCATTGACTGACTGACCTATAGATCAAAACTCTAACCCAGTTGCAGATGACCTAGAAAGTTAAAATTTGGTATGCAGATAGGTAATTAGATGAATACAAAGGAAAAAAAAACTAGCAACTTTTAAATAATTAGATTCTATTATGAACGCTTAACATAAATACCTAATTAGTGCCTGTACCTAACTATAGATGTAAGAATCAGTAAGTAATCAAAACTCATGACAGCCGGTCTTTTTGTGGTAGGTATGTAGATTAACTTAACATAACATATCACGCCTATATGCCCTATCGGGGTAGGCAGAGCACTAAGTGATCATGGAACCACTTGATGCCACATTCGACAAGTACTATGAGGGTAGGTAAGCAAGTTGGAACATGTGTTTAGCGGTGATAGGTTGTCAGCTTTTCGCCCATGATACAACACAACTCTCAGCCATTTTACTGGCATATATTTTTTTTAACTTAACGTGAATCTTAAACAAGTTTAATAGGTATTCAAATGTTTTATTTTTATAAAGTCGACTTTTAGTTTTGAATTTGTCCTTTTAAAAGGACCCACGCGTTACGAGGATATGTACTTACCTACAAAAAGTAATGATATCCAATCAAAAACATAAATGTGAAATGAGAGCCAAGTTCAATATTATCGTTAGCAAAGTTTTTTAGTTACAAACAAACTCAATTTGCTAACGAGTCACCGCGCATACATTCTCATAGGTACATGGTTCGCTGACGCAAAGTTGGTACCATCACCGCGCTTCTAATTGCCAACGGATACAATGTGATTTTTGTAAAAATTAACGAGTATCCGTTGAATATTGTATACACGAAGAACCCTTGCAATTTGATTAACGACGTGCGTGTGCACGGTAGTTTCTAATTCCACCAAAAACATTATTGTTAAAAATGGCGACCAAGTTCCCGATGACTTTATCAAGCTAAAAAAATATTGGAAGCGAATCTAATGCCCACTTTAAATGCATTTTACCATATACAAAACTTAAAATAGATATGTTTATGATTGTCAATGAAACTTTGTTAAAAATAGGTACATTTTTAAAATTATTAAAAGAAAGAATGAAAGAAGAAAGAAAAGTATTTATTTATTATTAGACTAATAGGTACCTACTTTTAAATTTGAACTTAGCAGGTTTTTAATATAAAACTCGATTTTTCATGGTGTAGTGTTGCCGTGCGCTTAGACTAGGTTAGACTAGTTTAATCATTTTTGAGAAGATTTGTGCGAGACGTAGGTACCTGGGCCGCCACACGCTGGTTCGGAATTGAGAAACAGGAACTTACGATTTTTTTGACAAAATTGAATGATTGTGTTATACTAATCGATAGAAAAAATTGATAGCAATGAAGAAGATATCGCATCGCTAACAAAAACAGTAGGATGTGCATATATCACAGGTTAATTTTCTGTATTTAATTTTCTGCATTCGAAAACCACCAGATCTTTTTATTTTTTGAACTTCGTCCATCTTTCTGCTTGCTTCTATTTCGATTTTATCGTCCAGTGAATAGACTTTTCTTATGTTTTACTTATTGTAGTCAAAAACGAATAAAACAGTCTTGTATAAGAGCAACAAATAATCTTAACTAATCTAATCTCAAAGCTTAGTATTAAAATTGCCTTAAGTATATCTAGGCAATTCATTTTTTACTTTACAAGACTAAACTGATACTTCAGTAAATCAATTTAGTATTAAGTGAGCCTTCAAATAATCTGAGTAAAGTAAAAATATACTTTTAGACTTAACAGTAGGCTGAGATAAGACTAAATAGTTTTGAGAATACTTAACTTGGTTTTGTGTATTCTAAATTATCTAAAGTAGGATTTGTTGAAAACTATATAGTATTAAAGAAGGAAAAGAATTTATGAAGTCCTAATAAGTCCTATTTGATTTGGATAAATCTCACTTTAGCTAAAGTTTAGACATATATGACTTAATCACAATTCTTGTTTGCTACTTGGGTTAGTAAATCTTGTCATTTTTATTTCACAAACACTATTAAACCATGAAAACACTAACTATGCACTTACAGTTTTTCAACTTTCACAATGATTAAACTCTTTATCCACACACTTTTAAAGTACACTAAATTTATATTTATTGACATAAACAAATGCTTTTAACACATCACTTATTTAAATATTTGTTGGGTATTTTTTTTACATTTTTATTAATAATATAATCACTATCGCGAATCGAACGAAACTTTCTCGGCATCCGATACATGCGTAAATGTTGAAAGCTCGCTTTCGACTGAGCTTGGGCTTGGGCAAAGTTTCGAGTGCCAAATACGCATGACCGACAAAGCTCTGGATTTGAATAGAGCTTCCGTCTCCTATACAGCCTTTACAGACTTTTTAACTCACTTGACATGTCACCATCATCCATCATCTAGTTACATAACGTAGTTCCAATATTCGCTATAAGTAGGTAAGTGTTTCATTGGTATCAATATCTTAGTGGTAGATAAGTTTACTCACAAAAACTTGTAATTTCATTAATTTTGAGAAACGAGAAATTATGTTTTCGAGAAAGGACCTAACTAGTAATTAGGCTGGTGTTCCCTCCGGGTTAGAAGATTAGGTTAGGTTAGCTAGATTAATCCGCGTTTCTGTTTACATCGTTAGTTCACATAGGTTTACTCTGTGAAAACAGGATAACGCTGGGGAGATAATTATGACGAGGCCAATAATATTACTGTTACGGACGCCGTGCTAGAATGAGATGGCGCCGTTAGAGAAGGACGGAGCGAGACAGCGCTACTGAAGCGAGACGGTGGCGCTACGATTAGAAGAGCACAGCAAGATTAAATTAATATACGCACATCCCGCTCTTTGCGGATGTAAAAATTGTACCTAAGCTAGCCAAATTGCAGTTCCGATTCAGTTTGAATGCAGTTGACACGACTGCAATAGAACTGCAAACCAAACGGGCAGTCCGATTGCAGTTCAATAGCAGTGTGCCTGCAGTCGTGCTGCCCGTTTGGTTTGCAGTTCTATTGCAGACGTGTCAACTGCATTCAAACTGCACCTGAACTGCACTGCCGTGTCATACGAATCTCTGCTATCTCAAAAAATGCTGTTTTGAGTAAATCGCCTTTGAAGTTTTTTTCAGTTAATCGTCTTTATAGTTCGTATTAAGTGAAATATCTGTCATCAAAATATCAGAAAATATTCTAAAAAGTACTCTGAATAACAGGCACTTTTGATTTTTTTGTTTATTATAATAGTTTTTATTTAAATCGAGTTTAAGAGTTGTGCATGACCACTCTTCCATAGAGATGTGGTCACGCGGTCTGTGCTATATTAAGTTAGCAGAGTTTGGCACATGCAGCCGGTTTGTCATTATAACTTTAATCTATCTATGCTAATTATTAGTTGTAAGAGATGAGCGTTACAAGCTTTCTATAAGGACTGCTTTTTGGGGATGCCCGGGTTGAGTAGAGTAAGTGAAATGGATACAAGGAAAATATTTATATTAAGTAAGTACTTAGTTTAATTTTGATATCTGAAAAATTTGAAATATTAATGTACAAGTTGGGAATTCCTTTTTTTCTACCCTGACATACTTTTATGCTTCGTACACATGCATCAATCAGCAATCAGGAGCTCAGAATTATGTAATTTTATGATTTTAAATAAAATAATCTAAAATACAATTAATGTTTAGAAAAAATATTTGTGAAATATACAATGAAAAAAAAGTGCATGTTTGCAATCATCAATCTCAACGCCATAGCTTAAAAATTTAGGCACAACCTTCGGATCGATTAATTCCTCCTAACAATTTTCATCACTCTGAAATCATTGACACACATGCACTACCCCTTACTAAAAACATCTGTTAAACCCTTACTAAATTCAACCATCCTCAAGGCCAGCACACCACACCCCCTTGGAAAGACCTTCCAGTAGTTCGTCGCAAACAAAATAATGTTTTCGTGTCCAAGAGTCTGCACTGTCGTACCTTCCCACGACTTATTTACTCTTTCTCCACACAATCTGCTAGACTGCATAACTCCCCCTCTCCCGAAAACTTGTCTGCTATGCAAGCTCGAACTGTACCACACACGATGGAAGTTTACACCGGCTCGAAATACACCCGCTGCTCTTTTTGCAGCCACAAGCGTAGAAGAGTCAATCAAGACGATCATTGTTGAAAATGGATCTCCACTCTCAACAAGAATGTACAAGAATGGATCCTGTGAAGTTTGTACTTCAGAGTAGGAATTTGGTTTTCTATTGCGAGGGACAACCCTCGAAGAAAGTAGAAAATAAAACTATAAAAACTGGCCTCCTCCGCCTCCTTCGTCCTCATGCCTCAAAACACAGCATCATATTTCACCCTTAAGACAAACGTCTCAATAAACAGAACCAACGTTCTTGAAAACAACAATCACCACAGCTAGCCCGGGCATGCAAATAGCCTCCTGCACATCCACAGCAAAAACCTCGTCAACAGTAGGTACCTTCATTATTTAGATCGCCCTCTAAACATCTATGGGACTTATTCCACATATCAATCCCGAAGATGTTCAGAAGATGGTCTTAAAATTGAAAGTACTGCCAAAAAAGCTTTTAGCTTAGGATCATATCGAGGGTTGAAAGGCAAATGGGTTTAAGCGACATTTTGTGAACTTTACAGGAGAGCCATTTAAAGTTTTATTTTTTCGAAAAAAATTCATATAAAAAAAACTACTGAATCAAAAGTGTTCAAAATGCTAAGAATTATTTTAAATTAAACGTTGCACAATTCTGTATTTATTTGGTACGAAAAACACATCAGTTATAGATTTTAGAAGTCGCTTAATACAAAATGGCTCAATTGAACTAAATTACAGTTGAAGGAAAAACGGTTGATATCCACTAGAGCCAAATATTGGTTAAAAGCAAAATGCTTTAAGAGACCTCTCACTTATTAGTTTGACTAAAGCTAAATGAGTTAAACGACTTCTTAAAAAAAGAAGACTAGAGGCAAATCAGCTTAACCTCCATAAAAGGTTATATGACAGGGAAGGAAAATATCTTAAGTGACCATCCGCTACTAATTTCAATTGTATGAAATCCAAATATTAGTAAGATCGGAAATAAAGTCGGTCCTTAAGCCGTTTTTCCTGGGAGAGATTTTAGTCGGGCAAGGCATTTACAGATATTTGTACCTTACAATATTAGGAAAAATCACGGCGGATATAATGAGTAAATCGATTTAATTAAGAAACAGGATCTAGAATATAACCATAAAGATTGTTACACATGCTTAATTCGACTTTTTAAGTATATGGTAAACCGCGTATAATGGCGGATGACAGATGACTGTCACCAACTGAATGCGGGCAATAAAAGAAACAAATAGCTTTGAAAAAGACTTAATATGCTTATACTCTGTGCTGAGTTTAATCTCACTATCACAACCTGTTTCCGATTTACTGTATGAAAAAATTAAGATTCCGATTTACTGTATGAAAAATTTTATATGAAAAATTTAAGACCACGTGGCTGGATGCAAGTTTCAAGCACTGGCTCCTACTAGATGGTACGCGGTACTAGGACAGACTGCAGTGAAGTACTGATTGCTCTCATATTAAGAGGCGGCCAGGGGTGGGTAGATCAGCGACTTGTTTGATCAAAATTTCTGTTACATTTGCGCCTAAAACCTCCACTTCGAGCTGGCCATAAGATACCGTCGAAGTTGACAAACAATAACAGAACTCGATCATGCTTTTAAAGCCGAGATACGTCGGACATCGCAGCAGACACATCTGTCGATGAGATAATAATAGTTGATAATAATAATAAATAGATGGTGTTCTTTTGCCGAGCATTTTTATAGCTGTGCTCTGCTCTACCGAAGTTATTGGTTGGTAAACCAGACCGCAAAACTAAGATTGGTGCGATGGTTCTAACGTGAAAATCAGCTCGTGGGGAACTACAGGCGGGCTTTTCTGTCACCATATGTCTCAAAAACAAATGCCAGGTGGAATAAAAATTCAGCTCTATGCTGATTCCTATCAATCCAGTTCCGGTAGATTTTCGACAGCTTCAAGACTGTTTTCGGCCACAAACTTTGAAGAGAGTTTCAATCTACAACAAGGAAAAGACCCAACGCCTCACTGATCAGAAAGACTTATTAGCAGCGCTTTGGACACATTTTAACGATGTCTTAAATCCCAATAGTAATCCCAATAGTGACTTGTTTGTTACAACATATCGGTCCAGTTTGTTACAACAAGGTCGGGGGTTTCGCTTAAGATCTAGCGGCACCCCCGACATTTGAAGAACTTCTTACCGCGCTAAGAAGGATGACGAATACCAACACATCAAAAATACCATCTGAACTGTATAATATGCCTACACATTAATAACTGGTTATACAAACTCATCCTGAAGATATGGGAGTCAGCTGCTGGAATGATTTTAGCCTTCCTCTTTGCGAGTCGATGGCGATCGATATTAAATTTTAGCCTTAACGTTATTCTATCCCGTGATGCAGAAATGGTACTTCCGGAAACCCAATGATGATTTTGTCCGGACAAAGATATGGGGGTACGGTTTTGTTATTAAACAGATTCAGGCCAAAAGGCTTGAACAACATCGGCCTTTGTTATGTGCTGCGTGAGGCTTCACGCGGCTTGTGGATTGCTCTAAAGAAAACAGATTTTCCTGAAAAGTTATGACTTATCCTGATACGACAATATCATGACGACATGATGACGACAGTTTGATTTCAGAACAGAACTTTCAGAACTTTTCAGAGCTATTCGTCGTTACCTACGGCGCGAAACAAGGCTATGTCATAACACATGGAGCCATGGTTCGTAGTCTATTTTCTTTATATATCGCTTCTGTATCACGCATAAGTGGGATAGTCTGTGGAATTGTTATTTATAGCTTAATTGAAATTAAGGCTAAAATGAATAAGATCATTTTTGATCTCTCACGTCTCACATCTATGCGTCAGTTAACCAAACTGGCCGAGGAATGGCCGATTCAATTAAGTCATACACCAGAATATTTATAGTTTTGTGCAAAACCCTTTTAAAATAACCATCCAGAGGATGCTTCGGGGATGTAGCTTCTTCCAATGTTGCTTTAAATGGCGCTGAGCTGGAGGAAGTTTCAAAATTAAAATATTTGGGTTCTCAAATATGAAATGACTCCAAAGTCATCGAAGTTGCCAGCCCGGATAATAGGTGCGGTTGCAGCCTTTGGAAAACGTAAAATATTAGTGTACAAAGTCTCAGCGGCGTACTTGATACGTAACACTTTAAATGTCTAAGGTCCATCCTTCGCATAAAGCGGCAAGATGGTTTTCCAATAACAGAAGTATTACGTCGTTCTGGCATATTCGGAATAGAAGCTCTCATCATAAAACATCACCTACGATGGTGCGGTCACGTCATGCGAATGGATGACAGAAAGGTTTTCTATTTCGAGGTGTCTAGAAGGAACTGTAAACAAGGTGGACAATACCTGCGGTACAAAGACGTACTCAAGCGCAAACATGTGGCTTTCAACATGCCAACTGATAGTTGGGATGAGTGTGTCTGAACCTGGAATAGCGCGTGATATAGTCCTCGAAAATCTTAGTCCAAGACGCCAAATACGGAAAACTCAACGGAAACCTTCCTACAATTACACGGTAAACTCGGCTGGCCAGCTTGATTGTATGCCATGTTACCAGATCTTCAATTCGAAGTTCGGTTCCGCTAGCCACGTCAAAGTCTACCACAACAACGACTTGGGATAGACAAATAGAAGTCACCATCAACGAATACGGCTTGGGTGACATGATGACACGCACACTCCCGGTCTTCCCAATCGTAATTTTTAGCTGTGTGAACCGCCCAACCAGGACCTGCCCATACTTATTTTGATATGTTGAAGTGATGCGGGCACAAGGTTTCATACAAAATTGCGATGACTGAAATGTTAACATTATAACTTTTTTGTTTTGGAAAAACGTTTTAAGTCCTTTCAAAAGAAAATGATAGTTGTTTTATACGACAAAAAATTTAAAAAAATGTAGCATAAATAGCTGAAGTCAAATTCTATGAATATTTTCGGTAAAGGCAAAACAGTTCAAGTGCCAATTTTACTTTTAAACTGTCGAAGGCAAAACGGTTGAAGCGACAATATTTATAAAATCTAGATTAAAGCAAAAAGATTTAAGCGCCAAATCTATTTTCGTTTCGTCTAAGAACAAATGATTTAACCGACTTATCTATAACAAAACACTGTCAGGGAAAACGCTTTAACAGACTTCAAATCATGAAAATGAAAAGACATAACAGCTTATGTGACCGACTCATATCCCGGAATACGACTGATTTGCCACCCGCCCAGAATTTTGTGCATTTTTTTGTCGGTTGAAACACGGGTTTTTAAAAATGTACCCAAAGTGCTAATTGGTTGAAGCGCCAAAAAGTAGCTTCGATTGATCTGAAACCAGGATCAGTCGACGCGGAAAAAATCGCTGATTCCGAATATATATATAAGTCAATTTCGCCCAAAATGTCGCTTAAACCCATTTGGCTTTCAACCCTCGATATGTACAGACTATTGGATGTGGAAACCAATCGTAAAGGATTATTTTTCGAGAAAGGCAGTTCCACTGAATGAAAAGTTTGTATTTTCAGGAAAAGGTAAACAGATATACCGTACTTCGTGGCATAAAGGCAAAGCAGGCTGAAAAGTCCACAATACAGCATCAGCATTCTGTCTCTGTATTGAACAACCCTTGCAACCACAAGAACTTGGCTTTGAATTGTGACAATTATACCTTACAAAAGAAAAATATAGTTCTCTTCTTGGCCATGATGTGATCAATCAACTCGTCCTCACTTGTGACTGCAGAATACACAAAGCTCTTGCACCTGGGACCAAGGTACACCCTCATGGCAGCTGATACAGTTCTCGGTTGCACAGCGAACTCTTGAATTCTCGAGAGTAAAAGAGATTGACGATCTGACAGATTATTACAAAAATCGACAACACAGTCTGTGTTCTCAGTCATCAGTCCACAAAACCTGAATCCGTTTCGCGACAAACCACAAAAACCGCTTCCAAGGGGGTATAATATACCTAGAACCCTTGAAGAAGCCGAACCCAGCAAAGGTTCAACAAATGTTTTCCAAAAAATCGCATTCGGCGAACGAGAATCATCTAGGAACAAAAGCAATAAACAAAATAACCCTGTGCTCATGAACTATTTACGATTGTGATGCTGCAATTGATGATCAAAACTAAAAATAATATTAATAGCGATGATGTTATCGCTTGCTCAGTTATGAAAATCCAGGGTTACATCTATTGCGATTCTTTATTCAACAAGAAAAAGTCGCAAGACCTTATCATCCTTATCACATTTGAGTTTGCTTTCTCACAATAAACAGTTTTCCAGCTCAGTATAGTATCCTTCCATTGCTGGTTCTTGCAAAACTCGATCCTGCGACCAACGGTCCCAGGTAGTATCACTGTTCTAAAGAAGTTTCCCATTCTTATTCAAACCTAAAAATATTTCCCCTTTATGCCTGGTTCAAAGCATTTTGGGTCCTCGACTTCTCTCTGAGATGCAGGAAGTATTTCCTCCCTGGGCGCCGGGTTTGCAAGTACAAAGAATGTCGCGAATCGCTAGGATCACCTTCGTCGTAGTCACGCCTATCTATTGTAACTTCTAGTTAGAAGAGTTAGGCGTGACCCACATGCAAAAAAATCAAGTTAGCAGACTTTGTCAACCTCTGTATCTCAAAAAGTATCAATAAATTTTAAAATGTTTTTACTGAACTATGTAAAGCATAGGATATAAACCCCTTTTGCACTGGTTATTCGTAACTCGACTATTTTAAGATAGCAGACTTGTGCGTGACACGGCAGTGCAATTAGCGGTTGGATTGCAGTTGAAATGCGGTCCGTCTGTCTAGAGCATAAGATGTGTAATATTGGAAAGTTCACGTCAAATAACCCGAAATAAGTATTTTAAAATGCTGATCTAGTAGTAAAACCTATATAAGACCTATTTACTGGTACTATGAGACATAATTGCATCGAATAAAATTACCTGACAAGAATAAGGGTTAAGTGATTGATTTAATTTTTGTATCTATCTATTTTCTCAGCATGATTTGTTATACCCTTATAAATAATGGTGTACTTATAATTTTATTGTTGGTATAATTAGAAATTATTAGGTAAACGGACTAAGATATATAACATACATACCTATATAAATAGCCTATATACGTCCCACTGCTGGGCACAGGCTTCCCCTCAATCAAGCGGATGGTGTATGGAGCATGGTCAACCGCGCTGCTCCACTGTGGGTTGATGGAGGTATTTTTACGGCTTGCCGGGACCAACGGCTTAACATGCCCTCTGAAGCACAGAATCAACTTATTGTTTCATACAAACAGGTGATATCGACAATGTCTCCATCGGGAATCGAACCCGGACCTCCAGATCGTAAGCCTCACGCTCTAACCACTAGACGACGGATAGCAACACAAACAAAAAAAAATCTTTTTTTGACGTCACTAATTAATTAATATTTCGAATTCATGTTTAGATCATAAAATGATTATCACGTGCTAGCGGTGAAGGAAAACATCGTGAGGAAACCCACATTCCCGAGAAATGCATATCGGAGGTATGTGACCTAACCTGTACTGGACTAGTCTGTTTTCCCTTCGCGGGTTGAAAGGTCAGACAGGCAGTCGTTTCTGTAAAAGCCGGACCTGACAAATCTTGAGGTTAGGTAAGCGGTCCATGTGTGAAAAACGGGATAATGTTAGATTTACATTAATTGGACTAATTATATTTAGACTAATTGTATTTGTTAATTGACTATTGTATTGAATTCTCTGCTGTCTTCTGTATTTCTGAATGCATATAACCCGGGTACTTTGAAAGCCCGAGTGAACAGGCACCTTCTAAGCATCGTCAATGCCTCCGGGCAAGTCTGAGGTCGATAGCATACCCATCAAAAGTTAAAAATAAAATAAAATTGTAGATTTACCGCAAATTATGGCATTAACTACTTGCAATTGATGTCTACAGATGGATAATGATGAACCAGCGTGAAATAACTGAGATCAGAGGCCAAGTCTCTCAAACGCGAGAAATTTAATTATTAATTACTACTTATTCGTTCGTTTTTCTGGGACATTGACCAAATGATTTATGTAATGAAGTTGTTTTCCTTGATCAATCAATTGCGTGATTGACTCGTGCTGTGATTATAAACATATTTAGGTATTATCTATTCTTAAGATAATAAACATAAATAAGTAGGTACTGTGAGTTCTTTAGTTACCAATTTACTATGTAAAGGGAAAAAATGTTACGCTAATTTTAAAATCATTAAGAAATCCGTCTTAATTAGCTTTCTTTCTCTATTTTTAGCTCTAAAGTCAGCCGGGTAGCGTTTATTTTAACAATAATCGTGTATTTATTTGACCTTCAAGTAACTTTAAAGGTAGTCTGCTTATCCAAATTGTCGTTGCCAAATACCGTATATAATAAATAAAATTTAATATAATCTGTGGTCATCACTAGAGTAAGTCCTATGGCCTAAAGGTCTTTGTAACCAGTCCAAAAAATTCCAAAAGAGTAAGTCCTACGAGTGTGCGGTTAAGAAACTTAATGAAATAACTTCAATAATGAGGATCACTAACCCCAATCATGTCTATTAGAAGCATAAACTATACAGACAATTTAAAAAAAAATAACAAAATTATATTTCTATCTTATTGGGGCTGAGTAGGCACTTTTCGGGACCACCCACACTTTGACCACATTATTAATATTAAAATTTTAATACAAACTAAGTAAAGGCAAATGTATAAAATGTCATTCAACCTACTGTAGGAGATATTTTTTAAAAATAGTGAAACAATATCATCCGCTTGTAAAGCAAACATATTCAAATCAGTTTTTTACAATAGCATAACGTTACATTTCAAAATATAACAAAAATACCTTATATACTCAATTGCTAGCATTAAGACAATTTGGTGTCATTTGACAGATGCGAAAAAAAATGTACCTATTCTTGTAAGTGTTCACTAACCTTGAAACCGTATGTAGAAATCGTTGGTAGCATGCTAAAAATATACGTTGTACCTAGTTTGAAGCTTGGTCCGTAGAATATTTAGTAGATGCTGATCGTCGAAAATACTATTTTTGGACCGTTTGTACCTAACTCGAGCAAAGTAAAAAGAAGGGTTATGTGTTTTATCGCTATATATGTATGTGTGTGTGTCTGTAACCACCTGACTTCCGAACCACTTGTCAGAGTAGTATTGTTTGGGAAATAGCTGTGGTCGAATGCTGTAGTAAGCAAACTTTTACGTCAGATTGGTATTCGAACATGGCTATCTCCTAAACATCTGCGGCACGATGGATGAGGATGGTATCCCGACGTGCCGGCAGAGTAGTGGGATGATTGGTAATAACGATAGAAAGAAAGAAGAAAGAAAGTTTATTCAGTACAACAAACAAGTAACAATTATAAGTAAGGCTCTAAACTGGCTCCTAAACTAAACCTGTATTTCAGGAGCCAGTGTCTTCCCAAACTGACATACTTCAGTATTATTTGAGGTACAATAATAATACTTTTTACTTAATAACTATGGTAATCAAAATGAAAAATGAAAAATCAAAATAAAATAAAGATACAACAAACAAAGATGTGTGTTGTGTGTGTGTGTGTGTGTGCGTGTGTGTGTGTGTATTATAGGAACCAAAATTGTGGGAGAAAATTCCTTAGAACTAGAAATAAAATGAGTTTGAAATACCATCTAACGGTAGAAGAAAGTTCTCCACCTTTTCAGTATTGACTTCCAAGAGATAGTTTCGCAAAATATTTTTGAGGTTGTGATTGCTAGAAGTTACAATGTTAAGTTTTTTATTAATAATGTTGTACGGTCACGAGCATTAATATGTATACACTTTGGTACCATGTCACATTAACTTTTTTGACAAATTGAACTGTAAGTCTCACTAAATGTCAAATACGTTAGCGCGACAGAGTCCTAAAGTGGGTACATTATATTGCTCATGACATAGACTTATAGAACCTACGTGCGAATGCGGACTTAAAGGTAGGTATCGGGCAAAGAAAGACTCTTTTGTTGGAAGGCAGCAGGGGTGGCACATTTATGCGATGGTACCTTCGAACACACTGGTAGACAAATAGCTTCTTCACTGCGACGATGACAAAATAACCTCTCCACAGACGCTGCATCGCCTGGGACGCAGTTTGATGCTGCGGGGTTGCCCAGAACCTGTGCTACCCTCTCGACCTCACTGGCTGGATCCGCACGAAAGGCAAGCCAATAAGCGCGGAGCCAGGTCAGTTGCAGGTGACTGCCGCATACTACAGGGTAAACCTTACTTACGCCTAATGGAGTCACCAATTCCGTTTTAAATTCAACGGAAATATCCAGTTTATTAACAACATTTCACAAAAAAATTATAACGATTCTTAGATATGAGATCAAATGCAGATTTGGAGGGCACGGCAACAGCTAAACAATTTAATACATTTATGTTGTTCCTATGAAGGTCGGGGATGCAACGAGTCAGTGTAACATTAAAGGAAATGCGGAATAAAATGAGAATTTAGAAATTTAAAATGATTAACGGTCAGAACGAAAGGCCAGTATGTGCAGTTTGTACTCTACTACACATCACTATTCGGAACAATTTCCGATAAATATTTTCTTATTTCATACTTTTAAGAGCGCGATATTGCCATAGTCGAGTTTTACTTTTTAAACTTACAATTTTATCTATCTTTTAATCTAGACTACTTTCATATTCGTTATTGGAAAATATCCTATATCCGTCTATATCAGTGTGCGTGTTTTTATTCAAAAAGTACTTGCCCCAAATGACGTAGGTAGTGTAAAGGACAAAGTTTATTTACCTACGTTTAATAACAGAAGCGATAAAAGTATTTTTTTTGGGTATATATAGAGAAACCAATTTTATTGTATGTTTGATTCACATAAAATATGGTTATGTAAAATATGCTGATAGTGACTTTTTTGTCGGAGAGATTTTTTTTTTCACCAAACGAAACGTTAGGTTATTTATATTGTAATTTATTTGCAGCGCACACCAACATAACTTGCAAATGGTAGATTTTATTCGACTTACTTTTAGCTTAACGTCACATTTTTATTAGTAGGACGGTATTTTACAAAAGCGACTGTTGTTTTGCATGATACCGGTGTCAACACCTGTATCAGGCAAGTTATTTTTTTTTAAATCTGGCGTGACCCTGGTTGACCCTGGTTGCGCCGTCATGGTGTCCTAGTGAGATAGCACCCTAACAGAACCAGCCCACCGCTCATTAGTGTATTGGGGAAGACATAATTCCTGTAGACTGCAATAAATTACGCGTCTTATTTTTTTTAACTTTGATTGGAATTAAAATGTTTCTCTCTCGTACCTTAATGTTTGCAATAAATTGTTGTTTTGCCTCGTTTACTTCACACGTGATAAATGTGACAAAAAACACGTGCTCAACTCTCAACATAAATGGTATTCTTGCTAACTAGCGCCGACTGCCACCGCCGGGACAACGGGAGATAACGGGACATTTATGATTTATCGTAACATTTTTTTCGGGATCAGGCCTTAGCCGAGTTGCAAACGATATTGTGAGAATCGACCGTAACAGTGATAATATGTATGGGATTTATTTATATCACCTAATGGGACACATAATTACGAGTACATCCCAATTTTTTTATCACTAACACTGCCGATTGTTGTGATATCGTTTGCAACTCAGCTTCATGGATCACAAAGGTAATTGAAGTACCTGTATATTCAGGGCTCTATCATGGGTTTGCATAATTACAGTACTGGCTGTAACTACAGTAGTAACGTGCATCGTTTTTCGAATTCAGTAGACACCTCGTTGGTTTGCAACCTTCTGATACGAGACGTTTTATTTAACACGCACAGTTATTTTACAGCCCCTCTGGCGGTCATTAAGGCGATTCTCACACTGCCCCGCATGATGCAGTGTAGCGCATGGATGCGTGTTCTTCCGTTGCTTGTAAGTATCTCCGTTTGTATAGAAAACACGCACAGTCTAACATACAGAAAATGCATCCGTATGAACGCGAGTACGCTGCATCACGCGGGGCAGTGTGAGAATCGCCATATGGAATTTAAATGCATAGTAGAATATGTTACTGCCTGTTACACCTCACTGATGCCAACACCTTTCTTTTTTGACGTGACTTATTGTAGCTGCTGCTGAAGGCTCTCACCCGGTACAACGTTTAAGACTACAGCCTGGTGCCCAGTTGGGCGCAAGCCTCGGCTGGGGGCGTCTGAGAGGAAAAATATTTGAAAGAATTAATCGACCCTAGTGGGTCGATAGCGATAAGCGCTGAATGAGGGAAATCGTCATCCACGCCGGCGGGGTCGGTATCGGGGTCCTGAAGTCTTTGGTGTCGCGAGCCGATTGGCTGCCTCTATGGCTAGAGTAATGCCACCACCACTATTGTAATCAACGTTTTGCGTAAACCCATACAGCCACAGCTGATAAAAATAACGTCTTGTATTTAAAGGTCCCGATTGACGTATCAGTAGTTAGTGTGTCAACACTTGCCTATTATCTATAATGGCTCTTTTGTACACACAAAATAATAGATGTTTACATATTACGAGAACTTATATATAAGTAATTCACTCTGTTTCGTGACTCAACTATGATAATTAAAGCATTGGTAAAACTACATAATAGAGATAGGTTGATTTTAATACAAATACAAGAATTGTATTACACTTGTCGTTGCCCGCGACTATGTTAGTATGAATCTTTACTTTCTGAGAGGTTCAAATTGAAACTCTACAAGTAGTAGTAGTAAGTAGTAAGTACCCATTTTTTTGAGCCCTTTGTTCATAATTATTTTTTTTAGTCCCAGTGGTATGAATTGCATTAATATATTATAAATTGCATTATAGTATAAATACACTTGAATTATAAAAGAATAGTTTCCAACTAGTCAGATTAGTTACTTTTTACGAAACGCCAAAACACGAAATGACTATGGAATTTGTATGAAAAAGCAACCTAACAAAACGTGACAAAGTGTCGCACTTATTATCAAACTTTACTAAAACTCGTAAATTAGTTAAATAGAAAAAAGAAAACGTTTTTTTGTCACGTGCCTTTATTTAATAATCAGAATTTTATGATTTATCTTTGACCTAGGAAACTACCCAATTATAATCTACTCACATTTAGAAAACAGATTTAACCATGCAAATCGCGTCTGATAGCGCGTGAATGATGTTTTTTGACCGTAAAATAAAGATGCTACAATGTCACATAATAAGGAAAATATACCTAGGCACGTATGTGATATATATCTTAACATACAGACAACAATACTCATGTCCTTAATCCCCTGCCGTAATAGCCAGAACCAGAATAAAACCCACATGACATACATGAGCCATATCAGGTGCCTTTGGCGGCTCAATCATAACCCTGACACCAGGGTTGATGAGGCTGGTATTCCACCTCACAACCCACACGATAAGAAGAATTGGTGTTGACGTTCCCACATGGATATAAAAAAGAATTTTGTTTTTGGGTAGGCATTGTGTTGTACTTGTTATTTTATTAAAAATAAATGTATTTTCTGAGCTTATGAATGTGTTTATGGTCAAAGAAGGCACGCAATATTTCCTCGTTTACCCTTGTAAACTATAATTCCCAATATATCAGCTAGATGTTATGCAAAATAGATATAATTCTGTTTTAATAAAAAAGTTAGGAACAACAAAGTTCATAAAAAAAATCATTTTCGTAGCTGGTTATGAAACACGGTTACAAAAACGACAAGTAAATTCCATTATCGTAACTGGTTATCAAGAAAGAAAAAAAAACCATGTTCGTATCTGATTACCAAAGGTCAGTTACGAACGTGGATTAAAGGGAGAAGCTTATTGCAATAGATACCTCTAGTAATTGTACATTGAGTTACAAGGAGCATAAATTCT
Organism: Pectinophora gossypiella; assembly: GCF_024362695.1. Taxonomy (NCBI): domain Eukaryota; kingdom Metazoa; phylum Arthropoda; class Insecta; order Lepidoptera; family Gelechiidae; genus Pectinophora; species Pectinophora gossypiella. Next base: position 5,640,203 of record NC_065407.1, on the reverse strand, counting down.
TTAGTCGGTTTTTGGTGGGATTACAAACAGCTGAACGCATTCTATAATAATATACATACATACATAAACTCAAGGCTGTTTACCACCGGAATTCTATAAACTATAAAGTCTGTATAATACAAAACCACAAGGGAATTAATTAAATTCATTTGTATTCATCAACACTAAGCATGTTTCATAAACTATTCCGTTGGTAACTAGAATGTTTATGCATTACGAACAAAAGAAAGCCGTTTATTTTCAATGGGCCATTAACCTAGGAAATTAGTCTAAATAAAACGAATGATCTGGTAAGCACCTCCTTACCATTGTGCGAATAATATTATATAAATTAATATTAAGTTATAAGAACTTATTATCATAATATCCGGCCAAACTTTATACATCCATAGTGTAACAACGCAATTTTTCCTTGTTATAACGTCGTTGAGCGATTCTAATCTTGAGATAATAGTACAATTTACAATAAGTTCATTGTCAGGTGACTAACAATCGAGTGTCGTGCCGGATTATTTATATAAAGCTAGGATCTACTGTGAATGGTATCTATTCCTCCGCTAGAGCTCATCCAAAGCGGTAGTTCCTAAGTAGACACACCACCATTGTCGTATTCGCAATGGCGGAAATAATTAATAAGTTGTGCACCATCATACTCATAGTTCGCTATGTAACAGCAGAAGTAAATGAACGCTACTACCCGCGCTACCATTTAGCACCACCGCACGGATGGATGAACGATCCCAATGGATTTAGCATATATAAAAACGACTACCACCTCTTCTATCAATACAACCCAAACTCCAGCTTAGAACCTGGCATTGCTCACTGGGGACATGCTAAGAGTAAGGACCTTTTCCACTGGGAACATCTTCCCATTGCGATGTATCCAGACCAGGATTATGACAAATCAGGAGTGTTTTCTGGAAGTGCTGTAGTTGACGCCGACAACTTGATCTTGCTATATACTGGCAATGTGAACCATCCAGGAGAAGATCCTGACCATGAACAGCACCAAGCTTTGGCATCAAGCAGCGATGGAGTAAACTTTACAAAATATAGCAACAATCCAGTCATTCAAGGTGAAGAACATCAGCCAAACTTCAGAGATCCAAAAGTCTGGAAACACAATGATACGTATTACATGGTTCTAGGAAATTCCTTCCAGAATAATACTTTGGGTCGAGCTCTTCTTTATGCGTCAAAAGATTTGATATCCTGGAAACAAGTGTCGATTTTAGATGAATCTGATGGATCTCTTGGTTACATGTGGGAATGCCCAGATTTCTTCGATCTACGAGGCCGGTATGTTTTACTTTTCTCACCGCAAGGTATTAAACCTCAGGGTGATAAGTACAAAAATTTATATCAGACCGGATACATTGTTGGAGATTTTGATTACAAAACAAATTTGTTTACTCCCGTAACTGAGTTTAGAGAGTTAGATCACGGACATGACTTTTACGCTACACAAACAATTGTTGACAAGTCGCATCGCAGGATAATGGTCGCTTGGTTTGATATGTGGGAACAGAATTATCCCGAGAGGACTGATGGCTTTACTGGATTTATGACTATACCACGTGTTTTGTCCCTAACAAGAGACGGACGTCTTATACAAAAACCTGTGAAAGAAATCGGTACAGCGAGGGGTAAGCTGTTACGTTCTGGTAAAGCTGATAGGGGTGCGGCTGTAACTTTGACTGATAAAGCTGGTGAAATCAAAATAAAGGCTGAAGGTAACAAAGATTTAGAAGTGATAATTGAAGCATCAAATGCTACTGTAACGTTGTCTTACAATTATACCGATGGAAGAGTGTCATTAGACCGTGGTGGTGCTGATGGTCTGCGTCGTACTAAGTGGCGCCCGCGTGGCAAGCTCCGCTGGTTAATTTATGTAGACGCTAGTTCAGTGGAATTGTTCTGCGGTGATGGAGAAGTGACCTTCTCCAGCAGATTCTTCCCCGATGGACCGACAGCGGTACGCTTGGGTGATGAAAGTGATGTACAAGAATTTGTCGTAAATGCCATGAAGCGTACAGTTCTTAAACCTCCCAAGGGTAATTGAAGAAAATTATGATTACCCACCTTGTTGTAGTACCACGACAGCTGTATTTATTTATTATATTTTTACTAAGTATTTTAAAGACAGTTTTCGTTAATTGTTTGGCAAACACAGTGAGATATTTTTAGTCAAATTATTACTTCGTCGTACAAGAATGTTATTGATTGTGTATTATTTGAGTAATCTACGAATAAATAGTAATTATGAGTAATAAATTCTGTTAAGAAATAAATTATAACAATGAAGCTCTAAAAATAATGTGACACTCTATATTGACGAGTCTTTGAGTTTGAACCGAGGTTGCAACCAAAATAAATTAAGAATGTAATTTCAAGTTTATGTTTCATACATTATTTGATAATCATGATTAATGATACTGCGATGAAGGAAAAACGTGACGGAGACGCCCGCCCAGAAAAATATAATGTGACTTATGCTGTCAATGGTGAGATGACAGTCGGCTGTTTAAAAACTAGTAGACTATACTATGCCAGTAACCTTAACAAGGGCCATTGGCGACTCCTTAATAACCTTGACATTAGAATTGATCCCACACACACGTGAAAGAAGGAGATGCAGTAACGGGTAACTGATCACAGCCACCGGGCGGTGGCCAGTTAGTTAACATGATTTTTCATAGGTATATTTTGTTCTAACTCGCTGTATGCGGTGTGGCTGGTGGCGAGCACTAGCTACATCAGCGTGCACAACTCGCCACTTGTGATCATTACATGTCACACAATTCCTCAAGTGTTCCACCCACCGTGCGGTTACCTTTCAAAAGAAAGACGTGACTTTTTGTAGATTTGCCGCAGATGGCATTAACGACAAATGGCGAGCGCTGAGCGCTCTAACCCGATACAAAATTTAAGACAACTGGTCTGAGAGTGCCCAGTTGTACGCGAACCTGCGTACAACTGGGGCTTAGGGCGTCGTCTAAGAGGAGAATTATATTTGAAATAATTAATTAGCTAGGCGATAAACGCCGAATGAGGGAAAACGTCGATCACGCCGGCGTGGTCGGTATCGGGTTCTGAAGTGTTTATTGGGGCGCCGATACTTTTCAGTGCGGTTAACTGTTAGGCGTCCTACTATTACATTCTTCTTCATTCTTACATTTTTTATTCTTACTTATAGCATCTCCTTGCATAAAGTTCTTATGGTAGGACCCCGGCAGCTACAAGCGGGTTATAATATGTGGCAGCTTTCGGACACCGGTGGCTGTCAAGCGTTTCTGCCTCTCTGTTATAAATCTGTTATGGATGATGCCTGTAAAACGGCTACAAATAAGAATAGTTATGTTTAAGTAGCAAATGTATCTTTTACGTTATTTTTGCTTCTAATTAGAAATTATATATGACGTGTATTTTAAGGTCTGTAGTAAATGTTTCCATAAGAACAGTTACAGCGGGGTTTCACGTGTCTGGGAGCTTAAAATTATGTCTTAAATTTAACTGAAAGTACATCAGGAGTCTTCCGAATCGTACAAAAGTGAACCTTATCTGTTACGTGATAGTTTTACGTGAGGTTATTTGAATACGTTTTAGTAGACGAAACCCATTTGCATTTATAATTACGGAATCATCTTATTTTCAAAATATCTTGATTCAGCCCGCAATTTGTCCTAATTAAACTATGGTCGGTCCCACAAAATGAAATCGCCAGACATCGAACAGGGTGGAGAACTTCTATTCAGGCCACCGAGAATGTGAATAGGCCGTTCTATCACCTCTTATGTGTATTTGCAGGCGTCAGGTTTCCCATATAATTTTGTATGAAAGTATAAATTGTTCTGTAATCGAGCGTACCATAGCTATAATTAATCTGTACAAATGATTCTTTGAAAAATACAGACATTCAAATCTAAATTTAAAATATTTATTTCGGAAACTAGTCCATATTATGTTAATAACAGAAAGCTTAATTTTATTAGTAACAGATTAAAAATAAAATAACATAATTTATTTAATTTTTAGTAGGAAACAACAATTTATTGATATTTAATATAACAAGCTCTCTTAACGTTAATAAATTGATTAATTAACTTTATTTCGAACAATAATTTATAATATTATTAACAGCAATAAAGACTCGTTTAAAAAAGTAAAAAAATTATAATTAATGCAATAGAGAATTGCCATTCATCTACAGATCAACTAGGTATATCAATTTATTTGATTGTGGCCCATGGGAATGTTAGGTTTAGGCATTGTGCGTTTTATGTCATGCACAGTGAACTCTTTTGCTTTGCTCCGATCCCCCAGCCGCACCGAAATCGGTCCATCGGGGAAAAATCTACTAGATAAGGTTACTTCCCCTACACCGCAGAACAATTCCACTGAACTAGCGTCCACATAAATCAACCAACGGAGCCTACCATGCGGACGCCACTTGGTACGACGCACACCATCAACACCACCACGATCTAAAGATACCCTTCCATGAATAGAGTTGTAAATCAACTTCACAGTTACATTTGACGACTCAATTATTACTTCCAGACTCTTATGACCAGAAGCCTTTATATAGATTTCACCAGCTTTATTAGTCAATGTCGCAGTCGTACCTTTATCAGCTTTGCCTGAACGTATCAACTTGCCCTTCATTCCTGTGATCTCCTTGACAGGCTTCTGTACTAAACGTCCCTGTTTTGTAAGAGACAAAACGCGTGGAATAGTCATAAAACCAGTAAAGCCATCAGCCCCCTCGGGATAATTTCCTCCCCACATATCAAACCAGGCAATCATTATTCTGCGATTATTCTTGTCAACCATAGTTTGTGCAGCATAGAAATCATGGCCATAATCTAATTGCCTGAACTCAGTAACTGGAGTAAATATGTTAGTTTTGTAATCGAATTCTCCAACGACATATCCGGTTTGAAATTCGTTTTTGTACTTGTCACCTTGAGGTTTAAAGCCATGCGATGAGAAAAGTAAAACAAAAGCACCTTGTAGACTAAAGAAATCAGGGCATTCCCACAATTTTCCAACGGATCCGTCAGAGTAATCCAAAACTGACGCTCGTGTCCAAGAAAACAAATCTTGTGAAGTATAAAGAAGAGCTCGACCCAAAGTATTATTCTGGAAGGAATTTCCCAGCACCATGTAATACGTATCATTGTGTTTCCATACTTTAGGATTTTTGATGTTCAGCTGATGTTTTTTACTTTTAATTATTGGATTGTTTTTGTGTTTTGTAAAATTCACTCCATCAGTGCTAAACGCCAAAGCTTGGTAATGTTTGTACTCCGGTATCTTACCCGGATAGTTCATATTGCCAGTATAGATCACGTACAGAGTATCGTTTTCAACTAAAGCACTTCCAGAAAACACTCCTCCCTTATCATAATCCTCATCTGGATACATCGCGATGGGAAGATGTTCCCAGTGGAAGAGGTCCTTGCTCTTAGCGTGTCCCCAGTGAGGGATTCCAGGTTCGAAGCTGAAGTTCGGGTTGTATTGGTAGAAGAGATGGTATTCGTCTTTGTACACACTGAATCCATTAGGGTCGTCCATCCATCCATGTGGTGGTGCTAAGTGGAAGCGCGGGTAGTAGCGGCTGTTGACTTTTGCTGCTGTGAACTGAACTATGAGCGCGAGGAGGCACAGTTTATTCATCATTACTAACATATTCAATCTTACGAAGGTGTTGGCTAATTAGTTTAATACTACCGTTTTCAATTAGCTCTTGTCTAGAAATATATAACATTGGCAAAAGATCCTGAATTTATATAATAATTATGTTTATAATCATAATATAGGTATATGTGTGTATTGTGACTATGGTTAAGAAATGCTTTATTAATGGAACAAAGGGCGGAACAATAACAGCTTGCACTTCTTTACTTCTTTCTTATTATTTATGAGCAATCACGAGAACATGCGTTAGTTATTTCAGGATGATGCAATTCTCGACCGTGGCTTATTTGGCCGGACGAATGAGGAGTGTTGGGAAAAATATTTCTTGCACGTTGGGCTTAGATGCCTGCTAATAAATACTTGATGCTTGATGCTGCTTGATGCTTGATACTTTAATGCTTGTTAATATGATAAGATCTTGATTCAAAGAGAAAAAGATTTATGATTGCTTTTTATGGATACGCAGTGCTTTTATTCAAAACCCTAAGTGCCTATTTTTATTCTTTGCCTCCAGATAACAACCGCTACGGAAGTAAAATGGTAAATTGGGAAAGTAAAACCTGTTCTTACTGAAATTTAAAAAAATGCTAATATTCAAGTAGACTCGACTGATAAAATAAATAATTCAAAAAGTCTATCTTTTAGCAGATGCACCGGACATGTTATTTAAACTAGCTGTTGATAATAATACTGCCTACCGCGTATTATTATTCAAAGCTAAGATTCATAGTCATACTCAAAAATATATTTATGCAATTGATAACATAGCTACAGTAATTATATACGTAAATATATTTTTGTAAGACTACTCATCCGCCTAAAAGTACTGCAAAGTCACAAAAGCTTGTCACAGAAAAAAAATATCTGATTTGTTAACACGTTACTGCACTACATGCACCATTAACTTTATCAAATAACACAATAGGTCCCAAAGCTTTTGTTACCCAAATATAAACGAGGAAAGAATATTGTTATCACAAGTACTTATATCAATAGACAGGTGAGAATCTTTAGCGTTTCCCATTTGTTCGATGTTACTTACTCGTACTACTAAGTACTCGTGTTCCGAGGCAAAATGTACAATAACTCAAGTCAAAAAATTGCTATTATCCCCAAAAAGGTTTTTTCATCCAACATAACGGATTATACCCCGAATCCCGACGGAGTGCGAACCCATATATATAAACGCTGAAGGAGGGGAATGTCGATCCCACGGAATAGAAGAAAGATGATGGAAAGGCATTAACGCGTATTTTGTATGAGAACTGCTGTCGCCGGTTCAACCCCGCTATCTTCTACTACTACTCCTGCAAACTGATAAACATGACAGTTCTACTGCTTCTCAAATTCCATAGCCACTTTACCGGCAATGTATATTCTATGTGATAGGCTACAATTCCATCATTACTTTTCATTATACTAAATACAAAAGAATTATTTTGATAAACAGCCGATCATACTAAGGTTTTTAGCTTTCTGATATATATGAAGAGGAAGAGCTTACACGGAACTGATTGCCTTCTGAAGAGAAGGCGAACGTCGTGTCTTATAAGAAAGTGAAGGAAGTGGTCTTTGATAGACAAGAATGGAGAATGCTACACCGACAAGAGGGTGGCTCTTAAATTAGTGTTAATGATGATAAGGAGGGATCTCCTTGCATTGTTTTTTTTTTCTTGTACATGTTCTATCATGTCTTTTTAATATTTGTTTGATATTTGTTTTTTTTTTCTTCTACATGTCTATCATGACTTTTTAACATACTATCGCGGAGCTTCATAAGTAGTAAAGCGGACGAATAGAGTGCAAAATTGAAGTATGAACTATGTGCTCATACTTGTATGGCGCGCGTTTAGCGCTCACTTGGCCCTTCCAACCTATTTCTTCTATTCCGTGGTCGATCCCTTGCGCCAATCCGCCCGAGATATATGAAAATTACATCGTAGTAGATGCGTCCTTGAGTCATTGTCGAAAACAGTTTGTGAGACTGTCTTTTGTTCGGTAAGGACATTGTAAGCTATATAATAATGCTGTGATTCTGCGAAGATGGTTCCGTGCTTTGGAAGGCACATAAAGACGTCGGTCCACGTACTAGTCGTAATACACGTACTTACATCGACCCGCAGAGGAACAGCAGTACTAGAGGGAGTATGCTTCATACCCCCTGTGGTTGATTGAGGGGAGACTTGTGGCCAGTAACGAGTTATTAATGGCTTAACAATATGCTGGTTCAGACATTTTTCCTAAAATTATGAATAATCTGTCACAACATTTTTTCTGTTAAAATTTTAATTAAATCGTTATACTTAATTTTTATTCTCATTTTTCTGTTTTTATTATATATACATTTTACACAGTGACCTAGTGTGTGTTATTACACAGTGATCTGCGCGTGCAATATAACAACGCATTCAGAAACCTGCAGATCAAATCGAGTTCGTAAGTGAAGTGAATAGAGAAGTGTACCGGGAATCACCTCATAGAATGCGGATACATCTGTCATATCATATTAAAAATGACAAAATCTCGCATCAACTTTAGTACGACTCGCTGCCGCACTCGCAACTGTCTTGCTAGTATGCATTCAATTTAAGTACGCAAACCTCTAGTTTCGAATCTAGTGGTTAGGTTCTTACGTTGCAAGAATATACATGAAACACAAATATCATCTTAATAGTTATTTATTTAAGTAGTTTCTACTTAATCACAAACATTGTACTTTCTGTTTTAGAGTGATTCTAAAAAACATTTTGTAATCACATCAAGCGGAACCTTAAATAATAGATACAGTACGTACATGTTTTTACTCTGTAATTAACATCTTGACAATAATAAAGGCTAAAAGAAAATAAACAAAATTAGTGACGCGCCATTTAGCAAACTGCAATAATAGGTACGTTACAGGTTTTCAACACTTTCTTCTCTCGCAATATAAGCCGCTGTGTTCACAATATAAATCAATAAGCACCAAATGTACAGGTAACGTAAAGGTTTTATTGCCACGAGGCGGAAGTTGGGTCAAAAACTGAATTTCGACAAACTGTTATCCAACAAAATTTTACTACGGCATTATGAAAATTACTTCTTTATTCCGATACTTCTTTATTCCGACAATACGTTGTTACGACGTCTTAACTTCGATACTACTCTACTCCGACGAAACGTTTTTTCGACATGTTTTTTCTACAAAACGATGCTAAGTATTCGATCAGTATTTTTTACACTTATCGAATATTACAGTTGTATGCGTGACGTCATCGTAACATACATAACAAACATAAACAGCCTATATAGGTACGCCCCACTGCTGGGCACAGGCCTACCCTTTATGAACCGGACGGGGCATACCCCCTCCGATTATGCTCCATAGAGCATAAACCTAATATATTTACTTTAAATTCTATATTAACTCAGAAGCATGGTCTGAATCATTCCTGATTCGTTTTCGTTACGATGTCACTAACACCCTGTATTGTGTCTAGATAGTCAGCTCGCCTGTACAATATCGAACAGACGTTCGTTCTGCTAAATTACAAATCGCATAATTGGCGCAAGAAATACACATTGTAGATAAAAAGATATACTTAGGTAAATATTAATATAGATCTGTAGTCTACAAATCCGTGATAGTCCTGTTCGGAGAACGCGGGACTCACATCGTAGTATCAAGGGTTCGAATCCCGGCTCGGGATTTAAACAACTGAATTCGACTTTATGAGTTTGAATTCATATTTGGATCATAAACAATTGATACCACATGGTTTCCAGCAATAGGTTCGACACCTATTAGATTAGAGGAGGAGGAGGAGGAGGAGAGAGAGGAGGAGAGGAGGAGGAGGAGGAGGAGGAGAGAGGAGGGGAGGAGGAGGTCTACTATATACCTCTACCTACCCGTTTGGGGATAAAGGTGTGATGCTGTTATGTATGTAGTCTCATCATTCGTTCTAAAATTCAAAGGTTCGAAAATGTAGAATATTTCCTTAGAATCCTGTTATAATACCAAACAAAAAAGGTAACTCACAAAACGGCAGAAAGCTATTCCGTGTGGTAAACTAACATAATGTACTAAGCAAGACATACGTAAGTAATTACTTAAATAAATATGTTTTCAAAGTTCTAAGTATCAAAGTGTGTACAACAATTAGAAGTTTTCCAGTTAAAGCGCCCATTCTGTTTACTACTTGCTTAATAGCACCTAACTTATGCCTATAAAATAGAATCCTATTCTTACTATAGAATACTAAGTTTTCAATACTCTGTAGTCTGTAGTCTGTTACTCTGGAGTAGGTACGATAAGCTACAAAAGTCCAATCAGTTTCTAGTTTTTTCTTTTGCAAAGTAATAAATTAACTGGTTGCACTTAAGAGCTCCTGGTCATGCCGTTTCTGTGATAGACCAAAAACACCTACAAAAACATAAACTAATGGTTCATAATTTCACCACTGTTTACAAATGATTCGCTGGGCTCAGTGACTGAACTTTTCCTCATTTTGATAAATATGTTCAGTGGTACCCCAAAAATAGTTTAGTCTTCGAGATAACAAAACCTAAGTGTCACGAACTAAAGGATTCTACCGCTAAAACAGTTCAATTCAAATGATATTCGATTGAAATATTTATTGAGCATTATAGTACAAGCATAGCCAAATAAAACCTTTCCGGCAGTAAAAAGGCACAAAAGATAAGTAATAAAAAAAATATTTATATATACGGTCGAATTGAGAACCTCCTCCGTTTTTGAAGTCGGTAAAAAGAGATTTATTATCTGGCTTTGAGGCAGATAGGATCAGCGTCTCAAGAAAAAATTGAAAAAAGAAAACAGTAGCCATTGTGTTTACTACATAAAATTCCCACTTTGGGAAAATTCCCGGGAACGGCCCATCACTGGTACCGTACTGTGTGGGACGCGACGCTATGTATATCTAAGTATATCTATGTATATCTAAATCAATATAACAAAATAAACATCGTACGACTATTTGCCGAAGCCTTCGGTCCCTACATATGTAGGGACATATATATATTACATATGTAAATAAATAATAATTGACCGAGTGTAAATACACCGTCTTCAAAACAGTACTTCATTCACTAACATATTGCAGTGGCTAACAATGCTTACCTCTTCATATTATCATGTTATAATATGTCGGTTGGTTTCATTGGAACGTTTTGGCGGTACTTATACCTAATAGTATAAGTGTTACGTATATTTTTATTTTAAATAATTACCCAAATCGAATGGGTCTTGTAATAAAACTACTTAATTAATCACTTTTTCTAGTCGTGTGTTACATTACTTCACATACATATTTTACATTTACAACCGAATCTTAATTGATAGGTATAGTCACAATATTAGTGTATTAACTTACAGATTGTACTTTGTATTTTAAAGCAAAAACAATCATTCTTACACCGCTCGCATAAAGCAGACCTTACTGTTTTATTGAAATAAAAATTATTGATAAATTCCTTGTTCTGTGGCTTTACTGCACATTACCACTGATACCTGCTTTTGTACTTATATTCTAAGATGCCAATGTTTCGTTGACGTGACTTTCATGGTTTTCGTGCCCCCCACCAGCCAAGTCTTCAATCATAGCGACGATGGCAACATAAGACCCTGATACCAGAGCTATGAGGGAAATGATAATAATGATGAGGTTCTTCCATAAGATATAATTGCAGCAGCCAAGGTCACGGTCCCAGCGGTAGAAGGTGTCGATGATGGCAGGGAAGAGAAGACCGAGAGTCGAGAAGAAGATGGCGCCTGTAAGGCCGATGACTAACTCGAGGTTCGGGAAGGCAGCTGCGATGGCGACTGTGAAATAAATTCCATTAGTAAGTAAAAATTCAGGATGTTAGTGACTTCGTAACGAATAGTGAAGGGGATGATTCAGACCATGAGTCCGAGTTAATATCAGGTGGAATTTTCCGTGGCAAAAGTATGGAACCGAACATAATTAAAAAAGCACTAAAATTGTCTTGATTTTCTGACAGGAAATCCCACTTGATATCAACTCAGAATCATGGTTTGAATCATTTCCCTCAGTATCATCAGGGTTTTCATTGCGATGTCACTAATTGTTGCCCTGTATATTATTGGGATGACTGGTGTTTTAAACCTGTTATTCCACTACAGGATTAGGAGTAATATAATGTGTTCAGCTGTTTACTATCCCATGAGTTACTATCATGAATGTAATGCTCGAATCTGAATTCTTTGCATTTAACCATTATTTTTACTATGAGGTATAATAAAACGACTTGTTGAAAAAACTAAAAACACGCGATTGAATCGCGCTCAAATACCAGTGTGCAACGCTCCGCGACTGCGCGTTTGCGGTACGTTTACGGAAGAAATTAGAAGAAATCCATGAATATTGAGGGAGGAACAACTAAAGGCCAGTGAGTGAATGAAAACTCGCTACGTCCGACAGAAACACGAATTCAAAGACTTTCAGCGAAGGGTCTCTGATTTAGTTTCAGAACCCTGTACGACCAAGGAAAGTCTCCGAAGCTCCAGCCAAGTTGTTGAAAACATTTTTCGTCGTAAAATATATCAAGTAAGTAGTTCAATTTAGAATGTGTCTGAAGAGTCTGAATAAACATTGAAGAAATCCAGATAAATTACACTCCTAAATCGAATACTAAATGTTGCATTAGTAATAAGAAAATTACGAGTTCTGAGCTGAGCTTCTCATCTGGTAATTAATGCCTGGAAGTAATCAAAAGTGTGCAAACAAGGTCAGCGCATTGTCCAAAGGCCAAAGATAGAAACTTTAAGTATTTACGGTAGTCAGTTTATTGGTTCTTTCTTTGCTTAGGGTGACAAAGTCATATTGCATTAAAAGCAAATGTTTTTTGACGGACCTTATTATTGAATTTTCGAATGGTATTCAATACCTGCCTGGATAGAATAATGATTAAAATAAGATGCTTTTACTTTCAGGACAAAACAATTTTACAAACATCTCTATTCACGGTCCATAACATTTAATTTTAGTTCCATATTTATATGCAGACTGCAAACTATGCAAACTGTGTTTGAATGAACATACATTAGTTGGATCACTAAAATGTTCTAAGACTAATGAACATGTCAAGGTCAGACACTCATTTCCAAAGCTAACAAATTAAACATATATTTTGACTTATAAAGTGTTCAAGTGACTAATTTATTACAACCGACTTCAAGTCCTGGTAATAACTCCACAAGAAAGTAAGAAACTTATTAAACTTACCTACACAAAACATTATACTTGCAAATGTTAAAAGTTGTGATAACTTTAATGTTTCGTTACATAGAAGTTGTCTAACAGTTTTGACTAAGTAATAATTAATTTTGAGTGTTAAGTACACGTTTCTAGCTCCTTTGAAAAACATAGCAGGCGTTCAGTAGCTTATCGTTCAAATCATTTTAGACATTTAATTTTATGGGACGTTCTTTTTTCTATGGGTGTCGTTATGACGTATGTCGTCAATATAGTCACCATACGATTTATTATATTCTCCAAATAGGAATTACGGACGAGAATAGTCTCAGTTTGTAAGCCTGTCTGTAAAAACTGGATCATCCTAGTGTTATCCCGTTTTTCACAGGGTCCGATTACTTAACCTGAAGATTTGACAGGTCCGGGATTTTACTGAAGCGACTGCCTGTCTGACCTTTCACCCCGCGAAGGGAAAACTAGTCCAATACAGGTTAGGTAACGTCGACAAATGACAGGAATGACGAATTGCTATGACAATGTACGGCGCGCGGATCTATAAAAATACTTACAAAGGAAAAAAAAATGTTCCTCCATAAATTCCGTTTGTAGAGATGACGCTTTATACAGATCGCGATTTGATTAAGGTTGATTTAGTCACGTTGGTCTGGATCTAACAAATAAATTACGTGATTGAGATTCACTTTGACAGTCAAGCAGATTCGTGGTACAAATACAAGGAAAGTGGATAGGCAATAAAAGTTTGTAGTAAACCTCTAGCAAACAAAGTTTGTCCTATTGTTTTTTAACAAATTGATAAAGAGAGACAAATCTGGACTTGGCAAAGGAGACACTATACATATTATTATTAGTGTCATAAATACGAAGACTTTACAAGATGAAGTGCTATCGTTAACAAAACCGAGTACAATGGAGGTTAAGACAGATATATGACAAACACGGGAAATAAGTTCCGAGATAGTGACCTACATAACATATCATAATGTCGACTAATGCCTGTCTCGTTACGGGTATGTGAAACGTTGCTTCAGGCTCTGAGTTGGGATGTTTCTCTAAGCCATTGATGTAAAATAATTGCGGGTGACGTTGACAAAATGACAGTACACAACTTCTACGTAGGCACACACAATTTGTGTTTCATACACAAAACGAGGAGCTCGGTGGCGCAGCGGTAAACGCGCTCGGTCTGCGATTGTTGAAGTTAAGCAACTTTCGCAAAGGCCGGTCATAGGATGGGTGACCACAAAAAAAAAGTTTTCATCTCGAGCTCCTCCGTGCTTCGGAAGGCACGTTAAGCCGTTGGTCCCGGCTGCATTAGCAGTCGTCAATAACCATCAATCCGCAGTGGGCCCGCGTGATGGTTTAAGGCCCAATCGCCCTATCCATCCATAGGGAAGGCCCGTGCCCCAGCAGTGGGGACGTTAATGGGCTGAAGATGATGATAACACAAAACGCAAAACAAAACACACCTTATTACAAAACGAAGACTTAAACTATGTTTAAACTGATGATCCGCGCCACGTAAGAAGTCGACGGATTTAAATGAAACTAATTGACAATTCATTATGTTTATGCTCATTATCTCATGTTTGCCTATTTTACTTGTTATATTTCTCTTTTGTTTTGTATTTTGTTTTTTCCTGTTTGTGCAATAAAATATTTGTGATGTTATGATTATCTGCAGAATCAGGGACAGTAGCGCCGCGACCGCGGATCTTCTATCGTGCCACGGGGTGTAAACCTAGTTTATCTTTTAGTATTTGTTTTGTAACAGCCTCTGTGGTCTAGTGGTTAGAGCGTTAGGCTCACGATTTGGAGGTCCGGGTTCGATTCCCGATGTGGATGTTGTCGAAGTCACTTTGTATGGTAAGGACTTTACATGCTTAAATCACCTTAATTTAAAGTCGGGTAGAAATTGGATCGGGTAGACGTAGCCGCTGAAGTTGCTGTAGAGAAACAGACAGATGCATGTCAATGAAACGCGTGTGACAATGTCTTGGCATGAATGATCTTAAAGGTCGTCATATGTTTGAACAAACCGCGCGATGTGCCGTGCTCTTCGCCATTTTCTATAAGTACCTAGTTATATATTGACTTGGTACAAAAGTAGAAAATAATATATAGATATATGAATATCATACGATTTTTTATGTCAGAACCTGTTTTTCGTAAAATCAGGACAATATATTTTTATAACCTTTTCTAAAACAGAAGGTTACGATCAATCTTCCAAACCAATAGGCATGTAATATACTACCCAGCTCTCTG